>NC_134569.1:4841130-5486130 GCF_050947875.1 Dermacentor variabilis
ACCTATAAAGCGTGCGCACTATGCTCCAATTTATGTTTCACTCTCTCGTGCTTTTTCTGTACGCTTGAAAGATTTCATTGGCGTCCATTGCAATACGGTGTATTTACAAGGCTTTGTACCTTGGAAGGTTACAGATCATGCTCCACTAAGAGATGTTTGTTATCGTTCATATCCGGATGTTGATTTTCTTTTCTTTTTATTCTGTGTGTATACGTGAAAAACTTATGTATAAGTAGTAGCGCTTAAGTTAAAATTGTTCTAAAGGTACAAAATATTGTTTGATGCACTCTATTCCGTGATGAATCAAGATCTTCGTAACACCTGCATTTATGGACTTGAACTGGGCAAGTTTTGGTGTTTTATTACCATATCTGCTTTACTTTTTATCTTTGGATGTATGACCCACTCCTGCCCAAGGGTTCATGTGATATGCGGGCAGTACTCCTGAAATAAACTTATAAATAAATAAATTATTTCACAGATTATCATGGGCGCCCCAAAAATTTTATGGTTATGTAGTCAATTTCAATTACCATTAGTCTACAAATGTTAAACTTTCCCCTAGCCATCACCCGTAACATTTATCTCAACTCATCCCGATGTGAACTCGATGTCACGTACCAATCTCTTAAAACACTGCGAACAATGAGGAGAATGGCAAGAGTTGTTAAAAAGTCCGTTTCGCTCGAAAGACGAAGCATCGATTGCGATAGCAAATTAGTAGACAGCTCTATGAAGTATGCATACCAGTTTTATCGGCCGTATAAAACATTCGCTAAGTGAATTAACAAACATGGTGTCAGCGCGCACAAAGAAACATGAACACATCACACGCGATAAGAGTGGACGGTCGCTGTCAAAACGCCGGTGTGAACAGGCACGGCAGCAGCAGCAAGTGACTGACCTTCCATACTGAAAAGATTTTGCGTCAGAAAACAACACACGCAAGAAAGACGACGACACCGTGGTCGCTCGTCTTTATTGTGTGTGTTGTTTTTTGGCGCAAAATCTTTTTAGCATGCAAGATAACCATCTAACCCAGCAGTTCACTCTTCTAATGACTGACCTCCGTGCGGTCTACAGCTTCAACGCGAGAGCGGCGAGGACACAGGGAGCACAGAAGTATGATCCGTCTGCAGATCCCCTTCAAGACGCAACCGCGCGCGGCCGTTACGCACTTGTTGGCAGAGCCTAAGCCCCGCCCTCCCGCGTTGTATGGCCTCGAGCTCCACCACTGGAAAAGCTGGCGCCACCGTCGGCGTGACGTGCTATTAGGGATTACGTGGACATAGCGGCCGCGTCGGCTGCTTCGGGAGCGCCGAAGCGAGCTGAAAACGAGAGTTTAAATTCCCTCGTACGGTGCGGTCCTCATTTAGTGGCGAGATTTTCCCGCTTCGAATGTCTCCTTTACAACGCTTGAAAGCACTACAATAGATAGTGGCTGCCTTTGAAGGCGCGCAACATGGTAGGCTACTGCTCGGTGCCGCAGTGCCGGACGTACGCACCGGAGCCCGGTGTCAGCCTTATCCACACGTAGCCGCAGGACGAGAAGCTGCGTGAAGCTTGGCTCGCGAAACATAAAACCGGCAAACAGTCATCGCCTACAACTCGAGTATGCAGCAAGCACAGACGCGAGGAAGATTTCTGCTACGGCGCCAGGTTTGCGATGTTCGGAAAACGCGCACTAACACGCTCGCCCGAGTCCGCTACCCGACTAATGTCATGACGGTTTGGTTTATGAACTTGTCGATGCTATAGATACTTGAAAGTTCACTGGAGTGGAAAGGGAGCGGTAAGAAGCACATTAAAAAAAACAGCATGGCATATGGTCATGTTTCTGTTATGAATTAATGCACTGGATTACAAAAAAGAAGCCGCGGGAAATCGCACGCTAAGAACACCGATAAACATACAGTGCGACGCAACTCGAGAAATAATATTGAAACGTCCAAGAATTTATAAGAAAAAAAAGATTGAATCGAAGCGACGGCACATCAGAGTCCCCTCCACGTAGGCGTCGAAGTCTCTACAATAAAATTACTTTTGAACAGCTCTGATAGCACCCAGGCAACAATGGTTTCTTCTACACTGTCAAATGATCATATTCTGCGGCCTAAAGCTCATGGCACGGTGCAAAAACGCGCACGCGGCGAAAGCGAAACAGTGCGCGGACAAGCATACAGACGCGCAGTCGGTCGCTGCGAATCTATGCCATCGCTTTATTGAGGCTTCATTCTATTACGCTCCATTTAGTTATACAAACACTATAAGAACATATTTCACATAGTTTGCTCTCAGCGTTTACCTACCTTTCACGGTAGAAGCCCGTTCGGGAGACTCCATCGCGGCGACCGCGCGCAGTGGCGTTCATTGTGCGTATTCGGAAAAGAGAGAGCGTCTGTAAACAATTCTGCACTTTCAGTTTGCCCAAGATTATTATTTAGACAGTAAAAAACGTCTCTCGTTACGTAAGTATTTACGGAAATGTCCGGGAGAGCTCGCGCGTGGTGTTTTCAGTGAGCGCTGGCAGCAAAACCTATGAGGAGCGCGCTGCCTGATCCCTCATACTACGCCAGCGAGGCGCTTCCGATAGATGGCGACTCCGTAACTCCTCGCAGCCAATACGGCGCGCGAGATTGAGCCGCGATCATCAGTTGCCCTTGCGCCCCGTCGCGAAATGCGCTGTCGGAGCACAACGCCGCCCGCCCCCTTCCTTCGCTCCCGTCCCCCCCACGGCCTTTCGCGCGACGAAAGACGGCGCGTTTACTCCCCGCTTTCTGCCTTCGCGCGAACCAGATTGAGCCGCGATCGCCGGCGTCCCTCGCGTGCTTTCACTCGCAAGTGCAGCACACGACGCGCGGCAACGGTGCTATCGTCAGTGGAGTTTATATGGAACATCACGACAATGGCGACAGCAAAAATGCGGCTGGAGTGGCCATATAATTGCTATCGCAAAATAAAATTTGATAGGCTGTACCGGGGATGCAGCCGCAGTGGGGCACGTGAAACGCCTCTTGCGTGCTGCAGAAAGGTACATAATCGACGTGACCAAATGCGCAACTCGTGGTTTGTGGGGATGGATCTGCACCGGAGCCAACTCCCAGCGCCTGTGGTACTCGGGGGGCGCATCTGCTCTGGCTGTGCAATACCGCCGTCGCTGGCGGGCCAGTCTCGTCGTCTACAATTGCAGACTACAGTGATTCCCGAGCCCACATCGGGTCTCCTGCGCTTACACGCTCCTCATGGAGACGCGCTCCACCGTGGTCACGGAAAGGGGCTGGACATGCCGGTCATACTTCCCGAGCCTGTGAATACCCTTTTTGAACCGTATCGTGACGAACGCGGGGGTGCCATAGTCGAGCAATCGTCAAATTTCTGCAACAAGTTACACAATTATAATCCTTATAACCTCTCATGAGCACTGGTTTGTGTTCGATGGGTAAAACTTACTATTTCAGAGTAAGCTCTCTCAAACGGGGCCACTCCGGCTCGGACCGCCATACGTTCTGGCGAGCAACGCCTCTGCGAACGCAGCGCGCGAAGCTAACTTTAGCTCCACTGGCGTCATGCGTGGCGCGACAATGGCGCGATCTGTGTAAGCGACACACGCGTGATCGAGTAATGGCTTCTTAAGTTACTCTAGACAATGATGCCAAAGTAAGGCACGCGCGGTTAGTACCGCTTGCAAAGATATGGGCGACATCAATGTTACATCTTTTCGTTATCTGTGGTTTTAGCAAGCGACTCCATACTGACCAAATTGAAACGGCTCTCAGGCCAAAAAATGAAAAAGGAACTTTTCATGATGATAGCAGCGCGCGCTACGTGAAGCGGCTGCGAAAGCTTAGCGAGCGTCTCCTTCCACCCCGCGGCCGCCCTATCCTGAAAGGTATTCTGCGGTGGGTGCAAAGTCTAGGCGACACGCGCTCGCTGATGCCTTTTTGTGTGCGCTGTCTTTTCACGCACCATGCCGCCTGTTAAACTTCTAGCCATGGCTGCAGCCACCTCACCGGGAAAGACGTAGGGCTACCTGCCGGAATCGACGAGTCTCCATAGCTCGGCTGGGAAACGGCTCAAGTGTGCGTTTTTGCTGTTTACTTATGTAACTCTATGCTTATACTATCTTCGTAATTTCGGAATCATCATCACATTGTAGTTATGCTGCGCCAGTGCTGCTGAGAAAGCGTGCAAGCGCTCGAGCATCGTAGAGCACTAGCGTAGCAGTTTAAACGAGACCCATATAGAAGATACTTTACGCTGAAAAGTCATGGAAGAAGCGGGACATCCACACCTCCAAGCGATTCGGTGATCTCTAAATCGGGAGCCAGACCTCAGCTAACGCTTAAACATTCGCGTTACAGGCTCGCAATCGTCCTGCGAGGTTCTTCTTTGTCATCATACCGGTAAGTGGCGCCTTCTAAAATTCTTAACTTCTTTTTCGGATACTCATGCTGCTACGAGGCGCTGCAGGAGCGAACGATGATGGATTGACGAAAACGATGATCGCCGATAGTCGCGCGCACGGGCTTCATCTTGTATGCCCGTCTCCTGCCCGTTGTAAATATATTGTCACGCGTCTTTTCTCCCCGTAACATTTTGGTGAAGCGTGCGAGTTTTCCAAGCTTCAAAACAAATCTGCGCAGCGGATGCTCCTTGACGGCATCTACAATGCCAGCGTACGGCGGGGACGAGGCTGCTTCGAGCAGGTCACCAACCGTGCCTCATCTATCCGCGCCAACCGCCCCGTCGTCTTCACACAACCGCGTGACCCAGGTACCTTTTCCGGCTCTGACAACACCGACGTCGAAGATTGGCTTCAACTGTATGAACGGATGAGCACTAGCAACAACTGGCACCCGACGCTGATGCTAGCGAACATCATATTTTACCTGGTGGCCACGGCACAAGTATGGTTTCTGAACCACGAGCAGGAACTTACGAGCTGGCAGGTCTGTAAGCAAAAGATCATCGATCTGTTCGGCAAGCCCATCGGACGTCGTCGTGCTGCGTCGAGCAGCGCGTCATGCAGATAATAATGGTGATGAGTATTGGTGTACTGAAGAATATCGGTGGCATCACACACGCTGTTATACAAATGGAAGAATTGAGGAATACATTGATAGAATTTGAGGCTCGCGCGATATTCAGCTAAGACTGATCTGTTCATGTGGTCTCTGATTAAGGCGCTTGTAAAACGGACACCCTCGTATTAAGACGGGGACAGCGCTTGGACGGGACGAAGCAAGAACGACAAACAAGGCGCTGACGACATCATCCTCGTGTTGTTACTCTGGTAATACTACTACTACTACTACTACTAATATTATTAATAATAATAATAATAATAATAAGAGGGTTGTTCATAAAATAAGGTTCCCAATAATTTTTCAAAATGAAAAATATGTTTATTTGATTGAATAATAGATTTTTGGAAAACTTAGACTTTATCCTATTTTTCGATATAATCGCAGTTGAGGTCAACGCATTTTTGCATGCGGTGTACCATTTCTTCTTTTTATGTCGCAATCGTAGAACTCTCCCACCGCGCCGTGAAGCTGGCTTGAAACCTCTTCTTTCAGCTCCTATCTGGTTCTGAAATGCGTCCCTCTGAGGTGTTTCTTCAACTCAGGGAAGAGATGGCAGTCACTTGGGGCTATGTCTGGGCTGTAGTGCGGGTGTGTAACAGCATCTCATCCAAATTTGTTGATGAGATCGTTTGTTACACGGGCGATATGCGGTCGAGCGTTGTCCTTATGGAAAAACACTCCCTTCGTGAGCATGCCTCTCCTCTTCT
Source organism: Dermacentor variabilis (assembly GCF_050947875.1). Classification (NCBI taxonomy): domain Eukaryota; kingdom Metazoa; phylum Arthropoda; class Arachnida; order Ixodida; family Ixodidae; genus Dermacentor; species Dermacentor variabilis. The sequence continues at coordinate 4,846,925 of NC_134569.1, forward strand.
TTTTAATCGCGCGGCGAAGGTTCTGCACCGTCTCACAGAGCGGTCCGCATTGATTGTTGTACCGGTAGGCATGAATTTGCACAACAATAACCCATTCCTGTCCCAAAAGACGCTCGCTATCACTCTGCCGGCAGACAGTGTTTGTTTGAACTTCCGCTGCTTTGGCGACTCTGGCTGTTTGCACTGACGGGATTGTTGTTCCGTTTTCGGTGTCGTGTAGTGGACACGGGTCTCGTCCCCTGTGACCAAAGAGACCAAGAATTTCTCGCCATCGGTTTCGTAGGCCTGAAGAAATTCGCGGGCTGCTCCGAAACGTTGCCGTTTGTGGTCTTCTGTAAGAATTCGCGGTACCCACCTTGCACAAACCGTGGCATAGCCACAATGGTTTGTCAAAATTTTGTAACGCAGGTCTTGCTGACATCAGGGATCATCTCGCAGAGCTTCCGAACCGTCACCCTTCGATCTTTCAGCATTGTTTCTTATACTTTCGCAATCGTTTCTTCCGAAACCAATGACTGTCTAGAACTCTGTTCTTCATGGACGTCTGTACGTCCGTCCTTGAATTCTCTGCAACATTTTGGCTGTTTGTTGTACGCTCATACACTTTCCTTCGTAGACTTCACACAGTTAAGAATGAATGTCCACTGGCACAGTATCTTTTGCACACTAAAAACGAATTACGGAGCGTAAATTGCACCTGGCGGGAGAAGCGAGTGGGAGCTCCATCTCTAACGGCTGCCAAGCTAAGACAGCTCGCCGGGGCGGCGAGAGGGGAAATCAAGCTACATGCCAGTGTCGCCGGATTCCGAGTATCAGCGTTCCTCGCGACTGCAGCTCCTTGGGAACCTTATTTTACGGACAACCGCTGTAATAATGATGATGATGTTACGGGTGCTATCTTCATATACAAAGGATAGATTTACAAGGTACGACGCACAACGCTGCAGCAATGGTAGGGCTAGTGCGCGCACACCAGACGGCCACACCATCGTCGTCGTCCCAGCACTGACCACAGGATCGCCGCCCGTGCCTCATCTGCCGGCAACAGAAGCACCGTCCCATGGCAATTAGCACTCGGGTCGAGAGTGGTGCGGTTTAAGACGTGAGACTATATGGCCTGTGATGGATGCAGATGCTGACTTGGGATTTAGCGGAGCGATCTCATATATAGACCACGTTAGTGACTGGCGTGACTGCCCGCTCGAGACACTTTGCCTGTATTCACGGGCTTCTTTCGCGCTCGGAAAAACACTTTTATGTAGTACGTATGGAGCAACGGAAAGCGGTATCGGGAGTTTTTCATGTCGCTCTACAATTTTCTGGTTGACGCTTTTCACCTAAATATAATATTTGAGAAGTTGATTAATTAACTAAGATTAAACATCTAATTAGGCGGAAGGAAAAATATTTTGATTATCTCCAAGCCACTGCAAACAAAATTACCCTTGGTTCTGTCCAACAACGTGGCATTCACATATTTTTAAAATCTGGCTAAATTTATCTAGGACACCATATACAGTGTGCCGAAGAAAGCATATGTCGCCATGAAAAAGACAAATCCACTTTTCGAAACGTTGGCTCCCACTTCTACCTTGTTTTCGTTTTGCTCATCGTCATACACAGCCTGTCACTCATCGATATATATCATGCCCTTTGCGCGTGAGAGTGTCTGAAAATGGTACGTGGCAAAGGTCCGTCGCACTATTTTTGCAAGAAAATTTTAAAAATATAGGAAATAGACGACCCAGTTAGGATTAAGCAATGTGATGCGCTTGTTGATGCTCTCAGGGCAAGTGACGGAAGGCAGCTGTATGTATTTTCAGTCGACATCAAACATCTCTATTATTCGTTGCCACATGAATAACTCCTTTCCTTTGTTGTGGAGTGCACGGACCCTTTAGGTGTAGTAGCCTTCCAAAATGCCTCGGGTATAAGCTCTGGCGCCTGTTTAGAATTACTGACTGCATATTTAACGTCCACATTTGTAACCTTTGACAATGATACTTACCTGCAAAAACAAGGCATTTGTATTGGCTCCTGTATAGCTCCTTTACTAAGTGACTTATGTTTAGCCCAGCGTGACAGGGTCATATTCAGTCGCATTATTGACCACGGTGTTGTAAAGTATTTCGTTTCGTGGATGATTTTGTAGTTATTTTAGGCAGAACATTTAAGCACACTGACGCACCAATTGGAAAGATGTTAACATGTTTCGAAAGGTGTCTATAGTCTATGAGTATAACTCATGAAATGCCTGGGCGCAATAGCATCAAGTTTCTCGACATCAGAATTGTATTTGAATGAAATCACCCGTGTTGCATGCATGACCCCAGAACAAAAAAGCCTCTGCTTCCATTTTCATCTGCGCACTCAGAACTGGTTAAAAGAAATATTGCACAATTATGTTTGTCGAAAGCGCTTGAAAAGTCATGTCATCCCCTAATGAAGCAAAGTTTTCACTCGCAGGTGTTGCGGTTGAAAGAGGCAGGTTTCCCGAAACAGGTTCTTGTAGCAGTTGCTGAATGCATGTACCGCAAAAAGAAAAATCAGTCAAGGTTGAAAACAGAACAACTCGCCACAGCAACAGCAAAAAAGACAGAAGCCAGAAGTTAAGAAAAAATGGTTGTTATTCCATACTTTCGTAAAATTTCAGATCACCTAAAAAAGATAGGATCTCGCTCTGACGTCAAAGTCGTGTTCTCGGCTCCCAAAAAACTTGAAAGACTTTGCAACAAGAGCTGCCCTATTAAGCATATGAGTAACCAAAATGCATTTCATTTTATTTCCTTAAAGGCCCCATTGAAAGGGTATTACATAAGGGGTGGGTATATACATACATAAAAAATTGAAGGCCATATTTTTATTACAGGGTAAGATAATTTGTTACGGTCTTTAAGAATGTACTAGGGCATGTTATGACTGTGATTGCGTTTGAAAGGCCGCTCCAGTCGGTTGCTGCACGAAAAAAGAATAAAGACGAAAAAGTGACAGTGCGTGTACGTGGGCGCGCGACTTGTTGCGGGTGACTGGTGCGGCTGGATATGCGTGCCGGGGGGACAATGTATGGTGCTTTGCCAAGTGAGCTGTAAAAGAACTTGTGAAAAAGACAAAGACTAGCAATGCGGAGGCGAGATGCAAGCAATCATAAGCCGGATTCTGTTTTTAGTGCCGATATACTGATGTCGTAGGAGTACTTAGAATGAATAAATCTTGCAGCTCGATTTTGAAGCGATTCCAGTTGATTGATGAGATATACTTGATGAGGGTTCTAAATCGAGGATGCATATTCTAATTTGGCCCTGACGAGAGACTGATAGGCTAGTAATTTTACATTTCGGGGGGCGTGACGCAAATGGCGTTTTAAAAACCCCAGTGTTTTATTAGCAGATGAAATGTTCATAATCTGCATTTCCCAGGTTAAATCACTACAAAGGGTTACTCCGAGATATTTTAGGAAAGAACTAATTCAAGGTTGACGTCTGCAATTTGGAACGAGAAAACAAGTGGATTCCTGCGGCGGTGGAAGGAGACAGTCTTGCATTTGTTAGAGTTTAGTTCCATTAGCCAAAGGTTACACCATTCCTGTACACCTCGCAGGTCGTTTTGAAGGGAAGGATTATCAGAAACACTGGTAATTTTACGATAAATAACACAATCGTCTGCAAACATACGGATGTTAGAAGATACATGCATTGGTAGGTCATTAACGTAAATTAGAAATAGTAGTGGAGCAAGGACTGACCCTTGGGGTACGCCTGAGGTTACAGCGGTAGAGTTAGATGCTTGATTGTTGACAAAGACTGATTGTGAACGGTTACTTAAGAAATTTTAATGCATGTTAAGATATCGGTATTAAGATGTAATGCGGCAAGTTTTAGCAGTACACGCTCATGAGGAACTTTGTCAAAAGCTTTGGCGAAATCTAGGAAGATGGCGTCAGTCTGGAAGTTAGAGTCAAGATTTACATGCAGGTCATGAACGAAAATAGCTAGCTGTGTTTCGCAGGAAAAACCTTTCCTGAAGCCATGCTGCGCAGGATGAAAAAAAAAATGGTTGGCATCAAGAAAGTCCATGATGTGTGTTGATGATATGTTCAAGGATTTTGCAGGGTACACTGGTTAATGAGATGGGGTGATAATTTAATGGGGAGTGTTTGTTGCCCGATTTGTGAACTGGACCGACCTTTCCGTGCTTCCAATCTGGAGGCAGCACGCCTGTTGAAATTGACTGTGAAAATAGTAGAAAGAGATATGCTGCACAAATATATTAAGTGTTTTTTAGAAGTTTAGACGTAATGTCGTCCACACCAGCTGCCGATGAAAGTTTGATAATGTCTATGAGGGATGATATGCCGGATGGAAAAAAATGTAATTGGTGGCATGGTACATTGAAAGTTCGCATGAGGAATAGAAAATGACATTTCAGTTTCTTGTGTAAAAGCTGACGCAAAGGTTGTGTTAAACAAGTGAGCACATTCAGCGTCGGTTAGGGAATCACCTGATCCATTTGATAGGGTAATAGTTCGCGTGTCCTGTGGGCTTAAGACTTCCCAGAATTTTTGGGTCGTTCTTAAGCATGTTCGGTACATTACAATAAAAGAATGAGCGTTTGGCATGATGTATGGCTTCCAGATAGGCAGTTTCAGCGGCTTTGTATTTTTTCCGTACGTCAGGGGTGTTACGGAACTTAGCTGCGCGGAAGAGACGTTCTTTTCTTGTTTTCTAATCGCTTCAGTGCTTTATTGAACCAGGGTTGTGCTGAATTGGAATGAATGCTAATTTGGGGAATGTATTTGCCAACTAAATTGTTTAGTTTCTCTTTGAAAATTTGCCAATTTTCACCCATGGTATGACAAGGAAAGGCACTTGCAAAACTAGGGTAAAATTGCGCTAGTTCATGATTAATTGCTTCATAATTTCCCTTTTCATACAAGCGAATAGTCTTTTTAACAGTCGGGGTCAAAACGGGTTTAATTGCGAAGTCGACATGAATGACGTTATGGTCACTGATTTCGGGAAGATACGCGATGGATGACATGATATGGATGACATGATAAAGCATCAAAACAAGCTCGTTGCATGCAAAGAAGGTGCAGTATATCGGGTTCCCTTGTCATGCGGCAAGTGTTATATCAGTCAAACCAGCCGATGCGTAAACGAGAGACTAGCAGAACATCACTGCAAGGTAAAGTAAGGTATCGACGGCAACGTGGCAGAACACTGCAAGTCATGCAATGGGTGTTAACATATCTTTAACAGATGCACGATATTATTTTCTCACATAAATCGCTTAACCAGACAGATAGTTGAGGCCAGAGAAATTCTTCGGCATGATCAGAGTTGTGTTAGTGCCCCGTCTGTAGCACTAAGTGATAAGGAAGTGAGGTTTCTGGACGGTGAAAAGGCATGAAAGTGACAACGCTTGGTTTCGCCGGCACATGTGGCTATGCAATTTTGCACGTGGTTTTGTTTGTTTTCATGCCATCCCGGTTCTTTTTTCTAATTGTGGAAACGTATATATATGTCGCTGTCGCAATAAAAGCCAGTTGAAGTTTGCGCATGTTGTGTGTCCCTTCTTCGCTCCACGTCCTGTCTTTGTGCTCGTAAAAGTCTAATAAGGTGTTACAAAGGCCGTCTTCACGCGGTCCATGTCGTCTGCAGCATTCTGCCAGGAGCCGGAAGGAAGATCGAGGGAATAAAAATATTTCGCACCATTAAGGCAGCCGAGGGCGTCATCGATACGTGGGAGAGGGTAAACATCGTTTTAGTTATATTGTTCAGGTCCGTTAGTCCACACAGAAACGCCAGGTATTGTCCTTCTCTTTAACTAAACGTGTATATAGGACTACCGGAGAGGCCCACGGGCTGGACGATGGCTCAATTATTCCTCGAGAAAGCATCTTTTCTACTTCTGTTTGAATCACCCGTCGCTCATGCAAGGACACTCTCGTTATGGTCTCCGGTGAATTCGAGGGGCGTCGCCAATGTCGATTAAGCGTTTCGTAATGGAGGCTTGGCATAAAAAGCAACCATTCAAGTCAAAAATGTCGCTGAACGAGGCGAGCAAAGAATGTAACTGGTCGGCGCCCTGAGGCGCGAGATTAGGATAGATCATGATTGGGAAGTCGCATGACGTAGCTGGTGAAGACGCCGAAGAGACACTGGGAGACGACATTTCAGTAGTCAAGGCCGATAAGTGGCAGTCCTTGCAAGAAAACAGTGTGTCTAAGGCTGTCTTGCGGCAGAACACGGCTGTGCGGCCTGAAATTTAGAAGAGAAATGCACTTAGAATTGTTCGTAACATTGACGACAGTGTGCTGAAGCGCAATGTTATGAGCCGGGGGGGGGGGGGGGCATCCGAAAGAGGAGACACGATGTAATCGCCGTCAGGCACAGCTGGGGTGGGCGAAAGAAGAACGCACGTTGTAGCTTGGGGGGCAATACGAATGTGTTGGGAGGAACGCAATCTGCTGGGAACTTCCTCAGGAAAGTCATAAGGGCAGGGCAGATTGAGCTGCACAAGTGCTGCGGAGCAGTCAGTCAACGCTGAATGCGCTGATAAAAACTAAATTGAGATAAAAAATTGAGACCCAAAATAACGTCGTAGGTATATTCTTCAAGGACAGTGAAAAGAACAGAGGTCTGACGGTCAGCGACACTGACACAAGCAGTGCACATTCCTATGACGGCCGACTATGACGGCGACTCACATAACACAGGAGGCAGCAGGTGTGAGGACTTTAGTCAGGCGTCTAAAGAAGGTTATCACTCATATCAGAGATGTGCGCGCCGTTATCCATCAAAAGCGTAAGAGGGACACCATCCACATACACCTTAAGTAAATCTCCATCCGTCGGCAGGGTGAGCAGAGGAATTTCAGTCCAGGGTCGATGTAGCCGCGTCACCCCTCGGAGCTGCACCCGTCAGCTTTCCGACGGTTCACGGGCGACGGAGAACGGCGAAGCTGGGCGAGGCAGGAGGCGTTGTGGTGAAGGCGAACGACTCAGCCGTGCAGCTTGCGAGGCCTCAGCATAATAGTATAGCTCTGTAAGTTCTTCCGGTGGCGGGCGACTACCTGGTGATCACCGGTAAGGTTGTAACGCAGATTGAAATGAGGGCGTCCGTATGTTGTGGCAGTGACGGGAAATATGGCCAACACGTCGGTAGTTAAAACAAATAGGCCTGTTATCTGGTGTTCACCATTCCAATGGGCTCCGAAAGGGCCGTGAGGAGCACTGGTTCCGCGGAGCCGGGACAGAAGCAAAGGCGCCGAATCAGTTGACGGGGCAAACAAAGGGTACACCAAGATTCGCTAGGTCTTCACGAACGACGGACTGGATGAGGGAAGCCGACGGTCGAAAATCATTAAAGGCATACCTCTGGGAGCTAACCGGCGATGCAGCTTCTGCCTCTCGACGAACGATACGCACGATGCTCTCGGTAGTGGTCGGGTAAGGCGCGGAGTGGTCGTCTCACAATCATGTAGCGGCTGTATTTGGTAGACGAGTATACTGATGCACAATTCGATGATCTTTAGCTTTTTCGAAACGCCGGCATTCACTTATGACGTCTTCGATGCTGGTCAAGTCCTTGTATACGAGAAGGTGAAACGTGTCGTCTGCTTTGCCCTTCAGCACACGGTTTACATTTTCTGCTTCCGGCATTCGCTCGTCCACCTTGCGGCAAAGTGCAAGGCCGTCCTGAATATATGTAACGTATGACTCACTTGACGTCTGGGCACGAGTCCCAAGTTCCTTCTTCGCGGCTCGTTGTCGTACAACTGTCTTCCGGAAAAGGTCGCAGAGCTTTTTCTTGCATTGCTCCCAACTTGTTAGCTCCTCTTCATGCGTCTGAAACCACACCCTTTCCGTGCCTTTCAAGTAGATAACGTCGGCTAGCATAAGGGTCGGATCCCAATTATTATTTCCGCTGACGCACTCATACATCCGGAGCGAATCTGCGACATCAAGGTTGTCGGAAACCGTAAACGCGCCAGGGTCGCGAGGCTGAGCCAAGATGACGTCATGGAGGTCACCGTTGTTGCAGCCTCTTCGTCAGTCGGCACAGTGGTAGCGGCCAGGCTACGTCCGCTTCGGAGCTACGTCTTGCGTTAGACGTACCCCGCATGTTCACCAAAATATGACACAGGGATCAGAGAAACGGGGAAATCTATTTACAGGGTATATACCAGAGGCATGCAGAGCAGGCAAGTCCCACACGTCGTCGAATTCAGCCTACGTTCGTGCTCTCCTTCTTCCACCTTGCCTTCAGCGTTGTAACAATATAATAGCCACTTGTAGTCTCAATTTCCTGATGTGCGAAATCGTCGCTCTCATGTTGTTTTTCTCTTGGCCCGTCCGTCCGCGCTGCAATTGCGTTGCTCACGAACCACGTACCAACTAGCTCGCGAAAGAATTCTGGATCAAATTTCTTGTGTGTTTTACTGTCGACAATTGTGCGTAGGCCTCAGCCGTAAAGGTACTTGTTCCCGTATGCAGAACATCGAATTCCTAGATAGATGAACCGACTGCTGCTGCTGTATAAGAGATGCCAGCATGCGACTTTGATGCACCTGTCTAATATTCTGCGCAAGAGTACTTCGACTGAAGCTCTAGAAAGCGCATTCAGATGTGCACCTCCCGGAGCATGCTTTGTTATTTCCCCAAATAATGTGTGAAATTAAGCTAGCTGCCTCTGCCACTGCGGTACCAACTTCAATGGAATCGTTAGATGATTTTCAAGGAGTTGGACACTTATTCCTTCACTAAGCTTCCTTACACGATGTGAGAAGGGCTCTGCCGCTGCATGTCGATTATTAAAGAATATCATATGTGTCATGTCTTTTAAAGTTAAGTAAGAAGAATGTTCAGTTGCATTTACTCTAAAAAAATATGTGAGGTTGGAATATGACCGTTGGAATGTGGTGTGACCACTCGTTCACTTCTACGTAGAGGGTTGCTACTGAAGTTGTCCTGAAGGCGCCTGCGGGAGGTGGATGCCTAAATGGTGAACAGGATCCATCATCTTTAGGGTGCTTCGCGGTGAACATTGATACACTGTTGCGCCGTAGTCTAAAGAAACACGTATAAAACTATAAAATAATAAAAATTATTCACGCTTTAAAAACGTTAATGCGCTGCATTTTAGTAAGTCTTGTTTATTGTCTAGATCCGAGAAATTATACTGCGTAAGACGCTGTTTATAGAGCGATTCATCCGTTATTCATTTACCCTTGTTGCCATGTCCATACGTTGTACCATCCTGCCATGATGCGCTCATGTGGCACTTTGTAGGAGTTGTTACGGTTCACTTTGTGCGGAAATGAATTGAACGGACCCCAAACGACTGAGACACGACGTGCCTAACTGTCACGCTCGTCAACATGAAAAGACTTGTCCGCCGGGTGTGTGTGACGGGATTATGCGCGAAATGTGCAAATCCTACTCTCCTCTGTCCTACGTTCAACCTCTCTACGCAAAGCAGTGGTTTCCCTCTGTGCACCTTTGTGTGGGTTGACCCGACGTGTCCTGACAAGGCCCTCTACCAGGGAGCAACAGAAAATCAGGCTGCCCGGATGGTGGAGGGCATAAAAAAGCCAACGAGCTGCCACGTGGAGACACATCTTCTCTGTCTTGGAGTGCGGGTGCACGCACGCTGAACATTTCTGTATTTTTATGTGTGTTAGAGCGCACCTCTCTCCTGTAATGATGCATTAAAGATCTATTATTTGTTTTTACGTCGCCTCGTCTTCTCTGCCGAACTCTCCGATAGTCAAGCTGGTTCGCGCTCCAAGCAAACACTATTGAAGGTCACAAAACCCCGTGCCCGTAACGGAGTGTATTACTCAAGCATTGACCAGCGCTTGGTATTAGTTGTATACTTGCACTGGCCAACCCTTACAAAAAATTATTGAGAAGTCATTGAAATACCGCTGGTCAATGTTGAATTTTGTATTGACGAATCATGGAGTTTGTTGGAGAATTATTGGGCTGAGTGTTGAAGGCTCTTGAATATTGGCCACTGAAATTTCATTGAAACACCATTGGGTGTCACAATGTTGAATAATTGTTAAGTTGTCGTTGAAAATCCATTGTGCTTAGACAGCTCGTTGTGTTGGTTTTGTTGAATGGTTGTTGGGTTACCATTCATGCTGCACTGAATTGATGTGGTAGTTCTTTAACCCGTTGAGTTATTATTGCCACAGCACTGAAAAGTACATTGTGGCCCAGTTGAGATAGCATTGAGATTTCAGAAGTCGCCATTGAACTATGATTGACATTTTGTTGGGCTAGTGGATTTTTATTCATATATTGAAATTGCTTTGCTATTCACACTTGCATGCCCCTGTGCCTGCTCATAAATGTCCCTAACACAAACAAAAGCAAAGGAAAGACTGATCAATTTGAAGTACCTTTATTTACACCAAAGATGCGTGCACATGAAATATTATTACAGTACATAAGGCACAACTACAGGGAACCGGAGACACAGGCTATTACCTGCATCACTCTTAACAGTGTAAATACATCTGGAAAAAACTTTACATTTGAATTCAACCAAACCATCATTCTGGTCTTCATTTGTGACTTAAGTTTATGACTAGAAGGCAAGCGACTCAAAAGGCAGGGTTTAAGCATAGCCTTGTAACAACCAACTTTGAACACATGAACTCTTGAAGCTGCTTGCATGTGTGAATACACAAAATACAACTGAATACGTTACATTAAGAGGTCTCGCACACCAACACATCACAGGAAGAGTTACGGCTGCCTGTGAGAAGACAAAGTAACAAATAGACTGGAAACAAATGACTTCACGTAAATAGATACAAGCTTTAGGACAAGTCTTTCAGAACTAAAATTCAATGAAGTACCAAAGTAAACTTGTCTGAGCTTTCTGTCTTCGAGATGTATATATCTTCATGTTGCCCAATTATTTAATAAAATAACATCACTCAATTTAGCTAATTATTGATGATACATCATTTAGAAAGTTGTCGGGCATGGTGATGAACACCTGAATAATGTATTTCTGACGAGCCGGTTTGCTTTCTTCAGAAATAAACTTTAAAGCACTTGTGTACTGAATGCAGCTTATCTCCCTGATGCAGGTCAAGAACAAACAGTACACAATTTAATTGTTAATAAGGGGTACAGAAGAGATTGATTGTGGCATTTACTCAATTTAGTGAGGTCATTATCAATTAATTTTTCTCGATTGCATAGAGCTAATGAAAGCACTTTTTGAGACCTTTTCACTATACCCAGCAACTAAGTGGTACCTCTGTCAATAAAGAGATAAGGGAAGGTTAATAATACCTTGTACGGTAAGAGAAACAATAATTATTTAGCACAGAAAATTGAAAGTAACACAGCTAACACAATTCCAAACAGCCAAATAAATGGTCACCTGCACTTGCAGTATCAAGTACCCCAGAAATAGTCAGAAAGGATAAGGTTCTAATGACTGGACGGCCAGATTGGCGAGACAGTGAAAAACGCAAATAAATGCCTATACGAAACACCAATTACCTCAATTGCGCAGGTAAGATGTTACAAAAATGCTACCCGAGTTTTGTTGCATAAGATACATAAAAGCTTTTTTGAAAATTGGGACAGAACAACAACAAAGACGGAGGGAGATACAGCACCCGTGTTGAAAAAAGCATTACAAGGAAAGTGATATAGATGCATACTTAAGCTCACGACAATTTTTTCTCCAATATGTACAAAAAGAACCCATGCACTTACGGCATAAATAGGGTGCCTGCGCCAGGAAAATGCACCACAGTACAAAGCAGCGTCATGAGAACCGAAATGTAGAGGCTAGTATGCTTAAAAACTTCGAATGCTTGAATACCTACAAACAGGCATGAGGTCATGCCATGAATGGATGAAGTTCATAAATCTCACACACAAATAAAGTTACCATCACTCTTATTGGCTTTCTCGGGGTACTCCTTGAAGTTGAATGAATTAATGAATGAATGTTTGGTGTTTAATGGCGCAAGGGCCATGTATGGCCAAAGAGCGCCATACCGTTGGTAATGAGTTCGCAGTGTAGTTATGAGTTCTATGAAATTGGTGTGACGTGGCTGTAAAGGCGCCTTAAAAACAGTTACTATAAATTGCGTAAAATCTGCATAATAATATTATGGCCATGGCATATGACGTGTACTATGAAGATTAGGATGCATTTGGAATGAATTATACGATGTATAGAATATATCTGGTTCTAAAATTTGCTAGAGCACAACTGCCCCCTCAGAGTCCTTGAAACACAAGGGCCTGGAGGCGTGTGCTATGCAAAACAGTTATCGCAGCGGCATCCTCTGGAACGAAGATGCTCTACGAATTTAATGAATTGTAACATGTAAGATAACATCATTTAAGAAAGCGAGGACTGCTTTCGTGTTAAATAGCGGTTCCTGTCCAAGAAACATTGCCGGGTGAAGTGGGATGTAATACGGGTGTGCCAGAGGAAAATATTTCTTTCTTTCAGCTTCGGCCTCCCGACACTCCAAGAGGACATGAAGCACGGCCAGCCTCTCACCAAATCTACCACAGGTTGGAGGTTGATTTCTAGTGAGTAGAAAATGATTGGTACCAAATGTGTGCCCTATTCTGAGACGACAGGATAGGACATCTGTTTGCCGTGATTTTGTTGCGGAGGGCCAAGAAACTAACTGTGGATTTATCACATGCAATTTGTTATTTATTTCTGCGTCCCACATGCGTTGCCAGTGTTCTCGCAGTTTCTTAAGAAAGGCTTCAGATCTGTGACAGGGATAGCAGCCGTAGAAAAAGTGGTTAGTGGTGTGAGTGATGTGGCCATTTTGTCACCTAGTACATTACCCTCGATGCCTCTATGGCCATGTACCCAACATATTATTACATCTCTATATGATAAATATATGCTGCATAAGACTGAGTAAAGTTCAATGAAAACCGAATTTGTAAACTTTTGTAAAGAGTTCAGCGCTTTTACAAGGCTTAACGAGCCAATAAATACTATTGCTCTGTCGACTTTTCGTTTATTTATATGTTTTACTGCAGACAGCACAGCATAGGCTTCAGTAGTGAAGATACTTGTTAAGGGGTTCAAAACACCAGATTTAGAAAAAGAGAGACCAACAGCAGCATAGATACAGCAGAATGTGATTTTGACGTGTCTGCGTAGAATTCGGAGCAGCAATACTTCGATTGAAGTTCACGCAAATGCATAGTAATTTTGACGTCAGGAGCGTGCTTTGTGACCTCCACAAAGGATACATCACAGTCTATCACCTGCCACTCCCAGGGCGGTACTAGCTTAGCTGGAGGCATTAAGCGATGTTCGAGACTTGGGACATCCATTTCTTCGCTAAGCTCTCTTGCAGGAAGTGACAAAGGAAGTCTCATAGAGGGTCAATTATGAAAAAGTGTGTCACGTGTCAGGTCGTTAACGGTTGTGAAACACGGATGTTCTTTATTAGAGCGCACTTTGAGAAAGTAGGTGAAGCTGATGTATGTTCTCTGAACATGGAGTGGCCACTCATCTGACTCTACGTATAGACTTTCGACAGGGCTTGTTCTAAATGCGCCAGTGGCCAGACGGATACCCAGATGATGAATGGGGTCTAGCATCTTAAGCGCGCTCGGTGTGGCAGAGTGATATACTACGGCACCATAAACTAACCGTGATCGAACTAGGCTCCTGTAAATATTCAATAAACACTGTCTGTCGCTACCCCTCGTTGTGTGGGATGGGACTTTAACTAAGTTCATTGTTCTATGACATCTTTCTTTAAGATATTTTATGTGAGGAATGAAAGTAAGCCTGGAGTCAAGTATAACATCAAGAAATTTCTGCTCTTTGTTTACAGGTATTTATTGTCCGCCCAGTTCTACGCAAGGATCTGGGACCAGGCCTCTCTTTCTTGTGAAGACAACACAAGAACTTTTGTGGGGGTTGATTTTAAATCCATTTTGGTCTGCCCATTTGAACACCTTGTCTAAGCCCTGCTGTACCTCTCTTTCGCATACTGTGCGGTTGCAGGATTTGAAGCCTATTTGTATATCGTCTACGTATAAAGAATAAAAAATGGCCCGTGGTAGTGACGCACGTAGTGTGTTCATCTTAAGGATAAAGAGAGTGCAGCTGAGCACGCCTCCCTGGGGTACAGAACAATGCGTTGGCGGGCTAGTTGGTGCGAATCCATGAATACTTTGTTTAGCGCAAAACGACAGGCACAAGAAAGACGACCAGGACAAGGCGCTACTCTCAACTGACATCATTTTACTGCGTCACTCTGTTATAGACCACTCAAACCAGAGGAACATGCGCAGTGAGCCCCATGCGGTGGAGCCACCAACATCCGATCCCAACAGCGCACTCATACGACAGAATCCAAAAAACCAAATTCAGCGCTGTACAAGGTTAAGGAAGGCACACTAATACACTGTGACCTCAATGACTGAATGAAAAATGCTTCCGATAACTCTCGGGCGGTGGGGTCACGGCTCATTTTCAAAATCGTGGTGTCACGAAACATAGGTTTGCACTTGCATGTTTTACATTGCATGGTGCTCACTGCGCATGTTCCTCTGGGTTGAGCGGTCTATAAAGGAGTGACGCAATAAAATGATGTCAGTTGAGAGTAGCGCCTTGTCCTGGTCGTCTTTCTTGTGCCTGTCGTTTTGCGCTAAACAATGTTTTCCTTGGGGTACGCTAGTTTCTTGTATAAAAGGACATGGCAGTGCATTGCCGACTTTTACACGGAAGGTACGATTGGACAAATAGCTTTCAATTACTTTCAGCATATTTCCACAGACGCCCTTTCCCGACAAGTTTCGCAAGATCCAGTAACGCCATGTTGTATCATATGCCTTCTCCATATCGAGGAATATCGAGAGGAAATACTGTTTGTGTACAAAGGCATCGCGGATATATCCTTCAATGCGGACAAGATGATCGGTTGTCCACCGCCCTTGTCTGAAGCCACACTGATAGAGATCGAGCATATTGTTGAGTTCAAGGAAGTGTATAAGTCCGTGATTAATCATTTAGTCAAAAAGTTAACACACAGACAATTTGTGAGGGCTATCGGACGATGACTCGCTGCCAAAGAAGGGTTTTTTCCCTGCTTCAGGACAGGAATCACAATCGCTTCTTTCCATGTAGATGGCAGCCCAAATAGTGTTGAAAAGTGTGAGTAGTGTAACTTTTGTGTCTGTATGTAAGTTTCTGATCATGTCATACATGACTCTGTCAGGTCCCGGTGCAGTGCTTTTGAATGTGTTCAAGGGAGCTCTCAACTCGGCAATGTTGAAAGGCCGGTTATAGGGTTCATTCTGTCTGGATTTTCGTATTGTTGGCTTACATTCTTCTATTTGTTTATATATGAGAAATGATTTAGAATAATAGGTTGAGTTCGATACGCTCTCAAAGTGCTCCCCAAGTGAGTCTACCTGATCTTGCAGGGTATCTCCTTGTGTGTTTACCAAATGGAGTGAATATGCTTGTCGCCCTCTTATCCTATTAACCCTGTTCCAGACTTTGGCCTCATCTGTGTACGAGTTGAAGTGCGATAAAAACTTTTCGCAGCTCTCTCTTCTGGCATGTGGGCGCGTTCTCCTGCCTTGGGACTTTACTTTCTTTAAGTTACCAAGATTCTCCGCAGTGGGAGAGGTCCGTAGCAACCCCCACGCTTTTTCTGTTTTTTTACGAGCGATCCTACATTCGTCGTTCCACCACGGGACACGCCGCTTGCACGCCAAGCCATTTGCTTCTGATATGCATTTAGATGTGGCCTCTATTATGAAGGCTGTAAAAAACTCCACTGCCGCATCAATTCCTAACGAGTACATGTCATCTGATGTGATACTAGTGAGAGTTCGGAATTTCTCCCAGTCGGCTGTATCAATCTTCCACTTACGAGCTTGTGGTAGATATATTCGTTTTCTTTTGGTGTTCTTAGTAGTATGGGAAAGTGGTCGCTTTCGTAAGGATTGTTGGTAACTTCCCATTTGAGTTCAGGCAGTACAGACTGGGAAACAAGGCTCAGATCAATTGAAGAAAAGGTTCTGTTTCCAAGACAGTAATATGTGGGTTCCTTCTTATTCAGCAGACATGCACCGGACGAAAACAGGAACTGTTCAACGACACGACCTCGCGCATTGATGCGAGTCTCCCCACAAGCTGCTGTGTGCATTGAAGTCGCCAAGAACTACATAAGGTTCTGGCAATTGATCTATAAAAGACTGAAATTCATGTTTCTTTAATTGGTAATGCGGGGGTATGTAAAGCGAGCAAATGGTGATGAGTTTGTTTAGGGGAACAACTCGAACCGCCCCTGCTTCGAGGACCGTTTGTAGCTGCAAACGTTGACACGCTATGCATTTATGAATAACAATGGCAACGCCGCCCGATGATGCGACAGCATCATCGCGATCTTTGCGAAACGTAACATACTGGAGGAGAAAGTTTGTGTGTTTCGATTTTAGGTGTGTTTCCTGTAAACACAGCCCTTTTGGATTGTGTTTGTGGATAAGTTCTTGCACATCATCAAGGTTTCTAAGAAGACCTCTGACATTCCATTGAATAATTTGTGTATCCATATTTAAATTAAGTTGGTGCTGTGTATACGGAAAGGGAAGTGATACCTTAGATTACAGAGCTCTTTCGAGGCCCTGTAACGGGGTTTTGTCCTTTCTGAAGCGTTCGAGGGAGCCTCGCCGCTCCTTAGGCGCTTGGTTCGCCTTGAGGATAGCTGTTGTGTCCATTGTCTCTTGTGAGGCGCCGGACACGTGCTCTTGCGAGCGAGAAGTTACCAGAGAGAGTCCCGCCTTGGAGGACAAGACGCCTGCGCCCACCAGCCCGGAGGTCCATGGGGCTCCCTGAGGGATTTGGCTGCGCCGGCTGTTGCCAGCGCTGGAAGGGGCCGGAGAGTTTGGGGCAGCCTCGGCTGCGCCTACCTTCGGGGTCGATGGTCCCTTCTGCTGGGTTGACGGAGCAGCGCTAGCTGCAACCGCCGCGGGGGCAGATGGCGTGACTGCCGACTCACGGCTTGTGGGCCAGAAAGCCACCAGAGGGGGTTGTGTCGCTGCCCCCTGACGCGTCTAATCGCCAAAACGTTTCTTGGGCAGGTATGAAACCCGCCTGCGGGCCTCCTTGAATGATATATTCTCTTTCACTTTGATCGTTACCATTTATTTTTTCTTCTTCCAGGAGGGGCACGACCGCGAGTACGCGGCGTGCTCCCCGTCACAGTTTACACAGTGCAGAGCGTTCTCACAAGCTTCCGAAGTGTGGTCTTGGGCACTGCATTTCGCACAAGTTTGGCGGCCTCGGCAGCTCTGCGAGCTGTGGCCGAAGCACTGGCATTTGAAACATCGGAGTGGATTTGGCACGTACGGCCTAACACGGGGGTTGATGTACCCGGCCTCGATTGACTCGGGCAAGACACATGATCCAAAAGAAATTATTAGGTGCTTCGTGTGAACCTCTTTACCATCCCACCTCATCTTAATTCTTCCGACATTCATCACATTTTGCTCACTGAAGCCCTCCAGGAGTTCCGCTTCAGTCAGCTCAAGCAAATCATCATCCGACACCACACCACGGGTGGTGTGCATTGTACGGTGCGGGGTTACCGTTATGTGGGTCTCCCCAAATGACACTAGTTTCGGTAGTTTCTCATATTGTTTCCGATCGCGGAGCTCCAAGAGGAGGTCACCGCTTGCCATCCTCGACACCTTGTAACCTGGACAAAAACATCAGTCAAGGACTTTCAAACAAGGAACGGTGATATGGTTCGCACTGCTTTGACTTTTCAGAGTGAACAACGTGGAAGCGGGGGAAATTCTAGATTTGGTGTCCGAAAAACTGGAACACATCTTGGGTGCGCCCTCGTTTCTGAGGGCGATCAGGAAGGAGGGGGGAAAAGCTTCCATGAAAATATATAAACTTTCGGCAACACCACCGACCGCCCACCACGGAGCCCAACGAGAGGACGCGGCAGAGCTTGCACAGAAGTCTGCACGACGCCAGTCGTACGCCGTCACTATAACCAAATATGGTGTACCCAAGGTTGGATAGCCACACAGGGTTAACCCTTGCCGCCAAGGAGAAGGAAGTAAATGGAAGAGAGAAGACAGGAAAGGTAAAAAAGTAAAAGATAAAGACGAAGATTTCAGGAGAGAAAGACAGGAAAGGGCGACTGCCGATTCACCCCACGTGGGTCATTCTGGAGGTGCCGTCTACGTGAAGCCGAGGCCAAAGGGGTGTATTGCCACCGCCGAGGGGCCGTAAAGGTCCAAACACCCGGCATTGGCAAACCCCCAGGATCCCGTTTTCCCCGGACGCGGCTAAGCCGCGCACGGCTACACGCGGGAGGGTCCAACCCTCATGTGCTCGGGTACGTGGTGTCGCAACACACCAAACGCCTGCTAACGCAGACTCCCCTGCGGGGCTCCTTGAAGTTGAACTAGAAAAATGTACACCAGTGCTAAAAACACAGACAAAACCCCCTATAGCGTTCTTCCAGAAATAAACAACGCAAATAACTTCATGTATCAATTTTATGGACACTTCGGCAATTCAGTGTACTTATATACTTGGCAACCACCCAAACATAGACAAGGATGAATTAAGGTAGGAACACACATGAACACTGACTCAACTAGAAGTTTATTCGTGAAGACAAAAATTTTAAATACAATGGCCAACTTCGCAAAAGAAAGCTACGGATGCGCAGCACAGACAGCCCGGCACAAGAAAAAAAGGACTGAAAGACATATCCTGTAGAGTAAACATGTGCGTCAAGTACTAACAAAAAACACATGATAACACAAAGGCTTGTCCTGTAAGCGATATTAACGAGAACTACTGCAGCAACTCTTTCCCACTAAGGGTCACAGAAATCTTGCTTATGCATTTTTCTTCGTGATCAATAAATAATGCTTCCATAATTCCTTTTGTGTTCTGGTCTTTGTGATGAAACAATCGTTCTTTCTGCCCTATACCGAAACACCAGAAGAGTTCCAGAAGCACTATTTATTGATCACAAACGAAAGAAATGCATAACCAAGTTATCTGTTACCCTTAGTGGGAAGGAGTTGCAGTTCTTAAAAGAGTATTTCTCGTTGGGTAGTATCACTTATCGGACAAATGTTTTGCTTTCTCAAAAGACTTGTGCTAAGGTTTTCGTTTTTCACGCACGTCTATTCTACATGACATGGCTTTTTCATATTTTTTTCTTGTTGCACGTGGCTGCTTCGGCCACGCATGCATGACTTTCTATCTTTGTCAAGTTTACTAATGTCTTTAATACCTCTGTCTTCAAAAAACCTTTAGTTGAGCCTGCGCTCGCGTGTGCTCCTACTTATTTCGTGGTGTGTCGTCCTCCTCTGTTCACGCTGCTGTTTCAAGTACGCACGTACCACTTGGTTAGGTTGGTAAACATTCTCACAAGCAAAAGCAAATACCTCCCCTCAAAAGGCAGCTCATCCTTTACAACTACGAGCCAGAGCAAATCGAAAGTAAGCCTTCACAGCGTCCATGAGGCAGCTATTACACCACAGAGCAGCGCAATCCCACTTGATGGAGAGTGGCAACCCAGATGCGAGCTTCCTAGTGAATCAGCCGCATATCAGCGGGTGCCTCTTGCACGGTGCCAAGCTGCTCTTGACGTGGAACACTTTAGCACCTGGACATTTGCTGCATGCGCAACCTGTGAGAAAGGAATGCGGACAGAAAATGAGATTACGCGTATTAAGAATCTGCTACACACTGCACACAATTACGCACGAAATAGAAGTACACACTATACTGGCAAGTAAAAATTTGCGACTCGTATTTACGAGTACCGTCGAGAAAAGGAAGAAATGGGTTGCTACGGTAAATGTTACCTCAGATATGCACAGCGATGTTTCACAGCGGGAAAAAATATTCCAGGCTCTTTCGCAGAACCAAAGACCACGCGACAGTGCATAGCCGATGCCAAACAGATATAGAATCTTTGGGTAGAAGTCCACCAGAAGGAATGACCTAAAGATACGCCGAGAGCGATGCGAGCGTGAGTGTGTCTGTACGAGTGAGAACATGTATCGCGTCTTTGAAGCTGAGTATCCGCTCTCGCGTGGCTCCGATCATCCCACGCGATTTGTGTGCAGAACGTCGCGTACACGCCCTTGCGCGTTGTGTGCGGTAGCGTCTGCGGAGTGAGCTAGCTTCATGCACGCGCCATTCATAACCGCGCAAACTGCGTTCGAGTGCGACGCTTAGCTTGAGGCGACCACGCGCCGATTGGCGCTCCTTTCGCTTCTGCAAGCAACGCACATTCGGGTCGGTCCAGCTCAAAGAGGCAGCAAAGAACGGTGGCGTTTTGCGGTTATCGCCTATTAAAAGTGTACAGTACGCCTTCAACGGCAACACGCCGCACTAGATAAATATGCTTACTGCGGTAGTTTTGACGGTGATAGGCGATAAGGCGAGCCCGTCGGCGGCTGTCTTCTTTGCCGACGTCGTCACCACACCTCTGTTCATTTGCACTGTGTATCCGTGTACAGTCACCGCGCGGAAGCTGCGACTTATCGGTTGGCCGTCCTCCGCAAATCACGAAGAGGCGAAATATATTTTGCGCTGCGCCGCATTAGCCACAACCTAAATCGAGGCGCGCTTAACCGCTGCGGCAGACAAGGTGATCACACTAACCGTATGGTATACGATGAGCCACTCCGTATTTAAAAAAATAAATCTGATGTCCTACGTGCCAAACCAACGATATTATAATGAGGCAGGTCGTAGTGGGGGACTCCGTATTAATTTTCACTTTCTGAAAATTTTTCACGCGCATACAATGCACAATACACGAGCGTTTTTGCGTTCCGCTCCTTTGGAATGCGGCCACCGCTGCAGAGATCGTATCCATGACCTCGAGCTCCAAATTGCCGCGGTGGCCGCCATAGTTACGAAATGAGTAAGCGTGAAGTGCAACGCTGACTTCCGGTACGAGTGTGGTACAAGCGTAGAACGCCTGCAGGATTATTTGTCGCGGTTCTCCTAAGCTGTTAATGCCTGGCTAAATACCTTTAAAAGCAGCACGCCTCTCACGCATCAGAACGCGATAACAAGCGCTTAGACGGCCCACGTGAGCCCCTATGAAAGATGGCGTGGCCACTGTACAAAATTTTCACTGCGCAGAAAAGCCGATCCTTACGTTCCAATTGTGTTCTCTCATACAAATTAAGGAAAAGTTATTAGACAGGAACGAATGAAGCAATGTAATTTTACGCACGTGGGGCACCGCTGGCTCTTCGCCTACCATCGTTTCAAACGAAGTGGCGGCGGCAGCGAGCGTTAGTATCGCGCGCTTTCGCTCCGGGGCATGCGGTTTGCCTGAAGAAAGTGAACGGTGCGCTTAACATCTCACGCTTGTCAATGTCAAAATAGAAAAAAAGGTTACGAGCTCAAGAAGACGAGATCACTTACCTATCTGCAGAAGTTCGGCGTCGACTGTGTCGGGGTGCCTTCCCTCCAACAGGCATCATGACCTCTGCGGCGCAACTCATCACAACATCCAGGTTCGCACATCAGTCGAAGGCTAGTAGCTGGGTCAGCCAACGACTTCAACGGATAAACGTCCACTTATCGTCGTTAAAGCATTTCACTAGAATGTGCGTCATGATGTCCGAAAAGAAAAAAATTCGTTCATCAAAGAGCGCGAGGCGCGAACCACCACACAACTGCAACCAAGTAACTGAGTCCGAAAGCCGTTCACAGCTTCACTATCGCATTGAGTTATAACAATATTTCAAACACAAGATAACCACACTTAAAAATCGCTAATTAATTCGTAATAACCTCTCATCTAATAACCTTTATAATTTTTAGGGATAACCTAATTTCTAGCATAAACAATAAATACTACAACCAAAAAATGTGACTACGAAACTAGCGGTAACCATGTATACTGTTGCAAAAGTCAGTATAGTAACTCTATGGCAAAAGTCGACTCAAAACCTAGGGCCGAATCTTATAACGGTTCGGTTGGGGAACCGTTCTTTTGGCCTCACCTGATTGGCCAAAATTTTGATTGCGTCACAGGTCGTCAGAGGCAGCGGGGCGGTATCGCCATTTTCGAATACGTCACGCATCTGTCAATCATCTTCAAAGCGAACCGGTCGTAGGAACCGGAGAAGGGGTAGTCCGCGTTGGGTTCCGTTGCTGTGGCTTGGCTGTTGGCTTGTGACCCTGGCCGCGCGCGCCGGTCGCGCGCCCCCGGAGACGCGCGGGCTTCGCGCGCGCGTGCGTTGGTTGCTTCAGAGGCTATTACTTGCCTTCGTCGTCTGCTTGGCGTTGCTCTTTCGGTGTCGACCACGGCTGGAAATGCGATACGCTTTCGAAGAAGTGACGGATGATGAGTTGCACCGCCCTTGCTGGCTTTCTAAGTAGACCTTTTGCAAGCTACGCTATCAAATGGAGGAGACTCGGGTGCAAGCGTACGAGTGGCCATTCCACGCAGAGGAAGGGATATTGCGCGCTGCGGTTCATCGCCGCCGGCCTGCAGCCACCAGAGCTTAGTCGGACGCGAAGCATTAATCGGAATTGCCTAGATCTCTGCTGCCGGCATTGTCCACAAAGTTGCTCTCGCAATTACTGTGTTGGCCGGTTGAAGGGCTGGGTCAGCTTTGCCGTGACTTCAGCTTCAAAGTCAATGCCAAGGAGATATTTGCATGGTGAGATCGAATTCCCAGTGCTATCGCCAGTGTGAATAGCTCGCAGATCGCCGTTCAGCAGTCAGAAGGGTTCAACCTAGGCTGGTTCAGCACTTCCTTCGTTCGGCTGATAAAACTATACAGTCAGGACGGGAAGGTATTGTGGAGCTCTCTTATTTGGCTTGCCTTTTTTCTCTAGTTCGGGAGCGCCATACTTTGTTTCTCAATTTCACGGCACAGCGCCCACCGTCAGCACCGCACTCTTCAATTTGACTTCGCGCAGGCAATGCAGGGCCAGTATACCGTAATGTTCGATTTAAGTTCCACTGCTTCTATCACGCGACGCGCCGTGGGGCAGATCGCAGGGATAGCGGCAGCGCGGCGGCGAGCGAGTCATGTCCGAGCCGATGACGAAGGGCGAAAAAAGAAGGAAAATTGATACAGTCGGCTAGTAAAGGTGTCCCTAAGAACCAGTTCACGGTTTTGTCGTGCTAGCTACTTGAGAAGTGCTGGTAGTGCGTTCCTATTACATGCATCGTGCGAGCTCCTGGTAGCAGACGACGTAGCCCTGCGCTCTGCCAACTCCGTGGCCAACTCATTTACGCGTACGATACCACCTGTGGGCTGAGAATTAAAAAGAATGACATTAATAAATTACTTCTGCATTGCGTAAACGCCTGACACCACAAGTTCAGATTTCAAAACTTGGCGTATAATATTTAATTTATATTTTACCTTCATTTAGCAAGCAGAAACATTCTGCAATTCCTCGATTAGCTCGTCATATAATGACGTACACTTCAGAGGTGGCACCCTCTCATCTATTGGTCGCGTACTCCCCTTCTTCCACCGCCGGCTTGGGAGTGGCACATCTAATGACGTAAGCGGCGAAGCGGACGGTTCGTATTCCGAACCGTTATAAGATTCGGCCCCTAGGGTGCTATTATCGACACGCATGGCGGCTGCACGGCCGCCATTATCCGCCATGTTTACACTCTGATTGGCTGTGGAGAGCTCACGTGCCTTGACATTTGTGCCGGGAAGCGGAAGTTTTGCGGAATGTCATTTCGCGTTTTCATCAAGATGACGAAACGTGACATGGAGCTGAAAATTTTATGGACTAATACATTTTTTGGTCCTTGGCAGATATATTGTGATGTTAGCGCTTCAAAAAGAATGTGAGCGGTAGCGTGCAGAAGCCAGTGCAATGCATCTGCAAATGCGCGAATATGTGGTGGCGATCCAACATATGCGCCATGCCAGCTTGCTCATTGACTGAAGAAATATCTCGTGAGAAGCGTCATGGGAAGGGTTGTTTCGTAAACGTCATTTTGACGATGCGTGACGTTGCGCTGGGCCGCCATTGCTGAGATTTTCCGCCATAATTTTTGCTGCGATGAGCGGCGCGAATTATGCTAATGAGCAGCCATTTGCAATGGCAGCCGAGAGGAATGCGTATCGCCACATTTTCCCCGTCGTTTGGCGCCACGAAAATCTTTTGTTCATAACGCGTGCTCATAGTATTTGCATCGCTCTTGGGTGATGTTGGCATTTGTGTTTGGGGCCATCATTTTTTAAAAGAACGCGTTTATACGAAATAATATTGGTTGAACATAGCAAACTTTTGGCAATGTTGTCCACTTTTCACTGCTGCATTTGTATTGTAATCAAGATTAACGCCTTTTCGCAGAATCAGAAGTTATGACAACGGCCTCTTTCTAATTTATAAAAAGAAATGTACGCAAGGCGGCGCATTGAAGTTTCCTCCCACGGTGCGAGTAACCAGCGAAATGAACAAGAGATGGCAGCGGCGGCGCTTGCGTCGCGCTAGTGGATATCTCTGGCGCGCGCAACGCTATCGGTGATATTCGGCCGTTCCTCAGCCAGCCGAGTCGGGCTGAGTCACTTGCGTTTCACGAGATAGCGATAACGTTGCCTAGTAGAACGCGCGCGCATCACCACTGGTAGGAAGCGTATGTTGTCTCAAGCAAGAAAACAAGCGCGTTGGCGCCAACATGCGATGACTCATTCCATTTTCCGGGGGCACGCATCCTAGCTATTGAAGCAGACGACGGCTTGTACGCAGCAGGCGACGGAAGCGAGAAGCGTTTTCGACGGAATAATCATAGGCTTTGAGATAGCTGCTTTTTTTTTACTGCGGAGGAAAACTGTTTTGCTTTACCGATAACGCTGCATTCAGTGCCTTCATTTCAGTTTCTTAGGCGAAACGTCAAGTTGGCGTCACGTTACGTAAGCAAAACGGGGCCACCAGCGCCATTTTGTTTGCGTCGCGCTACGTCACGCATCGAAGAAAATGGCGGAATGTCCAGAACAGCGCCCCAAGTGACGAGGGTTACAACCGAACCCATCCGAACGCTACCTTAACGTCTGTAGCTCTACCTAGAAACAAAAATTATTACTAATCACGTTATTTTTACAAAAGTAACACTATTAAATTAATTTATAGCGCCTTTACAGATGACAAGTAAGGTATCAGGGTGACAACTAGGTAAGTAAGTGAGGTGGCAAGTAAGGTATGATAAGAGTTTATTACCTGTACTTCTTTCATTTCCCTTTGGTGTTGTTCTATTTAACTGAACATAAGAAACCTGCAGGCATGGGAGACGACAGGACGACAGTTCGGCGAGACTCAAATAAATCGCATGCTTCTTGTAAGGTGAGAGTCGGGAGCAGCCGCAGATACAGCGATTAGCTGTGATACTGTTGCGACTGTTGCTCAATCCGAAGTTCTTTGAAGTCAATGGCTATAGCGGCTGAGCGCTGCGATCTCAAAGCGCGTTCGTTGTTTGACCTCTAGTACTACGGCCGTTGGATAAAAAAAAAACTTTATTTGCTTCCCGGACAGAGGGAGCTTCGCAGGATATTCGAACACCTCTAACTCGTATGTTTGCAGCGTGTGCACGCTTGCATGCCCACAGCGCGTCCGACGCCCAAAGGTGGCGTCGTCGGCGCCTGTCTTATCGCCGGTCGCGCTGCCACGGGGCCACCGTGTATACTTTTGGGGAGCTGCAGATGCGCGTAGTCACCGTGTTTGCAAGTGAATTTCGCATTCTTCTGCTCCCCGAAACGTGCTCATTTTGGATCGCACCAATGGCTATGTCATCTAGTGTATGCTAAAACGACGGTGGCATTTTTACACGGGCGAAAAAATGTTAAATCGTTATGAACTTGGGCGGTCATGAAGCTAGTCTAACGTTGCAGTTTCTACGTAACGAAAACGGCTATGAAAGTGGGGTGGTCCCGGAGATAGGCGCTTCAAAGCGCCAGCTATAGCGATAGCACGAGGAAGTGGCACACGACGCACGCGCCAAGCATTTGAGAGCTTACTGGCTTTCGAACGAGAAGAGTATGCGCCCGCTCGTGGCCTAATAGAGCACCGGGCTCGACGGCCGACGCCACCCCATCGGTCGCACATTATTTTCTTTTTCATGAAAACGAGGCGAAAGAAGAACTTACCTGCCTCAAAGTTACAAGAATGAGGCTGGAACGCTTCGCATTAAATATTTGGAATGTCTTCATATGCGAGTCCTAATTATTGTATGCTGGACTCAACTGCCACACAACAGAAATACAACTACAAAAATCAACACAAATTACCCAAGAAATTATTATTGAAAACATTCAACGGCAATATTGTTGTGCAAGTGCTGAGCGAAATCGCTTTTGAAAATTTATTGAAGTCCGTTGTTTCAACAATTGGCCAACAATATATCAATGGTTATTCAACAGTGATTTTTGTACGGAAAACCATATTACTACACGCACTGTACATTGAAAGGTACCGGTGGCCCGCGTTGGGTGTTTCAGGTGTAATTGAAGGGCCCGTCCACAAGCACACACTCGAGAACTTACGGATGACAGAACGATATCCACTCCACACGTCACTGTTGTAGCTCAAATACCCCGCAAGTTGGTTGGCCATTTCGTCATGCTGTCACCGCCCAGACTTGTCCAGTATGTTAAACTGGCCTCGACATTGAACATTCTAAACACTAAAGCGTCGTCAAGCAAAATCCATCCTTGCCCTAGCGATCGGCAGGCAGTAATTTTCTGTTTCTTTCGGATCTTTTACTTCGCAACTATTTATTTCGGCTATTAAAGAAACACTTTTTTTTCAGCATAATAATGCACGAATAGTTCGTCCACGTCGATTGGCCTTGTTAGTTCTCTCGGTTTTGCGGGGTGGCGTGTCAGATAGGTGAAATGGGATGGCCCGAAAAAATTTTACATATCGCGGAGGCCTAACGGAGAAAGCGGGAAGTACTCGGAATGGTATATCTTAATGTTAGTGCACCTGTGCTTGTTACTGTCTGAGTGCGCAATCTTTACAGTATGCGGGTGCATGTAAACCATCATTTGAAGAAAAGATAAAACATTGAAATGAAACGAAAAACTGAACGAAATGATGGCAACCAATGGCGACCAACTAGAGAAGGATGTCATAGAAGAGAAGCCCACGAAATTCACAAGACGAACGGAAAATGCTTCGGCGTCATGGAAAAAAAAAAGTCCGTTCGCTATCGCTCGTTCAACGATGATAACAGTCGACCGCTCCGTCTTCAAAAACACGTGAGGCTGAATTCATAAAGCCTTTTCTTCGTGAGTGATTCTTACCATTGCTATGGCACGCCTTCGCTAATAAGTCCCCATCTTCGTCGAGCGTCAGCATTGACTGGATTATGCTTTAACCATGAACGGGTAGCAACAGAATATGGAGCAGATCGTCACGCAACTGCAAAATGGCCAGGCGCGCAAATGAAAATCAAATCTGGCAGTGGAACTGTCGCGGCTTCCGGCGCAAGCGGTCGATTCTGCAACTGTACCTTCCGCTATTAGATGAGACTCCTTTGGCGATTGCCCTCCAGGAAACTGGAGGACCCGCAAAACTGTCAGGCTATCAGGCATTCAATAGTGGCAGGGGGGAGATATCCTCGGTCACAACGCTCGTGAAAAGAAATGTCGCGGCCATTGAACACGATTTAGAGTCGAGAGAGATCGAGAACGTGTTTGTCGAAATTCTAACCGGAAAACAGAAGGACCCTAGTTTATTCCTTCTAAATTTATGCAGCTCACCCAGGCAAAGGAAGGTGAGGTTCAGGGCTCTGCTTCGCAAGGCCCTCAAAATTTCAAGCAACCAGCCACTGCTGATAGTGGGGGACTTTAATGCACATCACCAGGAATGGAGGTACCCGCACCAAAGCCCGAAAGGCAGACAGCTGTGGGAAGATACGCATGACATAGGGCTCACTCTGCACACGGACCTTGAGAGTCCAACGAGGGTGTGCAATAGCATTAGTAAGGATACGTCTCCAGATCTGGCATTCTCGAAAAACATTAAAGATCTAGAATGGCATCATTCGGATCAAAATTTTGGCAGCGACCACTACATAATTGTTTCCATACTGAAAGAGAGCCTTCAAACGCGCAGGGCTCGTGCGCCGGCCGTCGTTGAGTGGGATAAGTTTGGAGATATCAGGAGAGCGCAGGAACTGGGGCCAATCAAAAACATCGAGGAATGGGCGACGGCACTCAAATCAGCCGTTAGAGAGACGACAAAAACGCTTGAAGGGGATAACGCCCCGGAGATAGCGGACAGCCGTCTTCTGTATATGTGGGAAGCTAAGCAAAGCATGGAGCGTCGTCTCAAAAATCAGAAATGGAACCGAAGCCTCAGAAGACGGATTGCTACGCATAATAAGGAAATCGAAGAATATAGTTTTACATTATGCGAACAAAATTGGGCCAACTAGTGTGACGGAATGGAGGGGAGCATGAACCTCTCCAAGACGTGGAACATCCTCCGGCACTTGTTGGACCCCGCAAGCGCGAAGACTCAATCCGGTATAAGATTGGCAAAAGCTAGGCACGCGTTCGTAGGGAACGATGATTATTTCATGAAGAAATTAATCAAGACGTTCGTGGGGGAAACATCGCGAACTCCACTTCCCGACTATGGTAGAGCGCCTAACGAGGCGTTCGACGCCCTAATCACAGAAGCGGAAGTGAGGGCAGAGATTGTAAGACTCAGAATGAAGTCGGCTCCGGGCCCTGACGGGGTAACGAACAAAATGCTCAGGAACTTAGACGATGATTCCATTAGTTATCTAACGAAGTACATGCAGGAATGTTGGGATAAAGGCGAGCTCCCACAGCAGTGGAAGACGGCAAGCATTATTTTAATACCGAAACCCCGAAACCTTCCGCAATTGGAAAACTTACGGCCAATTTCCTTAACTTCATGCGTGGGGAAATTGACGGAGCACGTCGTCCAGACAAGACTGATGGGCTTCATGGAGCAGGGCGATCTGTGGCCTCATGAGATGGTCGAGTTCCGACCTCACATGTGTACGCAGGACGTCATGCTCCAAATCAAACATGATATAATAGACTCAAGGTCTAAAGATTCAAAAGCAATTCCGGGACTGGACCTCACGAAGGCTTTTGACAACGTAAAGCATGAGGCGGTCCAGGAAGGGCTGAACAAGATTAATGTAGGTACCAGGACATATCGATACATCAGGGGCTTCCTGACGGGAACAAGTGCCTGCATGAGGTTCCAAACGCTGGAATCCCCCACAATTGAGCTAGGGAGTAAGGATACGCCCCAGGGATCAGTGCTGTCTCCCCTATTCTTCAACATGGCTATGAGAGAACTCCCCGAGCAATTGGCAAAGCTCGGGGGATTAAAATTTAGTATATATGCGGATAATATCACTCTCTGGATCAGCCGGCGAAGTGATTCAGTCGTCGAAAGCCTGCTCCAGGCCGCCACCGACATCATAGTCGATTACGCGGCCGAGAGAGGCCTAGCATGCTCGCCGCAGAAATCAGAATTGTTTATATACAATCCGAAACACTTAAGGTGCAAGGCACCGTCGAAGATCAAAATTAAAGCGGCGGGTAAGGAGGTACCAATAGTCGAGCAAATTAGAATCTTGGGCCTGATTCTCCAGTCACACAGCCACAGTGGCGAGACCGTCAAGAGGCTGCAGAGTCACGCAATACAGACCCTGAGCCTAATTAAGCGGGTGGCCAGCAAAGGCCGAGGGCTAAAGGAGAAAAATTTGATTAAACTAATACAGGGGTACATATTCAGCCGGGTGAGCTATGCAACGCCATATCTCGATTTGAAAGTGGTGGAAAGAGAAAAGATTGATTCTCTAATGAGAAAATGCGTAAAACGAGTGCTGGGACTGCCCATGTGCACATCCACAGAGAGACCGATGGCTCTAGGAGTGCACAACACATGGGCAGAACTGGCGGAAGCGGTCCGAACATCTCAAATTGAGAGACTTAGCACCACGAGGACAGGAAGAGCCATATTTGCCAAAGTTGGAATAAATCCGGACAGAGGCACCACCCAAAAGGTGGAAGTAGATAGCGAAGTGAGAAAAAATCTGATCATCCCTCCCTGCCAAAAAACATGCACCCGGAACATAGCAGAGACAGGAGGCATAAACGAGCCGAAGCATTAAAAGTTAGATTTGGTAAAATTTCGCAGCATGAGGTGGCCTACGTAGACGCGGCGGGAGGTAGCGGCAGTTTTACGGTGGCAACGGCCGTCAGCGGCCGGAGTATTCCCGTGACCGCTGTCGCTCTGCGCGGGTGCAACATAGATGTTGCCTAGGAAATTGCGATCGCATTAGCTTGCGCTGGAGCGGACGCGAAATTTGTGATCAGTGACAGCAAGACTGCCATACAAAATTTTAGCAAGGGAAGGATCTCGCCCTTAGCGGCCAGAATCCTAGGCCAGAAAGAATGAGAAAAATTCAAATAATTTGGACCCCGGCGCAAGAAGCCGTCCCCGGCAACAAAGCGGCCCACGAGCTGGCTCGAGATCTTTACCGCCGAGCCGCTACGGGACCCCTCGATGACCGAGGGAGCGGAGAGCGCATGCTAAAATATGGGGCGATCACACAGCATTATAGATTGGCTCCTAGGCTGGTATCCCCGCCAGACCCAAAATTAAACAACAGACAAGCAGTCGCGTGGAGACGACTACAAATTTATACGTATCCGCACTCGGTTATGGCGAACCACATGTTCCCCGAGGCCAGGAGCGATAGATGTAATCTTTGTAGGGCGAGAGGGACCCTCGACCACATAATATGGGAATGTCCGTACTCTCCCGGGGGAACGCACAAAATAGGTAGTAGAGGCACCTGGGAGACCTTGCTGCGCAGCTCGGACTCTGAGCGCCAGCTCCGGCTCGTCCAGTGGGCTGACCAAGACCTCCCAGCCTGCATCGGAAGCGGCGGCACTCGCCCCCTGACCTGCGTGTCGGGGGGTGGGTAGATCACCTTATCCGTTGGACAATAAAGTTTATTCTATCTATCTATATGCTTTAACGAACAATTCAAGTGAATATCCTTTTGTAAATGCTGGCCCTACGCTGCTGGACTTGTACGCCAGCTGTACCCTGACTTGCATTTCTTTATTTTCATCGTTTCCTCCTTTGTTCTGATATTGCTGTTAGTATACTTATTAAGGCGCGCATCTTCAGTTGCTCAGTGCCGCGCCTACTCGGGTACCATTTCCTGTCGATATCGCATGATAGATAACCTACAGGCCCAAGAATAATATGTAATAATATGTAGCACGCACTAGTCGTTTCGGCATTCGGCAATTAGTTCACAAACAGTCAAATAACGCGTCGGTTTCCCATTATTTGCATAGTGATGCATCACTGATCAGAACCCGCCGTCACTACACATGTGGAGCGGGCGCCGTGCCTTTGCTGGTGCTTCTTCATATGGCGGAGCAGTCGCTGACGAATTCAGTGACAAATACCTCCCATTCTAACCGAGCTTTGCTTCAGCGCACAAAAGACCGTGCTCGCATTTTTGAGCTCATGCTGCAGGTGTCAGCGTCTCTAACAAATTATAGCAGCTGTAAAGTTGATACCTTAGCAGAAACCAAGCGTCAAAAAAGCGTACTTCTGCGTTATATCCAACAGCGCGACACATTCGTAAAGGCGCCCAAGAGAGAAACGATATTTTAAAGTTACAGTTTAAGTGTAGAAAAGTTGTATCTTTCTTAAACGAGTTTTCAACAGCCAAGAGCGTCTTAACTCGCACGCCGCATGATTGATCACGCGCCTTATACGAAACCGGCGTTCGTCTTTGCGTCAGCGCGATGTCCGCTCCAAATACTGGCTGGAGTTCTCATTTATTGCTGCGCTTATTGCCCCCCCCCTCCCCCGCGAATGAGTGTTTTTATGACTTTTCCAGACCGCAGAGGATTTTCGCCGCTTCTAGGATCCGCGCCTAAAACCGATAATAGATCGATAAGAGGTAGCTTTATCCCATCACAGGCTTTTCCGTTTTCATGGTATCGTAGGGTTTTATGCAAGATCGGCGGAAAATGCAGAGGGGCATTTTTTTTCTTTTTTTGTGCTTGTTACGCCTGAAAAGCTTTGCATAATTGCTTCCATTCAGAAGGCGACGAGTATACTCAGCGAGGCACAGGTGATGGAAGAGGTTCTAAAAGAGCACATAAATTAGCGTCCCATGCGGAAATTGGCGTGGAGTCATCCTCAGCCTTCAGATTTGGAATCTGCCTACAAGCGTAAGCTCGCAGCCACTATTCTACCACGGTGTTGGCAGACGAAATAAAGAACGCTGGAACTCTTGCTAAGTGCGTGCGTAGAACCATCAGTTCAAAACGAGTAACCTGAGGCTGTTCGCGCTTTCCCAGTACTCAGCCAGCGCATATGCGCGATGCTTGCAGCATCTGATAAGACGTACTTAAAGGGGCACCGAAGACCAAATCAGTCACACCCATAAGATTCCTCAAAATCTTTGATTATTTTTTATTCATATTGCAGAATATGTTGTTTTAGAAGTGCATAAAACCAATGCAGAACCTCATATGAAAAAGCGCGTGAATATTTCAGCGCCGGTGTGCCAGTCTGATGTAAAGGTGCAAATATATTTTCGTATTTGGGTCATCCTGGAGCAGGAAAAGTTGGCGAACGATGAGCGGGACACCCGCTGACAATCTGTGGCATCACTGCGAGAGGTGGCGGGAATCTTGCGTCTTTCTATCCAAGCCTATTTTCGTGGCAAGAGCTGTTGTTTCGTTAAGCCCAAGTTAGTAATACGACTAAATGTAATATACCTCGTTAGTGTCGCTGAACCGTGTGTACTGGGTCGTCTGTTTCCATTGTAAACAAGGTTCCTGTGGGGCACCAAAATTTCAGCAAAATTGACAAGCCCTCCCTCCCTCAGCCTCAGTGCGTAAGTTTTCTCCGCCCTCCCTGCCCCTCACCCTGACGTGATTCGGGGTCGCAGATGAGGCCAGAAAACTGAAAATTTGGTGGCCATGTTTAGTCGACAGCGCCTCACCGGTGAGAGCACTTGTAGCCACCAAACAACTACTTTACAACTAGTTTCAACAACAGAGACATCGAATATAGACATTCAACTGCTCCACCTCTGGGAGGCATGGACAGACCTGACCAAATGATAGAAGCGGCCGAGCCACAACCACAGGTCGAAGTAAAGGATCCCGCGGACCACAGCGGAGGCGTAAGAATACGCCACCACCCTCACTAAGAACAATCGGCACAACATCTGCGACCACCTTAGCCACACGTTGAGCACATCCAACCACGGTCCTTCCTCCGAGCACTGCTCGGAGATGAACTAGATAAATACCTTCCACAGTGCGCTAAAGGCAGCCCTGAGACTACCGTACCAGGAGTCCACGCAACTCCGGCTATGACTCTGGTGCACGGTACCATTCAAGAACGAGTGGAAGGCCACCTTAACAACCAAGTCCAACGACTACAACGCACAAGGGAGGCGGGCCTCATTCTGTCCCGGCTAGGGTACGCAACGTCAAGAAAACCCAAACAAGAAGACAGAAAACTTCCCGAGCTTAACATCCGAAACAAAATTCAGGGGAACCCGATTCTGCACAACGTGCAACTTGACCATCATAAAAGCTGGAGAGAGGCAAGAGAACAAGCAGTGGCCCTAATTTTTCGCGATGGTGCCTTATACTACGGAGCTCGCATTAGACAAAGCGGTCCTACACACTGGTGTGGCCCGGTATGCCCACACAGACGTGCCATATGTATAACCGTACTGGATAACGCATATGCTTTGAGGGCTTCGGCCACGCTGGACACAGCGGACAGCAGCACGGCGGAGAAGGCTGCTATCGCAATTACCATCCTGCCCGCTTCAACCATACCGGTACCGTATGCACCTATCACAGTGGTTACTTATTTGCAAACCGCCCACAGGACATTGGCAAATGGGATGGCGACATCCTACGCACACCGTACCTTCGCATCAGTACACCCTACAGCGTTACGTAGTCTGTATTGTCTGGACATCTGGACACATCTCTCTCCATGGTAATGAACATGCTAATTCAGTAGCCCGGTAACTCGCTAACCGGGTGCCATTGGAATAGCTGTTCAATCTAGACGATGCACCTACCTAACCACTGAACTTCCCTGAAACGTTGCCACATTACGGGCGTAGCAGGAGACACTCCCCCCACTAGACCATTCCCTTAGCCGAGAAGAAGCCATCGCGTGGCGACAACAACAAACTCATTCCCCTTTATCCTTCAGCTTTTCCACCTCACACCATATCTACACTTTCCTCTGTGGAGCAAAGTCGAGAGGGCGTCAATGAACCTGCGAATGCTCCCATCCTCCGGGCTGCCCCTCAATTTCTTGATCTTAAACTTCCTCCTGGACGTAAGCGCTGACAACTTCGCGATGGCGATGGTTTGTTAGCATCCCCGTTGAAATGAGGTGGTGACAAACAGTCACCTAGACGGCTTGATTTAATCAGGTACACGTTTTAATGCGATGGCAATTATATGAACACTGCAAGCGCATTTCTGTCGTCGGCGTCACCGTGAGGTTCCGCATAAAGTCTAAGTGCGACAACACCGCACGCCCTACGCTGTATGTGCGAGTGAAATAGAGCTGGTCGACTAATTTTTTTACTTGATTAACAATTAATCATTCATCGTTTTAGGCTTTACTCGATTAATCGCTTTCTATGCAGGGTTCTTCATCGAATAAATGATTAATCGAAATTTTTACCGTGCACTTTAAAAAGGTTGAAACACAGTTACCTACATTTGAAGGAACCGATCTTTATGTTTGAGAGGTGGGACCAAGTTAGAAATAAAATTGTACGGCAGAAGGAGGGAGGACGGACGTACAAAGGCGTAATAAGATGTTCACAGGCGTTCCTGCGTTTTTTATGACAATATTTTTCTTTTTACGCTGATGAAGTGATGTCTTCCGAGTGTGCTCCGGTAATCTGAAAGTGTGTTGAACAGAAATAGTGATATGCTAACCTTAACAAACAATACTATTGCTTCAGAAAGTGGTAATGAGATTTACTTACGACACAATAGTGTAAAGCATGCTTCACGATTGCAAAACATGATATAGCGCGGTGCGACGAATGTTCGAAATAAATCGCTTGTCACTGAAAAATAAGGTACATTATTGAGGCCGAAATAAGTTCTATACATATATGCATCACTACGTGATTAGAATTTAGCGAAATTTTAAATTCATACTCAACTAAAATGCCAGTTAGCCGACGGGAAATTTTTTGAATGGGTCTTGCGATCGTGCTTCATTTCAAAAGCTGCGTATACTCTCATTTACTCACTAGGCGCGATGTTTTATGACTTAGTCACGAGATCGTGTCCCTGCCCCCGAATGCTGTTAATATATGAAAGTTGTTTTATTCAAGAAATGAAATTCTGGTATTTTACGTGCCGAAGTCACCATGCGTCCGATAATGAGGCACCGCGTAATGGAGGACTCCGGATTCATCTTGACCACGTGTGGTCCTTTAACGTGCACCTAAATTTAAGTATAGGCGAGGGTTTTCGCATTTCGCCCCAACCCCCCACCCCCATCGAAACGCGGCCGCCGCATCCGGGGTCGAGTCAGCGACCTCTAGCTTAGCAACGCAACGCCATAAACACTGGTCTAAACCATCGGGTGGTGACACTATAGCAGGTATACATTTAACATAGAACGTGTGCTGTCTTACTAATACAGCATTTCGATGAGGGCGAAATGGTAAAGCGCCCTTTTCCTCTGCGATGGGAGCACCTTAAAGATCCCCTGGTGGTGAAAATTAACCTGTAGTCCTCCACTACGGCGTGCTTGAAAATGAAATGGTGCTATTGGCACGTAAAACACCAGTATTACAGTTCAATTTTCTTCATAATGCTGTCGTTTATAGAACTAAAATTAGAAAAAGAAAGCACCCATTGCGATAGCAAATTAGTAGACAGCTGTACAAAGTAAGGATAGCAGTTTTATCGGCAGTATAAACTTGTAAACATGCACTTACTAACTAAATTAACAGTGATAGAATATGTAGGCGTAACTCACTGATGACCTAGAAAGAAACAGACACACAGAGACAGCGCTGCCTTTGCGTCCGCCAAAGGCGTCTACTACAGCGTACGCTATTCGCATGGCCAACGCCGTAGTAGACGCCGCGGTTGTGTCCACTCTGTACGGAGCGGCGGGCCAAGAGGACATCGAGGCACCGTAGCAACCGCCGGAGAAGAACGCCCCTCCTCCCTCGCCTCAACCCCCTGCCTCGGGCGCCACAGGAGAGGGCGCGCATCCGGGCCACGTTCCTCGCTCGCGCACGGGATATTGAACCGCGTTCGCCGGCTCAATGAGTGAGAAAACTTTTATTGTCCGCAATGGGTGACACCGGAGCTCCGGTACCGCTCGTAGGCGTCCAGGGAGCCCGATGTCACCCTAAAGGGCTCACCCTCACACGCTTTTGCTCATGCGGTAAA
Organism: Dermacentor variabilis; assembly: GCF_050947875.1. NCBI lineage: Eukaryota > Metazoa > Arthropoda > Arachnida > Ixodida > Ixodidae > Dermacentor > Dermacentor variabilis. The sequence continues at coordinate 4,883,454 of NC_134569.1, forward strand.
GACCCTTAAACTTCGTAAAGTAGCAACACTCTCCTCCGCCTGCACTAGCTCCTACTCGTTTCTCCTTCTTTCACGCTCCCTCCTCGACCGTGGCGCCGCCTACGCTGCCCGAGCGCAGCAGATGACCTTTCGCCGCATGCATAGCAACCTCCTATATGAAAACAATCAAACCCCGGCCCTCAGTCCCCAGCAGCTGCGAACTGACCACGGCGGCGGTCAGACCTGCGACGCTGCAGAGGGTGCTACGAATCCCTGGCTCCGGACAGGCCGTCATAGGAATCTAAACCTGGCAACGTTTAACGTTAGAACGTTATCTAGTGAGGCGAGTCTAGCAGTGTTATTGGAGGAATTAGAGGGTAGTAACTAGGATATAATAGGGCTCAGTGAGGTTAGGAGGACAAAAGAAGCATATACAGTGCTAAAAAGCGGGCACGTACTGTGCTACCGGGGCTTAGCGGAGAGACGAGAACTAGGAGTCGCATTCCTGATTAATAAGAATATAGCTGGCAACGTACAGGAATTCGATAGCATTAACGAGAGCGTGGCAGGTCTTGTTGTGAAACGTAATAAGAGGTACAAAATGAAGGTTGTACAGGTCTCCGCCCCTACATCCAGTCATGATACCAGGAAGTCGAAAGCTTCCATGAAGACGTGGAATCGGCGATGGGTAAAGTCAAAACAAAATACACTATACTGATGGGCGACTTCAATGCTAAGGTAGGCAAGAAGCAGGCTAGAGATAAGGCAGCGAGAGAATATGGCATAGCCACTAGGAATAGCAGGGGAGAGTTATTAGTAGAATTTGCGGAACAGAATAATATGCGGATAATGAATACCTTCTTCCGCAAGCGAGATAGCCGAAAGTGGACGTGGAGTAGCCCGAACGGCGAGACTAGAAATCAAATCGACTTCATACTCTGCGCTAAGCCTGGCATCATACAAGATGTGGACGTGCTCAGCAAGGTGAGCTGCAGTGACCATACGATGGTAAGAATTCGAATTAGCCTAGACCTGAGGAGGGAACGGAAACAACTGGTACATAAGAAGTCGATCAATGAGTTAGCGGTAAGAGGGAAACTAGAGGAATTCCAGATCAAGCTACAGAACAGGCATTCGGCTTTAACTCAGGAAGAGAACCTTAGTGTTGAAGCAATGTACGACAATCTTGTGGGCATCATTAAGGAGTGTGCAATAGAATCCGGTGGTAACACTGTTAGACAGGATTCCAGTAAGCTATCGCAGGAGACGAAAGATCTGATCAAGAAACGCCAATGTATGAGTTCCTCAAACCCTACAGCTAGAATAGAACTGGCAGAACTTTCGAAGTTAATCAACAAACGTAAGACAGCTGACATAAGGAAGAATAATATGGATAGAATTGAACATTCTTTCAGGAACGGAGGAAGCCTAAAAGCAGTGAAGAAGAAACTAGGGATTGGCAAGAATTAGATGTATGCGTTAAGAGACAAAACCGGAAATATCATTATTAATATGGATGAGATAGTTCAAATGGCTGAGGAGTTCTATAGAGATTTATACAGTACCAGTGGCACCCACGACGATAATGGAAGAGAGAATTATCTAGGGGAATTCGAAATCCCAAAGGTAACGCCGGAAGAAGTAAAGAAAGCCTTGGGAGCTATGTAAAGGGGGAAGGCAGCTGGGGAGGATCAGGTAACAGCAGATTGGTTGAAGGATGGTGGGCAGATTGTTCTAGAGAAACTGGCCACCCTGTATACGCAATGCCTCATAACCTCGAGCGTACCGGAATCTTGGAAGAACGCTAACATAATCCTAATCCATAAGAAAGGGGACGCCAAAGACTTGAAAAATTATAGACCGATCAGCTTACTGTCCGTTGCCTACAAAGTATTTACTAAGGTAATCGCAAATAGAATCAGGAACTCCTTAGACTTCTGTCAACCAAAGGACCAGGCAGGATTCCGTAACGGCTACTCAACAATATATATTCACACTATCAATCAGGTGATAGAAAAATGTGCGGAATATAACCAACCTTTATAAATAGCTTTCATTGATTACGAGAAAGCGCTTGATTCAGTCGAAGTCTCAGCAGTCATGCAGGTATTACGGAATCCGGGTGTAGACGAGCCGTAGGAAAGATACTGAAAGATAACTACAGCAACTCCTTAACCACCATAGTCCTCCATAAAGGAAGCTACACAATCCCTATAAAGACGGGCATCAGACAGGGAGATACGATCTCCCCAATGCTATTCACAGCGTGTTTAAACGAGGTATTCAGAGACCTGGATTGGGAAAAATTGGGGATAATAGTTAATGGAGAATACCTTAGTAACTTGCGATTCGCTGATGATATTGCCTTGCTTAGTAACTCAGGGGACCAATTGCAATGCATGCTCACTGACCTGGAGAGGCAAAGCCAAAGGGTGGGTCTAAAAATTAATCTGCAGAAAACTAAAGTAATGTTTAACAGTCTCGGAAGAGAACAGCAGTTTATAAGAGGTAGTGAGGCACTGGAAGTGGTAAGGGAATACATCTACTTAGGACAGGTAGTGACTACGGATCCGGATCATGAGATTGAAATAATCAGAAGAATAAGAATGGGCTGGGGTGCGTTTGGCAGGCATTCTCAGATCATGAGCAGCAGGTTGCCACTATCCCTCAAGAGAAAAGTATATAATAGCTGTGTCTTACCAGTACTCACCTACCGTGCAGAAACTAGGAGGTTTACGAAAAGGGTTCTGCTGAAATTGAGGACGACGCAACGAGCTATGGAAAGAAGAATGATAGGTGTAACGTTAAGGGATAAAAAAAGAGCTGATTGGGTGAGGGAACAAACGCGAGTTAATGATATCTTAGTTGAAATCAAGAAAAAGAAATGGGCATGGGCAGGACACGTAATGAGGAGGGAAGATAACCGATGGTCATTAAGAGTTAGCGAATGGATTCCAAGGGAAGGGAAGCGTAGCAGGAGGCGGCAGAAAGTTAGGTGGGCGGAGCAGATTAAGAAATCTGCAGGGACAACATGGCCACAATTAGTACATGACCAGAGTAGTTGGAGAAGTATGGGAGAGGCCTTTGCCCTGCAGTGGGCATAACTAGGATGATGATGATGATGATGATGATGATGATGCTGATGGCAAGGCTGCGCGCTTTAGGCGTTCGCGCTGGCTTTCCAGCTCCGCGTAACTTCGTATACAGCATAGAATTTCTATTCGAATGGTTAAACAAATTTAGCGACGGCAGCTTTTGTTTCATTTCTTGATAACTATTTCTTTAAAAAGTATCTGAAGGAGTGTTCACCCTGTGCGTTGACGACTGCGAATGTATCGCGTGCCCTACAATTAGGTGCGCAACATTTGTCCAGCGCGTGTCGCAATATCTTGTTGCGAATGGTTGTAAATAACACGTTTACAATAGAATTGAACGTCTTGACTTCCAGCGAGCCGTCAGTAGCCTAAAGAATACGCGCCGCCCTTGCCATGTGAATTCGCGGCGCGTATCAGCTATGACGTACAAAGGCTGACGGAGATCGCTGCTCTGAAGGTTCGAAAGTGTATTACAAGCTACAGTGCTGCCAACGTGCGTGCTTGGCAATCTAAGCCCGCTCAAAGGCTCAGAGGTGGGCGCGGGTGCTATTATGTTTCTCGTGTCTTAATGTCGACAGAAATGCCGCGGCCAATCATCGAGTGGGGACTCTGCGTACATAAGAAAATAAAATAAGTTTTTAGCATTCGTGCGCGAAGCGGGAGCGCGATAACAATGCTTAACTCAATCTCAAACAAGACCATAGTGGGCTTCAGTAATTTTTTTCAGGTTAATGACTTATCACGAATAACACTTCATCGTGCGTTGGTTCGTCCGTTCATTAAGTGACGTACTTGCCGCGAACCGAGTTGCACTGAGGTGCATGCATTGAGGACGGTTGCGCTCCCTCCGAAGTAACATTTGCGGGACATTACTTAGTATAATGAAGTCATGATCGCGCAGACAATCCCCCCGCCAAGACGCGGCCGAAATCGCGGCAAGTGAAATGATGTTTTATCTAGTGGTCAAAATGATATGAAACTGCATTCGAGTTGCAAGTTAACGGTTTATTTCCAGCATAGGTGGATTACAGATTTGCCTTTGCAGTCACAAGTCCGTGTGCACCATTTATTTTCTCATTGCGTAATTAAACGCACCAGCCTAACAGCCCTACAGCAAGCACGTCTCAATGAGACATCGTGACTGTAGAAACTAGTAGTGGAATGAACGAGCAACCGAACGTCTAAACGAGCGCGCGAACTAAACGAACGAGCAAACGACTAAACGAATGAGCAAACGACTAAGCACGAAAGACAACTCAACCAGCTCGCCCGCCCGTTTTCTTTGCGAGTGCTCCACCGCCGCATCTCAAGCTTCGCACACTTTAAAGCTCACGCGAATTAGCACATACGTCTCAATTACCTATGTCGCTACGTCTCAATTACCTATGTCGCTCACCGACGAACGCACCACGTACGGTTTCGGGAGAGCACGCACGCTTTTCATCGGTGCCTCTGTATCCCAAATCGACCGGGCGACCGCCAACGACGAACACGAACAAATGAGGCAAACAAAGCTATTCTATCTAAAGAAGGCCAGTAAGTAACCACAAAAGGCAGAGAGTTGCTCTTGCAAGAGGAGTTTTCATGATCGAGACTGAAACTTTGTCAAGACGACTGCGCTGAATCTGAAAAATTTTGTAATCATGCTATCGCACGCAGCCTCGCGTGCCCGCGAACTCAAACCGGTTTGCGCACAAAACGATTAAGCGCACCGAATACGACTAACGCGACCATGTAGTGCGCATATAAACAAAGCAGACGTTGCGTAAAAATCGTGTCAAAGTGTGCAGACAAATGACAACATGCACAGTGACCTCAATATCTACTACGTTATTGGCCGCAACAAAATGAGAAACTATGAGAAACTGACAACTTACATCGCATAGTCGCGTGGAGGATGTTGGTCGGAAGTTCTCCCTCCCGATTCGCTGAAGCCATGTCTTTCTTCTTAACCCGTCGCGCTTACCGGACGGTATCGCGAATAGTTTCTTGCCTTTGGTAAACTATATTGGCACCCGAAGGTGCAGCAGGTCATGTTCACAAAAAATGACGTGAAGCGATGTCGCACTTGCCACGAAACATCCTTCAAGGCGTTCACAAAATCAGAACAACACAGAATAGGAATGGAAGGAATGGCGCCAGCAAGCGCCGCTTCTCTAGCAAAAATGGTACTGAAGCGTAACTGTAAACCAACGAAGACGGCGCAGGGGGCCACGTGATGCAATTAGGCCAATAGCGACGCACCGTCGGCTTCGGCCAGAGCGCTCGAGGAGGAGGCGGCATTCTTCAAAGCGTGGCACTACTTTGCGAAGTTTAAGGGTCTTTATCATAGGGAACCTCACAGCGACCGCAGCGGCGACGGCAGAAATGCGCTTGGAGTGTCCCTATAATTGCTATCGCAATAAAACAGTCTCAGCGACACACTGTGCTGAGTAGTCCGCCAATCGCTGTCTAGTCGGTCTCGTATCGACCCAGCGTTACCGCGCCTTAAACAAGTACACAAAGTCAGGCACGCACTGCCACAACCAATAAGAGAGGGCTGACGCTGCAGGGTGACTTATACCCCTGTCACACGGGAAGATTTAATGGCATTCGATGCATCAAATGCCATTCGGTCTCTTTGCGGTGCTACACAGTAAAATATAATGGTATTCACAAATGATAGCAATGACAGTCTGGAACAAAATTTGTGAAATTCAAAGAAATTCTGTGCCTATTAAACGCGTTTAAGAACTTTTGCGAGTACTTTTAAAACGGACGAAAACATTCTGACGCCAATTATTCACAACTACAAGCGCTTGGATAAACACATCCAGTATGGCCGACCGCCGCAACAGACTCCTGATGCAAAAAGTAATAGCGCTTGAGCACAGCCCGTGGTGAAAATATAATCGCGGCAAAAATAATTATTCCTTTTTAAAAGTCTAAAAAATATCTTTTGACTTTGCTGACTCACGCATTATTTTTTCGCGTTGCGTGTCACTGTTGTCTATTTGGGGTCAAGAGTATACATCCGGTTCAAAATCGAATGCGAATGAATTCCCCTAACTCATTCGATGTCATGCCATTCGAAGTGAGATTATATGCGAATGCCATTCGATTCGAATGAAATTAAAGCTTCCCGCGTGACAGGGGTATTAGTCAGCAACTTGATGTCCTTGAAGTGTCGCGCAAGTGTAACGATAAATTTGCTAGCCATCAATGCAAGGCGGCAGCATCAAAGGCGGTTCACGGTGCAGTTCGGACGAAGCCCTGGTTGCTTTCCGTGGTAAAGCGGTGTTGCACTTTGACGTTACACGCGTATCGGCACCGCACCGACGTAGAGCTATGTACCAGTAGCACTTTAACGCGCGGTAGCATTTAGCATTAGCAGTAGCGGCAGCATCTGACGCATGTCCGCTGAAACACGTTTTTTTTAAATGTTACCGCCTGATTGCCGATGCTGTAAGCCGATATCACCACACCGATTTGCCTGCCATAGATTTGCTATCAACGCACTTTTCGGAGCGCCCCTGGACCAGTGGCTATATCAAGTCCTGACAACCGTTTTCCTGCGCACTTTGGCAGTAGCGACAGCATCTGACGCATGTCCGCTGAAACACGTTTTTGAAATATTACAGGTTAGTCAGATGCTTGTTCGCCTATTCTGACGCCCGCGAATTGCCGCTGCTGCCATTGCTGCCACAGTGCCTTTCTTTCTTTTCTTATTTTGTGAGCTATGTCGTCTAGAAATAAATCTGACCATATAGAGAAGCTTGTCCGGGATTTCCGAAAAGAATTTCAGGGCATGTGTTCGGCTCTTGAAACAGATCTCGGAAATCAACATCGACAGATGACAAAAAGCCTAGAGCTTTTCAACAAAAAGTTTGAAGACATGACTGACCACTGTAAAAAATTGCAGGAAGAAAATCGCGAACATAGAAATCGGATTGAGGCACTCTTGAAGGATTATGTGAAACTATAGAACCAGGTTTCTGACACTGACAAGAGAATGTTCGCGCTAGAACAGCATTGCCGTAACAAAAACGCTGAACTAAAGAATGTACCACTTGCTGCAGATAAAAACTTGTTTCAAATGCTTGGCATGCTTCGAAATGCGATAACTGAACCCAACGCGAAAAATGACATTGATGTGTGCCACCGTGTTCATTCAAAGCATAGCTGCGCGCCAATCATTGTTCAATTCAAAAACAGGTTAATCACGGCGGATAACCCGTCGTGGTTGCTCAGTGGCTACAGGGCTGCTGAGTACGAGGTCACGAGATCGAATCCCGGCCACGGCAGCCGCATTTCAATGGGAGCAAAGTGCGAAAAAACCCGTGTACTTAGATTTAGGTGCACGTTAAAGAACCCCAGGTGGTCAAAATTTCAAGAGTCCTACACTGCGGCGTGCCTCATAATCATGAAGTTGTTTTGGAACGTAAAACCCCATAATTTAATTTTTAAGAACAGGTCAAAACATGACTCTGTTCTTCGCAAGGCACGAAAGCTGCGTCCTTCCGTAGCTGATGTCGGCTGTTCTGGAAAATCTCCCATATTCCTAAATGAGCATCTTTGTCCACAGCTCAAAAAGTTGCTTGCTATAACTATTGAGAAAAAGAAGGAAAAGAAATGGCGGTTTGTGTGGACCACAGATGGTAAAATATTCGCAAGAAGGACTGAGTCTTCGAATGGGCTTCAAATAATATGTGTCGCTGAACTAGCGAAAATTGATGAACACCTGCAGCAGGCCGGTGTCCATCATTAGCTTTCCCTCGTACATTTTTTTTAAATGCCACTCTTGAGTGATGGATCCAAATTTCAATTTGCCAAGTGATCTAAATATACCTGCCTCTGTTAGCAGCCGTATTTCAGTTCTTCATATTAATGCCCAGTCGGCCCGTAACAAAGAAGACGTCATCACAACTTTTATAGCAAGTTTTAAATTTTGTTTTGCCGTAGTTTTGATGACCGGAGCTTGGTATACAAATGAACTGGAGGTACACGAATTGCCTGGTCATAAGTCTTACTTCCTAAATCTTCGCGGTTCAAAAGAGAGTGGTCTTACGTTAATTATTCAAGACAGATTTGAAAGCAAACTGCTCTCGAATTATTCTCGAATTACAGATGATTATGAAATTCTTACGGGGAATTAAGTGCAAATATGGTATTTTATCGGTTATGTATCGCCCCCCCCCCCCCCACCTGGAGATACACTACCTTCATTTTTATCTTTCTTAGAGGAATTTCTTGCTTGGATTAACGATAATAATTACAAACTAATTTTGGGAGGTGATTTCTTGACGAACTCCGTGCCACCAGGCTATACTTACGGAAATGCTCGAAGTAAATGCGTTGGTAAATGTGATAAAACAACTGATACGCATACAATTAAGCACGTCAACATGTATTGAAGCTTTTATAACAAACTGTCTAAATCAGACAATTGACTCGGGAGTTCTCGGATAACATATTAGTGCCCATTTGCCCATATATGTAATACAAAGCTTTAACAACTCAAACTCAAAAAACAAACATGAAAGGTCTGTCACAGACCGTAACGTAAACCAGGAGACATTGCAGCGTTTTCGTGCAATTTTCTTAGCCGCAGACTGGCGCTCATCTATGTTAGTGGTTACGCTACTCGCGCGAATGAGCTACTAATATACAAAATTAAAACAACCTACGCCATAAGATTTGCTTACATCAAAAAGACCCGTCCGCGTAAGGCAAGAAAGCCGTGGCTTACTTCGAAATGCCTGGAAGCTATCATCGATAAAAATGCACTGTTTCAAAGGTTCCTTAGGACAAAAAGCGCTCCGATTTACAATCGTCTAAGAAACACCGGAATAAAAGAAACAGCCTTTTGCGCAGACAAAAAGAACGATACTTTTATAACTTGTTTAATCACGAAATATCTAGAAAACCGGAACTTGTCTGCAAAAGGCTGAATTCTTTCTTAAAAGGTTATTCTAAAGAAAATACTGGTCCCACTGAGATCAAATTAGATAACGATACTTTCACTGGCCGTGAGCTAGCTGACCTTTTTAACATTTGTTTCGCCTCTGTCACAAACAGTATGCATAATACTTCCAGCATGGAATTTATGCCTTCGAGAACATGTGAATATGCGTATTTGTTTCCCTTATCCCAGCCAGAAGTTTTAGCAGTGTTCTTATCCCTCAAAAATAGCTACTGCGCCGACCCTGATGATCTACAAGTTCGACCCGTCAAGTACGTGCTTAATATCATTGCCTCAGCCCTAACACATGTGATCAATCTTATCTTTTCTTGTGGCGATTTCCCGAGAAAGCTACAAGTTGCTAAAGTTACCATCAGTTTCAAAGGCGGTGACAAAAATAATGTATCAAACTACAGGTCTGTTTCCATACTGCCCATTTTTTCCAAAGCTATTGCGAAGTTGATGCACATAAGAATGTTTTTTTTTTTTAAGTCGCCATAACATCATAACGCCGTTTCAATTCGGTTTTAGTAAAAAAACGTTCCACGGAATCCGCGTTACTTCTTCAAAAAGTAATCATATTAGACTGTTTCGAGAGTCAACATTACATAGTTGGAATATGTATCGACTATTCTAAAGCCATTGATCGGATTAACCATACCACACCTTTAAAAAAGCTAGAGCATTACGGATTCCGTGGATCATTTTCCATAGTTATGCAAAGCTACTTGAGTGATCACCAGCAGCAGGTACAACTGAATTACTATAAATCAAGCTTTCGATTCCTAAACAGCGGAGTTCTACAGTGCAGTATCCTAGGACCTCTACTTTTTAATGTATATTCATTTATTGGTACCTCAAATACCCCATTTGGGGTTTTACATGAGTGGTGGGCCTATTTAAATCATATTTTCAATGAATGCCTTGAACGATGAACGACTGGAGTGTTGCACCGCTCCAGCAGGTAGACGATTCCAATCTCTCGCTGTTTGAACGAATAAAGAGTTAAGATGAGCGGAGGTGCGAGCTGGAGGGGGATAAACAGCCCTTGAATGGCTGTGACGGGATGAAGTGCGATGCGCAGGCGCAATGTCGGTCTGACGAAGTAGTGAGTGATAAAATCTGTAAAAGAGGCACAGTCTTGCTGTGTTGCGGCGCTGCTCGAGGGTTGGAAGATTCAGGGATAAGTAACGCTAGTGTGGTAAGAGTAGTCAGAATGAATTAACCTTGCTGCACGATTCTGTATGGATTCTAGTGCTGTTGCCAGGTTAGATTGGTGTGAGTCCCACACTGAGCATGCGTATTCCAGTTTGGGTCGAACGATTGTTAAATGTGCGAGTAGCGTTATTGAGGGTGGAACAAGACGTAGATTACGGCGCAGGTAGCATAGTACACGATTGGCATCATTGCTAATGTTGCAAATGTGCGAGGACCAACTGAGGTTATTGGACAAGTTAACGCCTAGGTACCTATATTAAGTCACAGCACATATTTCCGAACCGTCGATAATGTAATTAGCTGAAATAAATGATTGGCGACGATGTAAAGTCAGTAGCGACGTTTTTGTGACGTTGAGGGACATTAGCCAATTATTACACCATGTTCCAATGACGTTAAGGTCGGACTGGAGAGCGCAAGAATCAGTGTCGTTAGTAATAGGACGATAGATTACACAATCATCAGCAAATAAACGAATTTTGGAAGAGCAACCTATCGGTAAGTCGTTAATGTATATTAAGAATAGTAGTGGCCCCAAGACTGTGCCTTATGGCACGCCGGAGATAACGGGTGACAACGTAGACGAGCATTGGTTAGCGTAAACGAACTGTTGACGGTTAGTCAGAAAGTTGCGTATCCATTGAAGAACACAAGGGTTAAGATTAAGACATGATAGTCTTAGAAAGAACCGTTCATGAGAAACCTAGCTTGTCGAAAGCCTTTTGGAAATCTAGGAAGAGGGTGTCTATGGGTATGCTTTGATCAAGATTTGAGCTGATGTCATTAACAAATAGAGCTAGTTGAGTCTCGCAGGACATGCCTTTCTGAAAACCGTGTTGATTAGGATTAAGGCAATTAGCGGATGTTAGGAAGATTACAATATGAGAATAAATTATATGCTCCATCAGTTGAGAACAAACACTGATGAGGGAAATTGGACGGTAATTGTGGCACGATGGCGAAGATCCATTTTTTGGTACTGAAATTATCTTACCTATTTTCCAGTCTTGCGGCACCACTCCAGATGATAATGATTGCTGAAAGATGTGGCATAAAAATACGCTAGAGATGTGCGCAGTGTTCCTAAGCATTTTGGAATTGATTCCATCGATGCCGGCTGAGGATGTTAATTTGAGAGTTTCAATTAGCTTGGTGATACCATGTGCTCCGAATGTTATGTCTGGCATCGTTGGGTTGTCGAGGTATGGGCAATCTGGGAGGTCAGTGTTAAGTTCAGAAGTGAACACGGAAGAGAAGACAGAGTTTAGTACTTCAGATACTTTATGGTCTGGAACACGGTTATTGTTGTTATCATATAATAATAATGGTCTACGGTTATTTGGGGTAATGTATTTCCAGAATTGTTTGGGATTGTTTTGCAGCATGTTAGGGAGTGTGTTTGAGTAGAAGGTTCGTTTAGCTGTTGCGGCCAAAGAATCAAACTCCTTTTCAGTGACGTAATATTTTTCCCAGGCCGGAGCGGTATTGGAACGCTTCAGCTTTACGAAACATTTTTTTCTTTTTATTGTTTAGTCGTTTTAATGTGTTGTTGAACCATGGGGATGAAGGTCGCTCTGTTAAAATGATGGTACGTAAGTCTTAGTGAGTTCGATCATTTTATTTTTAAAAAGCGTCCAGATGATGTCTACTGTGCGCTTCGGGAAATCTATAATGTACCAGTTGTAAAACTCGGTTAGTGCATTGTTGATGCTGATGTAATCACCTTTATCGTAGAGTGTTATTTTCTTTTTTGATTTTTTGCACTGAGGTAGCTGCCAGGATAATTCTGCATGCAGTACCGAGTGATCACTTAGTTCTGGTAGATGTGTTACAGAAGAAACACTGTCGGGATGGGATGTTAAAAATAAGGTCGGGTATGTTAGAACACTGTTCGTTTTTTCGAGTTGGAGTAGATACTAGCTGCGTCAAACCAAAGGTGAGGCATGCGTTAAGAAAATTACATTGAAGGTTATTTTTAGACAGTGTTATGGCTGGTTCGGACCATGTTATATCAGGAATGTTAAAGTCCCCTAAGAGGAGTAGTTGCGCATGATTAAATGACTTCGTAACAGTTTGTATATATTAATGACGTAGTAAGAATAGATGAAAATACCCAATTTATAGTTTATGCTGACCATACTAGCTTGTTATTTTAGGATCAACTTTATTGGAAATTCAAACCAGAGCAAATAACGTACTCGCGTAACTGCATACCTGGAGTTTTAACAACTCGCTAACTATAAATACATCAAAAATAAAAGCGGTTTTATTCACACCTAAAAACAAGAAAGTCAACTTTGATTTAGCGCTTTTTCTTGGCACATCAAAAATTGAGGTTGCTCCTGCTGTGCAATGTCTTGGTGTACTCTTTAATGAAAACATGCCCTGGGATTTGCAGTCTGATTCTGTTTGTTACAGCCTTTCTCACATGTTTCGTATATTATCGCGCACACGTTTTCTTTTGCCTGAAAAAGTAAAACTGGTGTGGTATAATTCACTATTTTCTTTTCAAAACTGTGATATTGCTACTTTGTCTGGGGAACCACCACAATTTCCAACATTCTGGGCTTTCTATATTACCCAAAATGGCTGTCCGTTTGATTGTCAATGCTCCGTATAACGCACACACAGGCCCCATCTGTACAAACCTAAGCGTAATACCTGTTGTGACTTGTACGATCCTTTACAAATAACAGGCTACAAACAAGGCATTAAAACAATCTGTGCTTGAAAGAACTTGCTAATTTGACTGACATAGTGCATGTTTATGACACGCGCGGAATACTTTTTGGTTTACGCCACGGACCCGTACTGACTAAGGCCAACAAATGATCACATATACATTGCCTACACTTTTAAACAACCAGCATTGTTTTCTGTAGTGCTGCTACTAAGTTTTTTATTTTGTGCTGCAACGTTTCTCCAAGTTTTGATAAATTTTGATGTCGTGCATAAAAGTAAAGTATTTCTGTTTTAATGCTAATTTCAACACCTATAGTTTTATTTTTCAGATGCATAGTTTTGGCATTGTATGCTTGTCGCATACGAACATTTCCTGTTGCTCCTGTCAAAGTGCAATTATCGGGTACAGACCCCGTCAAGCTTTTGGCTTTTAGTCGGTGCCCCCAGCATTTTCTACATGCTATAATCTACCATAATGCCGAAATAAAATTAATGAAAGAATGAATGCAAGTGTTTGCGGTAGTTCGCGTCCGTGAGCTTTCTTTTCTTTTCCTTCTTTGGGCGGACTTCCTCCCCAATTTACGGCGGCGCGCGCGTCCTTCCCAAAGCATTTCATGACTAATGCGATAGGGCAGGACGCATGCGCCGTCGCGCCGTGAAAAAGGCAGATTGCTATCGCAATGAAATACAGAGAGTAATTGGCCTGCTACGCGAGGCGCAGCCTGAGCGCGAGAAAACGCATGAAAAATGAGGCTGTAGCCAGACCGTATAGCAGACGGCAGTGCTGAGTCCCCCGGCTACGTCATCGGTCGCGCACGGCGCTAATAAAGTTCGATAAAGAATAATATTTAATTTGTTAAAGGTTAGATAGAGTTGGCGCTAGTAGCCTTTGAAAATGTAAACAATATATGTTGTAAGATGGTAATTAGAGTAGAATTACACAAGTTACATGGCACTACTGAATCCCTGCACTGTACAGTTAAACAAGGAATAAGGAAAATGGCAAAAGTGAAAGGTGAAGTCCAACTAAAATATGCAAGAAATTGCAATATGCACAGGGGAAAAGAAAATTACAAGTTTACGATTTCAAGCCACGTGCTCTTTCCCACAGAGCGAAGGAATATCAAGTGGCTGCGATGTTTGGGTGAAACCTCCACCTTCTTTTACGACGTACCAACAATTTCACGAATGGGGTGGCAAACCGCAAACGATCTGACATTGCCGTCTGCCTTGCCCTATATATATATATATATATATATATATATTGCTGAGCACGAAAGAGACCACACTCGCCGATCAGACGACTACTATCCCGGACCGCACTCGTTACCGCACTCGTTCCCTCAACAGCGTTCTCCGTCTCCACCAGCTGCTCCCAGTCTGCCTCATAGTTCCCGTTCGGCCAGACGTCGTTCTCCATCCCCTTACCGGCGCTCTACATCACCGCTTCGTCCCACTTCCCATTTTGTCGACCAGCACTCGGAAAACTAACTGTTGCAGTTTTTGGAGGGGAAACTGCTTCTTATCGGTCTTCAAAAATTCCTCCTGTTCGCCCCGCCAACATGCTTTCTGTGACTGTCGAAGGTGTTCCCGCGTCAGCTCTCATCGATACTGGTGCCGCCGTTTCTGTTCTTCGGAGTGATCTGTGTTCCCGGCTCCGTAAAGTAAAAACGCCTTATCTTGGACCTATTTTGCGCGGTGCTAATAATGCATTCATTCACCCTGACGGACAGTGTACTGCTCGTGTTCTCATCGACGGCATACGCCACCACATCGAGTTTATCATCCTTCCAACGTGTATCCATGAACTTATACTTGGTTGGGACTTCCTACATTCTGCTTCAGCCGTCATTTCATGTAGAGAGGAAGTTGTCCAGATCCAGATTATGCGGTCGTAAGTCTTGTGGAAGCCTAAGTGGCCAGCCGATACATCGTCGTGAAGGGCCTCTAATACCCGCAAACGAAGGCAGCGAGGTAGAACTGGGACCCACCGGTGACCTGTTGGGTGGTAAACGTAGCGGTGTAGCACGCCACCTTGAAGGCGGAATTGTCGAAGTTGGCGTCGCAAGCGGCTGTTGGGTGGTTCGGCGAACCCACTAAGGCGATCCATGAGAGCTCGACAGTAGGAGTCGGCCCGCTGAAGCGAGACGAAATCAGAGCGTGATGAAAGCGTAACTTGGTCCAGGGGTGTTATCGAGAGTTGGTGAGAGGCAGGCGTAGCATCGGAACGACGTGGTTGGGAAGACGACGGCGCGTTACCTGGAGAGAGTGAGAGTGGGCAGCGAGACAATGCGTCTGCATCATGATGGTGTTTTCCAGACTTGTACGTTATAGTGAAGTCATATTCCTGCAAGCGGAGTATCCAGCGGCCTAAGCGTCCTGACATGTTTTTCATTGATGACAGCCAACACAGAGCATGATGGTCGGTGACGATGGTGAAGTGGCGGCCGTAAAGGTATGGGCGAAATTTCTGAATCGACCAAACGATAGCCAGGCACTCTTGCTCTGTAATGGTGTAGTTCTGCTCCGCTGGAGAAAGTGTTCGGCTGGCATATGCTATGACTTGCTCTTTAGATGCTGTATTGCGTTGCAGAAGTACTGCGCCAATACCTTGTGCGCTTGCGTCAGTATGGAGTATGGTGGGGGCACGATTATCGAAGTGGCGAAGCACTGGTCCAGAAGTAAGATGCCGCTTAAGAGCTTGAAAAGCCAACTCGCAGTCGCTAGTCCACGTGAAAGAGGCACCGGTAACCAGCAGCTTGTGTAGAGGAGCTGCTATTGCTGCGAAGTTGCGTATAAACCTACGAAAATATGACGCCAAGCCGAGGAAACTACGTAGATCTTTCTGTTGCTGGGGGCGAGGAAACTGAAGAACGGCACTAATCTTTTCGGGGTCAGGCTGGATGCCATCTTTTGAGACGACGTGACCCAACACTTTTATTGTTTTGCTTGCAAATTTGCATTTTTTTGTATTGATCTGGAGACCAGCATTCGCAAGGCACTTGAGAACTTCGTCTAATCGATGAAGATGTTGGCTGAAGTCAGCCACGATCCGCGATGTCGGATTCGTGGTTGAAATACCACGTCTTTGCAACACCGGTCAAGTAGAAGGCGACGTGCCTCAATTTCTGGGTGTCGTTCCACTTGTTGCAAGAACTCACGCGGTCGTAGTGGTCGATCCAATCGTCTACGTCATCACCGCGGAGTCCCGCAAAGACAGGGGGATCGCGCTGAGGGCTCGTCACAGTCCAAGAGGGAGCCGCAGGTGGGGTCTTCTGTGTGGTAGGGTTTGAGGCGCCGGAAGGGCCGGGGTTGGAAGTGTCCATTGTTGTAGGGGTAGCTGGGGGCAGGCGGCGACCGGAACGGAGCTCCAGGGAGAACGGGAACGCGAGAGGACGTCGGGATCTTGACGTACCTACACAACTTTATAATACCGAGACCGATCAAGTTGTCGAGCGCTGTTTATTCCACAAAAGGCAACGCCCCAGCTCACGCGCGAAGAAGACGAAGAACAGGGAAAATGATGATGGCTATGTACAAATGAAAACGACGAAGTACGTTAATAGTGCTTACAATATATATATATATATATATATTAACCTCGATTAACCCCCTTTCTTCTCGTTCATTGCATAACGAGGGTCTCGAATCAGGCAACATTGATGCCTTCAGGTAGCATGTGTGGGTATATTGACCAGTTGCCTTCATCCGAAACACTCACGTACTCGTGACGCCTGCTGCAGAAAGGATCATCCGCCGCCAAGGTTTGTGAGTGGTGGCACTGGCTAATAGTTCCTGGGTTCTAGCAGGAAACATAAATACCCAAGAGATCGGATGGGGAAACACGCCGCGGTAGCTCAATTGGTAGAGCATCCCACGCGTAAGGCGAAGACGTGGGATCGTTTCCCACCTACGGTACGTTGTTTTTTCATCGCTTTCAATGCCATTAATTTATAATTTCTTTATTTCAATTAGTCTGTACAAGTAATTTCCCCTGTATTGTCCTTGGTGTCTTTGTTGGCTTCTTATGACACCAATCTAAATCACTCAACCACTCAACAACTGTCGTGTACAGATTTAACTTTGGCCAAGATTCTGTCTAAGACTGTAACCGAACAAATCAATGCATATCTATATCACAGTAATCACAAAGCTATCGTTGCTACCATTAGCAAATGATGAAAACATGCACCCTCGTCTAACCCTGTGTGATGTGCTGCAGCTTCTCTGGTCATCCACCTTCACAGACTGGAATGGCCCCTAATTTTTTTTTTTGCATTTTGAATCTCTAACTAGAAGATGCCTTCTAATTCTGAGCACGCTGGGATGGTGAAGGAATTCAGGAGAGATGTTCGAGAAATGCAACATAGCCTCGAAGTCTACAACGAAATTTTCGAAAGCATGACAGAAAAACAAGACACGCTTAAAAAAGAAATCAAAGACCCCATCCCTAAAAATAATGAACTACCCAAGCGTGTTCCAGAACTAGAGCAGTACTCACGCTCAAATAATGTAGAAATAAAGGGTGCAGCGGTAACGAACGGGGGAACCAAGGCAGTGGTGACGAAATTGGTGTTGGCATTACGATGTCTGACGTTGCGCAACGCGTCCCCGCGAAAGATGAGTCAAACAAAATAGTTCGGTTTTGTTCTCGCACCAAGAAAACTGAGTTCGTTACGAAAGCCAGGACGGCTCGTATCCCGACCTGAAAGATTTGCTTTTCGAGACAGCAGGAAAGGACGGCCTACATGAACGATCATCTGGCTCCAGATAATGAGCGATTGTTCGCACAAGCCCTGGCTCTGAAGCCATAAATAAAGATGCAGTTCCTACTGGCGGATAATTGCCACATTGAGACTAGAAAACAACCCGGAAGCCGTGTGTACCGCATTTCTGGATCTGATGGTCTTGCGGTTATGACTTAATGAGCTCGTCCTAATTTCTTGGCTATCTTTAATTCAGTTAATTTGGTTAGGCCAATTAACTCATTCAGTCAACCAATAGCCCTCAGTCCCCAGCAGCTAAGGAGCACCTGACCAAGCCGGCGGTCAGACCTGTAACGCAGCAGAGGGTGTTCAGAATCCCTGGACCCGCACAGGCCGCCAATGTTTAACAGCCGAGCTCTGTCGAGTGAGGCTAGCTTAGCAGTACCCTTTGAGGAACTGTCAGGCATTGCTTGGGATATTATCGACCTTAGTGAGGTTGGACCAACTGGTGAGGCTTATAACGTGCTGACAGAGGACGGCCTTGTCCTCTGTTATAGAGGACTCCCAGATAAGAAGCAATACGGGGTAGGATTCCTAATCCATAAGGACAAAGCGGGCAACATTGATAAATTTTACAGCATTAATGAGAGGGTAGCTGTAGTCGTAAGCAAACTTAATAAGAGGTATAGATTGAAGGTAGTACGCTCGAACATCCAGTCATGATGAGGATGACATAGATCAGTTTTAAGAGGATGTTGAATTAGCGACGAGAAAAGTGCGAACTCAATATCCCGTTGTTCACTCCAAACGTGGGGAAAAAGCAGGCTGGTGAACAGGCAATTGGCAACTACGGGGTTGATTCTAGGAACGCTAGAGGAGAGATGATGGTAGATTTCATAGAAAGGAATAAGCTGCGAATAATCAACACCTTCTTTAGGAAGCGTAGCAACAGAAAGTGGACGTGGAAAAACACTAATGGTGAAACATAAAATGAGATAGATTTCATACTTTCTGCCGATACCAGCATAGTGCAGGATGCGGAAGTGTTAGGTAGGCTAAAGGGTGCAGTGATGATAGGTTAGTGAGGTCTAGGATTCCCCTCAATTTGAACAAAGAAAGCGCAAAATTAGTCAGGAAGAAAGAGGTCGATTTAGAGGCAGTAAGGGTAAAAGCGGGCCAAATCATGCTGGCATTTCGAAACAAATATGCAGCTTTAGAACAGAGAGATGAAGATGACATAGAGGTAATGAATGAAACCTTAACTAGGCCGGCTTCAGAAGCAGCAATTGAAGTGGGTGGTAAGGCACCAAGGCGACTAGTAGGTGAGCTCTCCCAAGCATCTATTTCGATTCCTGCTCAGGCGTCAGAAATTATGCCACGAAACATTTCACCATGGACACTGTCCCCACTGGAAATCGTGCCATATATACCTGGAATCAGTGCGAAAAAGAAAATGCCCCAAGCAGCGACTTATCAGATAGATTTGGAATATATGCACAAAGAAAACGCAGCCGCAACGCACATTTTCACAGATGGCTCTACAACTCCACATCGTCCATCATGCGGACTTGGCAAAACATGGCAAAAATATGCATATCAGGAAAAAGACCGCATCTGGAATCTGCCGCTTCACCAAGATAACTTCCTGCGTTACATTGACCCAGAAATGAGACCGAAATTTCCACGACCACTAACTCGACACTTAGAGACGTTGTACCATCGTTTTCGACTGAACGTGGCATACACAAACAATTATCTGTACCGCATAGGGCTTACCACTAACCCTGTCGCAAATGTCGCAACTTAGAGACAAATGAGCACATAGTACTAGAATTCCCCGCGTACCGCGACGAGAGACAATTTTTTGAGCAGCAAATGGACATGATTTGCCACGAACTGTTAACGTTACCGAGCATCTTAGGTCCAATGCCCGGCCCTTCAAAACAGCGGCGGGTTTTGGATTTATTGTTCAAATACCTATCAGAAATTGGTCTAAGAGGAAAGCTTTAAAAATTGCACCCTTCATATACAAAAGCCTAAACTTACCCGCCATGTCACCTGTAAATATTAGTATCAGTTCCACTCGGACATTTCATATTTATTTTTATCCTCTTTTTCTCCCACTCTCTTCTGGAACCTTTTAATCCCATTCACCATCCCTATACAGAGTAGCATGCCAGGGGGTTATATACGCGCCGGCAAAATTCTCTGTTTTTCTAATAAAGAGCCATCTCTCTCTCTCTCCCAAGCAACGAAGGACCTAATAAAGAAACGACAAAGAATGAAAGTGGCCAACTCAAAAGATCAGAGAGAATTCACGGAACTGTCAAAACTGATCAACAAGGAGAAAATAAAGCATATTCGAAATTATAACGTGAGAAAGACTGAGGAAGCAGTAAAAAATGGACACAGCATGAAATCAGTGAGGAGGAAACTTGGCGTAGGACAAACCAAGATGTACGCATTGAAAGATAAGCAGGGTGATATCATAAGCAATCTCGAAGACATAGTAAAACCAGCGGAAGAATTCTATAGTGACCTGTAAAGTACCCAGAGGAGTCACGATACCTCCATTCGAAGCAGTAATGAACAGGTTGCAGATACTCCTTATTTAAGTAACGATGATGTTAGCAGGGCCTTGCAAGACATGAAGCGGGGAAAACGGCAGTAGAAGATGGAATAACCTTTGATTTAATCAAAGATGGAGGAGACATATTGCTTGAAAAGTGACGGCCCTTTATACGAACTGTCTCTCGACTGTAAGAGTCCCAGAAAATTGAAAGAATGCTAACATTACACCAATCCACAAAAAGGGAGACGTTAAAGAATTGAAAAATTATAGACCTATTAGCTTACTTCCAGTATTATATAAAATGTTCACCACGATAATTTTCGATAGGATCACGGCAACATTGGACTTGAGTCAACAAAGGGAACAGGCTGCCTTCAGGTAGGGATACTCTACAATGGATCACATCCTTGTCATCAAACCGAAGACATCAATCAATCGAGAAATCTGCAGAGTACAATCAGCCTCTCTCCATGACTTTCATAGTTACGAAAATGCATCCGATTCAGTAGGGATACCAGCAGTCATAGAGGCATTACGTAATCAAGGAGTACAGACCGCCTACGTAAATATCTTGGAAAATATCTACAGATATTCCATAGCTACCTTAATTTACCACAAGAAAAGTTGGAAGTTACCTTTAAAGAAAGGGGTTAGAAAAGGAGACACAATCTCCTATGCTATTCACTGCGTGCTTGGAAGAAGTATTCAAGCTATTAAACTGGGAAGACTTGGGTGTAAGGATCGCCGGCGAATATCTCAGCAACGTTCGGTTTGCCGATGACATTGCTCTATTCAGCGGTACTGGAAACGAGTTACAACAAATGATCGAGGACCTTAACAGAGAGAGCGCAAAATTGGGGTTGAAGATTACTAAGCAGAAGACAAAAATAATGATGAATAGATTGGTAAGATAACAATACTTCAGGATCGCCAGTCAGCCTGTAGATTGTGAAGGAGTACGTTTACCTAGCTCAATTAATCGTAAGGAACCCTGATCATGAATAGGAAATTTACAGAAGAATAAAAAATTGGTTGAAGCGCAAACGGCAGACATTGTCAGATCCTGACTGGAAACTTACTACTATAATTGAAAAGAAAGGTGTAAAATCAGTACAATTTATCGGCGCTAACATACGGGCAGAAACTTGGGGACTGACAAAGAAGCTTGAGAACAAGTTAAGGACCGCGCAAAGTAGGATGGGATGAATATTGCTGGACATAACGTTAAGAGACGGACAGAAAGCGGTGTGGGTCAGAGAGGAAACGATGATAGCCGATATTCTAATTGACATCATGAGGGAAAAAATGGAGCTGGGCAGGTCATGTAATGCGTAGGTTGGATAACCGGTGGACCATTAGGGTTACAGAATGGGTGCCAAGAGAAGGGAAGCGCAGTCCACGACGGCAGAAGACTAGGTGGAGCGATGGAATTAGGAAATCCGCAGGCGCTAGTTGGAATCGGTTGGCGCAGCAGAGGGGTAATTGGAGATAGCAGGGAGAGGCTTTCGTTCTGCAGTGGACATAAAGATAGGCTGATGATGTATGGTATTACTGTGTACTTACTAGGTCATTTCATAACTGTTACATGATTCATTATCTTCTTACAAATCACTAATACAGTTCAGTGTCGGTAGTCTTATGAAACATTATGACGATCTCGTAGACTTCTTGGCATTTGTGAACTATAATTTTAATGCGAAATCGTTATATGCCACATTGCACGAAAATCATTCGTGGTCGGCGTGACCAAGGAAAGATAGCAAAAATGGCCGACAGCGCAAAGAGTGAATACATGCAAAAAAAAGTCTCCGATAGACGTAATATTTCTCAGAGATGTAAAGTGAAAATAGAATTTGGTAAATTTTGGACTGTTTGGGAATCGGGTTGGAGTGGAGCCCGTCCCTCCGGGGTGCGAGACGCTCCATGGCAGCTCCACGGTTTTGGCTGACTAAGATTGCGTGCATCATTGCATTCATCAGCTACCATGATGACTGGAGTTGTGGCCTAGCGCATGCGTCACTGGGCACGTGGCGGTGGGGAGGAGGTGGCGCCATGAGATGAGTGCATAAAATGAGCGCGTTCATGACGGTCCGAGGTCTAGGCACCATATAATGCTTCCCGGTTCCCTTACACAAGTCTCAAGTGTCTGTTCCGAACTTCTTTTTCGATAATAGACCTATCGGAAAAACGGCTTTCCTCTTCAAACGAGAAATTGTACCGCTTGTATGGTCTTCAACATGAGTTTTCTCATCGTTAAGACAATCTACATGATGAGTCGGCCATGTTCATATCGGCTTCATTACCTTACATTCGCCGACATGATCTTGGATTGCCTGTCCTGTATTGCGAATTCGTGTGGATCAAGTTTGAGAAACCACAACTTTCCTATAAAATACGGTGGTCGTATATTTATATTACTCCCCCTCTTCATCATACTCTGACTTGTTTAGAGAACTCCAATTCCCAATGATTTGTGTATTTAATAACACAAACGATTGTTAATTAATGGAAAATGATACATTTACCCTTTCTTACTTCTCAACTTGCGTGTTTCCATTTGCGGTTTCTCCACCTTCCGGGTTTCCGCAGAATTATTACGACAAACGATTATTATTGGGGGCGATTACATAAACTTATTTAATAATGATACTTCTTGCTCGCAGTACCCTGATTGGTTTCTGGGGTCTGTCTTAGATTGCTTCGCCAGCTCTGAAAGTGCCACACAGGTTAAGCACGCGTGTAGATAACATCTTGTTTCTAATCTCATCGATTCGTACCAACTAGCTCGCATTCATACCCTTTCAAATTAAAAATTAAATAATGGGGTTTTAGGTGCCGAAACCACCATAACCCTTTAAGTCATCTTCTTCAACATAGTACGCTCTTAAACCGTCGGCGTTGTGGATTTTCATACAGCTTGTCATTTCCCTGCCTTTTTACTCCTCGACATTTCTGGACAATTAGTCGCAATGTCATAATAGAAGGAATATTTGAATTACCAAAGCTTCAGTGAATGAATTACCAATGTAGACTAGACAGACGCAATTAGCCATAGTGACGCTGACACAGCTCGTCATACCTTTTACACAATAAAGCGCGAAATAGTAAGGGTACGCACCACAACGTCCTCACCTGTGAAAGGATTGCTGCTCCCCGAAATTCCTGGATCATGAGGGACTTTTGCGATTCATTAGGAAGAAAAATAATCTGCATAAGAAAATAAAATCATAACCTTTCAACTCAGCATCGTAACATATTACAAGCATCGCAAACCATTTTTTAGCCGAAGTCATGTTTTAACACTCCGTTGCAGTACTTAACATTGTTACTGCCGCTCTTTGACCATTGTAGCCTTTGCACCATAACACTAATTATTTACTTACTTAATTGATTAATAATTAATTAATTATTTTCTTATTTGCATTTCAACTCAGCGCTCATAAACCTTTTTGTAACGTACGTCCAACGTTTGTCAGGTCTACTAAAGGAAGTAAAACAAGCGTACTGTCAAAACAAACATTGCCAAGTGGCAATATGAACCACAGAAGGTGGCAACTCATTAGAGATTTTTAAACTAAGACTGAAAGGACGTGCCTATTAGAAGTATTACTGATGGCATTCACAGTTTCCCTGACCCTGTCTTTGTTGCTAGTGCTTTTAACTCTCACGTCTCCAAAGTTCAGTTAAAACAGCCCACTCATCGTCCCCACTTTTCTCGCTGTCTATAGTATTTCTTTTTACATACCGCTTCACCTAGTCGAGTTTTGAAGTAATCATAGAATTGCAAATTAGTAGTGCTGTTCTTGATGACATCCACTAGATATTTGTCTATCAAAAAAACGCAGGGAGCATCCACCTTCCAGGAACACTGCGACTAAAACTGGATGGAAGCACGAACCGGTCAGTAGTTGAGATAACAAGGGACTGTCAGAGTATTGATGAAAGCAGAAAAACAGGGAAGAAATTGATAAAATCGGAGTCGTAACAGGCATGCGTAACTGTACAATGTGGAGATATAGGTTTTAATAAAGCAAAAAAATATATCAAGGAGTTATAGGCAGAACTCTAGACTGTGATAGTCATGGCAGCATGTGATTAGATCAAGCAGGCCAGATGACTAGGTGGCCGCCCCGTTTCCAAGAGGATGCCGATAAGGATCATCATCATCATCAAGCCATTGCGCCACACTTCATGTGCCGTGCCTTGCACATTGCTAAAAAATTAAATTATGCGGTTTAATGTGCCAAAACCACTTTCTCATTATGAGGCACGCCGTAGTGGAGGACTCAGGAAATTTCGAACACTTGCGGTTCTTTAACGTGCACCTAAATCTAAGTACACCGGTGTTTTCGCATTTCGCCCCCACCGAAATGCGGCCGCCGTGGCCGGGATTCGATCCCGCGACCTCGTGCTCAGCAGCCCAACACCATTGCCACTGAGCAACCACGGCGGGTGCAGATTGCTAAGCGTGGCAAGTGGCAGAAACATTTTAGCTGCCGTCGATACCCCGATCGTCTTACTTTATGTTCTACTTACTGAGACAAAGACACGGGCGTGACGAAAACGAGCGCGGACCTTTCTTGTCCATAATAACTCGCTATCGAAGTGTCCAAGCTTTTTCTGGCCGACCCGTACGCCTGCTCACCGCGTCCTGAAGAAAACTGCGCGCAGTATTTTACATCCTAGCATATTTCTTCCACATCCGCATTAGATGCGACCGCAAAAGGCAGCGGAATGCATAGTCGGCCGCTCCTTACCACTCGAGTCGATACAGCGCAGGCCTCGCGCAGCGCCGTGGGGCATTATTGATCCGCTGGCTATGGCCTCCCCATCCTTGCCGGATACAGCGTGCCACACACTGCGTGGTCAGTGAATGATGCGCCCACCGCAAAGGGCAGATGCAGTGAAAACAGCAGCCGTCATTGAGGGCTATTTCTCACCGTTGTCTTTATCTGCTTCGGTGATGTTTTAATAAACCGAGTGCACGAAAATTTCTGCTCCGTGTTATACGCTGACTTGCATCTGTGATATTCCTTATAGGCACTCCGGCTTTTTCTGTTTACCCTCGCATAGAAAGCGAATCAGAGGACTTCTTGCTTCTCACATTGTCTCCTGGGCCGGGGCCTAATGAGCTTCTTCCAATTTATTCCGATCAAGTCTGGCACACAATGAGACATCATCATTTATTCAGGCAGAGCGAATTATTTTGTGCGCAAACAGCGGGAAAGCTGCCGAAGATTTCAAGCATTGCATCAGTCAGAAACATTGATGCGTTTTTATTTCGGTGGCGCTTGGAATCCATCGTCACAAAATTGTTTTATAAATTTCTATACACGCAATTATATTTGTTTTTCTCTCGTCTAAAATCTGCATGTTGGCAAGTAGAAAGAAAAAATAAGAAGAAAATACCATCAACGCTATAAGCATGAAAAAGGACTTGATGTTGCTGCTACCTCTAGCAGCGCCGTCACCTGTGTCTTCCATTCGTGTAGTTCTGGCGGACTCACCATCTTCGGTAGCATATTGATACTGGCACGTGACATTAAAGGCCTTACGCGTAGCGCGGCCGACACAGAACACACACATGGCGCTAACGTTCAATCAACAGTTTCTTTCCGCGATGAGAGCGTGCATATTCACCAAGTGCGTCGCTCAACACGTGCGCGGTGTACACGGACACGCCAGTCTGTGACAATGCATGGGGCCTGTGATCTGATTAGCATTCATGGCGTGCGCGAAAATTCTTTTTTGTTGGTAACCTGATCAATGGTTTGCTGATACATCCGTCACCATAGATGGCCATGTATTGTGCTTCAGTGAATAGCTTGGCCAGCTCGTTCACGCTTTTGCCCACAATGTTTTGTTGAAGTGGGATGTCCGATGAACCTAACAAAGCTGCTGTAAACTATCAAGAAGAACAAAAGGCAAACCATGGAAATGCTTTCTAGCGCAAATACTAATAACTATCGCATCCCCTTTGCGGTAACTGTATCGGAAAAACACACGAGGCAATAATGCATCGCTTGATATTTGCTGAAAAAAAAAAAATCGGCAGACTACGAAGGAAGACGAAAAGCCAGAATGGAGACTCTCCGCAATACCAATGACCGAAATTCGGATACACGACACAGCGACGCAGCGAACTATGCAAGAACTTCGGCCCATGCGATCACGTCGTCACCAGCAAGAGTAAAGAGATAACGTCAGCTAGCATCTTAACAAGAGAAATAGATCCGACAGAAGAAACAGCAGTAGCTTTGGCCATAAGCTGTGGGGAGGGAGAAATGATACTCACAGATTCAGACGCAGCTTGCCGCAATTTTCGGAAAGGCAGAATCTACAGGCAAGCCCTGCAAATTCTCCCAGAAAGGGCAAAGAACAAACTAGCAGAAACGTACATAGTGGGGACTCCGGGGCACGAGTCCCTGCTAGGGATTGAGGCAGGCGACGCCTGCGCCCGAGTTCACGTTCACCGGGCTATTTTTACCGTCATAGATCTAGATTATCCATACCTACCTCTGTTATTTTTGCAATGAACCAGAAACTATAGGCCATTTCTTTCTTTTTTGCCGCCGCTGCTCCTCCCTCCACAGAATGTTCCTCTTATTTCCAACTAGTAAACTGGGTTTAGCGCTTACTACATCAAACATCTTGTCCTTTGGCGCCTGTCAATTAGGCAAAATCCATGGGACAATGATTACTGCTGCACACAAGTTCATTGAAGCGTCAGGAAGGATTCGCTGCTAGGGTACCGACTGTGGGGCGCTTTATTTTATTTTCCCTTAAATTTACATATAGCCCTAAAGAAATTTATATTATCATTTAGTTGCCTAATGTTTCGTTTGGAATGTATGTCTTTAGCCCCTTTTGGTATTTTATTCGATTTAAATAGTGTGGTCAATTCCCCATGCGGCTACGAGCTATGTTTGGAGGCAACAAGAACAACAGGACGTTCCGCCGTCTGGCTCAACGATTTGTTGTCTCTCGTTGAACCGCGACACTGGTGGAGGTGTTGGGTACACAACCCTGCCTTATGCTCCGAACTCCTCCTGGAAGCCCGTCTCCAATTACGACCCCGGTGCATCGCTTGAGTCGGCGGTTGCCAGGCCTTGGCCCCCGAGCTCCACCCCCTATGAGAAGGTTCGTCCGAGCGCTATCTACCTCTGCCAATCGCGACTGCCAGCCCGCCACAGGTGCCATTAATTCCACATGACAGCTCTACTCACAGTCTCTCCCAGGTAACCCTCCTGCAACCCCTGGTTCCCGATCGCTTTCATGGTGGCGCACACGAAGGCGTTGAAGACTGGCTTGACCGGTACAAACGTGTTGCCAGCCTCACTGCGTGGACTGCTCAACATAAGCTCTCCCGCGTGTATTTCGTCCTTGACGGTAAGGCTCGCACGTGGCTTGAAAACCGTGAAACCAAATCGCTACATGGAACGATTCCCAACGTCAGCTCAGTGAAACATTTGAGGGTGTCGATCGACGGGACCGTGCGCAGCAACTAATTGAGCTGTGCATCCAGACACTGGAAGAGACTGCAGCAATGCTTGCAAAGGACTCACCTGTGTTGTAGAGTTGACCCTCACATTCCCAAGGAAAATAAATTGCGATACCTTATGCGTGGCGTCAAAGAAGAACGCCGCGCTTGTGCGTAATCCACCGAATATCGTGGCTGATTTCATAAAGAAAGACACTGGTATTGAACGCGCACTCCATCTAAGATGCAAGGAGTACGATCGCTTGTCCACCAGCGCTCTTACGAACGCCTCCGCAACGACCGTTAGCAATCACAACTCCCTCCGTGACCCAATTCGGCAGATTCTTCGCGAAGAACTTCAGAAGCTCTGGGCACCGGCAGTGGGCACACCCTTGGCATCAGTCGCTGAGGTCGGCCTTGATTGAATTAGTTAGGTAAGCATACTCGGCAGGCGATCCTAGTCACGAAAGCGTCCCATAAGTTAAGCCCGGGATACATGCAGAGTACTCTCATGGCGAACTTTGTCCGACATAATTAGACGCGGTGGGACGACATCGACGCTTCGCTGGCATCGCTTACATTCAGTGAAAGGCAGGTGGACGCCGCCGCCCATTTGTCAGTGTTGCCAGATTCAAGGAATGTGTTTCTGGATAAGAAAAAAAATTGTCAATACTCTTTCTATTGTATTATTTGTTGTTTAAGGGACACTAAAGCAAAAGAATAAATCAGTTTAGACTAATAAAACATAATTTGAGAACCCTGCAGGCATTCATTTAAAAAAAGTAGTTTGATTATATTGCCTGGCGTATCTGGCAATAATTCTGGGCATCTTCTCAGGTTTAGACGGTAGTCTGTGAACAGCATCAATTTCTGCATCTTCAAGCCCGGACACACCGATCACGTCGGCCACAGAATTCACTTTGCTTAAAAGATCTTCATCAGTGGATACCTGAATTCCGTGAAATTCAAGGTTTACCCTTCTGCCTCGCCACTCAAGGTCATTAATTTCACTTCGTAGTTTTTCATTTTCTGCTCCTGTTCTCTGTGCATTTAGTAGAAGAGCCTCCAGCCTCTTGAGCATTGCTTTAACGCCCTTTTCTTGAATAGCGAGTCGCTCTAGAGATTCATCATATTTTTCTGACAACAGCTTCACTGATCTTTCTATGTTTGGCACAGGGTCTTTTATTGGCATCAATTCGTCCAGTTCTTTATTTATGCTAACTAGGATTGGCCTTATGTCGGCTGTCTCCTCATTGGCCATCTTTTCATTCAGGTTCTCTCTTTTGCGCTTCATAGTTTTGTACATTGTGCAAATCCATTTCTGTCTTGCTAACTTTTTTGCATCGTTGTTCTTTTAGCGCAGCACAAGTGACACCACATAATACAAAACTTCCACCTGACGCGAACGTATCGTTGCACGAAAAGCAGACATCTGTTGTCACTGTACACTTTGCTTGCAAGAACAAAATACTTGAAGCACACACAGCAGGAATATACTTTGGTTGCAAGAACAAAGTACCTAAAGAAAGCACACACAGCATGAAAATTAGGGTGGCAACAGTACCCGCCATGGTTTCTCAGTGGCTATGGTGTTGGGCTGCTGAGCGCGAGGTCAAGGTTTTGAATCCCGGCCACGGCTGCCGCATTTCGATAGGGGCAAAATGCGAAAACACCGGTGTGCTTAGATTTAGGCGCACGTTAAAGAACCCCAGGTGGCCTAAACTTCCGGAGTCCCCCACTACGGCGGGCCTCGTTATCACGAAGTGGTTTTGGCAAAAAAAGTCCCATAATTTAATTTCAGGGTGACAGCAGCTACTTAGGGCAGGCGGTGACCGCGGATCCAGATCATGAGAATGAAATAATCAGAATAAGAACGGGCTGGGGTGCCTTTGGCAGGCATTCTCAGATCATGTACAGCAGGTTGCTATTATCCCTCAAGAAAAAAGCGTATAACAGCTGTGTCTTACCAGTACTCACGTACGGGGCAAAAACCTGGAGGCTTACGAAAAGGGTTCTACTTCAATTGAGGACAACGCGACGAGCTATGGAAAGAAGATTAATGGCTGTAACGTTAAGGGATAAGAAATAAGTAGATTGGGTGAGGGAACAAACATGAGGTAATGACATCTTAGTAGAAATCAAGACAAGGAAGTGGGGGGAAGGCATGGGCAGGACATGTAATCAGGAGGGGTGATAACCGGTGGTCATTAAGGGTTACGGACTGGATTCCAAGAGAAG
This sequence comes from Dermacentor variabilis, assembly GCF_050947875.1. NCBI lineage: Eukaryota > Metazoa > Arthropoda > Arachnida > Ixodida > Ixodidae > Dermacentor > Dermacentor variabilis. The sequence continues at coordinate 4,913,365 of NC_134569.1, forward strand.
GGAAGCGTAGCAGGAGGCGGCAGAAAGTTAGGTGGGCGGAGCAGATTAAGAAATCTGCAGGGACAACATTGCCACAATTAGTACATGGCCGGGGTAGATTGAGAAGTATGGGAGAGGCCTTTGCCCTGCAGTGGGCGTAACCAGGCTGATGATGATGATGATGTAGTTCCTTCCGGCCACTGCTGCGGCGAAGTGTGGGATAACATACCATAACATTGCCTTTATTTCCATAAACATAACATTTATGGAGATTTAGGGAAAAAGTTGCTTGCAGAAACTTGACGGGCCTTAAACCCGGTATTAGGGCAGAAGGAGCAGGCACAGGAACTGATTGAGGACCGACAAAAACAATACATCAGCAAAAAATGATAGGTTGTATTAGACATTAGGCCAGCAAGCAGAAATGCAATGTAAAAACATTACAAACCATAAACAAATCGCGCTATCCACAGTGTACACAACAGCAACAAAGGCAGTGATAGAGCCATTCACCAAGTAAACAATGTAAGTAAAAAATGAGACATGATTCAGCGTTGACAAAGGCCAATATCCATCCGAGATGTGTAACGATAGTCTACCTCTGAAACAGTCACAAAATACAAATTAAGTCGTGTTCAAAAATCAGTGAAATAATCATACAAACGCGATGTAGGGCAAGAAGTGACATCTATGTTATTGCGTTTAAGTGTGTTTAACAGGCTTGGTAAGCGATGGTGTAACGTTTGAGGAGCATAGTTAGTGCGAGGTATCGGCACATACCAGTTTTCAGGTGACCGTGTACTGTATCCTGTTCTGTTTCTAATTAATTGCGCCAACCACGTGATGTATGACTGGCTTTGTTTTACAATTTTACCATAGGCTACTAACAGCCTGAACTGTAACAGAGAATGCAGTGTGAGTGATTTCAACTGTTTAAATAGAGGTGCAGAGTGAGCGTCTACTGGAGCATTACAGATGCTACGTAATATCTTTTTTGAAGCAAGAATAACCGGTTTGTGTTTGTAGCAGACGTCGTACTCCACACGAGACAGCAGTAGTGCACGTGACTCAGGAAGAGAGCGTTGTACAAAATAGATTTGACCTTACGTAGCAGCGATCTTAAACTGAAGAACGCCCCAGCGACTTCCGCAAGTTTTCCTCCAAGGAGGTCGATGTGATCAGTCCATAACATATGGCTGTCAAAAAACACCACCTAGCGTCTTCGCAGACTGAACAAGGTCAATGCTAAAAGAACCTATTATAATGTCGGTCTCTACGTTCAAATCTATATTTTTTGATTGAAATAAAATAGCTTTCGTTTGGCCAGTGTTATATTTTGAGACATTATCCTGTGACCATCTCTGCATTTTTGCAACAACAGAGTTTGCGGTTGAAGCCAGGCCTGCAATGTTGTTCGATGAAAAAGCACCATAGTATAATCTACATGGATTAGGTATTTAGGTTCACTATCGGCAACAACAAGGTCATTTACGTAAATATTGAAAAAAGGGGGCCCAATATCCTCCCTTGCGGAACACCAACTGTTCCTTGCTTGAACTGGGAGCAGATTCCGTTAATTTTAACGAGCTGGTTGCGCTGATTTAAATCACATTTGACTATATCCAAAGCAATACCCCGAATACCGAAGTACTCTAGCTTTTTCAAAAAAAGTTCATGGTTAATAGAGTCAAACGCCTTACTGAAGTAGATAAGAGCCCCGAGCGTGAGCAGCTTGCTTTCAAATTTTCGCAGTATTAGTTCCTATTGTGCTAGTAACGCGAGCTGGGTTGACCGTCCCTTTAGGACAGCATATTGACACTCAGTGAAGAGGTCGTGTTTTTCAAGGAAATCTGAAATGGTCTGAAAAAAAAATGATGATCCGCGTTGTCCGCCCTTCAACTTGCCGGTTGTCGGCCTGAAGCGCCACGAGTGGTTTGCAGCAGCTCGATGAATTGGTGCGCTGTTTTGATTCTGCGCAAATGGGTCCCATGTCCCGCTCAGGATGTTTCAGTGAAGGCAGCGATGCGGCAGAGTAGACGAATCTGCAAAAATCAGAGTTTCAGTTTGCCGTGGTTCCTGCCTGCCGCCGCTGCGGCCAAGTGTGGGATGATCCGCGCTGTTCACCCTTTATGTTACCAGATCTGAAGTGAAGGCGGTAAAAAGACGATGGACGAAGAAGGAACAAACACAGTGCTTCGTCTACTCATCGTCGTCGGCCTGAAGCGCCACGGTTGGTTTGGAGCAGCTCGATGATTGGGCCCGTTGTTTTGATTCTGCGCAGATGGCTCCCAGGTCTGAAGCGCCACGCGTGATTTGGAGCAGCTCGATGATTTGGTCCGGTGTTTTGATTCTGCGCAGATGACTCCCAGGTCCCGCTCAGGCTGTTTCAGTGAAGGCAGCGATTCGGCAGAGTAGACGAAGACGAAAAAGCACAGTTGCGGTTTGGCGTGGTTCCTTCCTGCCGCCGCTGCGGCCAAGTGTTGGATGATCCGCGCTTTCCACACTTTATACTGCCGGTCGTCAGCCTGAAGCGGCACGAGTGATTTGCAACAGCTCGATAATTAGGTCCGGTGTTTTTATACCGCGCAGATAGGTCTCAGGTCCCACTTAGGCTGATTCAGTGAAGGCAGCGATGCGGCAGGTAGACGAAGAAGAAAAAAGCACAGTCGCAGTTTGCCGTGGTTCCTCCCTGCTGCCACGGTGGGCAAGTGTGGGATGATCCCCGCTGTTCACCCTTTATACTACCGGTCGTCGGCCTGAAGCGCCACGGGTGGTTGGGAGCAGCTCGATGATTTGGTCCGGTGTTTTAATTCTGCGCAGATGGATCCCATGTCCCGCTCAGGCTGTTGCAGCGAAGGCAACGATGCGGCAGAGTAGACGCAGATGCAAAAAGAAGAGTTACAGCTTGCCGTGGTTCCTTCCTGCCGCCGCTGAGGCTAAGTGTAGGATGATCCGCGCTTTCCACCCTTTATACTGGCGGTCGTCAGCCTGAAGCGCCAAGGGTGGTTTGTAGCAACTCGATGATTTGGTCTGGCGTTTTGATTCTGCGCAGATGGCTCCCAGGTCCCGCTCAGGCTGTTTCAGTGAAGGCAGCGATGCGGCAGGGTATGCAAACACACAAAAAGCACAGTTGCAGTTTGGCCTGGTGCCTTCCTGCCGCCGCGGTGGCCAAGTGTGGGATGATCCGCGCTCTCCACCCTTTATAGTGCCGGTCGTCTGCCTGAAGTGCCAGAGGTGGTTTGGAGCAGCTCGATGATTCGGTCCGCTGTTTTGATTCTGCGCAGATGGCTCCCAGGTCCCGCTGAGGCTGTTTCAGTGAAGGCAACGATGCGGCAGAGTAGGCAAACACGCAAAAAAACACAGTTTTCAGTTTGGCGTGGTGCCTTGCTGCCGCCGCTGCTGCCAAGTATGGGATGATCCGCGCTGTCCACCCTTTATATTACCGGTCGTCGGCCTGAAGCGCCATGGGTGGTTTGCAGCAGCTCGATGATTCGGTCCGGTGTTTTGATTCCGCGCAGATGTCTCACAGGTCCCGCTCAGGCTGTTTCAGTGAAGGCAGCGATGCGGCAGATTAGACGAAGCTGCAAAATGAGGAGTTGCAATTTGCCGTGGTTCCTTCGGGCCGCCACGGAGGCCAAGTGTCGGATGATCCGCGCTGTCCACCCTTTATATTACCGGTCGTCGGCCTGAAGCGCCATGGGTGGTTTGGAGCAGCTCGATGATTCGGTCCGGTGTTTTGATTCTGCGCAGATGTCTCACAGCTCCCGCTCAGGCTGTTTCAGTGAAGGCAGCGATGCGGCAGAGTAAAGGAAGACGCAAAAAGCAGAATAGCAGTTTGCCATGGTTCCTTTCTGCCGCCGCGGCGGCCAAGTTTGGGATGATCCGCGCTGTCCACGCTTTATATTGCCGGTCGTCAACCTGAAGCGCCACGGGTGGTTTGTAGCAGCTCGATAGTTAGGTCCGCTGTTTTGATTCTGCGCAGATGGCTCCCAGGTCCCGCTGAGGCTGTTTCAGTGAAGGCAACGATGCGGCAGAGTAGGCAAACACGCAAAAAAACACAGTTTTCAGTTTGGCGTGGTGCCTTGCTGCCGCCGCGGTGGCCAAGTGTGGGATGATCCGCGCTGTTCACCCTTTATATTGCCGGTCGTCTGCCTGAAGTGCCAGGGGTGCTTTGGAGCAGCTCGACGATTCGGTCCGGTGTTTTGATTCTGCGCAGATGTCTCACAGGTCCCGCTCAGGCTGTTTCAGTGAAGGCAGCGATGCGGCAGAGTAAGCGAAGACGCAAAAAAACACAGTTGCAGTTTGGCGTGGTGCCTTCCTGCGGCCACGGCGGCCAAGTGTGGGATGGTCCGTGCTGTCCACCCTATATATTGCCAGTCGTCGGCCTGAAGCGCCATGGGTGGTTTCGAGTAGCCCGATGTTTTGGTCCGGTGTTTTGATTTTGCGGAGATGGGTCCCAGGTCCCGCTTACGCTGTTTCATTGAAGGCAGCGACGCGGCAGAGTAGACGAAGCTGCATAAAGCAGAGTTGCAGTTTGGCGTGGTTCCTTCCTGCCGCCGCTGCGGCCAAGTGTGGGATGATCCGCGCTATGCATCCTTCATATTACCAGTCGTCAGCCTGAAGCCCCACCGGTGGTTTGGAGCAGCTCGATGATTATGTCCGGTGTTTTGATTCTCCCCAAATCTGTTCCAGGTCCCGCTCACGCTGTTTCAGTGAATGCATCCATGCAGCAGAGTAGACGAAGCTGCAAAAAGCAGAGTTGCAGTTTGCCGTGGTGCCTTCCTGCGGCCACGGCGGCCAAGCGTGGGATGATCCGCGCTGTCCACCCTATATATTGCCAGTCGTCGGCCTGAAGCGCAATGGGTGGTTTGGAGTAGCCCGATGTTTTGGTCCGGTGTTTTGATTTTGCGATGATGGGTCCCAGGTCCCGCTTACGTTGTTTCATTGAAGGCAGCGACGCGGCAGAGTAGACGAAGCTGCATAAAGCAGAGTTGCAGTTTACCGTGGTGCCTTCCTGCGGCCACGGCGGCCAAGTGTGGGATGATCCGCGCTGTCCATCCTTTATATTACCAGTCGTCGGCCTGAAGCCCCACGGGTGGCTTGGAGCAGCTCGATGATTTGGTCCGGTGTTTTGATTCTGCGCAGATGGGTTCCAGGTCCCGCTCACGCTGTTTCACTCACCGTAGCGATGCAGCTGAGTAGACAAAGCTGCAAAAAGCAGAGTTGCAGTTTGCCGTGGTTCCTTCCTGCCGCCGCTGCGGCCAAGTGTACGTAAGGGGCTGTACGTAATTCAATTAATTATTATAATTCTATGTATTGTATGTACAAATGCATTCGCGGTCTCCACCATGTTTCGCTGCGTAGCGAAGACGCTCCTGTTCCGCACGACTCTTCTTTCGGGCCTGGGTGTCCTCGACGCTGAGTGTGCGCGCTTTGCAGCCACACGTGTTTACGTGCTCCTACTGCATTCGTGGCCAGCACACTATCACAACCCAGCAGCTGCATTTAAGTCGCCTTGGAAAGCAAGCACAGCACGTGTCATCAGCACAAACTGAAACGCTGCCACGGCGGCGCCTGCCGGGTTGCGCAGACGCGAGCGCCATCTGGAGTTGTCACGAGAAACGCAGCGACGCCTGCCAGCTAGACCACGACAGCAGCAGCAACGTCCGAAAAGTCGGAAGAGGCGTAGAAATCTCCGCTTTAAAATAGACATGAAAACAGAGTTCTCAAAAGATGCTTATAGAAATGAACATTCTGCAAAAAATACACATTGTCCTCTAGAGCGTGAACGACACTCATAGGAATGACCACGGCCACGTACAGAAGTTTCAGGGGCGGTCAGCAAAGAAAGGCGTCGGGCACGAATAAAATATTTGCCGGCGACCACGATACTCACTAATGCGAAATTGGAGCGCAGCTCGATGCGTGTTTTCATTTCGCATGTCAATATTTTGTATTATGATTATGTAGGTAACCAGTCTGTATTAGGTAGAGGACGCTGTGAGCAGCGTAGCTGGCGCGGACAATCTGTCTCCTGCGGCACATTGCAAACGAAGCGAAGTGTGGAGCGACTGTCTCGATAATCGGGAGATTGCGAGAGGCATCGAGTGCGTGATGCGTGGGTGGAATTCACAGTAGCCGCTGCACGCAGACTGCCGCTCATTCAGTGCTTTGTTTCCATACAGACTAAGCGTGCTACTCGGGCGCCATATCGTGGCCATCATCACCGCACGGCCCGTCTTGCGCAGCACTGCGCTTTTCTTCTCACGTTTTCGTTCCGACAACGACGAGAGCGGCCATTCGTCGCGGGGAAATCGTTTTCCCAGTGTCAGTGGCGAAAACTCCCAAGGCAGAGTGACATCAATCCTTACTCGTAGCCGCTTGTCATCGCCCCTTGCAAGAGCAGTGATACCCGTCACACACCCTGGTACCGCGGACGAGCGTAGCCCTCCCCACATCACGCCACCTAGGCGCCCCTCAGAAACGCAGATGAGGTCGCCCACGCGGCTGCGGATGCCGTGGGTGCCGGCAACTCAGCGCATGCGCAGGCGACCTCCCCTCCGCTCCTCCTCGTCTTTGCGCCTCATGCTTTTGCTATAGCCTCCTCCTCGACTTTCTACTTCGCGCTTTCTTCTTTCATCTTCCGCTGCGACCCGCGTTCGCTTTGATTGCTGGGTTTTAACCGCGTAAGGTCATCTTTGGCCAAAGAGCGCCAAGTCTATGGATATATTCAACGATTTATAGTATAAATACAAATATCACACCTGAATGGTAAGCATGTTGAAATGTGCTATTAAAGGGACAGATATTTGGTAATTAAAAATATATAGAAGACCTAGCTAAACAATGCTGTTAGTGTTATATCAGATGCTTCATCTGTGCGTGGGTTAGAGATTTCGGTGACTATGAGCGATCACTGGTTATGTTATACGCTATGTATGTGTTATACAGGTAATTTGTAGTTTTCACTAATTATAATCGATAAATTTTGCCTCGAAGCTGTCAACAAATTACTTTTACCTTTCGAAAAGGTGCGAGAGCTCCAGGCATCCAACTCCTCAGGCTCCTCACGTTCGCGATCGCTTTCATCTTTCGCTGTGGTCGTCCGCTCGGTTACCAGGTACGGCGCGGTTGTGATGTCGGGGGTCCGTGCGTTCGCGAAAGTTCCATAGATGGTGCCGGGAGAAAGAAAGAGTCCGAGCGATGTTCAAGAGAGAAACTTACTTTAGGTACAAAATTATCTGTTAATTCCTTCAGCTTTTTGTTCAAGCGTGTCCAAGTGCTACCAACATTATGGTGTAGAAAAGTTGACTGAAATGTGGGATAAAATGTGCTAAGGCCCACATTTATCGCTTCCTAATCACCTTTGCCGTCGAGCTGTATCGTTTCCTAGTACATTTCGCGCTTTGTTGGTCGGAAAGAAAAACCGGCATGAATTACTTTATGGTCGCTGATTTCGTTGAGATAATGAATGCATGATAGGCTTTCGGGGTTGTTGGGTTATATTAGATCTAAGAAATTGGATGTGTCTTGTGAAACACATGTTGCTTCAGAAACTAGCTGGGCCATATTAAAATTGAGGCAGATATCGAGAAAGTTCCTGGCTTCGGTTAGTCCTGTCGATGAACACAAATTGTCAGTGCGCCATTCTATTTGCAGGAAGTTAAAATCGCCGATAGAAGTATGTGTGCACTAGGGTGAGCAGCAATAATCTGACACATGGTCTGGCTAAGCTGGCTGCAAAATTCAGAAATAGTGTGGGGCGGTCGGTAACAACCGCCTAGTAGTGCGGTCTGTGGGCGTGCTTGGATTGTCACCCATAATATTTTCAGCTGCGACCGAATATTGATGACTGCACAAGACAATCGCTCGTGGAATGCAATCAGTATACCGCCAGCGCGCGTACATGCACGGTCATTGCGGTACACACGAAAATTCGCCAAGTCCGAAAGCACTCCAGTATCGCTCATGTCGTCAGTGAGCCACGTCTCGGTAAGTATTAGTAGATTATTCCTCTAGGACAATACAATGCTAGATATACGTTCATGCTTTTGAAGAAAACTGCGGATGTTAGTGTAAATTGCAGAAAGTGTAAGAGCATCGCTAGAGACAGCATATGCTCGGTTTTTTTTCTTTCTTTTTTTGCGCTTCGGTTGCTACGATAATTATTTGATGCTGTTTGCGCTGTCGTCAAAGTTGAACCATTTTTGGCTCATGTACGGCGTTTTGAAACGGACGGAAAATGGCTTGTTCTTGCTTTTCGCAAAAGCATTCAGTTGTTTACGGGAATTTAGGAGCGGGCGCGAGAAATCCTCACCGATGCCATAACTTGTCTCTTTAAGCATCCGGCCATTTGGCAGCATTGCAGTTTAGGTCTTGAGTAATGCAAACTTCACTATTCTGGGCCGGCAGCGACCAGTTGAGGGACGGCCGAGGCAATGCGCACGCTCTATATCACTTGGTTCCAAGGTTAACTGTAAGTTATCGTGGCAAAGGTTTGCGACCAACTTCTCTGTCTCAGCGAATGTTTCCGAGGAGGAGCGGTGGGGGTGCCGTAGAAGGTTAGGTTATTTCGCCTCCAACGGTTCTCGGCGTCATCCATACGGGCTTCCAGCAATGAAATTTCAGAGGCAGTGCGCTCTGTGCTGGTGCGTATGATTTAAATTCCTTCCCGCAATGGTACCATTGCCTGATAATGGTTTTCGAGATCTGTTAGTCTTTTGTTCAATTACTCGATTGTTTTGTCAGTATTGCCGAGCTGAGCTTTCAGTCCTTGTACATCTACAATTACCTGCGCTTGGCTGTTTGTCAGGTTACGCAATTTAATGAGAAGGGCTTCAGTAGAAGGGCCGGGATTAGATTCAATATCGCCAGCTAGGAGTAGTAGCGAGCGCATTACAGTGACACATTCCGTAACAATAGTAACACACTACCGTGGGCTCAACAGCTGCACCAGGCAATAATTGCTCGTTTTTTTTTTTACAAACGTGACGTAAGGTTCACCAACCTGCATAGCGAGAGGGAACTGCTTATCGATTCGTGCAGTGGCACAGTCACCAAGCCTGCAGGGTTGCGCCGAGGGTGCTTGTTCTTTTATGGATGGTGGACTCGATGCTGTCGACGATGATGCGGCCTCCCACGCTGGGAGAGATCCGCTGTCCGGCGTGCCCCATGCGGCTTAGGCAAGAACTGCCGCTTGCCGACAGGTAGAAGCCGGGCACTGGCCCAGTAGCTATTAGGGTAGGTGAGGCCGCATTCCGACGGTGTTGGCGATGCTGCATGCGCAGGCAGCTGCGGACGCACAACGACGTAGTTGACCATCTGCATAGCGAGAGGGAACTGATTAGCGATCCGTGCAGTGGCACAGTCACCAAGCCTACATGGTTGCGGCGAGGGTGCTTGTTCTTTTATGGATGGTGGACTCGTTGCTGTCGACGATGATGCGGCCGCCCATGCTTGGGAGAGATCCGCTGTCCGGCATGCCCCATGCGGCTTAGGCAAGAACTGCAGCTTGCCGACAGGTAGAAGCCGGGCATTGGCCCCGTGGCTTCCAGGATAGGTGAGGCCGCATTCCGATGGTGTTGGCGATGCTGCATGCGCAGGCAGCAGCGGACGCACAACGACGTAGTTGATCATCTGCATAGCGAGAGGGAAATGATTGCTGATCCGTGCAATGGCGCAGTAACCAAGCCCACCACGGCATTGAATTTGTACTCGCGGCTCTTCGAAGTGTCCGATCCCGTATCGCAACGAATGGCAAAGTGCCACGTCAGCCACTTACGATACTGCGCCGATTTAGTAAAGTAACACTCAAAAGTGCTGCCTTGTTGACGTTCCCGAGCGGCGATTGTGAAATAACTGCGAAAAGCGGAAGTAGCGCACGCGTATGCAACGAACACGTCCTCTTACGACGACTGGCAAGAGCGACCTCCTTCACCGTTCTCTTTTGTTTGTTTTCGTGTGTGCATACACACAAACCGAATGCACATCAACACATTTAATACATACGACACAATAAAATTGAAAGCGGGGCAAATCGGCGCGCCACGAATAAGGCGGAAAGTAAATGGAAAGGTAAATTTCCGGCTAGGCTCTCCGAGCCATCACACAGAATCATCTTCCACTCGCTAATGAAGGTCTTCTAGTTCGGTGCGACTAGACTTTGACTAGAGAGTTGAACAGGTTTACGTTCTTGTGTGGAGCTGCTTGCAATTAAGAGTACGTTCACAAGGTGAGCAAACAAGTGAGACCGACGCGCGTCAGCACAAATTGCCGCCCTAATTAAGAAGGCTGCCAGAAGCGCATTCTGTGCACTCTCAGTGCAGTGATGTCAGCCGCCTTCAGCTATTCGTATTTGCATTTGTCACATACGAAGGGCGGGCGTGTTAGCATTTTTTTATTCCTTTCTCGTAACTGTCAAGTTCATTTTGTTTGTGTACGGCGCCGAAGATTGCACCATTAGAGGCGGCACGTTTCAACATTTAATCTTTTATGTGAAGTTTTACTTGATTTCCGGTAGTAACGATGACGATTATTTATGAAGTTTGATGGCGCAAGGGTGTGGTCTGGCCAAAGAACGTCAAGCAAGTGATAATTAATGAGTTTTCAATGGAAGAATGAATTGCGAAGGGCAGATGTATAATGTCTGTGTGTAGGCCTATAAAGGCAACGTAAAATATATGTAAGGAAAATATATATAAAATGTTCGAAATTAGGTTTTGTGGTTTTCTCAAATTAGGCACTGGGAGTCACGCGAAGACCACCTATGCAAATAGATTATGCGGCCAGGGAGACACAAAGTGAGATTATAATTATCGCTGTCAGCAGCCCAATGAACTAAAATTGAATAATGAACGTTTTATTGACTGCAGTAAGTGTATATGTTTTCAGTACAAGTTATAGGCAGACGTGTTTCTACACAGTTTCACATGGAAGAATTCTTCTAGCATGTCTGCGCTCCGAGATATCTGACTCCACATTTTAATTGTCGTTCGCATGGTTACGCATGCAAGTGGGTTAGGACCGGCGCAAAGTTCCTCCCTGATGTGAGGCGGCTGTGGCGTGCGGCGTGTAGTCCGAAAATGGGGCGGCGTCATTGACAAAGATAACTGCTCCCCTTTCCCGACCCCGCAAAAGGGGGGGGGGGAGTTCGGGAAAAAGGTGGGACGTTGGGGCCGGGAGACAATGTGAATGATTCGGCGCTTGTAATTGGCCAGTGAATTCCCTCGACGAGTGAAAGAGGGAAATAAACGGCATAAAAAGCACATCTGGACTACTGTGAGAGAAAAATAATGTTTAACAGTGTCGGAAGAGAACAGCAGTTTACGATAGGTAGCCAGGCACTGGAAGTCATAAGGGAATACGTCTACTTCCCAGGTAGCACAAAAGAGATACGTAACGTTTTCGTAGCGTTTATCCAAGACGATAAAAACGGGTTAAAAAAGACACGAATGAGAGAACTTCGTTGGGAAAACGTCGTATATGTCTGCTAATGTCCGGCTTAAATACTCTCTTGAGACGATCTAGAACAGGCCTGCAAAACGTATTCGAAAAGCTGGTCTAGAAATAGGATTGGGAAAAACACAAATAATCCCATTGCCAAAACTATTCGTAACCAATTTCTAAACGTTTTTAGGACGTTATCAAAAAGCTGGTCTAGAAGTGGTCTTGAAAGGTTTACGATAATCTGAAGCGAATTTTCGCGGGTGCCAGGGACGCGATCGGACATCGTTGTTCAAAACGCGCGTTCAGTTTTGCCTCACGCGACTGGCCTATGCCACGCCGACGTCGTCAGCCGCACCCGTCGGCACGGCCTAGGCCAATCGCGTGAGGAGAAACTGAACGGGCGTTTCCAACAACGATCTCCAATCGCGCCCCGGATGAGTAGAAGCGTCGGCGATGACTGTAAGAACCATGGCGCAGTGCCAAGCACTGTTGCTCGCATGGCCGACGCATCCTATACCAAGCCACATGAAAATGAACCTAAGGAGTAATGAATCCTTAATACCGCCTTTAGTAAGCTACGATGCTTACAACCAAAATGAGAATGACATCCTGCAAAGAACAAATGGCCACGTCTTGGCATTCAGGCTAATAGTGCATGAAATGAGAACATTGTGACCAAGCAAAAACCCTTTATTAAAATGTAACGCTTATGCAAGGTTCAAGCAAAATGTGTGAAAAATGCAAATAGAAGTAAAAGTACATCAACAATGACAAAAATCTCAGAAAGAATTTGTAATGAACTCGAAAGTGAGCATTCACTAGTACATAAACAAAACTTTAAGTACACATACAAAAATGAACAGAAAAACATGGAGTGTACTAAAGCTTCTCATTTATCATAGTAAAGAGCACGTGCTATTAGATGGACTAGAGTTATCCAGAAGTGACATTGGAGCGAATGGAAGAAGTAAACTGAAAAATGCAAGAGCTTGAATCGGATGGTAACTGCATGCCTCCAAGCAATGTTACCAATAAGCTAGAAGCTTGAAAAGAGCACAATAAGAAATACCACCGCATACCATCATAAAACAATCCTGTGACAGAAAACATACAATGGGAACAATGCAAAATTGGAAATATTGCCTTTAGGTTATATCACAGAAGGTAATGGCTAGAAAAAGAACTATACAACAAAAAAGCAATAAAGTAAAACTAGTACAGAATACTTAAACGGGGGAGACAGTGTAACAAGTAAGCACTACTGTAGTACGGTGAACGATGAGACTGAGTAATGCTGCATCTTGCCACTCCAGAACGTGAGAAATGAATATGCAAGCCTCATATTAGAAACTTACATAAACATGGAAATAAAGTCGAATGCACTGGAAGCTGCATTTGTGTAACAAAGGAAGCAATGGTCATAATAAATAGTAAGTGTTTTATCTAAAAAGCCCCGTACAAGAGGCAAATTTGTAACACTCTGGCAAAAACAAAGTTGCAAAGAATAATTTGCAAACCAGCAAATACATTAATTAGCCCACTGACATGTCACAATTTGCGCACATCTCCAGTCTCCTAAAGTAAAGAAAAGCACTCTGAATGACAAAAAGGTTTAACACATGTAGTCCAGAGCCAATTCTTAGCCAGTTCGCCCACACTTTCACATCCAAAATATTTGGCACAGAGTCCAGGCACAGTTCCACTGATGTTTACCAGTTGACCCCCACTTTCACGTCCAAAAATATTTGGCACACAGTCCAGGCAGAGCTACATCGAGGAACAGCTTGAGAGCACACTACTGAATATTCTGCAGTCCCGCTGGAAATAGAACAGCCGCACATGCTGGTAGTGGTTTCAATGTAGCCACACTTGCTGCCTTGGACAGGTAAGCCCAGATATCTGCACTGGTGCTCCATTTTGTCGAAGTAGACACATTGATGCACTACACTGGTAGCTGAAATGTTTTGAATGCACAAGCATTGGATTCACCAGAAAGACTTGCCCACATACCACCGCTGGCATGTATATGCACTTGCTCTTCATTCAGTAGCATTGAACTTAAAGTGTTCCCTATGTGGGAGCCACGTGTAATACTGGTGTCACACAACCACTCTTGATCGCGATCAAGCCCGATCCGGATCGAAATTATCGATGCGATTCCCTCACCCGCGCAGCTTGTGCAAAGGAGCCAATCACGACTGAGAAATTCGATTTGTAACGGACTGGATTCTGTCTACCAAAGGACTAGGCAGGATTCCGTAAAGGCTACTCAACAATAGACCATATTCACACTATCAATCAAGTGATAGAAAAATGTGCAGAATATAACCAACCCTTATATATAGCTTTCATTGATTACGAGAAAGCGTTTGATTCAGTCGAAACCTCAGCAGTCATGGAGGCATTACGGAATCAGGGTGTAGATGAGCCATATGTAAAGATACTGGAAGATATTTATAGCGGCTCCACAGCCACCCTAGTCCTCCACAAAGAAAGCAACAAAATCCCTATAAAGAAAGGCGTCAGACAGGGAGATACGATATCTCCAATGCTATTCACAGCATGTTTACAGGAAGTATTCAGAGGCCTGGAGTGGGAAGAATTGGGGATAAAAGTTGATGGAGAATACCTTAGCAACTTGCGATTCGCTGATGATATTGCCTTGCTTAGTAAGTTAGGAGACCAATTGCAATGCATGCTCACTGACCTGGAGAGGCAAAGCAGAAGGGTGGGTCTGAAAATTAATCTGCAGAAAACTAAAGTATTGTTTAACAGTCTCGGAAGAGAACAGCAGTTTACGATAGGTAGCGAAGCACTGGAAGTGGTAAGGGAATACATCTACTTAGGGCAGGTAGTGACCACGGATCCGGATCATGAGGCTGAAATAACCAGAAGAATAAGAATGGGCTGGGGTGCGTTTGGCAGGCATTCTCAAATCATGAACAGCAGGTTGCCACTATCCCTCAAAAGGAAAGTGTATAACAGCTGTGTGTCACCAGTACTCACCTACGGGGCAAGAAACCTGGAGGCTTACGAAAAGGGTTCTGCTGAAATTGAGGACGACGCAACGAGCTGTGGAAAGAAGAATGATGGGTGTAACGTTAAGGGATAAGAAAAGAGCAGATTGGGTGAGGCCACAAACGCGGGTAAACGACATCTTAGTTGAAATCAAGAAAAAGAAATGGGCATGGGCCGGACATGTAATGAGGAGGGAAGATAACCGATGGTCACTAAGGGTTACCGACTGGATTCCAAGGGAAGGGATGCGTAGCAGGGGGCGGCAGAAAGTTAGGTGGGCGGATGACATTAAGACGTTTGCAGGGACAACATGGCCACAATTAGTACATGACCGGGGTAGTTGGAGAAGTATGGGAGAGGCCTTTGCCCTGCAGTGGGCGTAACTAGGCTGATGATGATGATCGTTTTCTTGACAGCAAAACACTGCAACACTTACATGACAAAGGGCAGTGGCAGCACATTCAGTACAGCCGCAAACAGACCACAGCGCCATGCGAGTGCGATAACGCAACTATGCCCGGCTTCACGAATAACGTGGCCGCCTTGGTCCCATGCCCAAATGAAAACACTACCCATTTCCAAATTAAAACCACACAAACAGATCGCACAACCAAACTAATCACAGAATGTCGTTTTCCTGACAGCAAAACAATGCAACACTTACATGACAAAGGGCAGCGGCAAAACAGTCAGAACAGCCGCAAACACAACACAGCTGTGAAGAAGTGCGCACAAACTACCGAGCGCAAGAGCAGACGACATTGCGGGCCGCCTCAACAAGAGGAAAAGAAAGACGAGGGAGGCTCGTGCAGCGGATGAGAGGGGTCTCGCGCGACGGAGATCGTTGGAACGCCGGCGCGACTAGGGCCACCGGGCCTACGGAACACACATCTACCGGTGAGGTTCACCTGACCGAGCGTCCGTTTTCGGGACAGGGAACGCCTCGGGTCGTTGCACGGCACGAGACCCCGGAACGGCCTGCTGCAGCCTCGAACCCGCATCTACGCGCGAGGTTCGGGAGAGCGAGCGTCCGTCGTCGAGACGAGGAGCGCCTCGGGTCGTTGCCTTGCACGAGGCCCCAGGTCGGCCTGCCGGCATCTTGGAACCCGCTTCTACGCGCGAGGTTCGAGTGACCGGGCGACCGAGTGGCCTGTTCTCGTCTACGGAGCTGTGGGCCGTCCACCTTTTCCTGCCCGTGCTGCTGCGTCTGCTATTCCACGCCGGTCATCACTCGACGAACAAGCGTTTCACGTCAAGGACTCTACGTGTCACCACACTCCGGACTTAACCGCAACCTCGTGAGACTGCACTTTTTCCTACTTACGAACAACCTTGTATGTGTGGGTCTAGGTTAAGATATTTTTTTCGTGTTCACGTGCCGTCTAATATAATTGTGTGTTTACTCATCATGCACCGTCTCCTCCATCTTCCTCGCGTCACACGCTTTGCAACGTGACGATCCTAACAACATCACAACAGCAAAATGCGAGTGCGGTGACGCAACCACAGAACACCTATACAAATTTACAGAAGGGAAACTGTACCTTCCACAGTGCTACGGAAATAAGCGTAGCGGTGGCGTCGTGAACTAAAGTATGTGACCACAGGTGGCGCTGTACAACAGGAAACGGTAAAGCCCCTTAAACTTCGAAGTTTTAGGGGCTTTAGGAAACGGAAACGGGGTATTGCACAGTATGGTCGCTTTACCTACTGTGTTCTGGCTCCTGCGCATCGATCGTGCTCCCGCCAGTTAGGTTGCTGTGTGGCAAATGTAGCGCCTACATATGTATGTAGGCGCTACGTTTGCCACACAGCAACCAAACTGGCGGGAGCACGATCAAGGCGCAGCAGAATATACGTAGCGCTGAGTCATATCGAGTTAAGGCACACTCTGAACTGACTTTTAAGGGCATCCCGAGCGGTTTTTCGTTTATTACGCCGCCGTTACCCCGAGTTGTGCCGCCGCGCTCCAGCTGTTGCATTTCGTGTAGGGCTACTGACAGAGTGCGGTTTCCAGGTGGCACGATGGCCTCGACTGGAATAAACGCACACACCAAAGATTGAGTAAGCTTGAAAATATTTTATTTGCATTTTACAAGTACAACAAAAAGCACACGTCTACGGATCCACGCAAACGCGGTTACATAGTCAAGAACATAGTCAAGAAATGGCTCATTAATAAGGGTAGCACAAACGCACAAGAAAGAAGACCTAAGCTACAAAACGTACAGTCGGCTGCTAACATAATAATTTCCCTGTCACCACGTGTCACTTTTATACAGCATCTTTAGAGCACTACCAGGCCGGGTAATTTGGCGGAAAGAACGCAACAGCTTACGGCCGTCAGCTGCCTCTTCCTTACGGGTGTCATAATTATCCTAATCTCGGCATCAACGTCGTGCAAGTCCGCATACAGGTATCTATCTGAACCATATGTGCCAGCTTAATAAAAGTGTAGTGAAATTATGATAACCACTGCGTCTTGTCAAACGTATTGGTTTTGCAAATGCGCATTACAGCTGACGGAACGACATACTGCAAGTGAAGCACAAGAGAACAAAGGCAAAAGGAGGATGCAACACTTGAAGAAGAAGTGAAGAATTAGTAGGCGTACAGCAAACAAGCGATGACGGAGAACACACAATGATGCATCGGGTGTTCTGTTACACCGTTTGCGTACTTACGGTGTTATGGAGATCAACGCTTCTGCCACAGCTTCTGCCGCTTCTGGGACAGGCTGCGCTGCGGCGTTGGTCACCGTGCTGACCTGTCGAAGCCGGTCTGCGAACCATCTTCTGCCGATTCCGAGACAGGCTGCGCTGCGGCGTTGTTCGCCGTGCTGACCTGTCGAGGCCAGGCTGCGCCCCATCTTCTGCCGCTTCAGAGACAGGCTGCGCTGCGCGCGTTAATCGCCGTGCTGACCTGTCGAGGCCGGTCTGCGCCCCAGCTTCTGCCGCTTCTGAGACAGGCTGCGCTGCGGCGTTGATCGCCGTGCTGACCTGTCGAAGCCAGTCTGCGCCCCATCTTCTGCCGCTTCAGAGACAAGCTGCGCTGCGGCGTTCATCGCCGTGCTAACCTATCGAGGCCGGGCTGCGCCCCCATCTTCTGCCGCTTCCGAGACAGGCTGAGCTGCGGCGTTAATCGCCGTGCTGACCTGTCGAGGCCGGTCTGTGCCCAGCTTCTGCCGCTTCGGAGACAGGCTGCGCTGCGGCGTTGATCGCGGTGTTGACCTGTCGAAGCCGGTCTGCGCTTCAGCTTCTGCCGCTTCCGAGACGGGCTGCACTGCGGCGTTGATCGCCGTGCTGACCTGTCGAGGCCGGTCTGCGCCCCAGCTTCTGCCGCTTCCGAGACAGACTGCGCTGTGCGTTTATCGCCGTGCTGACCTGTCAGGCCAGTCTGTGCCCCAGCTTCTGCCGCTTCCGAGACAGGCTGCGCTGCGGCGTTAATCGCCGTGCTGACCTGTGGAGCCCAGTCTGCGCCCCATCTTCTGCCGCTTCCGAGGCAGGCTGCGCTGCGGCGTTGATCGCCGTGCTGACCTGTCGAGGCCGTTCTGCGCCCCAGCTTCTGCCGCGTCTGAGACAGGCTGCGCTGCGGCGTTGGTCGCCGTGCTGACCTGTCAAGGCCGGTCTGCGCCCCAGCTTCTGCCGCTTCCGAGACGGGCTGCGCTGCGGCGTTGATCTCCTTGCTGACCTGTCGAAGCCAGTCTGCGCCACAGCTTCTGCCGCTTCCGAGACAGGCCGCGCTGCGGCTTTCATCGCCGTGCTCACCTGTCGAGGCCGGTCTCCGCCCCATCTTCTGCCGCTTCCGAGACAGGCTGCCCTGCGGCGTTCATCACGGTGCTGACCTGCCGAAGCCGGTCTGCGCCCCAGCTTCTGCCGCTTCCGAGACAGGCTGCGCTGCGGCGTTGATCGCCTTGCTGACCTGTCGAAGCCGGTCTGTGCCCCAGCTTCTGCCGCTTCCGAGACAGGCTTTGCTGCGGCGTTCATCGCCGCGCTGACCTATAGAGGCCAGTCTGTGCCCCAGCTTTTGCCGCTTCCGAGAGAGGCTGCGCTGCGGCGTTGATCACCATGCTGAGCCGTCGAGGCCGCTCTGCGCCCTACCTTCTGCCGCTTCCGAGACAGGCTGCGCTGCGGCGTTGTTCGCCGTGTTGACCTGTCGAAGCCAGTCTGTGCCCCAGCTTCTGTCGCTTCCGAGACAGGCTGCGCTGCGGCGTTCATCACCGTGCTGACCTGCCGAGGCCTATCTGCGCACCAGCTTTTGCCGCTTCCGAGACAGGCTTTCCTGCGGCGTTCATCGCCGCGCTGACCTATAGAGGCCAGTCTGTGCCCCAGCTTTTGCCGCTTCCGAGACAGGCTGCGCTGCGGCGTTGATCGCCGTGCTGAGCCGTCGAGGCCGCTCTGCGCCCCAGCTTCTACCGCTTCTGAGACAGGCTGCGCTGCGGCGTTGATCGCCGTGCTGACCTGTCGAGGCCTATCTGCGCACCAGCTTTTGTCGCTTCCGAGACAGGCTGCGCTGCCGCGTTCATCGCCGCGCTGACCTGTCGAGGCCAGTCTGTGCCTCAGCTTCTGCAGCTTCCGAGACAGGCTGAGCTGCGGCGTTAATCGCCGTGCTGACCTATCGAGGCCGGGCTGCGCCCCATCTTCTGCCGCTTCCGAGACAAGCTGAGCTGCGGTGTTAATCGCCGTGCTGACCTGTCGAGGCCGGTCTGCGCCCAGCTTCTGCCGCTTCTGAGACAGGCTGCGCTGCAGCGTTGATCGCGCGGTGTTGACCTGTCGAAGCTGGTCTGCGCTTCAGCTTCTGTCGCTTCCGAGACAGGCTGCGCTGCGGCGTTGATCGCCGTGCTGACCTGTCGAGGCCAGTCTGCGCCCCAGCTTCTGTCGCTTCCGAGACAGACTGCGCTGCGCGTTTATCGCCGTGCTGACCTGTCAGGCCAGTCTGTGCCCCAGCTTCTGCCGCTTCCGAGACAGGCTGCGCTGCGGCGTTAATCGCCGTGCTGACCTGTGGAGCCCAGTCTGCGCCCCATCTTCTGCCGCTTCCGAGACAGGCTGCGCTGCGGCGTTGATCGCCGTGCTGACCTGTCGAGGCCGGTCTGCGCCCCAGCTTCTGCCGCTTCAGAGACAAGCTGCGCTGCGGCGTTCATCACCGTGCTGACCTGTCGAGGCCGGTCTGCGCCCCAGCTTCTGCCGCTTCCGAGACAGGCTGCGCTGCGGCGTTAATCGCCGTGCTGACCTGTGGAGCCCGGTCTGCGCCCCATCTTCTGCCGCTTCCGAGACAGGCTGCGCTGCGCGTTTATCGCCGTGCTGACCTGTCAGGCCAGTCTGTGCCCCAGCTTCTGCCGCTTCCGAGACAAGCTGCGCTGCGGCGTTCATCACCGTGCTGACCTGTCGAGGCCGGTCTGCGCCCCAGCTTCTGCCGCTTCCGAGATAGGCTGCACTGCGGCGTTGATCGCCGTGTTGACTTGTCGAGGCCGGTCTACGGCCCAGCTTCTTCCGTTTCCGAGACAGGCTGCGCTACGGCGTTGATCGCCGTGCTGACCTGTCGAGGCCAGTCTGCGCCCCAGCTTCTGCCGCTCATGAGACAGTCTGCGCTGCGGCGTTGCTCACGGTGCTGACCTCTCGAAGCCGGTCTGTGCCCCACCTTCTACCGCTTCCGAGAAAGCCTGCGCTGCGGCGTTCATCGCAGTGCTAACCTGATGAAGCTGGTTTGCGCCCCAGCTTTTGCCGCTTCCGAGACAGGCTGCGCTGCGGCGTTCACCGCAGTGCTAACCTGATGAAGCTGGTTTGCGCCCCAGCTTCTGCCGCTTCCGAGACAGGCTGCGCTGCGGCGTTCACCGCAGTGGTAGCCTGATGAAGCTGGTCTGCGCCCCAGCTTCTGCCGCTTCCGAGACAGGCTGCGCTGCGGCGTTCATCGCAGTGCTAACCTGATGAAGCTGGTCTGCGCCCCAGCTTCTGCCGCTTCCGAGACAGGCTGCGCGGCGGCGTTCATCGCAGTGCTAACCTGATGAAGCTGGTCTGCGCCCCAGCTTTTGCCGCTTCTGAGACAGGCTGCGCTGTGGCGTTCATCGCAGTGCTAACCTGATGAAGCTGGTCTGCGCCCCAGCTTTTGCCGCTTCCGAGACAGGCTGCGCGGCGGCGTTCATCGCAGTGCTAACCTGATGAAGCTGGTCTGCGCCCCAGCTTCTGCCGCTTCCGAGACAGGCTTTCCGAGACAGGCGTTCATCGCCGTGCTGACCTGTCAAGGGCGGACTGTGCCCCGGCTCCTGTCACTGTCGTAGCGACGTGCGGCCGAGCTACGCCCCAGCCAACGCTACCGCACCGCTGCAGGTCGAACTTACTCCCATTGGAACTGAGTGGTGCAGAACCCAAAGTGAGACTAGTGACAATAGCACAGTGAAAATAACAATGACAATAACATCCCACCGAGGCTTCGTGCCCTGGCCACCATACAGCGGGGACCCTGCAGTGGCGTAGCCAGATATTTCGTTCGGGGCTCACGTTGTATTTCGGCCTCCTCCTCAAAGGAAGCTTTAGTTCGGGTGCTGCTATCAAAATACATGTAGAAGGAGAATTCGTTTTTCTCGGCAACCACTGCACCAAATTTGACGTGGTTTGTTGCATTTGAAAGAAAGGCTTAAATTATAGTGAGTGTCTGTTTCGAAGCTTTCATTTAGATTGTCAATTCTTTGTTAAAAATTGGCAAATTCGCCAATTTTCCGGAAATGAAACTATCAAGTTTAACACTCTGTAACTCAACAATAAAAAATATCACAATTCTGTGAAATGCACCTAGTAGTACATCTATAGCGGACAAAAATCATGTTACACATGAATCTCCAAACATTTATTCTTATGGAAATATGGTTTTTGCAGAACCCTTGCAGACAACGTAACCAATTCACGTGAGATGCAAACTGACGTACCAAATCCGTCCGTTTTGACCGTTATAGTAGATGCTGTTTACAGAACCTAAATATCTGTTGTTGATGCAGAGCTATTAGTTTGTAAATATCGTTGTAAATATGTTTGTAAATATTAGTTGTAAATATATTTTTCGAAATTTCGCATTTCTCAAAATATAACAAAATTCCGGCCCTAAATCGAAATTCCGCTTCCAACAGACACTAGAATTCAAGTTTCTATCTCAAATACAAGCAATTTCATTAAAAGCGATCCAGGGGTTATCTCAGAAAAGCGTTTCTGCATTTTACATGTATCTGAATAGGTCGCGTCGGAGTTGGGCCCGAGATAAAGCTTCCTGTTAAAAAAATTGTCGAGGGATCAAATACATTAATAATAAGTGCATTGCCATTGCCAAAGATGCTGCAAACGAATTCTTGAACGCTACACACTGTCAAAGCAAGTAAAATAATTATTTTTTTATAAAAGAAAATACCCTTATGTGCCAAAAATTGTACCCAAACTAACTGATATCAATGCTTCCATGTTTTTGTCTGTTTAATAAGCAAAAAGAAAAGAAATATCACACGAACTTTAGAACTATATCAGTTCGAAAGCAGCAAAGCATTGCATGCCGCTGATATGAAAAATGTAAAGCCCATGAAATGAACAAGTTGAGGACAAATATATTAATGAAACTTTGTCATTCAAAAACCTTGTTTCCATCCTTGCACACATGCAACGGCCAGTGAAAAATCTCAATGACGCTGTAATTTGCTCCGCTGTATTACGCAGGAGCAGCTGTCACCGGTCCTGTATCGTGAGTAATTGCACCGAAATTATAGTCGCAACAAAGAGCGCGTATAAAAAGCAGGAGCAGGAGTCCAAAATATACGAGGGCGAGTCGAATGAAAGTGATTCAATGCGAATGTATGAAAACGGTATACTTTATTTAAAAGTGGTCTCCATGAGCAATTAGACATTTGTCCCATTGAATAACGAGTCGCGTGATTCCCGTCTCATTAAACGCCTTGGGTTGCTGCTCCAAAAAGTCTGCAACTGATTCTTTCACGTCATTGTCTGACAGGAATCTGGTTCCCTTGAGCTGTCTTTCTTTTTTCAGTTGCCTCAAAATGTGGAAGTCGCAAGGCGACAGGTCTGAGCTGTATGGCGGATATTGCAGTGTTTCCTACTTGAACATTGCCAGTTTCGTTATTAACCACATCAGCGACGTGAGGACGACATTGTCGTGGAACAAGATGACCCCATTCATCAATTTTCCACGTCGTTTGTTCTTGATTGCGACATGTAGCCGATCCCACATTTCACAATATCGGAACGAATTGGTAGTCTCTCAAGATTTAGCAAATTCTATCAGTAATGGCCCCTGACGATCGAAAAAGTCAACAGCTTTCCGGCGGAAATGAGGGCCTTTGCTTTCTTGAGGGCAGTAAATTCGAATGTTTCCACTGTAAGCCTTGCTGTCGTGTTTCAGGCTCGTAGTAGTGGCACCATGGTTCGTCCCCGATCACAATTGCAGACAGGAAGTCGTCACCCTCATTGTGATACCTGATCAGATGAGTCAAGGCAGCGCTGAACTTCTCCGTCTTCTGGCGGTGGTTCAAAATCTTGGGCATCGATTGCGCCCACGAGAGCCCATAACCAAGATGTTCATGAATTATGGCGTGAACGGAACCGTGACTGATGTTCACACGCTCAGCTGGTTCATCGATGCTTATCCTCCGTTCTTGTCTCATCAGCTCATCAACCTTTGCAATTTTGTTGAGGGTGATTGTATGGTGGCTTTGACCCGGTCTTTGATCGTCTTTGCAACTTTCACATCCTTCTTTGAACCGTTTGCTCCAACTCTTCACAGTGGCCAGTGAAGTGCAATGTTCGAGGTACACGGCAGCCATACGACGACTAATTTCTTTTTAGCTGTCAAAAACCTCAAGGCACCACGCTGCTAAACTTCTGAAGCCTCCATTACGTAACGCAACCATGTTCAACCCAGTGTATGAGAGCATTAAAGAACATTTATCCTCACATATGCGTGTCACTTTTGTAAATGAGAGATGCATGTGTGCTACGCGCATGCTTCGCAGATAATGAACCGAACCATTATTGCACGAGGTGGGTAGACTCACTTTCATTTGGCTCGCCCCCGTACATTAGAAATTCTATTACTTAAATGATATTGCGCGACACTAAAAAACGACACGGACGTGAGAGAAGACGACACACCAGCTTGGTGTGTCGTCTTCTCTCACGTCCGTGTCGTTTTTTAGTGTCGCGCAATATCATTTAAGTAATGGAATACCAACTTGCCCGGAACGCTGCTCTCATTAGAAATTCTAAGATACAATGGAATATACAAATTGGACGACACAGGTTGATAAAGATAAAAAAAGCGTCACTGGAAACCAAGTCCGCTGCACGTATACACAAAACTTCGCAACAAGTTATTTAAATATACGTATAAGTCTCCAATAAATCTACGTATCTAAGAAAAGGTCACTGTATATAATCCATCAAATAAGGCAAATAAACATGTTGCGCAAACACAGATTCAAGGAATCCTAGATCCCGCCCCCATTCCATCTACTCCCCCCGATGCTTCCTCTCCGCTTTTCTCCTTTGCGCACACAAGACTGAGCCACCATCGTCGGCCCACCCATGCCACCCCCACCCCCCTACGCTTTCACTCGCACATGCAGCATGCGGCGCGCGGTCCCTATGTTATCGCCCTTGGACTTTATGCGGAACGTGAGGGCGACGGCGACGGCAGGAATGCGCCGCTGTGATCCGTATAATTGATAATATAATAAGAGTATCCGGCAAGTGAACCATCCGGTGGCCCATTGCTTTCCCCTTTCCGCAAAAGAAGTAACAAAATCGAGCTTTCACCATTCGACAATTCGCTGCGCCACAACAATGTCTTCTTTTTCGTTTTGTGGGGCGTGGGCACCAAAATGAAGAAAAAAATAACGCTAAGGCAAGTATCTTGGGCACAGTCCAATGCCTACTTTGGGCCCCTGATTTGGCTACTGAAGGAATATCGAAGAATACGTGAGACGTTTGGTCCACCCAGTACAATGCGCATACTGCTCGGTATTCTACACCGGCTAGACAAGACTTTCCGGAGATGTTGCTCTCAAGCGAACGCGGTGCAATCTGTCGAGTCCCCACAGTGATGGCAGCGAGCGACCATTGTTACTTTTTCTGGTCTGCTAGGCAGAAAGCGGCCAAAACTGGGCTAGGCGGAAATCCACTCTGCCAGAGAAAACCGAACGCGCACCGAAGTGCGCCGCGCAGTGGTCGGGGAAACACGAGAAAAACGCATGCGCTCTGGCTGGCTCTGGCAGCCCGCGGGTAGGGTAGAGAGAACAAAAAAAGATGAAGAGGCTCAATGTGTCCTCGTGAATAAAAGTCAAAGCAGAAAAAATAAGAACGTAGCTGCATTTGCTGGCTTTAGTGTCTTGACATGGATGTTTTGGATTAGGTGAAAAAGAAATATTGATATTTTTCTGTGTGAGATGGCGGCGAAATGAACCCCCACAACGCTTTGTCTCATCTATGGATGGTCTCATTGGACCTCGCTGCGTGCTTTGTCAACTTTTCTGATAGTGCGTTGATTTGGCTTGCCTTGTTGCATGTTCTGATGTACCACTTTAGAAAAGTCAATACACCTCTGGCGTCAAATGTTTATAACAGCATTAAACCAACAAAGTTCCGCAATTGAAAACCGAAAGCACAATTTTGGAAATGCCAATGCACCTTTCACATCAAAAGTTTATGAGAACTTTATACCCATAAATTTTCGGAATTGACATCCATGCGCTCCGTAGACTCCGCGGCCTCCGCGAAATGCCGCGGCGAGCCCGTTCGCCATCAAAACGCCCTCGAAACTTTGTGCTCGGATGGGCGTGCGTCTAAATGTCGTACAAAAATCCCTCACGTGACCTGATCCTAGAGACAGGATCGTTTAGGGATTTTTGAAAAGGAATGATGGAATGGAAAGGAGCGACACCGTGGCATGTTCGCTCTCGGCGTGATCGTTCTCCGGCCCGCGCGGACAGCTCGTTCCTCAACGTTGCTTATGTGATTGTGCTTGCGTTGCTTGTGTGTTGGTTGTAGGTTCTATGTGTCACTTGGCGGAAAGCCGCGAGTAGTGGTGGTGCGGCTTTCGCCTCGGTGAGCTCTGGCAGTACAGAATCTGCGTTGTTTGACCCGTGCTTCCTTTACAATTGACATGTCAGACTGGCCGAGCGTCTCGGCAGCGAAGTTGTGCGAACCGCGATGTGGCGTCGCCGTGTCCGACTTTGCTTACTGGACATCGAGGGATGTGCTGCTCGCTACAAGTCATGTAAATGCGACTGCGTCGACCGCCCACTATTCAGCGCTGAATGTGTGTTAGGTGTGCTATGCTTGAAACGAGTGGTGCAGCCGTGCAGCGGGGGTGGCGGAGAAGCAGAGTGGCTTAGGGACTCCATTGGCACGTTCACAGATATGTGCTCCCGTTTTGGTCTCATTAGCGGCTGTCGCGGGACTGTGGTGTGCTCCTTGCCTAGTATGAAGTTTACGATGTTAACACACAGCATGTTCACGTTTTCCCTTGCTATATGTCATTTGCATGACGACCGAGTTGAAAACGAGGCATCCGTGTTCTTTGCGTTTGTGTATTGTAAATTACTTCTATTGTGGAAGTGCTGGCAGTCTTATTACGCGAGGAGTACGAACGTTAACATATTTCTGTGTGTCTCAAATTTTGAATTACCCAGAGTACCCTTTACGACTAATAAGTGGGCTACACAGCCTGTGTGAATCAGCTACCTTTTGTTGCGACGCTCTTCCATGCGGTAGACTGATGCATGGTGCGCGTTTATTTCTGTACTGTTGTAAAGACCATTTCTATATTCACTCAATACAAATGTACTGCTTCTTCGCCGCAGTACATTTTAGTTACGCGGTGAAGCATACTAAAAGTGGGAGAGGGCCGCTATCACACAGCATAGTATGTCCACCCAGGCGACCTGAGAGGCGGCGGGTGCGCGAGTGTATAATAAAAGAACTCTTATTATGTCCAGTAGCAGTGGCCCCTTTCCACTTTTAGTATGCTTCACCGCAGTACATTGCTTAAGCTTAAACAGAGGTGTATTGCGAAAAAGGTAATCTTAAAAAGCCCAATTATGCAACGTTTCTTTTGTAGCTTGCTACACCGCAATACAGGGGTGGAAGTAAGCATCGTGCAGTAAAGCATACTAAGAGTGTAAAGGGCACATAGGTTTACACTGTGCTCATTATTTTCAATTGTGACATAATTTGCAAGTGCATCTGTGCTCTTGGTAAGCTTCATTGACGATTCTTTGTAAATTACAAATTCATATTGCAGGGAAGCTTACTAAAGCACATTCGCCATTTTGTAACGCATTATTCACCTTCACTGCAGTAGCAGAATGCGGATTCATGCCCATGCTTCTGGCTGCACTGCACATGCTCTTCGAGAATTGATTCGTTGTTCATAAGTGCACTGGTACTTTACTCTAAACTGGGATGGCTGAAGTTGATATGGAAGCACAATTTTTATTAAAGGGACAAGATGTTGCCAAGATGGTTGCAGCACAGCTTCTTTTCTTTCTTCCAGGCACCTTTTCTACTAGAAGCTTCGACTGCAGTGTTTCAAGCCTCTTTGAGCCAGCACAGTGTATATAAAAATCGGGCACCGATTGGGAACGTCACCTATGCTCTCTGCAGTAAGCTGTGCAGAGGAGAAGTTCATGCCTATCTATAGAACAAAATGTAGCATGAACAGACAAAATAAAAGAAGGGGGGTGGGCTGCAGCTATACTAAGTGTTAAATGGTGCCTCATCCTTTCCCTTGAGTTTTCTGTTTTTGTGCTTTTTATTATGGATCCTCCACAGTAACCACGTGAGTGCTGAACTTGAGCTTGTTGGTTTCAGATCTCATGGTTGTTACTAACAGAACAGTGTGATAAACGAACGAGGGCTTGGAGACATCCAGTCACCTTGCTTGTCTCATGGTGTTGCTTCATGAGCACCGTGAGCCTCCAGACCAACTAGGAAGGGAAGTTTGTTGCAATCACTTCTGAACTGTATTGCCACCAAACCAACAGTGGTCTCAATGACAACTTTTGGACAGCAGAATGCTTGCACCCAGCAATGTCGTAAGAAGGAAGCATTCAGGATGTGCAAAGTGGGCCTGTTGAAGCTGGCAGCATTGCTGAACGGGCTTTGCCTGTCTGCTCTCTTTATGGATACACAAAGATGATTTCGTATTTGAGAAGGATTGTTTCAGACGTCGTTACATGGCAACAATGCTGGATGTATAGTAGGAGAAAAGCTTGTCTTTGCCCACTGTCAATAATCTGTTCCTTCTCCAGTGCCCCTGTGGAAGTGCCTACTTTTTGAACGCAAAGTGCTCTCCATGCATGCATGCATTTTAGCTTGTAAAGACGTCCATTACCCCTTGCCTCAAGCTGGTCCTTGCTGATGTCACCCAAGAAGGCATTGGGGAGTATGGCGATGCACACTTACAAAACACTGTTGATACCAGTGAGAACAGATTAATGGAGCTGCTGCTTTTTTTTTGTCCACTCCATCTTCGTCAGTTACAATGAGCAGTTCTTTGTCTGAACAAAAGGCATATGTAGTTGGTCATGCGTAGCCTGCGCACTAAGACTTGTTGGCGTGTTACAAGAGGCCTGCCTGAGAACCTTAGCGCAGTGTCTATATGCAAAAACCTTCTGATGTGTTGATGACTTCCTTCTCTTTATTGCACTTTGCCTGATGAAGCCAACAACTGGGTCAACTAGATGTTCAACAGGCTCCCCATTATTTTCCCAGCATCTCCTTTACCAGAGTGCTGCTCATAGATATGTTTTCTTGACCTTGTGCTGCACTTCAACCATGGCCACACCTGCTAAACATATAGCATGTGATCAAAAAAGTGCTATACATCAGGTTGCTCCAAATTCGTGACATATGCTACAAGGCCTTGAGGAACACCCTCATTTATTTACGCCCTCGGTCATACTGTATGAAGCTTCGCATGATAAGTGCGACAATTAACATCTACTGATTTTTCAGTGTTATTCCTGTCCAGCTTGCTGAAAGCCATCCTGAGTGCTTCAAAAGCAAGACTGCTGCCGGACAAGAAGTGGATAAAGCAAGGGTCGCTATGACTACATATGTCACAAAAAATGAAGAAGGCCACTGAGTGTACATGCGGTTTACTTCATATCCAACAAGCTTGGTTCTCCCTTTGCAAGTGAGTAAACTCAACTTGCCCCAAGGACATGACCTGTGACAAACTATGTGCCTGATGCTGTGTCCCGTGCATAGCTGAAGATGTGTACGAGATCCTGACACCCCACAACGGCTTCTACACTGGGCCAACAGGCTACTATAAAAACGACTGCCTTTACTAATATGCTAATAACATTAAAACGGGCAGAATATTGGCTATTCATTGGCCCCAAATGCAAGCCACTCTTCCACCAGATGTGAGTTTTTCACAGGAGCTGGAGCTATACAATTGCAGATAAAAACAATGATGTTTGAAAGTAGTAGAGTTGAACTATATTCTGCACAAGCAGTGCTACCTGCACCGCTGGTACCTTATAGCCACAATTCATGGCTACACCACCATGCAAAGGCATTATTCTTGAATTATTAACTTTTATTTATTATATTTATGGTGGCAAGTACATATCATCCACATTGTGTGCAATATGGTTAAATGATGTCAACTATGATAGCCATTCCTAATCTGAGAGCAACGAAAGAAAAAAAATATAGGCAACAAATTGTAATTCAAAAAGACAAAGACAACCAGTACACAGGCTAAGTGACAGACTTCCTTTTATTGAACAAAAGTCAGATGTGTCACATGTCACCAGCAGTGGGTAGCAAACTTGCAAGCTTGGGTGACAGAGGCAAAACTTAACAAAATGCTACAATCATACTCAAATGTAAAACGGCCTGTGACACAAAAAACGGCATTATATTGTACAGAATGTAAGGGCAAGACTCCATCTAAGAACACTCTATGGCACCACATACTTGACATGGTATAAAACATGTTAACATGCCCTCCCCATAAAAAAAAAACACGGAAAACATGCCTTAAAAGGCAATGTGCAGAGTCTGGAAGCAAGAAAAAAGAACCCAAAAAAAGGTTTTGCTTAGTCTTTCAATGATTAAAATTATCAAACTGTATCGCCGCTTCTTAATGAATCTGCACAGCTGAAAAGGAAGGAAAGAAAGCCCAATAGCAGGGCCACAGAAGATGTCACCAAATAAGTAAACCTTGCTTACCTCTGGTTTACTTGTCTCACTTTGCACAATAATTGTGTATGAGCTTTTCTTGTTTAGAATGGTTTAGCAGATAGAGGAAAAAATGGGCTTGAAAGCACCACGTCCTGTTTTCTTACTTTTATTTTTTTTCTCTACTACTATTCACGAATATTTAAGTGCCTTAATAGCACTGCTAACGTCCTACTGCAAAACACAAAATTGGGCAAGCTGTGGCATAAAGAAAACTGCAGTTTCACTCATACTGCGAAACAGTGATGCAATAGATGGTGAAATATGTGCAGGAAGATTGCTTCATGTGGTGTTTGTTGACGTGAACACCTGCCAGTGCAAGTCAGTAATCTCCTTTAAAGAAGTAAAATAAGTACGAGTCGTATTTATTTGTGGGAGTTGTGCCTCCCAATGTTGAAGTGGAGAGACTCGACTTTTCTTCCTCCTCTTTCATATCCAGACTTGGTCACTGGTCTCTACCAAAAAAACCCTTTAGCTTCTTACAGCTGAATTCGTTTTGGTTTTCTCAAATCTATATTTGAGCTAGCCATTGCTAGGTCTCGTGCTGTGCCCCATCAACCAGCCCTATCCAGTAAATCTGAGAAGCCAAGCACTAGAAGATTAATGAAGCAGATGCACCCAATCACTGCCATTACATGTAAGAAGAAAATTTAACATAAGACTACCTTCACAAGTGGGAAAGTGATGAGTAAGAACTTGAAGGCGTGGACGCGAGCTCTATATACAGTACGCAGACATTGAACAGGTGTTAGCCAATCATGGCACCTGTTGGCTAGATCGCACTCTTCAGGATCAGTATTCACCACGCTGTACCTTCAGCAGAGTGGCTGAAGTGTAGAAGTGTGGACGGCCAATCTTTTGATCATATTTTTGAATCCACGCAGCACAATGGGAACTTTATCTGCAGTATTCTAGCAATAAATTTCGGAATTCCAGTGACGACAGATAAGAACAACCAGGGGAGTTAGCCCATAGCATATATTGGTGTAAAAAAGAAGACTGGCATAAGCACAAGAATTGAGATGGCCACACTACATGCCTCTGTTCTGGTAGTGGTCCACTACTTTGGTGCTACAGTTAATGATCTCGAATGAGTTCAAGGAGCAAGAATTTAGCCAAGAAAAAATATTACGCTTAACAGCTGTATCTAGTTCTATCATTTTGCCTATGCCGCTTTATATAGCCCTGTCCACACTTACCTAAAGCACATGAGTGGCATCCTGAAAAAAAAAATGAGCTTTTGATATTGCTTTGGAGAAAATTCATCTGTTTCGGCCTAACAGTACATATACATACTGCGCATACCATCATTCGGTATACCTTATCACCAACTGTTAAGTCACCTTCTTACCTCATCAGCGAATCACCCCTACAACCAAGTGTGCTGGGCCGCTATCTTGTACACGTTCGAAAAGCCGACGTTCGATTTCGCCTCGCGCGATTGTCCAGGCTGCGCCGATATCGCGGCCTAGGCTAATCTAGTCCAATCGCGGGAAGCGAAATCGAACGTCGGCTTTTCGAACGTGTATAAGATAGCGGCCCAGGTCCGGGTTTTGCCTGCATTTCCACCTGTGCAGTTGGTAAAATCTTTGGCTGTTTACTGTAACTTCATATTTCAAACATTCGGTTGCAGAAGAGGCTTTGGCAACACTGGCAACCCTAATGCCTGGGCAGGCTTCACGAAAGGCTGCCTCCTCGTTGCAGACTGTGCTCAACATCCTTACTGGTTCGACTGTGACTAAGAACCCATATATCTTTCCTTCGACGCGGCTGGTATTGGCGATGCTTTGATGCAGAAAGAGGCTATTGTTGCACATGTCATCCTGAGGCCAGAAACCAATCTGGCACAGGTGGAAATAGTCTTGTCTTTCCCAGATGATGGTTCATCCTCGTGAGGCACATTCCTTCAGTCAATTTGCACACTGTCAATGTGAGTGAGACTGATCGAAGGTTGACTATGGTGTCACATTTCTTGCCTGGTTTCGGTAGTGGCCTCATGACCAAGTGCTTCCACTCTGTGGGGAATTCCAATATTCCAGATTTCATTGATTACAAGCAATAGTGCTTGCTTCCTCGTTTCGGCAAGATTCCTCAACATCTGCAAAATGACTCCATGTTTGCCACGTGCGCTTTAAGTGTTGACATGCTCGAGAGCAACAGGTTCAGCCATCGTAAAGAGGCTTTCCATTGATTACTTGGCAAGTGGTCATTAAGGTGCGTACAACTCAGGTGACGGTTAGTCACTGTGAGGTAGTCAGGGAAAGCTTCTGCAGCTTGTACCTCAAATTTCTCAGATGTGCACTGAAGATTGAGCAGAGTGTTTTGAATAGTATTACAGTATTTGGTTCATCCTGTTATAGCCGAGAATGTGTCGCAGCTTACGGAGGCCGATACGTTCAAATGACGCGCAGCGGTCCATCCACTAGTCTCTGGCAAGTTTCTTAGCATGACATCTTGCCTGCTCAGTCTTGTGCAGAACATTGATCAAGGTTTGTTGCGCGCAGCCACAATTTAAGTATGCAGTATTCAGCTTGGCTTGCTCACCCCAAAGTTAAAGCAGGTGCTTGTCAGGGCTGGATGTTGCCCCAGTAAGCTCTAGTTCGCATGCCGCTCCTTTGCAGTGTGTGAAGGATGCGTGTTGCTAGTGATTCTTCAACACCTTCACATTCTGCAGACTCAAGTGCATCACGGAAATGGTCCCAGCCTGAAACCCTGAATTTGTGAATGTCGCTCATTTTCACCCCTACATCAAGTATTATATCAGATAATGATCGCTGCCTCTTGGGGCAGAGTCGCACTGACACTCTGGATGAAGGCCCCAGTTGCCCATGCTAGGTAAGTGTACTGCCCTTCTGGTTTGAATGGAGGGTATGGCAGTTGGGATGGTTCGTGTCATTTGTTAATTCGAGGTCCGTGGTGTCTGCTTCGTCAAGGTGGCATCCTCTTGGCCGTACGTCCTTGCATCCCCAATATGGGTCACCGCAATTAATACACTGTTTGCTTCATCGCATTACACAAATGTGTTGCGATGAAGTTATTGAAGACAGACGCATATATACACATTCATTCGTCCGAACTTTGCACAGAACACTGCGTCCCATTGCTAAAACTAAGAGCGCGAAAAACGGGCAGAGATGCAGCTGAAGATCACAGGGCATGCACACTATTAAGCTCCACCTCACTGTGCCATTACCATCTAGTCTGCACTTGAGTTCGTGGAATTCTGGTAGACCATGTGACTAAAGCTTCGTTATGTTCACAGCACTACGCGATAATTGTCGTAAAGCCCACAATAAAAGTAAATCACATGAAATCACGGATCGAGCCCTAGCGCTGAACACGATCGAAAACATGCTTTGCCCCATTTCAAGGACGCGTGAAGAGTTGTGAGCCACCACCACCTTAAGCATTATATTACTCACGTAACGGAAGTTGTGGTGAAAAATACGTACAGTACCTCCGCCTACGACGCCCGTCAAGTAAAGGTGTCAGTGCGATGTGTTGACGCTGGGCGAACACGGCGACGCTGCTGCACAGCGCCGGTTCGCAAATTGCATTGCCGAGGCACTAAACCACTTGAATATTTCGATCGTCAGCACCACTGCATTCTTCAGAAATACGGGTCTCACACCACCAGAGTTCACCGAGACCAAAAGCCGACATGCAACACCACTACTACTGCACGACTTTTAGCCAACAAATACAGAACGAACCCACTGCGGCGACACACGACCGGCGGTCAGCGTGGGCCGGAGATTCAACGCTCGCCACGGCATCACTTGGCGCCACCATCACGCCTTCTCAGAAGTCCCTAAATAATCTTGTCACTAGGCACGTAGGTTAAGCTCACGTGAGGAATTTTTGTACAACATTTAGACGCACGCCTCGGGCGGGGCTGCTTGCGTTATGCGACTTCTGGTGCATGGATGTTGCGAAATCACGTCCGAGTTCGCAATGTTCGCGGTGAAATGTTTTTTTAAAGCGTGAAAAAGACCCATTGTAGACAAAATCCAGAATGATTTCCGGGGCCGGGGGTTGCTTTGGTTGGCGGTGCATAGACAGCACAAAAAAAAAATTCGGGGAGGGGGGAGCTGAAGCCCCATAAGCCCCCCCTGGCTACGCCTCTGGGACCCTAGCCTTCTCTCCGGACTTGGGCTTACCCGGATACCACGTCTCCGGACCACGCCGTCGAGCTCTGGCGAGCACTGCTGTTGTTCCTCCAGGACCCGGCGGCACCACCCGTCGGCGATCGGCTCCGCGACAGCCACAAGCGTCATGCGGCCCCCTCTTAGCTGCCTCCAGGACGTTCGTCCATAAAATGGAGGCAGCCCTTCCCCTTTTTGTTATGTGCACGTGATGCATGGATGAGGCTGTGGAGAATGTAACATTCAGTTCCCTTTTATTGCAAAAACACTTTTTCTCCAGTTAAGTTCCAGTTCAGACACCCTAGCTGGTGCAGAGGCTATCACCCTCCACCCTCAGAGTGCAAATATTGCCACCTTATTTTCACAGTACTATACCTGCTAGAGCACTTTTTAAGGTTCTTTGCACTGCGACACATAAATGCGTGAAACAAATCATTCTGAAGTGAGTTAACCTAAAATTTGTACTTTCTATTTTCTTTACAGCAGTGTGGTCTACAATGTATTGTCGACCTTCCCCCAATCTCTTTGTGCATGTGCCCCCTTCTGTAGCATGGAGCATTATTGCACAGCTGCTATGCCCCCAGTGCAGCCAATGTAAAAGATGTTGGTTTTCACTCGACCAACTGGTACCCACTGGGGAAACCATTGCACCCACTCTATCTGCTTAGACAACCGTTGGCAAAAAGAATATGGTGAGCATGAAAGGTTTGTCATAACGCACCACTGGCTTTATTATTCAGACATTTACACAAGCTCAACAGAGCCATTAGACAATGCACCAGCATATGCGATGCCGTTCCTATTAGGTGAGAAGTGACACACATGGTGCAATGTCCCGTACATCGGAGTACCGTGTGCAAAAGCACGTCCAGGCACAGATGAAATAATAAAAAAAGCGGAAAATTTTGAAGACACTGCCACGTCACACACAACTTGTCACCAATTTTCAATGGAAGAATTTTTTTTTTATAAATAACTTGACTGCAACCAGTACAAAACTATAAAAATAGCAAACATCTTGAACAGCTACAAAAGAGAGAGAGGAGGACAGAGTTCTTCAACCCGATACTTGTGCTGTTTCACTTCCTAAGCAGCAGGGGTTTAAAAGATGGCACACTTCTTTATTACAGACCCTTAAATAGATTGCCATGTGTACACAGCTGTCCAGCCCACAATTTACAGAATCCACAAGGCCATCGGTGACCGGCTGCCAGGTCTAGCCTGTGCTCACCTGTTAATCTGAAGCAAGCACAACCAGGATGCACATAGGCCGCCTTTAATGTCGATGTTCTCAGATAGGCCCGGATCAAGGACCAGGTGAGCTTGCATGCTCTTCAAGTGCTCCTTGTGCAAATTGGCATTCCAATGACTAATTGATTGAGGGAATGTAAGATTTGTTAAAGTTTAGGTTGGTCACTGCAGGTCATTCCATTTTGCCACCATGAACCAGCCACACAAAGCTATGGAATTAAGTATGTCCTTCAGTACGAGAGCAGTGAGCAAGTTTACCCTCAGGATCTCACTTTGTGTTGGCATAGCCACTGATGTATGCTCCCCTTCAGAGTTCTCATTCATTTCACAACTCAATGAATCAAAACTGTGTGCTACGATACACAATACACCATGCTTTGCAGGCGATTATTGTGAATGTCACATACCATGTTCGCATGAATATAACACAACCAGAAAATAGCAAGGGGGCAAAGTGTCAACTTAGAAAATAACAAGTACTATTACGATTGTCACGAAACCTCATTGTGTGTTATGCAACCATAACTGCACTCGGACACATTTTTGCATACCCTGCCTGGTACAGTGACGCATGCAAACAGGTACAACATGGGCTAACGTTTAGCACAAACCGCAATGAACAACTTTGAAAAACTGCAGCATCTTGAAGCACAAAAGTGGAAAGAAAATTTTTTTTACAATATGAACTACAGTTCTAAACAAAAGAGGAATTCGCTAAAGCTAGAACAGTTTGTGCTATATGTCCATGCAAATATGGTATGTATGTCTCGACAACTGTTATAGCATTTGCCTATCAAATTCCAGGAAGAATCTGGTAATATTGTCAAAAAGTTAAATAAGGCATCGGGTTGTGAAGTGTCAGTGGTAGCTGTATCCTGCTGAGCCTATATGTTCAACTGAAGAGGCCTTGGTACAAACAGCATGGCACACTTGCATACTCGCATGCGAGCTCTTAAAAGATCATTCGACAACAAAAACTAGTAAGCCACAAGAAATATGGTGGAAGCAGCATAGGAAAGGCATTGCATTTCTCAATGATTCACTTGAGCCCGAGAGGTGAACAGCCTCAAAAATCTTGGCAACAACCAACAAGAGATAAAAACGTCATATCTTGAGAACAAGGGAGTACATGCTCTGAAAGGGAAAGGCCTCCCACCAGAAGACCACCAGTTCACAGTGCAACCCTACATGACTGGGCTTTGTTTCCCTTTGGATGAGAGTGCACTGCTGTCTTTTTATCTGGCTATTTCTTATTAGAGTGAGGATACATGACCCCTGAGAGGGACTACTAAAATGTGCAGCACCAAGGGGATTACACATGAACACTTTATACAGCTTCTATACAGGCTACCTTAAAGTGCATTCCATTGGTACACCATGACGTTTGAGAAAAGTGACATGGAAGAAAACAGAGGCTGTCCCTTAAAGCGTTCCAGGTTCTACAACTTGCACAGAACATGCACTGCAGCTTAAAAAATCACATAAGTTGACAAATCTCATGTCTATCCATGAGGCAAGCAGAGGCCAAGCATCTGAACGCAGAAAAGCACTGCAAGGGTGCAAGCAAAATAAGGTGGCAGCTGCCATGCACACAGGTTACATCTTGCGATTCCAATGTGTGAAAGCATTTTCCATTGAAAAGTTAACCATAAAAATTGCTTCCAGTTGACGCACAAGTTTGTGCACCATTGCCATCTGGATCAACTTTGCACCTGTGAACATCTTTTCTGCTTTACAATTAATCGGTGCTGATGGCATCGATAGAGTAACAGCCCTTATGCTTTCAGTATAGCAAGTGCCTTTAGCCAAAAGGAGCTTGGAAGGAGTTGTGCTATCAAGCTTGGAAGTTTTAGCCTACTGCTGCATTTACCTTCAGTCCTTAAGGAGGCTCTGAAACATATTTTCCCGAGCCTGAACAAGAGGCTGGAATGGGTGTGCTGTATAAGGATTACAAAAAGAAAAAGTGTCATTCACCCAACTTGTAGCATGAAGCTGCAAAGGAAACCCGTCCAGGTTTCTCAGAAGGCAAGCTTTGTCCTGATCCAGCACTTGAACCCGAGACTAATGGGTTCGAGTCCTGGACCAGGACAAGTTTTTCTTCAACTGTGAAGCTTT
Organism: Dermacentor variabilis; assembly: GCF_050947875.1. Taxonomy (NCBI): domain Eukaryota; kingdom Metazoa; phylum Arthropoda; class Arachnida; order Ixodida; family Ixodidae; genus Dermacentor; species Dermacentor variabilis. The sequence continues at coordinate 4,950,560 of NC_134569.1, forward strand.
TTCTGAGAAACCCATACTCTAGCTTTGTGCTACGAGGCAGGTGGATTACAATTCTTCCTTTAATGAAATTTCATTCACTTTACAGGCTTCTGGAGAATGGATCTGCCACATAAGGATTATATTTCTAAAGAAATTTTTAAAAGTGAGCTAATATGAAGAGATCTGGAGAGCAAAATGTTTGCTTCCCCAGTCCCCTTCTACTGCATAGGAACTACTTGCATGGCGCTTTTTTTCTTTCTGCAGTGCTCCTCTGCGGGTTGGCTACGTACTACTACCACCCCACAGAGGAGTGACAGGGTGCCCTCTTCCTAATGTGAAAGCACACACACGGGAGCTTTTGTTGACGTCATAAATGATTGCTTAAATGGCTGGTGTATAAGGGTGTCGTGCCTGCTGTAGTTTCACTGCTCATTTCACATAGGGGGGAAAACAAAAGTTAGGGCTCTGAAGTTTCAGAAAGGAGCGAGAAATTTTAGATGGCAAGTTCGCTGCTGCATGCTGTGGAATAGTATTTCATTTGCACATTCAAAGCAGAATTGCCTAGATTGGGATATTATTGTGCTAAAAAAAGTGTTTCAGTGGCCATTCAGGTTAAATTTCTTATGTTAACCTATAAGTTGTGTTCTTCCATTCTGTGATTCCCTGCCTTTGCCGCACCAATAACTCTGGCTGCCCCTTTCGCTATTCTCAACGACAGGTCTATTGCCCTTCCCCCAACGACCTTTAAAACCCAAGGACATCAGCAGGCTAATTATCTCCTCAATTACCTCTGGATGGATACAACATAGCTAGCCAAACATGCTCAATAGTTTTGTGCTATTCGCATCGGAACATTTTCTTGTACGACCTCACATTCTTACACACCATGACAAGTCTTCAAAGTGTAGTGCACTGCTCCTCGAATTATCATACAATTTTTTTCTCGATCTCATTCCTCGCTGTCGGATATAGTTTCATAGACTACCTCCACTCCATTGCAATTATCCAGTATGCTGTTTCCCATCTCTAACTTTATGTTTAACATCATTTCCTCTGCTGATGTCCACACTGTTAACACATATTTACAGCTAATTTCCTGGCTATTCTTCTCAACTGTGAGTCAGTGTTTTGTCCAAACTTTCCTGAGTTTTTCTAAGTTATCCTGATGGCCCTCTCAAAAACACAAACGAACCACTACAGCAAGGAGAGTGCAGTTGGCAAGTGCAGGCAAGATCTACACCATTTCTGAGCCTATCTTTTGGAACTTTGTCGAAAAGTTGTGCGCGTTTAATTTAATCGGCATTAGATGGAATGTTACCTGCTCTCACATCACCTGCTGTTTCTTTGTCTGACGGGAACACAGCGACAGCAAGACACTCGTGTTTCCGTACCGTCATCAGTAGTGGCACACATAGCTTTCCCTGAACTTTAGGTTGCACTGGAAGTAATGTGCGTTCTATGCTGTTGTCATTCAGGCCCATTTACAGGTTCCTCAATATTGAAGGTTTATCATAACCTGATGTTTATCAACACACTGTTCTTTCTATGGAACAGGTGCCAACTTAATTCAGTGCATAATCTGACACTTGATGCGGGGCTAGCAAGAAACAAAATAAAAATGCACATACACCCAAAATAGTAGATAAATGGCAGAGTAGTGCTTTATAGTGATTATAAAGGCAGCATAAAAAAATTGTAGAAGGCACAGTATGCCTGCTTTGATCTGATGCAAGCACTGCTATTCCCGTAAACTGTTTCAGTACTTTGGTGGTACAGGTGATCCTGAATATATCAAACTCAGATATACTATTACTGTCTATATCAAACAGTTGTAAAATCCCCTTGACAATTCCATGCAAATGTATAGTGATGTGCTATGTGCACACCCAACTCATGTTCACCCTGCCACATGTCTTGTTCCACCACTCCTCATCATTTCATGTCTGGCGAGGAATGGGGGGATGACTAACGTTTGGACCAGTGGGGCCAGTCTTGAAAAATGCAAATGTAGGAACAGCTCAGTATTGGGATCTTCTAGTGCAGCAACAAAAACACCACTGTGTTGGCTTGTCGACATTCCTACCATCTTCCACAATTGCAGCACTCAACACAGTGCAGACGTCTTGGCATCAGGCTACTGTTGGCCATTCTGATATGCACATTAGTTATCTGGATATTGTAGGTCACAATGCACACAGCGATACATATAATGAAAGCATCGTAGGACTAGTTTGCACTGCAAAGAACTTTTTCCAACCCTTATGGCAAAGCACACATTGGAAGGTATTAGAAACACCGCGACTTTTGCAAGCTACATGCGTAGTTTTGCATATGGCAGCAGATATTTGGTCAACAGGTTGGCAAGTCTGAAGAAAAAGACGCTACAGCTAGTTAAGGCCTACGCTTATGTAGAAAAATGTAAAAACAGACATACATGGCACACACACAAAATACTCATGTTTCTTTCTTTTGGCAATTCAGCTCTCACTGAGTAACACCAAAGTAAAATAAAAAAACAATGTAGAGAACATGGCAACATGGTGCCTCAGAAACACATTGCCAGAAGTGTAAGCCACAACATAAGCTGATAAAACAGGCACGCATCTGATTTCACTGAAAGTGTTGCATCATAAAAGTTAACTATAGCCCTAGAGTTGACATGGAGAACCAGCAGCAGCATCTTTGACCAGGTGCTTGCGCACTACATGACCATGGCCAGCATACTGAATTACACTTGCACACATACACACATCCCTCGGAAAATGCTTCTTCATGCGTGACCGTTTATGGCCAATCTTTGATCATGCTGGTTGCACAACCACAAAGACGACTCCCCACGTATTTCTTTCACGCATGACAAGACCATTACAAATTAATCTGGATAAGTTTTCTTGGGCTTCCCTTATCAGACTCATATCTCATATAGATGCAAAATCAGTTGGCCAAAAGACCATTCCATGGCAATTGCAAAATTCAATTTCCATTTGTCACTCCTCACAGCAAAACCTGAAAAAAATTTTAATGCGGGGGAGCCTTTTGGTGAGCACCTCTGGATGCTGTGTTAAGATGCAAAGGCTTGATCTTACAACTATCCTTCACACTAATATACGGTTCAATGTTAAGACGTGTACTATTGAAAATACAGCTAAAAAATTAATTTCAAAGTGTTGACTGTGCACTGAGTAATCATTATTAATTAAAAAAGAACATTAAAACTAAAAGCTGCAGATGCTTGGTTGGACAGCTGATAATGGGAAGAGCCTGCAATCGTCCTTCTGCATCTGTGCTTTCCTTTGTGTGTGTTTCCAAGCTGGCAAAAGGTCACACCATCATGGTTATTTCTTCCAGGTTCTAAACACATTCAGTATTGATGAAAAACAGAGACATTGCTGTGCGCTGACAACACCATATTTCACTTTTCAACTACACACAAAAGGAAAAATCTAGCTCTCAGCACTGGTGCAGCTCGCACAATAAACAGTCCCGCCAAAGCCAGCTTTAGACGAGTTCCCAGTCTGCACCACCTACCACCATGTGCAAGCCACAAGGTACAGCAAGCTCTATTATTATGACCATGGCCTTTTGTGCGACGAGCTGCGACATGGCGCTCGTGCTGAAGTGCAGTGCCCGCTGCCATGCCCAGCACACCTAGTCAGACCACGTAAGAGAGGCACTCTTCCCAACTCGTTGACATGAGGGTATGTTGCAGAGTTGAAAGCAAGTCATGTGCAACCAGTGTCAGCTTTAACAGGAAAGACGGCCAGGCGAGTGTTTACGTGACCCTGAGTGCTCAGCTGTCGTCACCAAGCCTAGCAGACTTTTCTAGACAGCTGTGTCGCATCACTTCGCTTTGGTGGCGGTGGTGGTGGAATTTTGCGCCTACATGACACATCATCAGCACTGCCATCCGGTGGCGGGAGGCAGCAGGGGTCGCGGAAACCGAGAATCTCGTGTGGAGTCGCAGTCGGCTCAGACGACAGCTGCTGGGCCACTTTCCATTTTTTTTCCATTACACGCTGCAAGTCCCGCAAGAACACATCTGGTGGGCAAGCGATCTGGCCCGGACCAGCCGGTGATGAGAATGATCGCCGTGCAGGAGATGACAGCCGCGTGCTTTCACTGCGTTTAGGTGGCGCTGGCTTCTTTCGCATGAGTGGCTGCATCGGTGGCGGCGGAGGTGGCGGCGGAGGTGGCGGTGGCGGCGGTGCTGCCACCACTGTCTGCCGCACTCTTCTCTCCACAACTTCATATTCACTGCAGCTGCAAAGCTGTCTGCTCGAAGAAGGCAAGTGACTGGTAGCATTTGCTCCACCCACAGCATGTGTGCTTTTAGGTATGGCAGCCTGCTCACAGCTGCTGCCACTAATGTCTTCACTGGGTCTCTTACGCAGCATTTCATAGCCATTGGCAATGAGTTGTGGATCTGCGTAGATGATACAAGTGCTGTCCGATGGACGGCACAACACCGACAGGTTTGTACCTGGAGGGGACCGTGGTGGCCTTGGCTTTGGGGGAACAGCTGGAGGGCTGTTTGTTGGTGTTGTTTGTGTGCTACCAGGGGGCGGGCTATTTGTAGGTGTTGCCAATTCAGAGGGGGGCGGTGGCAGTGAGTTCAAGCTGGAAGTGCTTGGCCAGCTAAGAACATCACCAAGCTGCAAAGGTGGTGGTGGTGGTGGGAATGAATCGAGGCTCAGTGTGCTGCCTGTGAAGTCATTTGGAGGAGAGGGTGCATTCACTGTACTGGGAACTTGAGCTGACAGCTGAGAGGGTGAGGTCCCCTCATCCGACTCGACTGCTGGTTGTGATGAAAAAAGTGGAACAAAGTGCTGCTGCAACTCCTTCTCAGGGCTATGCAGGGGAGGGGAGCGCAACGTTTGGCCTGGTGACAAAGGTGGAGAAGTTCGACGAGCATTACTGGAACGGGGTAGACTGCCTTGACGATTTCTTGACAGGGTGCCTAAGGCAGAGGTGGAAATGCGCTCATCAGTCTGTGACCGGCGCAGGCTCATTCGGCCTCCTGATGTTCTCCCAAGACTCCCAGTAAGATGAGCGCCACTCTTCCTTCCTACAGTGTCATAAATTCCAGAACTGTCGGGAAGTTCGACCGATGACTGCTTAGCAAGCGTGCGAGTTGTGTTGGTCAAGGGGATTTTGGGTGTCATTGAAGGTTTTCTCTTGATGGTCCCAATAGGAGCATCGGCATCAAAAAAGGCAATCTGCTGGTCTGTTGGTGTGGCAGTATCGGTGCGGTCAGAAGACGCTCCACTGCTGCTGGACGATTCCTTTCGCGGGAGACCCGAGTGCAGCACCAGGCCAGAAGGAGAGTTGCCAAGGTCACCTGCCGTGATGGTCAGGCCAGAGTCTGCGCTGCCTCGCCGCTCAGAGGACTGCGATGGGCTGGCGCGATCCGGAGACACACTGTCGGGGCTCACCGCTGCCAGTGTTTTGGCCATAGAACAGATAGAAAAGCTACGGGCATGAGCCAGGGTTTCCAGGTCCTCTTCAACAATGTCACGCATCAGGTTGTCATAGTTCTCTTTGATTATCCGGCCATACTGCAAGCAGAAGAGAACACCGTAGAATGCCACTTGACACAAAGTTTTAGAAACATCTTTTTTTTTTTTACACTCTTCCTTCACACTAGACTAGGTAATTTTATTCCCCTGTTGCAAGAAGTTATGTAAATCTCACTTCCTGTTCATTAGCAGACCACACACACTTGGTGAAATAAAGACTTTGAGTGACATTAAGGGGCCACAAGAGGTAGTGGTCCATTGATTCTTTTCCTACAAATGTTAATTGAAGTTCCCTACACCATGTTTTGTGGGTTCTAAACTCAAAAATCAAAATGTGTTTCTCGAGAGACACAAGCTGAGAAAAGCTTATGTGCACTTCCTATGCTCCAGTGATGCAGTGGAGGACCACATATAAATCATGAGTGACATCCAGGTGACATAATTGCTGAAGCTGTGTGGTGCCACTGGCTTGGATTAGTTTCTTTACATTGAATTGGCTAGCCAGTGTCACCCGAAATGACATACAAGGCACTCCGCTCTTTCCTTGAGTGAAGTCTCTGCTGAATGCAGAAAGCAGTCCAGCACCATTTCTGCATGTACGGCTAACAAAATATTTTGTTACGAAATGCAAGTGAAGGCGGGTGTTGGAAGTCAAGTGATGTGTTGCAGGTGCAAGAAATTATGGTGAGAAGGCTACTTCCTGGCTTGATAAGTGATCTACAAGAAGCCTCTAGAGACTCGAGTGACACACAATATGTTCGGCAGCAATAGGACCAGGCCAAGCGGATGCACCATCCTGCTCTGGTCAGTTGTCTTGGCAGTGGAGCCAGAACTCTGCTGCCGGCATGGTGCGCACACACGCCCTCCTGCTTGGCAGCAGCCGTGCGCTGGTCTGAGCAGTGTCAGGCACCCCCCAGGCCATCTCCTCTCGTGCACCACCGTGCGCAAGGCCAGATTGCCAGGGAGCCATGCAGGTACCCTCGTGCTGCCACGTCCCTCCACGGAGCTCAAGGGCAACACTGCTGTCAATGCTTTCCACTTTCGGTGAAACTGCCAATCTTGTTTTAGACACACAAATATAATGGCTTAAGTATGCTTTCTATGAAAATAAAGAAAGCAAGATTAATGGCACTGAATACCGACCGGCATGGTCAAAAAAAAAAAATTGGTAAGCTTTAGCAATTTCTCTGATCTCCTCTACTGCGACAGCAGCAGGCTCTCGCTACAGACACTGCTCAGAATTTCGTCACACTTTGCCTTTCTGAGATACATGCACGCATGCTTTCACTTTCAGAGCTGTGCAGTACACAAAGCCCCACACAAATTCTCAAGCTCAAGATCTGCACAGTATTGCCACAAAGGTATGGACCTTGATGCCGGTGGTAGGAAAATATTTTTTCATAGCTCATAGCGCTCATAGGAAATGTTCATAGCTTGCTTGACATGTGCTGTGATGAGTGGGCTGTTATTTTTCATTCTTTTAGTCAATGCTCTTTTGAGTACTGGAATTGGGTGATTCTGATTCTCTTTTCCTTTTCAAGTACCATATCGTCCGGTACAAAGCCATAGTTCTTTTTTCCAAAATTTTCGTCAGTGTGCCTCATACAACGGTGCATCTTACATATGCATAAAACCATATGCGCTGGATCGACCAGTAAGCGCACTAATTGTTTTATTTTATTTTTTTCATGCCTACAAGAAACCGCGCTTGGCAGCATTCTGAAATAAAATCGAATCTTGCGTTAACAGCGGAGTGATCAGGGCTAGGGCTAGACGCAGGCAGTGTGGTGGCCACAGTAAAGGCCACCATCATGACCTCCGTGACAGGAGGTCAGGCATACTAGTTTGCTGTTATAGCCTCTTAAGGAAATGGTTAAACCTACGGGATTGATGCAATAAATTAAAGAAAGAAGGACACCGCATCTGTGATTGTCACGATGTGGCGCCCAGCATCGACACACTAAAAGACAAATGCCACCGACTCTTTGGGCAGTTTGACACTGTGGAACAACAAAAACCCTTCCGTCTTAGAAACAGCTCAAGAAGCACAAGTGATCTGACATAAAAATATTAGGATTGCAACTGAACCAAGTTGGCAGTTGATGGCTACTAGTAAGTGTGCTGCATTGTGTTGCCCTACAGAGCACGAGACCCAGGTGTGCACCAACTAGTAGAGGGCACCGGCAGGTGTGCCCTGCCCGCTGTCTTCGTTATGCGCACCCATGGCCAGGCCCAGGGGCAGCCGGGCACAGTGTGCCAGTGCACAGAGTGCGTGCTCCACAGTGCACCACGCGAATGCTCGGCACGTTCACCAGCGCCTTCCACACGAATATTCCGGATGAGCAAGCCCGTGTGTGCCACTGGTGCACTTGTCAGCCTGTCGACACTCCTTGCTCTGCCGACATCCACAGGCATCCCGGTAGATAACATAACCGAGACGGAAACACAGGCTTGGGTGGGTCTTGCAAGCCTGTGAAGCTACCATCTCGAGTCAGACACCCACTAGCTCATGATTTTCGCTTAAAAGCAAACTTGCAGCTTTTAGCAGCTGTGCTACAGCCAGCACTTTATTTTGTATAGCTGCACGCTGAGCCTTTTACACACACACTTGTTTCTATCGTAGAGCTTCTTTACCCAAACAGAAAAGCCTCTCTATAATGAAATCACTTTATTCAAACTTTTTCATGTTCCCGCATTACTATGACTCTAAGCTAGTCATAAGCTACTAGAGTAAAGCCTCGTTAAACTGTACCCATTGAAAAAGTAGTTTCATTTTAAAAGTACAGTCGAATCCGGTTATATCAAACTCGAAAAAAAAAAGTGCCTATCAGTTCGATATAGAGCATATTTGATATAAGCCTGCTAAATAATTGGATGTCATAAAAGCACATACCATTCATAAAGTCACTTTATTGATGAAACTAGCTTAGTTTCGCATAAATTAGTCCTGCATTTTCTTCTGCTTGCGCAATTTAGCTGCCTGCGACGCACGCACTTCCCCACATTGTCAAAAGGAGTCGGAGCAGCTGAGGCCACAACCTTCCTTATTCGCGCAGAAGGACTAGTGCGCATGCACCAATCACTTCAGAGGATGTGGGCAAAGGACCGTCGTTACTTTCCTCATTGTGCCCACTTTCATTTGTGCTCGGTACGATGTCGGCAATGTAGTCTTCGTTTTCGGGCTCTCCCGTGTTCGCGACGCCATCACCTGCACTCTCAAACTCGTCAACCGTTGATTCGTCAACAGCTTCAGGAAATTCTGACAGCTCGCTTCAAACTTCGGCAACACCGGCAACGGCTTCGTCGCATTGATCAGAATTTACAGACATCACCGAGCACGCGGAAATCGGTACTTACGAAGAACCACTTGTACGTAGCCGTGCGTACGCGTTGAGCGCCTCAAGCACTGGGTCGCGAGTTCGGCCGCTTTAGACATAATCGTGCCAAGCGTGCTCCTCGGAATCTTGCACGCTGCGGGGACATCCGACTTCTCATCACGTTCGACCCGATTTATGATTTCAAGCTTCACGACGAAAGGCGTATTCTGCCGCTTCATCACAGCAACACTGTGGGAGAAGGCCCACAAGGCACAAATACAATGAACCAGAAAAGCAGTGACACAATTCGCACTTTTGCGATCTTGCAGGACGAGAGCACAAGAGCCCCTGATTGGCTGTCTGAGCATGCGCTGCGGGCGGCCCATGATAATTTTTTGCAGGGGGATGTCGACAGCTCGCCCGAGCAGCCCGAGGCATCATGGTCACAGTAGGGAGAGCGGTTGGATGGAGCCGCGCCACTGGGTTTCTCCGTTACCGCGAGGGAAAGCCAACTTCTGGGGGCACTTTTTCGCCGCTTGACGTTCAATATATCGGGAGTCGCTGCTATTTTTGTTCGATGTAAGCATAATTTTTGCTCTATACCGTAAAAAGCAGAATGTAGGTCGACCCCCCAGCTAACCAATTCTAAGAATGAAAAAAATCTTTTTCAATGGCAAAAGTACCAAAATACACCCTTACCTGGAAACAAATGAGACTCAGCCGGTTGCACAATGGTGACAGTGTTTATTTAAATGCTGCTCGCATGTGCACCTGGCCAAGTTTTTAACAGTATCGAGCGACCATTGACCCGCGTGCTTGTCAGCACCTTATTAACGGCGCTGAGTGGCGAAACAAATGAGATACGCGCATGTGTACACATGCGCTTACTTTTGCTATTTCACCACTCTGTGCTGTGATGATAAGACGCTGACAAACACGCAGGTCGATGGCCGCGCGATACCGTTAAAAATTAGCCGGGTGTGCAGTACACAAAAGGGCACGAAGTGCGCAAGTGCTATACCGAATCAGACTTGTCCGAACTAGAGTCGGATGACGAGTGCTTCTTGCTGCCCACGTCCCATAGAGCATCGTCCTTTGTGCTGTCCAGTGCGGTGCTTATGCTGCATATCCTAAAAGACTTGCGCACCATCTTTTCGGGGAGGGATTTCCACGCCGACAATACCCAGCCACACACAGCCGCAAGTGATGGATGTCGCAGGCGGCGGTGGGGGTAGTCAGGTGATTGCTCAGCATCCATTCATTATAGAGTTCGTGCACTCTATCTTTAAACGGCTTATTTAACACAACATCTAGTGGCTGCAGCACGGCAGCCACTAGACATGGCAAGACGGACCACCAGGTCCGTCTTGCCATCGCACAGGGCCCGTTTTACGTTGGCTGTGAGGCGGCCTCGAAATGAGTCAAGAACGAGCATGTTCACTCGCTCAAAGAGAGCACCAGGTCGCCGGTTTCGGACGAGCCGGACCCGCATCAACGATTCGTTCATGAAACCCTTTTCCCGGACGATGACGTCACATGGAAATCCCTCTTTCGGCAATGTTTTCCTTTTAAAAATGATGAAAGGGGGCAGTTTCTTCCCATCAGCTCAACGTGCGAGTATCACAGTGAACCGTGAGTGCTCGTTGCCCGTTGTTAGAAGCTTGATTTGCTTAGCTCCTTTCTCAGAAACAGTCCGGCTTGCGGGCATATCAAACCACACTGGCATTTCGTTGGCGTTTCCAATCTGTCCTGTCATGTAGTCGCATTGCTGCCGGAGAGCAATTACATATCGCTGAAACTCAATGAGCTTGTCTTCGAATTCTTCTGGCAGTTTCTGGCACACACAAATACGGTGCCGTAGTGCAAAGCCCTTCCTCTTCATGAATCATTGCACCCAGGATGGCAAGCCCTTGAATTGCGCCCTCGTCAGTCCAGAGGTGCGAGCGATCTCTACCGCTTTCAAACGGATGCATTTGGCAGTCACAGACAGCGATCTTACACGCAGCTCCCGGACGAACTCCGCAACCTTGTCTTCCAGTTCTGGATACGCTGCCGTCCGCCCATGAAATGACGTTTTCTTTTGGTTGCTGCAAGCTGTAATACTACACTGCTTCTGCCTCCGCCAGTACCGAATGCTCTTTTCGGATACTCCAAATTCGCGCTGTGCCGCAAGGTTGCCGTGGGCTTCCGCGTACTCAATCGCCTTTTTCTTGCAGGCGACGGTGAATTGCCGTCGGCTTCCGCTCATTTTGAAACAAAATGTGAAAAAGCAGCCTTTAACCAATATAACTTTGTGACAATGGAAACGGAAAATGACGGTGCCACAATGTCCCCACACTGCTGCTGATGGCGATGGCGGCTGTTTACTTCATCCGCCCATTGTTGCAAGACTTCCATAGTTTTTCCACCAATGTCCAGTATATAAGACGAGGGTCGACTTTTCGCAATGGTCTTTTGAAAAAAAGTTCGATCTACCGTATTTACTCGCATAATGATCGCACTTTTTTGTCAGAAAAATTGACGCAAAATCAGGGGTGCGATCATTACGCAGGTTAAATTTCCCGCGAGAAGAAAAAAATTTTTCTTTCGTCTCGCGTTTGCTGCTGGACACCAAAACAAAAATGGTGGCCGGCAGAGCAAGCCAAACGCGCCGAATCCAATTTTTTTTTCTTCTCGTGAGTACATAACGTGCATTGAAACAGTTACTTCCGTATTAGTAATGAATAATATTGTTAATATCGGCAAGTTTGCGGCAATAACGCAGCCATGCCCACTTTGAGGGGACAAACAGATGAGCGCGCTTAGCTTAGCTAGATCTGTCTTCATTACTATCCTAATACGGCATGTTTCCGCTAAGGGTGGGTGAATATCTTAGCTGTGTTACAAGCGTCGGCATATGAATAGGGTACACCTTTAACGTATCAGTGTAAACGTGGCTACTATCGTTGCCGCTCGCGATTTGTTGCGTGTCCACGAGTGCAGATGAGAAGAATCGAAAGGCACCTTTTTTTGTTGTTGACCACAACCATTATAAAGCCTACACATAATAAAGGCAAGTTTGGTCGCAGCTTTTCTTTTTTTAGTCATGGAAGTGCGGAAAGTGATGAAAGTAATGAAATGAGGCATGTACTTAAGAATGTTTGGTGCGTGCAGACCGCTTGGTTTGTCTTGAAGAATTGTTCGCGTAGCATTAAAAAATTAAATTATGGGGTTTTACATGCCAAAACCACTTTCTGATTATGAGGCACGCCGTAGTGGGGGACTCCGGAAATTTCGACCACCTGGGGTTCTTTAACGTGCACCTAAATCTAAGTACACGGGTGTTTTCGCATTTCGCCCCCATCGAAATGCGGCCGCCGTGGCCGGGATTCGACAGATGGTAAGTGCAAGCACTATTAGCTAGACTTGGCACACGACATATCGCTGTGGCAAGTTCGGGGTGCGATCATTACACGGAAATTTAAAAAATCGAATTTTGACGAAAAAATTCAGGGGTGCGTTCATTACGCGAGTGCAATCATTATGCGAGTAAATACGGCATATTCCGGTTTTTACGGTATACTCATTCTAATATACTGTGACCAGAAATTGTTCGATGTACAGAATAATCCGATGTAAACAGGTTCGATATAGTCAGGTCCAAGTGACAAAGTCAAATCCCTGACTCAGCAGCCATTGAACATAATGTGTTTTGTATGCGCATAAACCGTACCAGCTTGTTGCATACATATCGGTTAACACGCAGTGTTTCACCTTTTTGTCGCGCAATCCAGCAGAATAACGAGCCTCAGAGATCAGAACGGCCTCCAAGCGCAATCGCAGAGGGTGCTTGGAAGGACGAAGCCACATCAACATCAACATCAATTCGGTGCCGTGCCAGAGAGCGCTGTGGCCCGTGTTGTGGTGTCTCGCAAGCTAGGACTCACATCATGCCGAAGCTTGGATAAAAACCGGGTGCTCAGCATAGAAGAAAAATTGGACATTGTTCATGCTACCGAATGCAGCACAAAGAAGTCGCCGCTGGCACACGAGAGGCATCTACCGTTGACTACGGTGCATGGCACTTGCGGTGCGAAGGAGAAGTTGCACGGTAGTGCAGCTGCGACTGTGAAAAGATGTCAGGCATGAGGTTTGACTTTTCGAAGTTTAACTTTTCGCCATCATTGCCTCTGTTATTGCCGAAGTGTCGTCTGACAACAGTGACAAGGACCACATGGAAAGCTACAGCACGGGCGATTCAGGCCCGACGGTAGCAGAAGCTGCGCGCTACGTCAGCCTCACGCGGGTGTTTGCCAAGATGAGTGGGCTGGGGGAAAAGCTGGCTCGCAGCTTAAGCGAGTTTGAGGCCGCTGTTGTTGCTGCTAGGCTGCCGTGGCAACAAACTAAAATAACAGAGTGTCGTCGTGCGAAATGAATAATTACTGCTTGTTTTTTGCCCTTTCATCGTGCTCTCTCAGAGTTCAATTTTTGACAGGTAAGTGGGCGATCTCATGCTATTTCGGTTAAGCAGTACTACCATGTACAGTAGAACCCCGCTGTTACGTTCCTCGCTGCTGCGTTTTCCCGGCTGTTACGTCGTTTTCGTCCGGTCCCGGCATAGCTCCCATAGGATCCAATGTATTGGGTACCCCGCTGTTACGTTGTAGCTGTGAAAACGTTCCCGCATGTTACGTCGCGACCTGGCACCCCGAACCCGGCCGGGCAACGCGCGCCAACCGCCATTTTGACGAGTCTTGGCCAGGCTTGGCTACGGAATTGGCTACAAGACCATGGCCTCCGAGATCACACCCTTGCACGCGCGTGGGTAATCTCAGAGGCCATAAAAAGCCGCACGCGAGTTGGAGAGATTGCCACTAGATGGCCACTGCCTCGTCAGCCGAAGCGAGTAAAACCCGCGGGCCCGCAGCAATCCAGTCTTTCTTGTTTATGCGGTTCAATCCATCCGAGTCGTCCGTGTCCTCCCGTCAACAGCTACGCTGCCTACGCTTCGTCAGGCCTCGCTAATCCAGTCTTTCTTGTTTGTGCGGTTCAACCCATCCGAGTTGTCCGTGTCCTCCCGTCAACACCTACGCTGCCTACGCCTCGTTGGGCCTCGCGAACACCGCGAGCGATTTGTCGTCCTTTGATGGCGTCGCGCAAGCGCAAGGCGCTTTCCCTCGAGGAAAAGCTGGATGTTCTCAACGCAGTCGACAGGCAGCCAGCGCGGAAAAGAGTCGACATCGCCAAGGATCTTGGTCTGCCACCCTCGACGCTTAACAGCATCGTTTCGAAGCATGCCGAGATACGAGGGAATGCCGCGCTCTTCGGCCCAAAAGCTAAGCAGGCTCGTGGCGCCAAGTATGGAAACCTCGACGAGTCGCTTCTTACTTGGTTTAAACAAGCCCGCGCTGCCGGTGCGAACTTCGACGGCAGCATTTTGCGCGAGAAGGCGATGGAAATAGCCGACCGTCTGGGCATCAGTGACTTTGCGGCGTCAAATGGCTGGATCGACCGTTTCCGGAAGAGGCACGGCATCGCGTATAAGACGGTATCCGGGGAAGCAGCAAGTGTAAACTTGGAAACAGTCGAAGATTGGAAGGCCACACTATCTGCCATAATTGAGGGGTATGAGCCTCGTGACATATACAATGCCGACGAAACGGGTCTTTTCTATCGGGTGCAGCCATCCAAGTCGTTAAGCCTGAAGGGCGAAGCATGCCACGGAGGCAAATGCAGCAAAGAAAGATTGACGGTGCTCCTTTGCTGCAACATGGATGGCTCGGACAAGCTGAACCCATGGGTAATCGGAAAATACCGAAACCCACGTTGCTTAAAGAACAGTCGCCTGCTGCCATGTCACTATAGAAGCAACAGTCGTGCATGGATGACGGGTTCTTTGTTAGAATAATTTCTTCGTTACTTCGACAATAAGATGGGCTCCCAGTGCAGGAGTGTTGTCCTTTTTCTGGACAATTGTGCTGCCCACCCGAAAGACCCGTCGTTTCTTCGGAACGTTAAGCTTGTTTTTTTTCCTCCAAACACTACAAGCCACTTGCAGCCGTTGGATGCCGGCGTCATAAAGAACTTAAAGCACTCGTACAGGAAGTCCATCGTAAAGCGCTGTCTGGCGCGTATTGATCGCGGACAGCAGCCTACGATCATTTCAATACTGGACGCTATGCACTACGTCGCTTCAGCGTGGACTGCAGTGAGCGCGTCAACTGCACAGCACTGCTTCGCGCGGTGTGGCTTTCGCATGGACGGCGGAGAGGAAACTGCCACGGAAGCTGAAGAGACGGAAGCAGCCTCTCATGATCAAGAGCTGAGTGAAGCTTTGAATGCGCTGGGTGCCACGGGAGTCACGTATGACGATTACGTCACCGTGGATGCTGCTGTCGTGACGTCCGAGTGTCGGAGTATCGCCGAGATCGTTGCAGACTCGGTCGCGAGTGAAGCCTCAGACTGTGGTGACGACGAGGAGCACGAGCCGCATGATTCCGGGGAGTTGGCGGACCCGAGCTTTGGAGAAGCCGTCGCGGCTCTGGACCTCCTTCGCAGGTACGTCGCACCTCAAAGCGACGCTGAGAGCAATGCGGCTTTCCATGCCATCGAGAAACGCGTGGTGTTTTCCAGCGAGCGGAAAAAACGGCAATCGACCATTCTCGATTTTTTTTAAGACCTAAGCTCACTTGATGTCGAAATAAATTGTTTCAAGGCAAAGCTGCACTGTTTTCATTAATTTTCAGACCTTTCCTCACTGTTGCGTTTTGCCGGCTGTTACGTTTTTTTTTCGCGGTCCAGTGAAAAACGTATGAACGGGGTTCCACTGTAGTATGTACTTTTTTGCAAACTCCGGCCAACTAGGGTTTAACGAGGTTTCACTGTATGACTAAGCACTTTATCTTTCCCATTTTCTGTCTGCATTTTTTCCCTTTCAATTGTGGCTCTAAAAACCATGCATCAACTATGACTCTCCATTAGTTCCTTTGCCTTTATTGAAATACTGCATACAGCTAAGTCAGTTTCCTGTCCAGATGACCTTGTTCAAACAAGATAGTAAAACTTCTTGGGTGAGTTAACCGATATGCATTGAAGCCTTTGTCGCATAAAGAAACACGGACAAAGAAGAGGACAGGACACTGTCCTAAGGGAAGGCCTTACTTAAGTCAAACCGGGAGGTGCGTTAACAAACGAGCATGAACTGACAATCATTAATAGAGGCAGTGCGCATTGGTGGGCACCGCCTGCAAGTGTGAACGATGGTTGCATGAGCTTAAGATTTTGGACAGAAGTAAGGAAACTAGTGTTCGTGGACTTTTCAAAGCTTGTCACATTACAAAAACAGGCACGGATTGCGTCAGCGACACAGTGGTCTGGGTAGCGACACAAGCCTAATTTTCTTTTTCTTTGCCACAAAGAACTTGTATGCATGCACTGTACTGTGTGTAGCTATTATTTCTTATTTTTTCTGGGGCAACCCAGTAAACCAGTTGTGAGTTAGCACCCGTGGTGTCCCGTCCTCTTCTTTGTCCATGTTTGTTTGCGCTAATGGCTTCAATGCATTACAACAAGAGTTTACAGTATTAGGTCCTGCCCCACCAGTAGCCTCAAACCCTTTCAATCCTGCCCACATCAGTCAGTTTCAGTCAAGGCAGAGACTAACTTGCTACACAAAGCATGAGCAAAAGCCATGAATTACAAATAAATCTTAATTCACCTTTGCAATTCTGCATCCTGTCACCCAGCGCTGCAAGGTCTGCTTGTCCTCAGCACAAAGGTACTTGATGTACTTGGATGATTTTGTTTGAATTTGTGGGTGCTGCAACAACAGCAAACACAGGTTAGAAGCAGTTGTGACACACAAGTTGGCAAATTTTTGGAATCTATCCAACATTTATTTTCCTCATTGACAATATAGACACATGACAAATGATGGGCAGAAAAAGAAAGAAACAGCATAATATCAAGGTTTGCACAAACATCAGTTTCTGGGTTCAAAGTGAATAGCAATTAGTGTAATAATTTTGAAACTGCAGCGACATTACACATTTGCCTGTCAGGCAAATGTGAGTCGTGCGTCATCATGATGTCACAGAACACGAATGCAACACGGAACCTTGACTGCATGATGCTGGCAGTACAGGCTGTGTTGCGCCTACTCAGCCGGTTGCTTACTGCCTCTGTTCAATCTTAACCCGTTCTGTCCAGTCGGTGCACTTGGCAGACATACTCACTGTACAATCTTCCTCGTGGTAACATTGCCTTGACTGTTAGGCTTATAACCAGCGGTGCCTCGCTGAGAGTTGGAAACCTAAGTTATATTTTGGAGTCGAGTTGACACTGATCAATTTGCAGTGACCCACCCAGCGTTCTCGCAGAGTTCAGAAACCACTTTGCCAACAAGAGCGAGAGCATGAGGACAGCATGCATGATGCTTTCTCCACTGCTGCCACTTTCTAACATTGCGTGCACAAATCATGAGAAAAAAAAGTAAACGCCACACTCCATTGACCATTGGCACAGTTTAATCATGCTAGGGCGGCAGGCCTAACCAGCACTGCTTCGGCAGGACAACCAAAGCTGCACTTTCACACGGAGCCGACATAATGGCAATTTTGTTAATGGACACCATGTTTGCAGCATCACATACGCAAATTTTGTCTAAAAAATGAGTGACGCACCATGTAGCATCCTAAATTCCAGTTGCTGCTATACATCGGTGCCAGGGCATAAGGAGGTCCAAATAATCGCACAGGTTCAAAAAATCAAGTGTCTGAAAAATCGGTCAACAAGGGTATTTGATATTTTTGCTACAGTAGGCTAGCGCTAATTCAGCTCCAATTAATTCAATTCTGACCGAAGGCCTCGGCTGGTGACCATGTGGGACCAAACTTTGGTTTTGGTCCCATAGAGTTGGCTGTGCATCATGCCTAGGCCCAACCTCATTGGTGACCACAGGGGTGACTCTAATAGAGGCAACATTTGTCTTGGTGCTACTTAATGCACAGTGAACGCATCAAAGACACATTGTCCTATCACAAAAACATCCATGTTCAGCTTGCCCCAGGAAGATTTTAGGGCGAGAACGGTGGCTCACTATGAATGCTTACCCAATTCTACTACCATGCGATTTTTCCTTTTTTTATTTTTCCCAAAAAATTTGCCAAACGTTGCTTGAGCCTACTTTCACAACAGCCTACTCTCAGAGCCAGCCTGGCCAGTGTCATCGCCATCGCAAGACAGCGACCACAGATGGCAACGAAATGAGTTCTTGTACAGCATGACAACGGAGTGATGACACGCCGCTTTCAGTCTAATTATTAAAACACATTCAAACAATAAGCTATTTTATATGTCAAGTTAGCCACAAGTTGTGTCGTGTGATTTTGGCATTCCAGAGAATTGCTGAGTAGCAGGACAAACTAGGTGGTTAGTCTTGGCAAGGGCTACCATTCAATGTAATCCATCTATCAAGTACCTAATGGAAAAGATTATTCTTACATGCCTATAATAGTATCTTGAACGCCACAATGTGTACCCTGACTCCATGAGTGGTTTACGGCGAGGCAGGTCATCAATAGACAATGTTATTGACCTAACAACATTCATACAACAAAAATGCCTCAAGCGCATATCAGTGGTGCTCTTTCTTGATGTGACAGGGGCGTACGACAATGTTACACATGAAGCGATCCTCGGGTCATTGGAGGTTGTTGGAATCGCTCACCGAATGTTTCTGTGGATCCGCGACTATTTCAACGGAAGGTCCTTCTTTGCGCTGACTGAAGATGGCCCGACTGCCAACTACCTTACACATGGTGGCATCTCACAGGGCGGGGTATTGAGCCCCATTCTCTTTAACCTAGCTATGGTTGGCCTTGCTGAAATGTTACCCAAGCTAATTCACCTATCAATGACAGCAGATGACATTTGTCTTGGGTCTTCTGCAGTGACTCGTCTTCAAGTGCGCGCAAGAATTCAGCAGGCAGCCACCCTAACCTGTTCATATCTCCGCAAACAAGGCCTTAGGGTGTCCATCAAAAAATACGCGTTAATCGCATTTATATGGAAACCCATGGCACCGTACCCTGTTTCTCTCAATGGCCAGGCTATCAAATACCAGATGTCTCACCGCTTTTTAGGTTTGATTATTGACAGGGATTTTTCCTCCACTGCATCTACCTGAAGCGGAGACTAATTTCTATTGTGCGTGTACCAAGGTTCCTGTGCGGAAAAACCTGGGGCACGCCGGTACGGTCCACGCTGCAGCTGTACAGAGCACTGTTTCTGGGTGGTACAGCTTGCCGGTTTTGGTGAACACATGCAAAACAAACATTCGTACCCTCGAAAGTTTACAAGGCTAGACTCTACGGACATGTCTCGGACTACCCCGATGCGCTTCGACTCATGCAACAAGCATGACTGCTAGAGACTACTTGGTTCCAACATATATAATGACTGACAGCCTTAGAGCACACATTCGACATCTGTGTCGCGTACCCGATCATTATATTGCTGCTTTGCCAGCACAAAGCCCTCAAGCCACATTTTCTAAACCTATCGAGACACATCAAGGCTACCTTCCGTCGGGCTTTACACCAACAGCAAGACCACTGTTACCTCTGTGGTTCCTACGACAACCGCAAGTACGCCTCACGATTCGGGGAATAACGAAGAAGACCCGTCATTCAACAGTGGCTCTACATCAGTTCATACTGTCATTGCTGAACGAGGCATGCGAACAAAGAACGCACATTTACACCGATGGATCTGTCTCAGCCACCAGCTCCACAGGCGCAGTTATTATCCCGGCCTTACAAATTACAACTGCTTTCAAAGTGTCGCATATAACGACCTCTATGGTAACAGAACTTGCCGCTCTACGTGCAGCTGTTAATTACATCCCACAAGCCAAACCTCGAAAGTGGGTCACTTTTTGCGACTCCAAGAAAGCCCTTCAGAGTCTGCAGTCAGCCTTATGACGCAAGACGCATGACCAACTGGTGTTTGAGACCAGGGAGGTTCTCCATCGAGCCCTCATAAACGGACATGACGCCATCTTCCAATGCCTTCCAGGGCACTGTGACATCTTCAGAAATTACCTTGCTGACGACGACGCCCGGTCAGCCCATAAAGAAACCTCGACACCTCCTGTACCCCTACAAAGGACAGATGCTGCGAAGGGTCTTTGTTTACTTGCTCAAACCAAGACTGAAGCTTTGTGGAACACTCCGATTTTCTCCAACTGCTGTGTTCTCTGGTTGGATCCTACACTGAAGCTGCAGATTTCATCGAACTTCTCCCGCTGTGATGCAACTTTACTGTGCTGCCTCTGGTTAGGCGTGGCTTTTACGAAAGCCTACTCATTCCTTATTGGAATGTTCGACAAATCGATCTGTGACTCGTGCAGCTGCGAAGAGACGATTGAGCACGTATTGTGTTTTTGTAATCTCTATGACAACGAATGCGGCATTCTTCAGAGGGTGTTAAACCGGTTAGATAACAGACCATTTTCAGAGACTAAGAATCTCGGAACATGGCCCCATGCATCGCAGGCTTACAAAGCGATGCGGGCACTGCTACATTTCATGAAAGCGACTGGCCTCAGTGACCAATTATAGGCGTGAAGTTATGGACATCCACACGTACTCACACTGATAGTGCCTTCTTCCCTCCCCCTCCTTTCTTTTCTTCCCTTAAACCCCTTCCCCTGCGTAGGGTAGCAAACCGGGTGCACATCTGGTTGACCGCCCTACCTTTCCTTCCTTTCTTTTCATCCTCTTCCTCCTACCATCCAATTTGTGGTTGTTGCAGAGTCGTTTGATAAATGTAGAATATCAAACGTGCTACGTACCATGCGGAGGACATGTTTTTCATTGACAGTGAAAGTACTATTCAGGACTGATGATAAAGGACATTAACTAAATAAATTTCCATTCTGTGAAGGTAGAGTTCGCAGGTCTCGTCTCATTCTTATTCCCAGAATCGGAAGCACGCTACATTCTTCTTGCTAAAAAATCAGGTATGTGTCTGAGTTTTGCTTTGTTTAGGAGCTCTAATGCCATCTGTTGTTAGCTTTCTACTTTGAAGCTATAAAGAGTGGGAGTGCGCATTCAATTCACGGAGATGTTAGACTCTGGCAAATGGTGCCAAAGGAATTAGTGGTGTTTGTTGTCATTTCTTTCGCTTCTTGCTTAATGAAACCCACCAGATAATTCAACCAGTTCATCGGTCCTGTCACGGTCAAATGTGCTAGAATATATAAACATTGACGCACATGAAAAAGAAAAATTGCTTTGCTTTAACCGATGCCATGTCGAATCCCGCATTTCTGGTCTCGTTATACAAGCTGGAGAGTACTCCACTGAATTAAAGCATGGCCAACAAAATTTTATATTTATTTCATGGAGTCTGAATATTCATTATATCGAGGTTCAACAGTAGCTACAATGAGGACAAAGTTTGTGCAGATTGCTTAAAGATTCTTGAACTGCAGTTAAGTATCTCGATTCTTGTCAGTGGTGCGACGGGAGGTGCACACACCACAAATGCTGGATCACATTGGTAGCACGAATCAAGAATCTCACAACCAAATAGCCTGCTTAACAGCTTTAGTCACCATAATTACACTAGACTCATTTGATAAACAGTGAAGAACTTTAAGTAGCAAGAATAGCTTGGTTTGGGTAAGTTGGTTCATCTTGACAGTTTTCATAAAAACATGCTAAAGAGGAGGATGAAAGGAACACATACGACAGGACTGGCGTATGTGCAAATACCGAATTGTAGATTTTGAATCGAATACCGAATCAAATCAAGAAAGCCTAATATACAATGGGACATCAAATACCAAAGCTTTATTACAAAATATATTGCTCACACATTTTGTGCTAGAAAACACGGCACTGCCTACACTCAAAGGTCTCCTAACATTGCATTACAAGAATGTAATAAGCTATCAGTAACTTGACTACATAGAAATCAACATACTATACAGTACAGTCTACTCTGATTAAAGGGAACTGCAAATTAGTTTGCCAGCATTGATTACAGCTCAGTTCTAGTATATGAAGGTCTGGAAAATATTTCTTTTTATCAATAAAATGTTTGTTGAATAGAATTAAGTGCCTTTTTCCATCTGAAGCTAAAGAATTAGTCGCATTATGTGGTACTGAATAACAATGAGGCTCTCAGTTTAACAGTGTACCTGTGTTTTAAAGCCAGTTTATTGTGTCAGCAATTATTTGGACACTCTAGGCACATTTCTGCTGTCACCGCAATGTTCCGTTTAAGGTCCAAGGACGATAACACAGTCGCTGCGCACCATATGCTGCGTGTGCGAGTGAGAGCGAGCGACAATGGTGGCTCCATCTCCGGTCAGCCACCTGCGCACGGTGTGGCCATGCAGGCCCTTTTTTCAAAAGCAATGTGCAGTGTGCACAGAGCCGCTGCGGGCTGACCACTTCACAACTGCTAGGTACTGGCCGCTCAGTTCCTGTTGAAGCGAGAGGCAGCACGAAGGTCAATTCACCTGCTGCTGCTGCACTTTCTCACTCCAGCATTTTGACAGCGAGTCTCCACAGTCATCGAGTGAGACGTGTTAATGTTTGCTTGTGCGTATGTGCATGTTTGTTAATTTAGTTAGTAAGCGAATGTTTACATGTTTATACAGCCGATAAGACTACTATCCTTACTTTGTAACTGCGTTTGAGGTAGACTCACTAAGACAGCCTTACCTTGACTGCAAAGCCGAAATCTGTTGGTGCCTTGTACTTCTTCTTCCATCCAAAACCAACATAAATGTTGTTCATCTCAAAGGTAGTGAGACAAACTAAGTCTCTTGGCAACTGGAAAGAAATTCGATACACTGAATTAAAGACCAAGACAGTTCTTACATTAGGACACCTCAATGTTGTACACTGGGTCAGCAGCTACTACAGTGCACGTGTTAGTACCCGAGGGAAAGCAGGCAATTCAGGCTCAGAGTCAGCGATAATCATCGACTGCCTTGCAACAACACTGAAGTCTGGCCACAAGAAGCACACAAAACTCTAATGGTCTTGCTAAGAATTTCAGGAAAAGCCCAAAAGCCATGCCCAGAAACATTATTCAACTTGTGGCTACTGTGCGGAGCAGGAGCTGCTTGAAATGGCCCCGCATTACATATTAAATATGGTATAGCCCAGTCACCAAATAGCAAGCATTTCAGTATGAGTCATCCAAGTCATTGAACTGTACGATCATGTAATTACCACTATACCCAAGCACATGTGCCTTGCTAAAAAAAGAAAAACACCTAGTTTCACCCACAAAGCAGTGACAGCAGAGTAAGACCTTGGTTTCAGCCAGGGTGCAAAAGGTGGCATCGATAAAAGGATCACCTTGGATTTGCCCTTCGGGCAATAGTACAGCCCCGAGGCCCGGAGGAGGCAGAAGTGCTTCTTCCAGGCTTTCTTGCCGTCACTCTTGAGGTAGAGAAGTCCCTCGACCTCTGGCACTCCGACACTTGAAGAACCGCTGAAGAATTCCTGCACACACCACAACCCCAAGCTGCACATCTGCGTCACTTGGAAACTGTACAGGAGGATCATTCTAGTTTTCCACTTCCCAACGCTCAAATGTTATTGACGTGCAGGCTCAAGCAGCATGTCTATGAAAAAAATTTGAGCGATTTCTTGTCAAATGGCTATGGTGCAACAACAATTCCCTAGATTTTGTTTTCCAGCAGCGAATTGCCGTTAACTGACTTTACGTCTAAGAAAAGTGAGCTCTGGGACACTGAATACACACTTTGCATTTAAAGGGCCCCTCACCAGGTCTGGTCATTTCAAGCTGACAACAATTTGCGCCAACGATCGTGACTGCTAAGTATTACATCACTAAGTGCCGTGGAATAAGAGGAAATTTCAAACTGAATGCCGTTTGCCCTTCTCCTTGCGGGTGTCATGCTCCAAGCCGGAGCGTTGACATATATGTGCAAGTGCGTCTACGTACCTGTGTCTGTGCTGTGACGTCGCTCATAGCGACACCTGACTTTGAGAATTATTCAAGGTAACATCTGTAAATTTCTGTAATCTATTGCTTCAATAGACAAGGTTTAGAGAAATAATAGAACACACAAACCGAATGTCTGCACGTTATAGAGCGACAGCCCTACTACTCCAGCTACAAAACCAGAAAACATCTGGTTCCGTACATCTGACCTTCAAGCTCAGTCAAGGTCAAACTGGGACTTAGCCTGCTTAACGCGTTGTGGAGTGAAAATGAACAGCGGCTCAACTAATTCTAAAAATTCTTACAGCAGAACACTCCATAGAGGGCATGTAACAACTTCCAGCCTATAACCAAAATTTGCATGTGTCCTGCTGAGCGGCCCTTTAAGGGGTCATGGTGGGGTAAATCCCCTGAAAAATCGAACTTGCAATTTTGGCACAGAAAAATTGGCTGCACTACGAGAAACAAGCCTGTGGAAGCGCGACCTTCAGCGCCTGCTCAAAGCTGTTCAAATGTCGCGCCGAAGTGTGCTGCGCGCCCTGGCCTTTAAATATGGTGGCCGGTTTGTTTATCATTGTCGTTCACGGTTTTCTTCATTATGGCGTCGTTTAGTTTTTTGCTTGTTTGTGTGTATGGTAAGTAAATGATTTGTACTAAAAATTATATATTAATTAAAAGAAAATGAGACATCCACCCAATTGTAGCAACTGCCACGAAGGAATCCCATACAGGTTCCTCGAAAGAAAAGCATCGCAGTTGAAAAATTCGTCCTGGTCGGGGGTTCGAACCTGGGACCACCGCCTTTCTGGGGCAGCCGCTCTACCATCTGAGCTAGCCAGGCAGCTCGCAGATGGCAGGGCAAAGCGGAATTTGTTAACAACTCAAAGCAAGAGTTTGATGTAATGGTCTTTTGTAGAAAAGAACTATTACGTCGAACTCTTGCTTTTGCTTACGTGGTCGCCACTGTTTCGAGTTTTAAATGTATATTACTTTCCCATAAGATGGCACAATCATCCATAAAATGGAGCAGAAAGAGAACATTAAAGGTAATCGGTCTTCTGAGCAAGTGTATTCATGGACGAACACAGAACACCAATGAGTCGCCCAACCAACATATCTGGTGCCGCTGCCATAAAAAAACTTTGTCAGTGCTTATACATTAAAAACAGCAACTAACATGCTCTAGCCTACTAGAATGACGGTAAATATGCACGAAAAGCTGTTCTGGAGGTCCTTGGAATTGTTCCAGAGCGGTTTTGCAATATTTCCCTTGTCAGAATGGACAAAGAGCTTGTTGACAGGGCAGAATTCTATGACTCTGCCGAGAGCGAGGAAGGACGATGGATAAAAAAGAACACTAAGAAGGGTTTAGGAAACACCTGCAAGAAAGTCAGCAGTGAAATGTATTCTCCTGGGGCATTTTGAGCATCCACAAGCAGTATTCGAACATAAAACTTCATTTTTCTCAAATTGCACTTTTTATGAATTTTTCAAATTCAATGTACCTTTTCTCAGAAAGTATTTATCCCATTCCATTCAAACTTTGTACATGTGTACTACAACCAGTCATAAATATTCTGAACTAAAAAAATATCTGATGATATGAATGATAACACTGGAAAAAATTTACAATGCAAGAAACCCCCCCTTGAGGCTTTGTGCAAGCAGAGACATTATTTTTTTGGGGTGCGACCTTCAAAGTGGATGTGATATCTCTTTAGTTCAGATATAACCTATGAGTACTTACAGTAACACTGTGTAACATCATCACATTCCTCTACGTGATTCCAGAGAAAAGGTACATCAAATAATTAAACACACCCAAAATTTTGGGAGTGGGCCACAGGAAAGGCAAACCATCTAAAACAAAGTGTCTCGTGTTGTACCCAAGAGCATCTTTTGTAAGCGTGTGAAATTTTATGCAAATATCTGCAGCCATTTGTACAATATTACGTTAAAACTAACATGTACCCTACCATACCTCCTTTAACTTCATGCTAGCAGCAGAGATTTTAGAAAGTGTAGTTTGCAGATTTTGCAGCGCAATTTGCCCCACACGACTGACCACTTTGGGCACTTCGTGTGCATTCACAGCCTTCTTTCACGCTCGGAAAATACTTTTATGTAGCACGTATTGAGCAACAGAAAGCTGAATCAGGTGTTCTTCATGTTGCTCTACAATTTTCTCATTGTCACTTTTCCTCAAATTATAATATTCGAGAAGTTGATTAACTAATTAAAACTTATTATGTAATTAGGCACAATGCAAATCTGAGTACAGTCGACTCTCACTACTATGGAGTCTCATAATCCGACAAAAAATGGCCATTTTATTCTAAGTTCGTAATATCCAAAACGCCTCACTTCCTAAACTTTCGCCGCGATGTCTAACAACTTCATTGCAAAGAGTGAGTGATGAACGTTCAAACTAAATAACAAAAAAAGAAAGTCGCAGTTTCGGCCAGAAGGCCAAGCATCGTCTGCAATAGCAAATTAAGCAGGATAAGCACAGCAGCAGCAGTGAGCGAATTGACCTTCGTGCTGTTGCTCGCTTCAGCGCGAACTAAACGTCGTAAGCGCAGAGCATACGAAGCTACCGGCACTGGGCACACTCCGTCCACATTGCAGATCGCTTTGAAGACATGCCATAAGGAGCAGCCGCTGGAGTAGAAACCCCTCCTCTCTCTCACCTCTTCCCATGCCTCGTGTGCGCCACGGTGAGCCGTGATTGTCGGCTGGCCCTCGCAAGTGAGTTGTCGAAAAGTATGTTTTACATGACCGATCTTGAAAAAAATTGTCGCTAATTTCGCCCGCTACAGCCGATAGTCCATTGTAGCATGGTCCATTAAAAGTGAACTTCGTCGCATTAATAAAATAGGTAGAACAAACTAAGAAATATGGTTCGTTATATCCGAAAGTCTGTTGTACGCAAGTCCGTTGGAACGAGCGTAGACTGTACCTGCAAGCGGCGGCAAACAACATTACCTTGGTTCTGTCAAGCTACATGACATTTGTGTATTTTCTAAATCCTGGTGTGATGGTTGGGACACCCCCTTTTATATGTGGGTGTCCAATGTAACTTGTGCCAAAATTTTTTTTAAATCACCGCCCCTTCCAGTCTGTGAAGACAATCAAACAGCGAAGCTGTGTTAGTTACACTGAGCGTTACACCATGCAAGTAAATATAATAATATTTGGGGTTTTACGTGCCAAAACCACTTTCTGATTATGAGGCACGCCGTAGTGGAGGACTCCGGAAATTTTGACCACCTGGGGTTCTTTAACGTGCACCTAAATCTAAGTACATGGGTGTTTTCGCATTTCGCCCCCATCGAAATGCGGCCGCCGTGGCCGGGATTCGATCCCGCGACCTCGTGCTCGGCAGCCCAACACCATAGCCACTGAGCAACCACGGCGGGTACCATGCAAGTAAAACTTCACAAGCTGTCTATATAGTAAATCTTTTGTTTCGCTATCCTGTCACCTCATTTTCACTTTTGCATGCTTTGCATGGTGAGCATGCTGTAGGAGTGCTTCTTTCTTGCCGTGCTTTTTTTTCGCGTGCAAGTTGCTCGCCCCTTTCTTGCACTCCAGTAATGAGAGCAAAGTTTGGCGCAGAATGATAACCATTGGTTTTTTATTCATATTGTGTGTAATGTTGTATTTGCTTGGTCTTGAGTTGTGGCGTCTTGTGTTTTCACTGCTTGGTGTGCCTCCTCCGCTTGCAGTGCTTCGCATGGGGAAATCTTGCACTGCTTGCTCTTGAGTTGGCCGCAGATGATGACATTTACACTTCACAATCAGAGCCTTGTGCTTGAAAATTAAACCTGTTCATCATTTAAGACAATGAACGGCTCATACACCCTTAAGCAATGGCTCATAGCCCCATAAACGTGGCCTCCCCATTACGACGACAGAAGAGAAGTGAAACTCTATGCTGGAGTGATGAGCGGCAGCGGAGCCAGCTGTGGAAGAAGACGATGACGCTCAAGTCATTGCTGATGATAGTTTTAGCGAACTCCAACGACAGCGTAGGGTCCGCACAAACAGCTTCGCCATCAAATACGCGAGTGCCACGTAACAGCACCAAGGTAACGCAGTTAGAAATCACTGGAACAAGTCGGACTATTTTTTGTATCTTGCATAAATATATAATTAGTTATTATCAATTAATTAACTTCTCAAATATTAAAATCAGATCAAAATTGTCAAGCAGAAAATTGTAGGCCTCCATGAAAAATACCCGATCCATCTTTCTGCTGCTCTCTGTGTGCTACACAAAAGTTTTTTCCAATAGCTAAAGAAAGCCCGCAAAACACGAAAAAAGGCTGTGCGGCATTTTTCGTGTGCTTCTGCAGGCTACCCCCTTTCTCCTTGCTCAAGCAGGAAGGCGGCGCTCGTCCAGGCACCATCTTTCCAAGATCACCTTCGCATGCTTTCACTGACTCCTCACTGCGATAGCATCTTATCGCACCTGGACATTGTGCGGAACATGACACTGCTCCCCTTTGGTGGCCGGTCATGGGTGTGTGCGATTTGAGAGGTGCGTGCGCAAGTAGTGGCAGTTGAAAAATTATGGGGTTTTTATGTGCCAAAACCACCATCTGATTATGAGGCACGCCATAGTGGGGGACTACAGAATAATCTGGACCACCTCGGGTTCTTTAACGCGCACCTAAATCTAAATACAATGGTGTTTTCGCATTTCGCCCACATCGAAATGCAGCCGCCAAACCAGGATTCGATCCCACAACCTCGTGCTTAGCAGCCGAACACCATAGCCACTAAGCAACCGTGGCAGGTCAGCGGCATGTCATTTAACCACCTGACCATCTCTGTCTGTGGAAGTTTTCATCTATAATCTCGATATTCCTTCCCAAATGATGCGAAATTTTGTTATATTGAGGTTCTAAATACTAGATGGGGTTCTATGGACAAGAAGTTACAGAAAGGCAAATACTTTTTTATATTGAGAATTTCATTATATTGAAGTTCGTTATATTGAGGTATAACTGTACTTTATTTAGGAACTTTAATGTTATCTCTATGTTGGTTTTCTACTTAGGATATAGAAAGCGTGTGCACGTTTGATTCAATGGCATGGCAGAATGGGACAAATACTGTCAAATGAATGACATTTTTCTGCATCTTGTTTAATTCGACCTGCCAGATAGTTAGATAAATTACATCAATACCTTCAGGGTTGAATTAACAGGAGTCAACTGTATCTACGGTCTTCACATTGAGATTTAACTATTATACTTAAGAGGAAGCTTTAGCTCGAGCTTAACTCCGACGCGGCCTATTCAAATACATGTAAAACGTAAGAACGTTTTTCTGATATAACCCCTGGACCAATTTTAATGAAATTTGTTGCATTTGAGAGAGAAAGTCAAGTTCTAGTGACTGTTGGAAGCAGAATTTCGATTTACAGCCTCAATTTTGTTAAAAAGATTTTCAAACATTCAAAAGCTTCAAAAAATTAGAAGTATGAAGTTTACAAACTTATAGCTCTACATGAAGAAGAGATATCGCGGTTCTGTAAGCGGCATCCATTAGATCATTGAAAGCGGACAAATTTAGTATGTCATTTTATATCTTGCGTAAATTAGTTACATTGTGTGCAAGGGTTCTGCAAAAGCTGTATTTCCATATTACTGAATTTTTTTAGATTCGTGTGTAACATATCAATTTTGTCCACTTTAGATGTACTATTAGATGCAATTCACAGAATTGTATTATCATTTTTTGTTGTTGAGTTACAGAGTTGTAAACTTGATAGTTTCATTTCCGAGATTTTAGTCAATTTTTAATAAAAAATAGCCGAGCTATATCGAAAATTCGAAACCAACAGTCACTAGATTTTAAGTTTCCCTTTTAACTGCAACAAACCTTGTGAAATTTGGTGCAGTGGTTGCCGAGAAAAATGAATTCTGCTTTTACATGTATTTAGATAGGAGTGCCCGAGCTAAGGCTTCCTCTTAACCCTTTGAGGGTCAATGACGTAAATATGTGCCGCCGCGAACGAAGCCCAAAATGGTCGATGCCGTATATTTACGGTGCCCTCTGTGCTTTTAAAAAACGCATCAATTTCCTAACCTTTTCTTTTCTGTCATGTGCTGCCACTATGTGGGAATACAGGGAATTTTTTTGTGCGCCTCCCTCTCTTGATTTTTGTTGCATGGTTCGTTTTAGCGCTAGTTTGCTCCTGCGTGGGCGGGTGGCAGTTTGGGTTTGGTTCTGTGGGCGGTTCAGGCTTCTTGTGCTTGCAAAACTGATGGCTATCTTGTTACTAATCGCTCAAAGGACGACTGCTTGTTTTGCGCTCGTTTAGTGCTCAAGGGAGTGCGCACAGGAAGGATGCCGCCATGCATGCGTTTCCGTTGCTTTTTTTTTTCGGAGACTCGCGATAACTAATTGTCTCTGGTTGGCGATAAGATGAAGATTAGCGGAAGTTTGTCACACGTTTTGCTTTTTTGACGGCCACACAACCACACAGTTTTCTTGAGTGCACGCACCGATGCAGTTCAATTACACTATGCATGTACATATTAGTGTAAGAGCTGGAACATCTAACATTTGAATATAGCAAAATATTCTAGTGTGCACATTTTAAAAGCCTTGAACTATAACAATGCATCAAATTTTCAATTCCTGTAAGTTTATTTCCTTTTTTATTGTTGTTATTCATGAATGAAGAGTACATATATACCAACGCAAAATATATTTTTCTCACTTTAAGGTCACGTAAAAGAAATTAGTGAATTTTTTTCGAAATGAGCCCTTAAGAAGAATTGGAATTCGCAATAAAAGAAAATCCGACCCTGGGTAGTCGCATATGGCGAAAAAAAATCGACCCTCAAAGGGTTAAGGCCCACATTCTTCTACACAGTGGTGCATCCCTGATAAACCCATTAGTGGAGTCAACTGGCACTGTGAATATGACTTTTGGAGACTTTGGCTGGGCGACAACTCATTTTCAGAGTTCTGAATGTACTAGTATTTATGACAATAGTAGCCGATTTAGGACCATACAAAAAATATACCTGGCCTCTGTACACTGTTCGGGTTGTTTCTGTTGGTGTGCTGTATTTGTTATGCGCCTTGCCTGCCAGTACTCGGGGGTGCAGACCTCGTCAAGTCTGATAGACGGCTTTTTGTCCGTAGACACCAAGTGTCTTTGATAGTGAAATAAACAATTGATTGATTGATTGATTGATTGATTGAATTAGTTTATGAAGGATAAATGGGAAACTGTTGCATTTACCCAAGTGTATTGCTTAAGCAAGCCTTCTTTGTCCACAGTGAGGTCAGCACACACAGGCAGCCATGTATGTGGCCTTACAAGGAATGACAGAGAGCAACAGCAGAAGCAATCGTAAGCTCACCCGCATGACTGCTAGGCACCCCTGGCAGGACAGCTACCAGCCAGGATTACGAGTACTGCCTTGCAAGCAAGCACCTGAAGACGTGCAAATGCCACAGCACACGCAAGCAGCAGAGCAAGTATGCCTGCCACTTGGAAAATTATGCTACGCTGAAAGGCGGCATGCATAAGCAGATGCAAGTTTTGCCCACAACGGCTGCAATGCTGTGCTGCCGCCCATATGGTCACTGGTCCTGGCTGCGGCAGAATGCAATAAGACTTGCACAACTCAAGTTATGCGCATGCCAAAGAAGCTTCTGATTATCAAAATTAACCTGCAGTCCTTTACTATAGCACCTCTTGCAGTGTCAGCTTCACAACAAAAGTCCGTCTATAAAAACACGCAATATAATAGACTAAGTTTCACCCAACTTACGTCAATCAATGCCAACTTGGCATCATCATCCAGCTCAGCTCCATGCTCCGAAGAACTTCCACCAAGCAGGTAGCTCTGCAGGTTTGCACAAAAACATGAGCGCAGTGAGGCCAGGAACACTGCTGCCGCTTCCACTGGGAAGTGCAGCCTGAACGCGGCACTGGGAGCGCACTTTGGAAGCAATCAGAGGAAAGAGTAAAGAAAATTGCACGTTTGTTTTTCTTTTTAACCTAAATGTTTACACAATAACAAAAAGGAAATGACAGCCATAGAAAAGGCAACATGCACAAGTTGTGGGTTCCACTCTCACCTGTGAAAATTTGTCCTTTATTACTTTCCTTTTCTTTATTACAGTATAACTTCACTCACAGGTTCCAGAAAAAAAGAAACGAGAAAGAATGTACCAACCAAGAAGAAACACATGGTCAGAAGTGAAATCAAGAGTTTGATGAAATCTCGTCAGAAAAAACCGGCATAATTGGAAGAAAAATAAAGCGCCGACCACAATGGGGTTGTCTAAAAATTCTTAACAGTTTCGGCTTCCACATGGAAGCCTTGTTCACTGAGCTGAGAGGCATAAAACCTCCAGCTTAAATCTGCGTCAATAACCACTTCAGGCATCTTGCATATGTTGGTGGGAGATTGCCAACATTTCAATTAAGAGTGTATGGGTTGTTTGGATAGTCAGGGATTCCAGATACTGGAATTCCAGATACTGAAACGAAGTTAAGAAGCACGGTGTCACGCACAGACAAGTGAACATGAACACATCACACTTGATGTGTTCATGGACACTCACTGTCGAAGCACTGGTGTGAGCAAGTGTGGCAGCAGCAGCAAACAAAGTTACCTTCGTGCAGTCTCTCGCTTCAACGCGAACTAAATGTCGAACGCACAGCGCATACGAAGCTACCGGCACTGGGCGCACTTTGTCCACATCACAGATTGCTTTCAAGATATGGCACCCAGATGGCCGTGCCGTAAGCAGCAGCCGTCAGAGTAGAACCCCCCTCTCCCTCACCCCCTTCCCCCCATGACTCGCACGTGAAACAAGACAATGTGCTTCCGTCCCTCCTTTCTCCCTCGCGCGCGCAATATTGAGCCGCAATCGTTGGCTGACCTTGGCAAGTCAGTTGTCAGCATGTGTCGACACGGCAAAAGTCAGTTTTATATGCCTGATTTTGGCAAAAATTACCGCTAATTATGTCCGTTGTAGCCGATAGTCCGTTGTAGCGCCGTCCATTAAAAGTGAACTTCGTTGCATTAATAAAATAGGTGGAGCAAACTAAGGTTCAAATGGTCCGTAATATCCGAAAGTCTGTTTGCGCATGGACAGTATGTCGCTGCGCATGCACCACTACAAGAGCACTACACATTCCCTTCTGCTTGAATCTGCATGCAGTCGTCAACTCACCTCAGGCTTCACAAACAGGTCATACTTCTCTTCCCTCTCAACAAATAGAATCCGGTTCGATGAGTCGCGAGTCCATAGCAGAAGGTTCTCCACCAGGTTCTCGTGGTCTTCATAGACACGTTCTACGTGAAAGTGCAAAAGACTAGACGTTACCCCAAAATTAAAATTACAGGCCCCATTTGTGCAAATACATTACCGCAGTGTATGTCACAATAAGAGCTCCCCCCCCGTTGTGATGGGCTATACGAGAAATTGGCACACCTAAGAGAAGAATCAATGCAGTGTGGCATACACAATGCTTCAGCTAAGCAAGGCCCATTTCCTGAATGCAGCTGCGTCTCACCATGTGCACAGTGTTATCATGGAATGCAAATTTGAAAACGTAGAAATTAATGCCCCCACTGCATGTGTCTAGGCACCTAATTTGTCCACCTCCTTTGTCGCCTACTTGGCCCGTCTGCTCCCAAGCATTCATTCTGATGGCCGAGACTACAATGCAGGCATCCATGTTAGCCGCTGGTCACCCTCAACGTGACCAAGCCCTTCGTGTTTAATGTCGCGAGAGAGGTCATGGCTTGTACCACACCAACTGCAGCAGATGCACTGCAAATGACTGAGCTTGTCCAGCATGCAACACCACTTGGAAAGCCGGTGGTGACCACTGCCAGGCAGCTCTGTGCATAAGCACATTGTGGGTGCATGGCGTCTTTGCATCCACACGAGCCTGCGCAACCGTGTGTTACACCCATCCCAGCTCCCGATTCCCAACATTTAAGCCAACCGCTGTGTCTGATGAGTAGCTTCCACTTGCAACATAGCTTATTGTGTGCCCCGTTTGGAAGAACCCGAAAACCGGCAAATGGTGTGCCAGTGTGGGGGGTTGAAACTGCAGCCGGCACAGTGAGCGAAAAACCGGGACGGAAAAATTGTTCAGCTAGCAACCCTAGCAGAGAAGTTGTTGAAATTTAAAATGAGTATAACTTTTAATGGTAAGTAACAGGTAATGCAATAAACAGGAGTCTAACTAGGTTTCTGACCCGGAAAATGTGTTCTGTTGCAAATAAAGGAACAAATCCTTGGTAACGCTTAAAATGCAATGTTTACTACCATAAAACCTTGTTAATTCGTTGAGCATGTGCTGGTGGACGGGTTGGTTAAGCATGATTACAATGTTAACTCGACTCTCATTAGTTTGAAAAATTGGATAACTTGAATTTGTCCTCTAGTCCTGCCAGGCATATGCATTATTTAATGGCATCAAACACTGGTTAATTTGGACAACCCTAGGAACACCGCAAGTGTGAAGGAGTGCTGCCAATGTGTGATGCAAAAGAGCAAAAGCAGCACCGGCTTCCAACAAAAACGAAGCGATGGAGTTTGCATTGCCATAGTCATCAGTGAAAACCGTACGAGAACGACATGAACACCAGAATGCTTCATGCCTATTTGTGCCTTTATAGCATTTATTACATTTACCACCTTGCACGACACTGCATTAGCCCCGAATGCCTTCAGAACTGCATAGTCGCCATCCCTTATCATGTCTATAGTGACCGTGGTGCCATCTGCAGTCACTGCGGCAAGCAGTAGTTTCGTTCCGACTTGGCACATGTTGGCCGCGTGCCTTAAGAACTGCATATATTCACCGTGACCTCGTAGATAGCAACCACAATTTCATCAGCCACCGAAGTTTTTTTCATTTTGAATCAGTACAATGCACATACAATGTCACAAACACGGCGGAAGCTATTGAGGGTGAACAAAACTGCGGTCGGCACGTTGGCATCAAACATGGCAATGGACAGGCAATACGTTTCCAACCAGCTCACTGGCGATAACATGTAATCAGGATGTGTGCTTGATAGTGAAAAGCACGTCTCAGATGAAGACAAAGGCCTTGTGCAGCAGCCACATTGCGAAGGAAGTTGCAAGGCCTTTGCTGCTGCGAATGCTAATCAGTCACATGATGACGAGAACTGCAGCTACTGCACTGCTCTTGAACAAAATGCAAACAGGATTAGTCGATACATTCAGTGAATAACAGCATGTTGATATAGTAGGCGTTTGTTTGTTTTCTTCTGATACCCTTGATAAATGTACATTAGGTTTATTTGGACATTTTTTTCTTTTCCCCCACCGTGCCCCCCATGAAATATGAATTAATGAGGTTTTACTGCATTTGAATATTCAATTTCAAAACCAGCGCAGACGCCATGCACTGTGGGAATCTATGTGATGCAAAGAATCTTGCAGGTAGCTGGTCATCCAGCATCGTCCGGGCTTCTGCAAAGCGTTACCAGACGGACGAATGTGTTAATGTAAGACGAGCGATTGTGTGTGTGACACTAGCACGTCTGTGATGGCAGCAGCAAGGCAATAACGACGGTGTCGTTGAAAGAATGACGGTCATGGCATGGCAACTGATTTGTTGTACTGTGGTGAAAAAACATTGTGGTGTTCTGTTACATAGGTTACAGCTATAACCTCACGCAATTTTTGTTTATGCATAACGCTGCTCACAAGCTATATGAAAATGTGCAGTGTGACGAGGAGTAGATTTTAATGAAGAGAAAGGAGGAGAGCTCGGCCTGGAGAGCGTGTCTCTAGCCTGCAGCAATACGACTACGTTTAAGGCAATGCTTGTCAAGGGATGAGTGGTGATGAAGGGGAGAAGGAAGACGTGCCAGGGTCGGACATGCTGGCACCGAACATTTCTGAGAAGTGCATTTCTTTCTGTCATTTAGAGTTTTGCTTGCAGAAGTCGTAGAATAATCCATTGCTAGAACCTGACAGGCTGGTCTCTACCTGCTAGCAAGACCATCTAAAGCCCAGACTATGTGGAGTGAGTGACCACCAAGCCTAGTATCAAAAAAGGCAGCCAGCAGTGGTACTAGTATCTCCCTGCTCCTCCCAGAACGTGGGAAGACCCCTCAACTGGGAGGATAGTGATGCAGTTTTGCGTTTCTGATGGTAAGGGACACTTCTGATCAACCTCGGAATTCGGGCTTAGTCCTAGTTTGTCCAGGATGTGCCGACTTGTGGTGGCAGAGGACAGCCTCTCAATCTGGGCTGTGCGGTGAGCTTCTGTGAGTTCATAAAATGTGTTATGTACCCCAATGCGAAGGAGGTGCTCATTTGGCATGTGCCTGGGGAGGTCTGTGAATGCGTCGAATTCGCGTCATCTCCTACTAAAAATGGCTAGTTTCAGCTTGCCCTGGGCAGATTTTCAAACAAATATGACACCTCACAATGAATAATTACTATATTTATCTAATTCTAATGGTTACCTTCTTTTCTAAAAGAAATTTGCCTCCACCAGAAATTTGTCTGTGTATGCAGAAATCGCCTGCACAGTGCAATCAGATACAAAACCAAAACCTGGCTTGCAATGGCCTGCCATCGGTTGCAGCATCGCTGCCACTGCCATAACAAGATAACAGCGGGAGGCCCTCTTTAAATGAGAGGCCGAGCAGAAGGGCTCTGTGGACACCTCATCGTGGCCTGGTATGGCCTCCTGAATGAATTGGTTGTGCGGTCTTTTAACAAGTCCTCAATTTCAAATGAACTTGATGGCACGGAATGTGACTTGATTCTCCGGCATCACTTTTGAATATAGTTTTGCTTTCGCAACACTCGGCCCATCTCGGCACCAGACCTCTTGAAGTATACGGCCAATGACAGTAGCAAGCTTGCTACAGCACCAGAAACGCTGTCACCGACGCATTCAGTACTGAGTCACGCGAAGTTTAGTAAAAGTGAAACTATCTACGAAAGTGGTTGCCCGAGAATACCGCCCAAGGAAAGCTCTGCCTCCTCAACTGACGAGAATGAGCGAAGATAACTCATTGCCAAATTATGATGATTCCTTGAATAAAGGTACCATTTCTTTTTCAGTTCATTTCACAATACAGTCGTGATCTTATTTTTAAATTTTTATTTCACATGACTGGAAAGTCACCTCTTGCGTTGCAACTGTGGTCACATTAGCTTCAAATAAATATGGTATGTGCCATCTGAGAGTGAAAACGATGAGCTTAAGCGTAAATAAATGTCCATTCTGTGAAGGTAAACTTGATTAGTTTCAGATTTTTCTGAATGTCAGAATCGTAGGCATGCCTACTCAGCATGACACTGAACTGCGAGAAAGAATCAAGGAAGCCAGGTCTCCAGCTGGTGCTACAGCTGCAATGTTGCGATATCACCATTGGCCCACCCATGACCCTGATTGCACTGCCTCCAGAATGAGTCGCATTAAAATCCTTGCAATGGCACATATTGTATATCATATTGACCGCAAAAAAAGATGGGGACAGCAGGCTAGAACACAAAAACAACACGGGCGGTAACTTTCAACTGGGTTATTCCCGGCAACCCATGGGCATAGACAGACAAATAGAACATGCGCAGAACACAGCAACCAAGAACCCTCATCAGCCTAGCGGGGCAACCAATTATAAAAAAAATCCATCTCTGATAGAAACAACCTAACGGAAGTGTCACTATCAGTTTGCCTGCAGTCTGGTCCTGGGTTGTCCCAAGAATCTTTTATCTCCTTAAACAGTGGTGCACAGGGACAGGCATTGCAGTGCGCCAGGCAAGTGCACCAATTCATCTTTCATTAACTTTTGTTCATGTGCCCTGGCTTGATCATTCAGGCACCGTCCTGTCTTCCCTATGTGGGAGGTGGTGGTGGTGGTGGTGGTGGTGGTGATGTTGAAGCAGGCGGGGTTAGCCTGGCATACATAGCCGGCAATTTTCCCTATGTAGGACTTGCCACACGCCAGGGGGATTTCGTACACAACTCCTACATTGCATTTTGCACACGTCTTGGTGTGGTTCTTGCCACAGCCTTGCCTTCCTTTAGGATCACGGGAGGTGCGGGGGCAGAGCCGCACCAGCTTAAAAGGGGCTGAAAAGACACGGGGGACTCCAAACCTGCCTGCCACCTTCCTTAGGTTGCGAGTGACCCTGTGAATATACGGCGCCACTTCAGGTCTTACGGCCATAGTAGTCGTCCTCACCCTTGCTTTGCTCCTAGATCCTTTTACCTTCTGCAGGAGACTTTCCACCACTGGCGTTACCATTGAGTCAGGGAACCCTGCCGTCTTAAGACGGGAAATCTGATTGTCAAAGGCAAGCTGCATCTTGTGTACACACGACTTGTGGAGAACCGATTCTAAGCAGAGCATCGCTACTCCTTGTTTAACAATCTTTGACTGGGAGGAAAAACATGGCACCAAACCATTCTGTGCCCAAGGGAAGTACTGCCAGCATGCATGGCCTTTAGCAAAAGAAATGCATAGGTCTAAAAAGCGGAGGGAATTGTCGAATGGAAGTTCGTGAGTAAAAGAAAGCCCTTTACCAAGTTGTTTGAAAACGGCTAGAATGCTGTCACAAGAAGTTAAACTGCCTTGCCCGTTAAAAACAATTAAAAAGTCATCCATATATCTAAAAACTTTCAAAATGTTTAAGAACTTCCCTCCCCCCCCAAACACCTGATCAAGCACTTTGTCAATAGTAGCTAAAAAAATGTTACACAAAAGCGGCGTATTGCATGCGCTGATGCAGATTCCACGTTTCTGCAGAAAGAAGTGTTCGTCATAACTGATAAAAGTGCTATTAAGATAGGTTTCTAAAAGCGTTAAAAAATCTTCCACCGGGATACCAGCTGCGTTGTGGAAGGGAATAGTGCCGTTTTCTTCAATAGACATCCTCAAAGCAACAAACAGATCTTTATGAGGAACGGAGTAAAAAAGATATTCTACATCTACAAAAAAAGCCGGACCTATGTCGTGGTTAGCCCTTAGAAAATCAACAACCTCGTCAGAGCTTTTTGCAACAAAGGGGTCAAATATAACACGCATCTTCAAACTCTTTAAAATGAAGCGGCTAACCTGAACCTACCACATTCCATGCTCGCTAACTATTGTCCTGAATGGGATGCCAGGTTTATGTGTCTTCGCAGTAAAGAAAACACTTAGCGTGGTGCCTGAAGAGCTACTGATGTCCCTAGCTAGTTTATCGAGATTAAGAGACTTGCACATTCTTACAACCCTGTTTTTTACTCTAGTTTCAGAGTTCCTAATAGGCTTAAGATCCTTCTTCAGTGCCTCAGAGGCTTTAGCACCAAACATGCCCTTCGGGAGCACAACAAATCCCCCCTCTTTGTCTGCTTCCAAAAGAACAAGCTCGTTGTCTTTACAAAACGTCAAAGTCCTATGAATGGCGGATACTGTTCGATTGGAAGCCGGTTTCTGAGTTTAAAGAAACCCACAACCTTCGCATTTCGCAAAGGTTGTGGGTTTGGTTCCCACCTGCGGCAAGTTGTTTTTTCATTTACTTTAATTTCCCTTAAGTTATCGTTTCTTTATTTCATTTATTAAGCACAAGTAATTTTCCCTATGTTGTCCTCGGTGTCAGTGTTTGTTGGCTTCTTAAGATACGACTAATAAAAAGTGGGCCCCTCGGTTAACCCCCTTTCTTCTCGTATAAGTCCTACATAGGGCAGACAGGACGGTGCCTGAATGATCGAGCCAGGGAACATGAGCAAAAGTTAACGAAAGATGAATTGGCGCACTTGCCCAGTCGCACTGCAATGCCTGCCCCTGTGCACCACTTTTTAAGGAGATAAAGGTACTTGGGAGAAGCCAGCACCAGACTGCACGCGAACTGATGGAGGCATATCACATAAAGAAAGAAAGGCCAAGACTGTGTTAGTGACAATTTCATTAGGTTGTTTCAATCGGAGATTGATTTTTTTTATAATTGGTCGCTTCGCTAGGTGTTTGTGGTAGCTGCATTCTACACATGTTTTATTTGTCTATATATGCCCACGGGTTGCCATGAAGAAACCAGTTGAAAGTTACCGCCTGTGTCATTTTTGGTTTCTCTCCGGCTGCCCCCATCTTTATTTACGGTCAATATGATATGCAGTAAACACCAACTAGGCCAAACTGAAGTCCTTCTGAGGCACATATTGTACTCTGGTGTCAGGATCACCAAGTCAATGATCTGTTAACAGTCTCCAAGATGGACCCCCTTTACTAGACGAGATATATGACATGCCAAACTTTGTGAGGCTTCAAAAATGAATGACAGCCTCGGTTGCAGAACCACATTGAAGAGGCTTTGGCCTCAAAACAGGCTCTTTCAGAATGTGGTCAGTCACAGCAATGCCTGACTGGCCTATCTCGCTGAAAGATCTACAGAAATTTCATGAAAGATGAGGCACAGTAGACTGACCCATGTAGAGCTGCGGGATGCTCTCGAGGATGGCCCACTTGGGATCCATAGGGACATGGTTCTTGTCAGCCAACAGGCGGGTCACATGAACGATGCTCATGCGCTCATCCACCAGCAGGCTCTTTGCGCTGTTGTCCGCACTGAATGCCTTGATGAACAGCTGCACAGCAGTGGCAAAGTCAACTCTCCTGCGGCGTGCCGCAAGTGCACACACACACATGTCTGCGGCCTCAGGGGCCTTTCCCAAGCCATGCAGTGGTGTGATCCACAACTCTGCAGTGACTATGCCGTCCAGCTCTGGTTTTGTGGCAATTTATTGAACACTTGTCAAAGAATGTAAAACATCAGAGTTTTATTTAAGTCAGAATGTGCCAACTGGCTTCTACACGTGCGTTCAAGAGAGCCCTGCCCCAAACAAGAGAAGGCAAAACACGTGACTCTTTAGTTAGGAGTGTGCAAATATTTGTAACTTTGGAATAACATATAAAATCGTGCCCTATTCAACTCGGTCTTTGAATCAAATAGTCATTATTCATAAATGCAAATATTTTTCAAATACTGTATTTACTCGTATAATGATCGCGCTTTTTTGTCAGAAAAATTGATGCAAATTCAGAGGTGTGATCATTACACGGGTTAAATTTCCTGCGAAAAATTGTTTTTTTCGTCCCGTGTTTGCTGCAGGATGCGGGTGCGGGACACCAAAACAAAAATGGCGGCCGGCGGAGCAAGCCAAATGCGCCGAACGTGATTTTTTTTTCTTCTCGTGAGTACATTACGTGCATTGAAACAGTTTATTCCATATCAGTGATGAATAATATCGTTAATATCAGCAAGTTTGCGGCAATAACTTAGCCATGTCCACTTTGAGGGGACAGAAACAGATGGGCGCACTTAGCTGCCAGTGACAGGAACGCATGGACGGCGTGCTGCGGAAACTGTGGCATCTGTCTTCACTACTATCCTAACATGACACGTTTCTGCCAAGGATGGGCGAATCTTAGCTGTATTACAAGCGTCAGAGTATGAATAGGGTACACTTTTAACATATCAGTGTAAACGTGGCTACTATCATTGCCGCGCGGTTTTTGTTGCGTGCTCACGAGTGCAGATGAAAAGAATTGAAAGGCGCCTTTTTTGTTTTTGTTGACCACAACCATTATAAAGCCTACCCATAATAAAGGCAAGTTTGGTTGTACCTCTTTTTGTCATGGAAGTGCGGAAAGTGATGAAAGTAATGAAATGAGGCATCTACTTAAGAATGTTTGGTGCATGCAGACGAGTTGTTCGCATAGCATTCGACAGATGGTAAGCGCGATCATTATCAGCTAGACTTGGCACACGACATATCGCTGCATTACACGGGAAATTTAAGAAAAAATTGCATTTTGATGACAAAATTCAGGGGTGCGATCATTACGCGAGTGTGATCATTATGCGAGTAAATACGGTATTACAAAACATCAACAGCAACTGAACCCAATTAAACGTAAAGTTGGAGCAAGAGTATGCAAAATTTTCAATGCTAAAATTCAAAATTTTCAATTTTCAACATTAGAACTTGCGTAATCGAGCAGGCTATGTCACTTAGGTAGCAATATTTTACAGGCTATACAATGATTATTTATGCCCTCTGATGAGTCCTGTGCATGTAGAAGAACTCCTTGTTTGCTCCTAATG
Source organism: Dermacentor variabilis (assembly GCF_050947875.1). Taxonomy (NCBI): domain Eukaryota; kingdom Metazoa; phylum Arthropoda; class Arachnida; order Ixodida; family Ixodidae; genus Dermacentor; species Dermacentor variabilis. Next base: position 4,992,483 of record NC_134569.1, read on the forward strand.
CTCCATTTGTGCTTTTAATAAACAACACCTCACAATGTACTATGTAATGAGAAAACTAGCTAACTAAGAATACTAGGATATGAACATTGTTTGATATTAAGTGTGATAACGGATGTTTCATTATGCAAAAACTACTCAATATTCGTTTCAATTCACTGCTGGCACTAGACAATTCATATTCAATTCAGACTCAAAAATCACTATTCGCACATCCTATTCTTAGTATAGGTCTGAATATTTTCAGAAATGCTGCGGCGGGCTGGACCTCAATTTGATCCCTGCTGTGAAGCTGCACTTGCTCTAGGTCAGCATGAAAAGGCATTGAGCTTGTAAAAAAAGTAATTATATGAAATTCTTTATCGTAAGGGCCGTTCATTCATTTCACACAGCAAGCAGCTGTTAGCTTGTGCCAAAGCAACCAAACTTTGTAATGGCGCTACCATTAGGGTGCCGCCAAGTAACTGATGCACCACAAGTACATGGACCAAGTGTGAGCACTAAAAGACGGCAGAAAAGGAGCAAGAGCAGCATAGCCTTCAGCATAAAGTGTTGTGCAGCCCTTACTGGTGGCTGTTTGCCAATTGCATATGCTTGTCTACTGAAGTCACACAGTAGTTTCATTGAATACGGTAATTTGTCACTGCTACTTTATTTTTTTTTTCTGCCCCCGGAGCATAACAGCCAGAGAATCTAATTTGGTTTCACATGCTCATCTCTGCACGTGTGCCCAAATGATCCTTGTTATTGCCACGTGTTGCTTTAAAAATTGTGTGCTACTACCAAACATCGCCAACTGCAGTGTTCCATTGTTCAATGGACTTGTGCAGATTCAAGCTCGTGCTGCATTCTTGTTTTTTCACAAAGTTGTGTTTTTGGTTTTTCCTCACATGTTTCCCTCATTGGGAAATGATCAGGCAGCTGGAACTGCACCTCACTCGCTTCACTAAAGAGTGCAGCATGATACAACATTGCACAGCAGAACCCCGCAGATAAATTGATCATAGGGGAACAAATGAGAGATAGAAAAGATTGAAAAAATAAAGGCACCACTGTTTTTTCTTTCAGGGCTTAAATACCTCATACTGACTGTCACGGTGCGGCATTATTCAATTCGGTGAAGCACCGATCAACGGGCACCAAAACGGTCGTGGGAATAGGGACCAGCGAGCAAGACGGGTATTGCCGGCCACTTGGGCAAGCGGCCGAAAAAATTTTGAAAGCAGGCTTAGAGATTATTTTTTTTTGTCGTTGTTGTTGGCGTAACCGTGATGCCCCAACATCTTTTTGTAGGAACCCCTCTGTATTCTCTGCCCCACGCGTGCATTGAGAAGCTTGCCAAGATGGCGGGGGTGCGAATAACCCGAAATAAGTGGTGCCTCTGTGCAATCCCGTGCCCACGAATTGCTGACGGTGTATGTGCGTCGACGGCACCGTATGGCCGGCTGCCGTCGTTCCTCGTGTGTTTGTGAACGGACAACAGAGGCCCTCCACGGACTCAAGGGTGTGTGTGTGTGTGCGGTGCAATACAAGTGCGCGACCTCTAACAGCAGGGGGGAACCACCCGTTCCCTCGCCCCTAATTAAATGAGGTGCGGCCAAGATCTTGGGAGGAGCCAGGATACAAATGGGTGAACTTCGCTGGATCGTCATCAATATCTGCCGTTCCCCTGCACAGGGAACTAGGGAAAGGATAAGTTATTTAAACGCAGGTTTAGACGAAGCCTGGAAGCTGAGCCTACGATCTGCTGAGAAGCGTGAAGGGGCCAGTGCCGTCCAGTGCCGCCTCGGCCGCCTAGCCGCGCCTGAACTGCGAGTGGCTAGTCAACATGAGAGACGACAAACCCATGTCTTCAACGAAGCTCCCGGTAGTTTCCCTCAAGTTAGTTCAACCTGCTCGAGGTAAGATGTCAGACCTAGACACCTGGGAAACCCAGCCCAGCAATCGCATACACTGCAGTGAGGCTTGCCAGCGTTCTTCGGGAAAACTCTGCCATCAGCTGGACTTGCTGCTGCTGCCCGGCCATGCGTATGCCATCATTTGTTTTCTTCTGAACTCTGTTTAGTGGACCACCGTTAAGTGTATTCTTGTGTACTGTTCATTTTTATATCCACCACTAATTGCTCACATTTCTTTTGTCGTCGTCACTGATCTATATTAAGTGCACGTGTGTAGTGTTTTTCTGTTTCTTTTAATTTGTGTATCGTTGTCAGTGGATAACATTTTTTTTTCTCTCTCTCTTTCGCCCAACTCCGACTCCTTGGCTATGTTCGCTTGAGTGTGGAACGACCAACTGGCTTGTATGCCGCATCGACGACTTTGCGCCGACGGCGAACGGGTGACCAAGCTGTGACACTGATACTATCGCTATTATTATTTTGTGCATTAGAAACAAAAGCTCCTAGCTGAAGCTAACGCACAACACTGTTGGTGGCTAACTGGAAATGTGCACGATAATGGCACAGTGTGACAGTGTGGTTTGTTTGTGCCCACTGGGCCTTCTTGGCAGAGTCGACCGTGCCATTACATTCGCACCACAGCCACACCTCACCTGATGCATAATGCAGGAGCATTAACGTGACGGCTTAGGCGAGCACGCAACACAGCCACAAGCAGTGCAAGAGCTGCACAAGAGACATTCACACAGAAGAGGCGTTCGCTACCTTCTGCACGCTGGCTTCCTTCATTTTCTCCAAAGCTATCTTAATCTTTTCAGCCTTGAGACGTGCAGCTTGCTCTGCCTGAAGAGAGAGGAGGGTTGGAGAGAGAGAAAGGTGAAGAGAAAAAGGAGAAAAGGTACCAACAAGCAGAGAAATATGAGAGGCTCACATGGTGCACCACACAACAAGGTCACGTAAAGAATGGCACACAGTTTGGTTCACCACCTGCTTTCCTCCTTTCTCTCAAGTTCAAACAAGAAGCTTCGCTGCTGCACCTGTGCAGCAGCGAATCTGAGCTTGTTCAGCGTACGTCACGACACATTCAAGCCAGTCCACAGGATGATGTAAATCGACGGCAAGAGTAACATGAACCGAGTTTCTTTAAACTTAGGGGTCATACATCACATCTGATCATGCATGTCAGGCAAACTAAGAAAGGTATGAGTGCAGATAACAAATGACATTGTCATACAAAAAGTTTGCCTAGGCCTGGGATAACACACAATTGCATCAACACTATAAACAATGTCAATTACAATGTGCCATGCACACAAATTCTAAAGGTCAATAACATGTGACACCAGGATTCTATGCACCACACAAGCGTGCAAGCAGTTTCCGATCAGCGCATCCTGCAAAAGTGTATTATTAACTCAACCCCGTTTCCAGTGCGAATTCTTGCACGTGTGTCAGCCTAGATTGGCACAAACATGTTTACGCACATTATTACTTTTCACTTGCATTTCCACATTAAGCACCAACTGCAATAAAATATCAGGCTGCGCAAGTATCCTAGTTAAAGATAATGTAGTTATAGAGTAGCTCTCATGCAAAATTTAACGTTTGAAATACGAGCAGGAGAATGAACAGCTCACAAAAACAGTCGTTTTTCATACTAAAATTGAAATCACCTTCCCACCGACATCGTAAACACTAATGATAACAGCCCTTTTCGTGAAACTTTAACTAACATTTTATAACCAGGAATTTCTTTTTTCTGACACAGCAGCTAACATTGTATAGAAGGACACCCCTTGTATTCTAGCATTGCATGTTGTTCATAATAATGGATGCATTTTGTTTGCTTCCTATGTGCCACGTCTTCTTTTGCATTATTCCCCTTTGTAATGCTTCAGGCCCCGAGTGTATGATAAACAAACAAACAAATAAATAAATAAATAGAAAAAAAAATGCCGCCATCGCTCACTGGAAGTGATGCGTGACCTAACACACAGCTTCTCGGCCTGACCTCTGCAATCTGAGAGGCCACACAGCTGTGTTGCACAGATCCCACGGCTGCCGTAGGTTGCCACAATGAGCCCTCTCCCCATGTGAGACATTCGGACTACCACATGCTCCAATCAGACTGTGTGGTTCTCCAGGCTCCTGTGGCAGCCCATGGCATGCCGAAAGGTACTGGGTGTGACGTGCTGGGACTTGCGTCATGGCGAAACCACCATGTGCATGCCTCGTCTGCTTAGGTGCCAAGCAAAGGCTGTTAACAAAAAAAACTGCACAATCGTCAGCTCTGCGGCTTTGCCAAGATTGGTTCAGTGGTACACACTACTCATTTATAGAAAACTTAGCCACAGTGAAACTTCCTTGCAATTGGCTTTTAAGGAGATAAGCGTTGTGCTTGGCCAAAAAATTTGCAGCGAGGCCTCTAAGAGTGTTCTTTCAGCAGAAAACAAAATTGGTACCATTCCTACAGCATGGGTGCTTCAAATTACTTCATACCAAACATCCCTAAAATCAAATCGACTTGTGCACAGCTACGGTGTTGCTTGCAAGCGACCCGCAGCCCACCCAAAACTTTTGCATTTACATTTTACAACTATGTGCACTTGCATTTAGGTAAACAATACAACCATACACTAATAAAATAAACACATTGAGTGATTAGAATTTACAACTGCCACGTGAGAAGTCATTTAAATCAACCGAGATGTCTCCCGATGGCAGGTGACTGAGCCAGCAGAGCTCATCTGGTCTCCTGGCACTGCTGGCCGGTGTTTACTGCTGCTTGCAGAAGTGGCCTGGGTGCATTCTTACGGTTCTGGCCCAGCACAGCAGGTCGGAAAGGTAGCACATTGGCACAACTGGAACATCTGTACCAGTCCTTAGTGAAGTGCACAGCATGCATGGAATGGCCCCAAATATAATTTTCCAACTGAGCCAGGAAGCATAACGTGTTTTCTTTTAGTAGGCCACGAAATACACCAGGCTTCCAGTTAATTCAACTCCAGATAACTCGATGTTGTGGTTAGTTCATTCCCACCAAAAAGTCCGTGCCAGCCCTTCAACAATTCTATGGGTCAAAGCTTTCATTATTTCGATCCTGAAATTGTCCCTCACCGAATAATTCGATCTTGTCTGATTGGCTCGAAGACGCATGACCCCAATGGTGACCCCAGTGGCTACAGTGTCTGCAGTGCTAGGGGACAGAGAATGCATCAAACACCTGAAAACAGCTGTTTTTGACCAGGGTTGCAATGCGAGCTTGTTGGTTGATCATGTCAAGGCTTTTTAAAAAGCACCATAAGAGTCCTCCTTGTGTTTTAATGTGACAGCGTTAAGGAGCCCATGTCGCAAAAATCCAGTGTCGGCGTCGGACATCACATTGGCGAAAAGATTTTAGAACCACCTATACCCACGCCCTCCATGTGACGCAAGAAATTTACTCAATTAATTGAATTTCTCAAGGTAAAATGCACAGAAAAATCGTAAACTATGGCTTACACACAACCTACAGACATGATAGCTCTCGGATTGTAATTTGACTATACGAGAAAACATAATTCTGTTATGTGAAAACTAAAAAAAAATCCTTTTCCAGCGTTTCTACCACTCACTAGCCAGCCGCGGCGCCTGCCATTTGCACACGCCGGTGCATGCGTGTCTTGGGGGCCACGGACAGGCGCATCCAGTTCCTTGCACTACCTCCAGCTGGCGCTTGCTTCCGTCACATCGTGGCCCACACAAGAGGCCACGTTTCTACCAGAAAACCCACCTCCGTGCATAGCGTTCCCGGCCAGCGTTTCCCAGTAAACATTATGGTTACATACATTATAGTTGCCGGGAAGCGTGAGATCTGGGAAGTTGCTGGGAAGCGCGAGTCAGGGACCTTTGAATGCTATTGCATTCCACTCTTAAAGGGGGAGCTTAAGCATTCGCCACATTTTTTTTTTTGCTAAAAAAGTTGCCTTCGCTGTTTTTAGCCTGCGCTAGGGAATTTTTCAAATGAGGACGGTAGCTCACAATGATTATCTAATTATAGTATTTACTTTTTCCCCAAAAGATTGCTTCAAGAACTGCATGTTTCTGACGGTCACCGAGAACCGCATTTGCAACAGCTCGCAGTCCACATCCTCCCCACTGCCATCACAAGATGGCAACAGAACATGTTTTTGCGTAACGTGCCGGTGACGACCGCATGCCCCCTTCAGTCCTTGATTATGAAATCTGATGCAAAAGATAAGCTATTTTAGACACTAAGCTAGTGGCAACAATTCAGATTGCAAGCATGCTACGTTTTTCTTGCTAAAGATTTGCGTATGTGTACTCTTTTTTTGCTTTGTTCTAATGTCATTTCTACTGTGAATCCATAAAAAGTGAGTGCGTGTTCAATTAGAGGACATGTTAGAATCTGGCCAATCCCACCAAATGAACAAGCAGTGAACTTCGGCCTTTTTCCTGCCCCTTGTTTAATTCAACTAGCTGGATAATTTCAACAACTTGGTCTGCACCATCAAGGTCAGATTAATGTAAGCAGACTACTAGTTTTCCACAAGGGTACACCCCGACCAAAAATTTATTGGAGAACTGCTGATGCAGACCAATGAGTGCATACGCAACATGACTTGCACGTACTATCTTTGCTGCAACTCAGAAACACACACACACAATTGCGGAATTGACAAACAGCACAGAGGCTTTGTGCCGAGTGCCATAGTTGTGACTCACTGGGGGTGGGGTGTCCAGCTCAATGCCTGCCTGAACAGACCTCAGCTGGGCATTGATGGCCTCTAAGAGCTGCACACACACACACAGGCAAACAACAAACGTGCGTCTTGGGGGGACAACGAGGCGCAAGAGAAAGCGGCACATCACAGAAAGCACAATCAACAGGTTGTGCAACTGAGCACAGACTAACCAAATAGATGGCACTGATTGTTCACATTCTCAGCGAATACAATGTGCAGATGCTCGGCTAAGCCAAAAGCAATGCTTTTGAGAAAAAAAGCAGGCATGATTGCTGCACAGAAAAACAATAAAAATCCAACTCCAGTGAAATATTTATTAACTTTGGGCCTGTTATAGCAATAGTAATACTACATAGTATGTACAAGAACATTTGTAACTACGACCATGCCCCTGGATAATGCGGACATGAACACGTAAAAGAAATTTGTTGCACTGACAAAGCAAATTAAATCTGTCACATAGAAATGCTCAACTGATGCCCGAGATTTAAATTGAGTGACAATGAAAAGTGCAGGCATACCAGCATGCATTGTTTCAAACAAAGCCAGCATTTCCCCTCACCTGACAGGGTGATGATGCCAGGCCAGCGTTGGCCTTGGGCAAGCGAACGCTGTCGGCACTAGATCGCAAGACATTGTTTCCGCCACCAGACGAGGCTGAGGACTCGGAGGAGAGCATCGAGACATTGTCCGAGAAAGCCGAGTCATTGTCAGGGCTGTCTGTCCTAATGGCTCCATTTGTGGACACAATTCCATCCTGTTCCAAAAAGAAAATGGTCAGAATTAACCGTGCTCACAAAAAAATAAGCACAGTACGCTTCTCTTATCCAGCTGCCAAACACACATTTGGTGCATTTCCAGTAAGACTGTCCAGCTCATATGTGTAGCAAACATAAAGGCTCTTATTTAACATTTTTGTCCCTTTGTGATGCGGCAGAACTGAAAAACCCCAACTAATCATTTGTAAATCATCATAAACAAAAGCCAATATAGCTTCCAGCTGAGACTGCCAATGGCTTCCTTTTTGATACAATCATCATCATCATCATCATCATCGTCGTCGTCGTCGTCGTCATCATCATCATCATCAGCCTGGTTACGCCCACTGCAGGGCAACGGCCTCTCCCATACTTCTCCAACAAACTTAAAGAAGGGAATTGCGCTAAAAAAAGACACGGACGAGTAAGGACATGGACGGGCGCAAACTCGCGACTGATTTTATTCAGAAAGCACATACATATATATACCTAAATTTTCATTCAATCATTGCCTAAGCGCACATGCCAAGAACGTTTTCTCTTTCTTATACAATTTGATGCTAGAATCGCTTACGCATTTATCACCTGACTTATCAATGTAGAAAGCCTCTGCGAGTTCACGTGCTACCTGGTTACGACTGCGCCTTAAGATTTTGGTTCTAGCCAGCAAAGGCTGGCATGCTTTATCAGGCGTAGCCAAAGGGCATGCGCCGCAATGTAAGGGCAAATTTGACCCTTTTTCGTTAACCATAGAAAGCTTATGTTCCCTTAGTCGTTCATTTATACAACGGCCCGTCTGGCCGTTGTAAGGACATGGCCGTTGTCCATGTCCTTACTCGTCCGTGTCTTTTTTTAGCGCAATTCCCTTCTTTAAGTATGTACGACCGACTCGCCCAACAACGTGCTCTCCTGAATTACGTTTCTCCAACAACCCCGGTCATGTACTAATTGTGGCCATGTCGTCCCTGCAAACTTCTTAATCTCATCCGCCCACCTAACTTTCTGCCGCCCCCTGCTACGCTTCCCTTCCCTTGGGATCCAGTCCGTAACCCTTAATGACCATCGGTTATCTTCCCTCCTCATTACATGTCCTGCCCATGCCCATTTCTTTTTCTTGATTTCAACTAAGATGTCCTTAACTCGCGTTTGTTCCCTCACCCAATCTGCTCTTTTCTTATCCGTTAACGTTACACCTATCATTCTTCTTTCCATAGCTCGTTGTGTCGTCCTCAATTTGAGTAGAACCCTTTTCGTAAGCCTCCAGGTTTCTGCCCCGTAGGTGAGTACTGGTAAGACACAGCTATTATATACTTTTCTCTTGAGGGATAACGGCAACCTGCTGTTCATGATCTGAGAATGCCTGCCAAACGCACCCCAGCCCATTCTTATTCTTCTGATTATTTCCGTCTCATGATCCGGATCCGCCGTCACTACCTGCCCTAAGTAGATGTATTCATTCCCTTACCACTTCAAGTGCCTCACTACCTATTGTAAATTTCTGTTCTCTTCCAAGACTGTTACACATTACTTTAGTTTTCTGCAGATTATTTTTAGACCCACTCTTCTGCTTTGCCTCTCCAGGTCAGTGAGCATGCATTGCAATTGGTCCCCTGAGTTACTAAGCAAGGCAATATCATCAGCGAATCGCAAGTTACTAAGGTATTCTCCATTAACTTTTATCCCCAATTCTTCCCAATCCAAGGCTCTGAATACCTCCTGTAAACACGCTGTGAATAGCATTGGGGAGATCGTATCTCCCTGCCTGACCCCTTTATTGGGATTTTGTTGCTTTCTTTATGGAGGACTATGGTGGCTGTGGAGCCGCTATAGATATCTTTCAGTATTTTTACATACGGCTCGTCTACACCCTGATTCCGTAACGCCTCCATGACTGCTGAGGTTTCGACAGAATCAAATGCTTTCTCGTAATCAATGAAAGCTATATAAGGGGTTGGTTATATTCTGCACATTTCTCTATCACCTGATTGATAGTGTGAATATGGTCTATGGTTGAGTAGCCTTTCTGGAATCCTGCCTGGTCCTTTGCTTGAAAGAAGTCTAAAGTGTTCCTGATTCTATTTGTGATTACCTTAGGAAATTAGTAAATTAGAAGCCAACAAATTAGATAGAAAAACAAAGTGAAAGACATGAGACGAACTGTCAACGGGAGGTTTACTGGCACGGCAGCATATGTCAGGTGACGTTTTCTAAACCAATTCAAATAAAGCTCCACTAATAAACTGTGCACGAGGCTTAACTAGAACAGCAATACACTTCACTCCAAACTTTTATTTTCACATTTTTCAATATTTAGAATAGAATTTCTCCTAAATGGTTATGACTCCATTTCTAGTTGGCTTCAATTGTGCAATTGAGACATGTGCCCTAAAGTGAATAAATAAAACGTCAGTTAGTGAAATTCTGTTCATTAGCTAACAGCATACTGCAACATTTTGTGCAAGTAATGTCTGCCTCTTCAAGTATTCTGGCTGATGGGTCAATACTGCATTATCTGCTGCTTTTCAAGTGCTTCCACTATCTGTTTCCACTGGGAAAAAAGGAAATTGGCTGGCACTTTAGCTCTGGCTAAGCATAACCCATTGTGCGCTAGCACAGTTAACCTCAGTTTTACATACACTGTCTTTGCTTATCGCGGGTATGTGCTACTCGGTCCGTGTTAGTCTCCCACGAAGCTCTTTGATGCCAACTTGGGTTATTGGGTAGGTGCCAGTAGGTGTGTGCTTCACTGAGCTTATTTGACCAAGCACACAGCATACTCTTTGGCAGCATCCTTCACCCTCATAGCTTGAACGGTGGCATCTAAGCGGTGTTGTCGTTGTTCAGGAGTTTTGTTAGCCCGCGCATTTTTCGCGACCTTGGCACCAGCATCGAGATGGCATTCCCTCTGTACGGGAGTTTCATTTGTATGTTCACAACATTTTCTCAACCTGCCTGCTTCCAACTTCTCTCACTTAGCTACAGTGTCAGGATAAGACTACACTCGCTCACATTGTCATTTCAGCTGTAGTAGTGCATTTGGTTGAGCCCGGCGGTCTGCATTGACCAACCCAGATGAATGCGCAGTCTCATCCATGGCCCATCTCTGAAGAACTGCGACACTACTTGTTCTGACACGCTGCTAAACCATCCGAATGATGAGGAGAACCACGTGCGGTGCTTCCCCCCACTGGCCACAACTGCAGCCGAGAGCGGCTTTCTATTGGCTGCAGCTGTCGTGCTGTGGTCACTCCGATTGGCTGCACCGTGCGAGGTGTAAGCGTGTCATTGGTTGCAGATGGTTACTCTACTTAAACACATAGTGTACCTACTCCTTGCCTTCTCTCCAGTGCACGGCACTGCTGTTGGTTCTTCATGGTCGCACAGTGCACGGACAGACATACAATCACTTTTAGCCAGATTAGAAACCTTAGCGCTAGTGCATTAGAATGCCTGTATAAGCATGCACAATATGGATGTGCCGTGACATGCTAGCAGACGATTGATACAAACTCAGAAAACGTCACCTTATATAAATTGCGCGTCTTTAATTGCCATGTAAAAGACTAGTGTTTGGCTTTGACAAGTTATGAAAACTTGTGACCTTTTCTAAAGGGTAGCCTGTGCCATAGCTGCGTCTGAACGCAGTCATTTTGTTCTGAATATAGGAACAAAACCACGTGGTCTTGTATAACATTCTTGCCTGAAAAGGCCCAAAGTCCAGCTTGGTTCGACCCCCACTCGAAGAGCTGGACCGGCTGTGGCCAGAGGAACGCTGGCTGGAGGTGCCCGAGCTGAAAGGCGACACTTGGCCAATCACGGCGGATGCTGCCGTGACTGAGGGCACGACGAGTGGCACTGGGCTCGTGCTGGCATGGCGGCCGAGCAGATGGCCCTTTTGGCTGATCTCGCGCTCAAATTGCGTCTCCAGGGCACACAGCTCACCCAGGATCGCATCCAGCTCCACATCTTGGCTTTCTGGTGAAGGGGGGGGGGGAGGGGGGGAGTACACCTGGTTGCATTCATTGCCTGTCACTAATGGCTCCTCAGCCTGACTGGCATATTTGCTCTTGTAAGATCTACACATTGTAGAAGTCTGACTCTTTCCACCACTTACCGGGTGTCAGCTGCTGCTGTCTTGCTGATTATATGAGATGAGCAATTGGGTATGTGCCACTAGGGATGTGAACATCCTGTCCCCCAAAATAGGCACATTGCACTGGGTAGGTGTCGAGGTTGACAAGCGCAACAAGAAGTGAAGAAGTTGGCAACAAAAGTGGCCAAGTGTGGAGAGAGAGGTGAAGCAAACAAAATGGAACTAGCCTGTGCATTGAGCTAGGAGTGCAGAGCTATACAGTAGCAAAGAAGAAGCAAAGCGAAGGTAATTCTGCACACATAAAAGAAAGCTTTGCTTATAACTGATTACCACATGTGCGTGAGATCTGCCAACCTTTCTTATTTTTTATGATTTAAAAAAATATCTTAGCAGGGTATGGCTCTTACACAAATTAAGCAAATGAACACTCACTAAAACCACGGATGATGTTGCAAATGACATAAAAATAATGCAAGCTCCAGCTAAACACTACACACACATTTATTCAAAATTCAGCTCCAATAATCAAGTTCTGCTGCATTCTGTAACACTACTGCACGCAACGTCACTCCCGTTGTCACTGAAGCATACTGACTCATCAGTACACTCCCAAAGATGGTCATTGTGTGAATGCAGCATGCATTGTGGCGCATAACTTGCGGGGACCTTTCCTTTTCTTCGTTATTTTTCTTCAAACTTTTACTTCGAAAGTAGAATGTGCATGCCACACACAAGGGCGGTCTGATACAAGTAAATACAGTGCCGTACAGGTACGTATCCTGAGGAGGGCGGGTGAACGTGCCCACCTCCAAAGTTTCTGCGTACCAGGACGCTGCCACCTACCCAGCCCCCTACCCCATTTCCTTCCCCATACCACGGTCAGCTGCATGCCCCTGCCCCTGAAAAAAATTCCTGGCTTGCCACTGGGGCAGTACCATTTTACCTGCAGGGCAAGATAACTGACAACTAATTGTAGAGGTCGCCACAGTTCAGTGCTGTTTGTTAGGCTGCCACCAGAGTATGGCGCCCCTGTGACCTGTGTGTGTTTCCATATATGTTCAGGCCCAATAAAGGAGGGTCATTCCCTTTTCGTCTAAGCAAGCGGCGATACGTTTCAGTCCATCCCTGCATGCCCGTGCCCTGCGGCACTAACCACGCGACATGGTGTCAGAAGTGGCCGGATAACGCCCCCCCTGCCTTAGCCCTCACCTTATAGGAAGGCAGGCACCAAGATGTCTCTTGAGACCGGCGAGCCGTCGAAACTGTATGGCGTCAACTTTCAGCCGCCGGCACCGTTCGACTTCGCGAACCCGCCAATATGGGCGACATGGCTCAGCCGCTACGAAGACCACGTAGCGGTTTCAGGACTGACGCAAGCGTCGGAAGACATGCAGGTATGCTCGCTACTGTACTGCATGGGCCCAGAGGCCCGCCCGCTTCTCGAGACCTTCTCGCTTAACACCCAGTCGCTCGCTTCATACCAAGCCATTGCCACCCGCTTCACTGAGAACTTCGTGCACCCGGCAAACGAGCTTTACGAGTCGTCACGGTTCCACAGACGTGTTCAGCTACCCAACGAAAGCGTCGACACGTACTACGCAGAACTGCGCAGGATGGTTAAGCGCTGTAACTATTCGTCAGCTGCTGTCGAGGAAAGGCTCGGTACGCGACAGGTTCGTCGTCGGCCTCCCCGACTCCCGTCTCTCGGACCACTTGTGCTGGAACGCGAAGTTGACACTCCAGGGCGCTTGGACACAAGCCCGTCAATCCGAAGACGCCGACAGGGAAAAGGCGTTGCCCCAGAACCGCACCGAGCACTCCCGCGAGCTCAACCTCAACGCCACAAAAGCTAACAAGTTCCCCTCTCATCGTCGCTCCGGCGCTAAGCCTCGTTCGCTGCAGCCGCAAGCAGAGTGTTCACGCGAGCCGTCCTTATGTGAACTCTGCGGCCGCGTGCCTCATAGACATTCAGACTGCCCAGCCCGACGCTCCGGCTGCAACTTCTGCAAAAAGAAAGGCCACTTTGCCGAAGTATGCCGCTCACTGAAGTTCAAGCAGTACAGCTCAGCTCTGTTCACCTGCACGCCGTCGCGACGCCGGCTGCGGCAAAGTTAGTCGACTTCACCGTTGACGACTACACAGACACAGCGCAGTTCAAGGTTGACTTCAGAGCTGAAGTATCTGCCGTTTCCAGCGACTTTCCTACGTTGCCTGAGAAACTCGACCAAGTCGACACTCTGCTCACTGGCCCGGGAGGACAGCCACTGCGCGTGCTGGGCTCGTATCTGGCACAATTTCAGTGGCAAGGGAAAACAAGCTGTCAGCGCCTCTACGTGATCCAGTCTCTCACTGTGCCTCTTCTGGGACTGCCAGCGCTCCAAGCCCTCCAAGTATTTCGATTTCTTGATCAACTCAAGACTTCAAAAGCGACGCTGTACGCCAAGCTCTTCAATGGATCGGGCACTCTCAAGGACGAATACAACATCCGGTTGAACCTGATGTCGTACCTTTCTCGCTAAGCGTACCTCGCAGGATCCCCATCCCGCTGCTCGAGATCGTCCGCCGCGAGCTGGACAAATTGGAAAGTGCAGGCGTGATCCGTAGGGTCGACAAGCCAACACCATGGTGCTCAGGTCTCGTCGTCATCCGGAAAGGCGATGGTTCTTACCGGCTCTGCGTCGACTTGACACAACTGAACAAGGTCGTCCTCCGGGACCAACATATTCTACCAACTGTCGAGCAAGTCCTTGGCCTCCTCAGCGATGCAACAGTTTCTTCGAAGCTGGACGTGACCGCAAGCTTCCACCAGGTGAAGCTCTCTAAAGATTCCCAAGAGCTTACGACATTCATCACCCCATATGGCCGATACTGCTTCTGCCGGATCCCCTTTGGCATCACCTCTGCACCAGAGTACTTCCAAAAGCAGATGGCAAGAATCCTGGAGGGCCAAGAAGGAGTCGCCAATATGATAGACGATATTTTGGTTTTTGGACGCACCCGCCAGGAACATGACGCCAGCCTGAGCCAGGTGCTGTCTTGCCTTGCAAAAGCAGATATCACATTGAACCAGGACAAGTGTCGTTTTGGGGTACCCGAGGTCTTCTTCCTCGGAGTCGTCTCAGCACAGGGCATCAGGCCAGATCCGGGCAAGGTCAAAGCAGTCAAAGCCATGGAAGCTACAACGGACGTCGCCGGCGTTAGAAGACTTTTCGGAATGATGAATCATCTTGCCAGATTCTTGCCACACATCGCGGACGTCACGGCGCTCATCAGAGCCTTACTGAACAAGTCTGCGAGTCGGGTGTGGCAGCACGAGGAAAAGGCAGCATTCGAGAAAATCAAGGAACTCTTTGACGTCAGACAGGTGCATGGCCAAGTACCACCCGTCGTACGCCACTACAGTGTCTGCAGATGCAAGCTCATTCGGACTCGGCACTCTTTTGCTACAGACGCAACCCTCAGGAGAGCGCCGCCCAGTCGCATTCGCTTCGGGGTCAATGACCGAGACCGAGCAGCGTTACAGCCAGACTGAAAAAGAAGCATTGGCAACGACGTGGGCTAACCAAAGGTTCGACGAGTTCGTCCGTGGCATCCCCTTCGACGTCGAGACTGACCACCTGCCACTCGTTTCACTTCTGGGCAAGATGGAACTGGACATGTTGCCGCCTCGTATTCAGAGACTACGGCTGAAGACCATGCGATACCAGTTCTGTATGCTGCACTTGCCAGGAAAGCTGCTAGCCACAGCCGATACGTTGTCGCGCATCACCTACAAGCCACCCACTCCTCTAGACACTATCAAACTTTTTGCAGCACAGGTAGTTGGCTGCATGTCGGAAGTCTTGCCACTCAGCCCTAAAGACGTGGGACAGGCACAAAAGTCCGATGGCGAGTGCAAGGCCCTCGGCTCCTACTGCCAGCATGGTTGGCCGCAAAAGACCAAGATACCACTACACCTCTCAAAGTACGCCTCTGTGGCAGATGAGCTCACTGTCTGCGACGGTGTTCTGCTGAAAGGCGCCCGTATAGTCATCCCATCGTCTTTTCGACCAGCAGTCTTGACGCTGTTGCACGAAGGTCATCAGGGCATCAACAGGACCAAAGCCCTAGCTCGGGAGTCAGTTTGGTGGCCTGGTATCTCGACAGACATTGCCTCTCGCATCGCTAACTGTGAACAGTCCGCTTCCACCCGCGTGAACTTTGCAGAGCCCCTGCTCTCCACGGCGCTACCTGGACATCCCTGGGAATTCCTTGGAATGAACTTGTTCCACCTCAACGGCCAGATGTTCATCCTGGTGGTGGACTATTACTCAAGGTTCCCTGAGGTTGTGACCCTAAGGAGCACGACAGCTCAAGCAGTCATTGACGCTCTCAAATCCATCTTTGCCCGCTATGGAATCCCGCAAGAAGTAAGATCAGACAATGGCCCACCGTTCTCGTCGCAAGAGTTCGCAGCATTTGCAGTGTCATACAGCTTTACCCACAGGACCAGCAGTCCACACTACGCTCAATCGAACGGAGAGGCGGAGAGGATGGTGCATACAATCAAGGACCTGTTTCACAAGTCAAAGGATCCTCATCTGGCTCTGCTCAGCTATCGGGATACTCCAGGAGTCAATGGCTTTAGTCTAGCCCAGCTGTTAAAGGGACATTAACTCAGAACCAGAGTCCCAAAGCAAGACTCCCAGCTACGCCCCAACTGGCCGCCAACGAAAGATGTCGTTGCCAAGGGCGTGGCTGACAAGCAGAAGCAGGCCGACAACTACAACAGGCATCATGAAGCTCAAGACTTACCGCCACTCCAAACAGGTCAGCGTGTCTGGGTGCGACCTGATCAAATGCAGGCTATGGTCCTCAGTCCGGGGCAAAGACCAAGAAGCTATGTGGTCGAAACGGAGCAAGGTGGCACCCGACAGCGCAACCGGCGTCACCTAGTGCCTTTCAGGCCTACTACCTCCGGAGAGGAACCACCACCACTGCAGCAAGTTCACTGTCAGGAACCTCAGCCTGCCAACATCTTGGAATCAATGGTCCCCCTCGGACAGTCTGTGCAACAGGCCCCTGCAGCCAGGGACCGCAGTGACGGTGTGACACGAACACGTTACGGCCAGCCTGTTGTTCCGCCGCGCCCTTTGAACTTGTGAAACTTTTGACCCGTTTGGCTTCCTGAGTCCCTCCCGTCTAACCTTCAATGCTTCAAGGGGGGAGATGTAGAGGTTGCCACAGTTCAGCCCTGTTTGTTAGGCTGCCACCAGAGTGTGGCGCCCCCTGTGACCTAAGTGTGTGTCTATTGGCGGCGAGGAGCTACGGAGTCGCCATCTATCGGAAGCGCCTCACTGGCGTAGTATGAGGGATCATGCGGCGCGCTCCTCATAGGTTTTGCTGTCAGCGCTCACTGAAAACACCACGCGTGAGCTCTCCCGGACATTTCTGTAAGTACTTTCGAAATGAGAGAAGTTTTTTACTGTCTAAATAATAATCTTGGGCAAACTGAAAGCACATAATCGTTTACAGACGCTATCTCTTTACCGGATACGTACAGTGCGCAGTTGCCGCGATGTAGTCTCCCGAACCGGCTTCTTGAAACGCTGAGAGCAAACTATGTGAAATATGTTCTTATAGTGTTTGTATAACTAAATGGAGCATAATAGAATGAAGCCTCAATGCAGCGACTGACTGCGCGTCTGCATGCTTGTCCGTGCACTGTTTCGCTTTCGCCGCGTGCGCATTTTTGCACTGTGGCACGAGCTTTAGGCTGCAGAATATGAGTATTTGACAGTATGAGCATTTGACAGGCGCCCACGCAACATTGGTTGCGTGGGCGCTATCAGAGCTGTTAAAAAATAATTGCATTGTAAAGACTTCCGACGCCTACGGGGACTGTGATGTGCCGTTGCGACGATTCAATCTTTTTTTTTCTTCTAAATTCTTGGACGTTTCAATATTATTTCTCGAGTTGTGTCGCACTGCATGTTTATTGGTGTTCTCAGCGTGCGATTTGCTGCTGCTTCTTTTTTGTAATCCAGTGTAATAATTCATAACACAAACATGACCATATGCCGTGCTTTTTTTTAATGTGCTTCTTACCACTCCCTTTCCACTACAATGAACTTGCCAGTATCTATAGCATGGACAAGTTCATAGACCAGACCGTCATGACATTAGTCCGGCAGTGGACTCGGGCAAGTGTCTCAGTGCGCGTTTTCCGAACATCGCAGACTCGGCGCCGTAGCAGAAATCTTCCTCGCGTCTGTGCTTGCTGCATACCTGAGTTGTAGCCGATGACTGTTTGCCAATTTTATGTTTCGCGAGCTAAGCTTCACGCAGCTTCTTGTCCTGCGGTTATGTGTGAATAAGGCTGACACCGGGCTCCGTTGCGTACGTCCGGCGCTGCAGCGCCGAGCAGTAGCCTACCATGTTGCGCGCCTTCAAAGGCAGCCACTACTTATTGTAGTGCCTTCAAGCGTTGTAAAGGAGACACTCGAAGCGGGAAAATCTCGGCACTAAATGAGGACCGTAGAGTACGAGGAAATTTAAACTCGTTTTGAGCTCGCTTCAGCGCTCCCGAAGCAGCCGACGCGGCCGCTATGTCCACGTGATCCCTAATAGCACGTCACGGCGACGGTGACGCCAGCTTTTCTAGTGGTGGAGCTCGAGGCCGATATATGTTCAGGCCCCATAAAGGAGGACCATTCCCTTTTCATCTAAGCAAGCGGCGGTACGTGTCGGTCCGTCCCTGCGTGCCCGTGCCCCGCGGCACTAACCACGCAACACTAATAAAGGCCACCAGCAAAACCTTCCTTCAACTATATCCAATGTTCTTATTCTATCTTACTTGCATAACTAATTTCTTTACAGATAATCTAGGGGCCAAAGTCAGACACATGATGTTACTCAGGAACAAATGTGCTAAGTAGGCGATGGAGGAGGTTGACAAGATAAGCACCTAGACAAACATCGTGGAAGTATTAATTTCTATGGTGATTCCAAGTCTGTGTTCTCTTATACCTTGTGCACCCAGTAAGTACTAAAGAGGCGCTACTTTGGAGTAGATGGCACTGTACATGTAAGTATACTCTAGGCAAGGCTCAATCAGTCAATAACAGTTCAGCATACTTAACCTACTAAAATGTTTTGATTCACAATGTCGAGAAGCAATGGCTCTAAAAGTTATGAAAATGCCTGTCTGATGGCTTAATTAATACTGTCATTCAAAGCATTCATATTATATATGTACGTATTCTACAGAAAATCAACATACAACACTAACCAGTGCAATAAAAAGGCCTCCAACTGACACCAACTACTACAGTGTCAAGTCATATGGGTGCAAGGGCTTCTCCTGCCTAAAATATTCTTTTATACTAGTTCACATAAGAACATGAATCACCTATGGATTTTGTACTACACTTCGTGATGCTCCTTGCATAAAAAAGCAGGTTCAGCTGATGAAGTAATCTTCTCAATCAGCTTAATTGACAGGTGCATTTGGTAAGGGCACATGATGCAAGAAAATGCAGCAGCATAAGCACTTTTCCATTCAATTTGTTCAGAATGATGAAAGTTAGCTACTACCTCACCTTTTATTGAAGATGTAGGAGTGGAATGGCCATGTAATGCATGCAAATAACTACCAGTGTAAGAAATCGCAATATCGCAATAAAAAAAAAAAGAAATCAACTGTCCGAGTATTCATGCATTTTTCTCAACAACAGTTACAACTGACCTTCCAAGTTGACCATGGAAAAGCGGTAGCCATCCAGCCTCGGTGTGGACACTAAAGCTGGGTCCGTCGTCATGCCATGGCCAGTTCGAGCATTGGCACTGCTCAGGCTATCCAGACCCTGGAAGAACCACAGAATGTTAGCAGCCAAGGGCACACTTCATTGTCCCATTCACCAAAAGTCTTTAGTCATAAATGGCTGCTATCACAGTCTACCATTCACACAAAGTCAGCAGCTTTTATGCTGGGGATGTGAATAGAAGAGATCAGAATGTAGAAATGACATTTACATGGCATGCTTCAATAAAGAACGGTCTTCAAAACTTCCCATTGTCTCTCTTTTTTTTTTTTATGTGGATGCAAGCATGCGACCAGCATGCCTGCACCCATTTAAATTTATGAATGTTGTAAGGTTGATGTCCAAGGACTCGCAGTCTTTACATGAAGCAAACAAGGTAAAAAAAACAGCAAAGAAGGAAATTAAAAATTGGATTATGGGGTTTTACGTGCCAAAACCACTTTCTGATTATGAGGCACGCTGTAGTGGGGGCTCTGGAAATTTTGACCACCTGGGGTTCTTTAGTGCGCACCTAAATCCAAGTACACGGGTGTTTTCGCATTTCGCCCCCATCGAAATGCGGCCGCTGTGGCTGGGATTCGATCCCGCGACCTCGTGCTCAGCAGCTCAACACCATAGCCACTGAGCAACCACGGTGGGTTGAAAAGAAGGAACAGTAGAAAGTAAGTCGCCAACTAAATTTTCAAACCTACTCGATTATTCAGAATTGCTGATGACACTGCCACTAACTCTACCAAACTAATGCAGAATGGCAACCAAAGTTTCAGACATAGTACCATGTCTTGTTAGATTTCTCAGACTGGTTCATGTGCATGCGATTACAAAAACATGGCAAGTGTGAGCCATGCTGCCACCACTCGAGCCGTGCCCGTGCAACCAGTGCCCTCACTTTAGTTTTTGAGGTGGTTCCTCTGCTTTGCAAGTGCCATACAGTCCCACTGCAACATGTTTCGCTGACTCAGCACCAAACTGCAACTTCAGCTGCAGACTCCCGAACTACACTGGTTAGGCCGAGCTAGCAGTAGTGCCAGGCGGCATGCCATAGCAGGATGCTCGCCCTTGATATGTTTTCACCCGCAGACGATTACATAGAGACTGGGCATGCAATCACGTGCATGAGCTGAACTGACAACGCGTGTGAAGTGGAGTTTCATGCTCAGGCAATCAGACACCGCAACACTGCGAATGCCAACAAATTTTTACTATGTGTGCATGCTGGCAGGAATGGCAGATGCTTGCACATGGCATAAATACTAAAAGCTCCAAGCAAATAGCTGTAAAATTAACAACAAATTATTGCATGACTGTAAGCAAACATATAACATTGCCATCAGTTAAAAGGCATAAAAGAAATTAATGCCACAAACAAAAAGCAAAAGCCACTCTAAGCAAACAAGGAGGAGGTAGAATTGGGGACACTTAATAGCCATGGTGTGCAGTTAATAACTCTCCAAATATTGAAGCATTGCGTTTAGTGACAATTAAGTCAGGTATAGTAGTATATTTCATTGCGCTATGGTGTCGGGCAAAAATGAGTTTTTAAAGGTGTTGGTAGTACCGTGGAGACGACGTGTGCCGTCTCCAGGGTACTACCACACCTTTAACAACTTATCCCACAACCTTTGCAAAATGCATAAGTTGTCCAATGTTCCACACTCCCAGGGTTCTACTAGGAAACATAAATACCCAAGAAAGTGGATGGGGAAACAGCGCCACGGTAGCTCAATTGGTAGAGCATTACAGGCGAAATACGAAGGTTGTGGGATTGTTCCCCACCTTTGACAAGTTGTTTTTTTCATACACTTTCATTTCCATTAATTTATTGTTTCTTTGTGCATTTATTAAGCACAAGTAATTTCCCCTCTGTTGTCCTTGGTGTCAGTGCTTCTTGGCTTATCACGTATATCTTTGCAACTGGACTACCCACGCACCTTACAATGGGTATCGTTGTGTAAAGGAAAGAAGCCATTATGCATGGATTGTGTGCAGAGATGGCGCTATCGTCGCATCACACATGACGCTATCGGAGCTAAATTTAAGAGGGAACATTAGCTTGGGTGCTCTTATCTAAATACGTGTAAAAGGAGAATTTGTTTTTCTCAGCAATCACTGCACCAAACCTGACGAGGTTTGCTGCGTTTAAAAGAAAAACTTCAAATCTAGTGACTGTTGGTTTCTAATTCTTTATTAAGCTCATCAATATTTTATTAAAAATCGGCAAAAATCATAAATTTTCAGAAAATACATCTATCAAATTTATAGCTCTGTAACTCAGCAATGAAAAATGATATCACAATTCTGTGAATTGCATCTAATAGTAGATCTAAAGCGGACAAAATTGATGTGTTACACAGGAATCAAAATAAAATTTTGTAATATGGAAATACAGCTTTTTCAGAACCATTGTACACAATATAAAAAAATCACGTAATATATGAATTGACACACTGAATTTGTCCGTTTTGAATGACCTAATGGATGCTAATTACAGAATCACGATATCTGTTCTTTAGGGAGAGCTTTTGATTTGTAAACTTCGTGCTTCTATTTTTTCCGAACTTTTGAAAATATGTTTAACGAAGTTCAGGCCCTAAATCAAAATTTTGCCTCCAACAGTCACTAGAATTTACCTTCTCTCTCAAATGCTACAAATTTCATTAAAATCGGTCTAGGGGTTATCTCGGAAAAGCATTTTTGCATTTCACATGCATCTGAATAGGCCGCGACGGAGTTGGGCCCGAGCTAAGGCTTTCTCTTAATGTCTCGCTAGGTGTTCCCGGCGTAGCTTGATAGCACGTGTGTCAGATAATCTTAGTGGGAGTGATAGAGCTCATACTGTCATATAAGTATAATTCATCAAATTCAAACCTGTGCAAATCACGAGCTATAAGGCTTGCAAATGTGCAATTTGTGGCAGAAACATGATGGTTGCTTAGCTATGGCGCCCCTGCACTTGACATGTAGGGTCCACAAAGGGTGTGAAGAGGGCGTGACACGTAGGATGTGAAGAGATTTGGACAGCAAGACGGAGGGATGTTAATTCACGCCCAGGACCTTTGACAACACGGGCCCACTATGAAGCCTACTATGAATAGGGAGTGAGCACGAATGCAAGATTAAGCCCTACAACCGTCACTAGCTGAATCATAGGCTAAAGGAGCCCTTAACCACATATTATTGAAGTTGAGAAATGCATTTGAAGTTAAAACAGAATATTCAAGAAATACCTTGCCACATAAAGTACTTCAATGCCTTCAAATAAAGTGAAGTTACTCCCAATTAAAAGGCCACGTATGATCCGATTCACGGTGCTTCCGCTCCTTCTTTAGTGACTTGAACTGCGAAGGCTAGGGTGAAGCGGGGCATCCCGAGAATGCCCTGCCTACTGAATATCACCATGGCAAGATATTCAAATTTGGTTTTGGATGTTCAGTCATGTAAACGCCACTACTTGCGATTTTGGTGCCTACGATGCGCCAAACGCTGTTGTCCTCAGTGACCTGCAATGATAAGGTCCCTAGCAGTGCACTCAGCCGAGTACTGCACTATAAACACCTGTCCATATCTACTTCTGCTGTCCGTGTGCTTATAGTGCAGTACCCCCTCATATTACAAGAAGAGAGATTGGGCTGCTCGATTTTGTGTTGACTCAAGAGTGCTAATAAGGTAGCCTTCAATACAATTCCAAGCTGCTGCCTATTCAATTTTTCTCCAAATAAGTGCTTGCCTGCTTGCCAAATAAGTGCTTGCCATAGGCCATTTGGCAGAAAGACATAAGGGATAATGACCGATTATTTTTGGTGAAGCCATGCCACCCTGTATACTCGCTACTATGGCCGTCAGTCCAGCCCATGCTTCTGATCTCGCGCTCGATAGCCAATAAAGTCTACGAGAACAAACAAAAAGAAACATGCCGTCGACAGACTTTCCGGACACGGAGGGGACCGCATGTGGCTCCGTATACTCCAACACTACGCCCGTCAGTCTAGCCCATGCTTCTCATCTCACGCTCGATCGCCGATAGTCTACGAGAACAATAAGAAAGAAACACGCCATCGACAGACTTTCCAAACACGAAGCGGACCGCACTTGGATCCGTATACACCGACATTACACCCGTCAGTCTAGCCCGTGCTTTTGATCTCACGCTCGATCGCCGATAAAGTCCACGACAACAAACAAAAAGAAACGCCGTCGACAGACTTTCCGAACACGGAGGGGACCGCACGTGGATTTGTATACTCCGACACTATGCCCGTAAGTCTAGCCCGTGCTTCTGATCTTACGCTCAATCGCCCTTAAAGTCTGTGAGAACAGGCAAAAAGAAACACGCCGTCGACAGACTTTCCGGACACGAAGCGGACCGCACGTGGATCTGTATATTCTGACACTACGCCCGTCAGTCTAGCCCGTGCTTCTCATCTCATGCTCGATCGCCGATAGTCTACGAGAACAAACAAAAAGAAACACGCCGTTGACAGACTTTCCGAACACGGAGGGGACCGCACGTGGATCCGTATACTCCGACACTACGCCCGTAAGTCTAGCCCGTGCTTCTGATCTTACGCTCAATCGCCCTTAAAGTCTGTGAGAACAAGCAAAAAGAAACACGCCGTCGACAGACTTTCCAGACACGAAGCGGACCGCACGTGGATCTGTATACTCCGACATTACACCCGTCAGTCTAGCCCGTGCTTTTCACCTCATGCTCGATCGCCGATACAGTCTACGAGAACAAGCAAAAAGAAACACGCCGTCGACAGACTTTCCGAACACGGAGGGGATCCGCACGTGGATCCGTATCCTCCGACACTACGCCCGTCAGTCTAGCCCGTGCTTCTGATCTTACGCTCGGTCGCCCTTAAAGTCTGTGAGAACAAGCAAAAAGAAACACGTCGTCGACAGATTTTGCAGACACGGAGGGGATCCACACGTTGATCCGTATACTCCGACACTACGCCCGTCAGTCTAGCCCGTGCTTCTCATCTCACGCTCGATCTCCGATAAAGTCTACGAGAACAAGCAAAAAGAAACACGCCGTCGACAGATTTTGCAGACACGGAGGGGACCGCACGTGGATCCGTATACTCCGACACTACGCCCGTAAGTCTAGCCCGTGCTTCTGATCTCACGCTCGATCGCCCTTAATGTCTACGAGAACAAGCAAAAAGAAACACGCCGTCGACAGACTTTCCGAACACGGAGGGGATCCGCACGTGGATCCGTATCCTCCGACACTACGCCCGTCAGTCTAGCCCGTGCTTCTGATCTTACGCTCGATCGCCCTTAAAGTCTGTGAGAACAAGCAAAAAGAAACACGCCGTCGACAGACTTTCCGAACACGGAGGGGATCCGCACGTGGATCCGTATCCTCCGACACTACGCCCGTCAGTCTAGCCCGTGCTTCTCATCTCACGCTCGATCTCCGATAAAGTCTACGAGAACAAGCAAAAAGAAACACGCCGTCGACAGATTTTGCAGACACGGAGGGGACCGCACGTGGATCCGTATACTCCGACACTACGCCCGTAAGTCTAGCCCGTGCTTCTGATCTTACGCTCGATCGCCTTAAAGTCTGTGAGAACAAGCAAAAAGAAACACGCCGTCGACAGACTTTCCGAACACGGAGGGGATCCGCACGTGGATCCGTATCCTCCGACACTACGCCCGTCAGTCTAGCCCGTGCTTCTTATCTCACGCTCGATCGCCCTTAAAGTCTGTGAGAACAAGCAAAAGGAAACACGCCGTCGACAGACTTTCCGAACACGGAGGGGATCCGCACGTGGATCCGTATCCTCCGACACTACGCCCGTCAGTCTAGCCCGTGCTTCTTATCTCACGCTCTATCTCCGATAAAGCCTACGAGAACAATCAAAAAGAAACACGCCGTCGACAGACTTTCCGGACACGAAGCGGACCACGCGTGAATGTGTACTCCGCTACTACCGCCGTCAGTCTAGCCCGTGACTCCGATGTCACACTACAGGTGTTGGGTGACGATAAGGTTTTTAAAAGGGAACGATAAGGGTCCGAGACTTTTTCGATCGATGTAAAAGACCTGTATTATTCCCTCCTACATGATGAGATGCTAAGATGTGTAGAAAGATGCATAGACAACTTTGGATCGATAGCATTCCAGAACGAGAAAACAAATGCGGTTAGTGGGTTTTTAGAAGTCATTTTATCTTATATGTACCTTTGTCTCTAGGGGGAAATCAGTACATTCAAAAAAGTGGAATTTGCATTGGTTCATCTCTTGCACCTCTCCTCAGCGATATTTACCACGCACATAAAGACTGCATTATTCAAACGTTTCTTGATATGACGCTGGTTGCAAACGTGAGGAGATATGTAGAGGGTTTTTTCAGTTCTCCTTGTATGTCCGGAGGAGGTGTTTGAGCAGGCTGCGGGAAAACTGTTAGATGTATTCAGCGAAAACCTGCATCCGTTAGAGACGAGGCATGAGCCAGCCGAAAATAACTGTTCAAGGTTTTTGGACTTCAGGCTGTACACGTCCAGTAGACATTTGCGCTTGTCGTTCGAACCAAGGAGCGGGAAACCGTTTCTCTCTTTCCAGTCGCACATTAGAAATTAGTCAAAAGAGAAATCGTTAACATGTGCCTTGTCAGTGCCCTCACAAGGCATGTCCGCATTCTATGCAAAAAAGCTTTGATGCTCACGTTGACTGCTTGTTGTCTGCCGCATACACGAAGGCTCTAGTGTCAAATGTCGCGGAAAAGCTTTTAAAGCGACTCAAGCATGGCGAAGCTGATCGAGCACAACGACCGCTAGCGGACAAGAAAGAAAAACTTGCAGTAATTCCGTATATACAGGACCTGTTCCACAAACTGAAGAGGGTAGGGCAACGCGCTGGTGTTGCGGTGTTTTTTTTTTTCCGCTCCAGAAATACTAGCAAAGCTTTGCAAGTTTTACTCACAAGGCAGGCGTGGCCATAGTACTTTGAAACACAGGAAAGGTTTAGTGCCCTGCATAACTGGCGTGATGTATGTGATTCATCTCTCTCTTGTGGAAGAAAGTACATGGGACAGACAGGAAGGTGCTTAGATGATCCATCACAACGACGTGTACAACACAGTACAGGGCCATCTGGGTATTCATTGCCGCGACCACGGGTGTAAGCCCTATTTGGAAAAACTGAAGTGCTGGCTAAACATAGTTCATAGCTGACACGCGAAATCATTGAGGCAGATTTCATTAGCTCGTGCGTCAGTTCGCCTTCGATTGCACTTTCATCTCGGGTAATGGCGCATCTTGACATGGTTTGAATGGCAAGCATTCCGTGTGGTTCGTAGGTAAGTGGCTACTATTATCAGCATTGCAAATGATGTTCCAGGTTTTTTGCCGATCATTCACATATTGCACATGGTAGCACCTTACATATTTATTCCTTCATGACTTCACGAACAGTAAGCCAGCGCTGGGTGCGTGCCGCTCTCTCGCGTCCGTGTCTTTTTTGCGCTGTGTCCGTTTTCCAACGAATCGCCAACAAGCCCAAGCTTCCACGCTAGGCCCCTAAATGCGTTAACCCGACGTAGCTGACGCAGTCAGGGTCGGGAGATATCGCCTTGTTCACCAACGTGACAAGCAGCTCCATAATCGAAAAAAGGTTCGTCTGCTGCAATTGTCGCGGAAGCCACCCGTGCTGTTCGGAGCAACGCTGCGAGCGGCGCTGCATGTAGTGATCTTGGAAAGCCTCCGCCACGTAACTCGTTGCTGTTACGAGATAAGCGCTAGAGAACTGAAAGGATGCACTCGAGTGGGCGCGATTTTCAGGCTGCGCACAATACTCCGTATTCTTGACAGCGGTTTTCTGGGATCAAGTTCGGAACAGAAGGCCCGCCACTGCCTCCTGTCCAGCTTGTCTAGGTGACGCTGTATACGTCTTTGCACTCGCCTAGCGTCACGAATATCATCTACAATAAATGTCCTACGAGCACGCCTCACCGATCTGCGGTACATGGCCCGGTGCCTCTTATACTTAATGTCGGCCATCGAATGAGTTTAAGGTGGTTTCTGATGTTTAGTGCTGCTTAGTTTTGCTCGATTTAGCGCACCAACAAACGCATGTATGTCAATCCAGATAGGTCTGAATCCTCGATTGTAACGTTGTAAACTTGCCAGTTAGTGCAACGAACAGCCCTTCGTCGTGTGTAGCGCGCAGGACAGCCCAAAGGGACGTAGCTTGGCACGCGGTCGCTGTCATGACTTTCGACGTCTGCGAACAGGTCACCGTAAACATGAGGTGCGAGGAATCGTGGTGACATCGAGTGCGCGGGATCGGTTTTCTTGTAGAAAGTTGGCTGCCCGTCGTTACGAATTACCAAGTTTTATCGATGTGCAATATCAAAAAGGTGTCGACCGCGGACTGAAGATACCCTAGTGCCCCAGGCGGGGGGTGATGTGCGTTGAAGTCCCCAGCTAGTTCATACGGTCTCGGTGTTTCACTTATTGTGTCATGCAGCCTATCCACATCAAATGTAGCCCGAGGTGATATGTAAGTATGCCGCAATCCCCGTAAAGATAAAATTGTCCCACTTCACTGCCATTGCAGCATAACCGTTGAATGCCTCGGCTGAAAGTAAGGCACGAACATTGCAAATGAAATCATTGCGAAGAGCCGAGGGAACTCTGCTGGTATCCATTCCTGTCGGTGAAAGTGTGGCGATACATCGAGAAAGGCGAATGCCGGTGCGCACTCGGCAATCTGAGACCGGAAAGCAGCGCTGGTACAGAAATCGTGTAAGGTCGCAGACACGACAGCGGAGGTTGCAGGCATTCCATTGAAATATGGTGGCCTTGTTTCTAATGTTCTTCGGACTGGGTGGCTGGGCCGTTGGCGCGATTTTGTCAGAATAAGAAAAAGAAAGTCAAGCAGCGCCAAGATGACCTTGTCGAGTGCCGCATTCGCGTATAGTCCACCACAGGACGTAGAGGCTCGGTTTTATTTATTTATTTATTTTTTGACGGACCAGCTCTGCTTTCCTGAGCAGCTCGCACAGGAGCAATTAGAGCTGGTAGGCGAGTCAGTAGGGACGGGAACTCACTTGTGTCTTCAATTTGTGGTTCAATATTCAAGCTCGTCATAACTGCCTTTTTAGCTGTGCATTTGCCCGCTGCAGCCATCTTTGCTTCGCCACTGCCTGGAGTTTCCTGTTGCTGGCGTACTGCAGCCTTTACCGATTGGTACCCAACGTTTATTTTTTTATCTTGTAATTGCGTATCTGTTTCTCTTTACGCAAAAATGACGCAGCCAGCAGACGTGAATTCATGTTTTTTTTTTCCCCGCACTTGGGGCACTGTGGCTTTTCATTTCCACAAGCACATCCGTCGCGGTTGCCCCCCGCAGCGTGGGCACCGTGCACGTAACCTGCAGGCACAAGGGACATGCCCAAAACGCTAGCACTTGGAGCACTGTCTCGGAGCCTCAATGTACTCGTGCACTCGGTAACGTACGTGTGTAGCCCAATATGTCGCGGTCACCAGCGGTGGTAATAAAAAGGCTCACCCGACGGATGACTGCAGGACGAGAGACCCGCATGGCGCCCCGCCAGGGCGTATACATTTAGCACGCGACGCTATCGGGGCAGCGATGCTAGAGGAGACCCGTTAGGAAAAAACGCCACCCCCGACCTCGGGGCTATATAAAGGCAGGTTTTTCGACGCACTGCTTCGCAGGCAACGCCCCGGACCACGGCAGCCATGACGGTCGCTTCCGGCACTGCGGCAGAGCCTTCAAAAAGGGGCGGACTGAGTTTCACGAGGCAGAGCCGGTCACACGCTCCTGTTTTGTCAGAGGAGCGATACAGGGACCACTATAACTGCACTGCGCTTTAACGCCTCCGCCGACACCTGATCACAACGTAAATCGGAGCAACGAAATACCAATAGTCGGTAAGAAACCAAGGACTGAGTGCAAGCCCACAATAACGCAGTGCACCAGTGCCCGCGGCTACGCTTCCCTTCTGAAAGAGAGCCGAACCAACTGGAGTCCACTCGCAGCTTAATGACTTTGCTCTGCTAATGTAAATGCTAGCACCACTGCATGGAAAATGAACGCTCGTTGTTTCAAGCTAAGATGTTACATATCGTCTTATATTAGAATCACCCACAACATTTGCCGTTCAGGTTTCATCATAAAACCAATGACACAAAGACAGATCTGCACGGAGAAAAACAGCGGGTTTTTAACACGCAAGGCCGTCTGAAAACACGGATATAAGCTAGCCTAATTGGCTGGCGCATCTACGCAAATTGCGTTTTGAGTGGGACCGCTCACGTGCGACCTCCTTCGGCCGTTACCGACAGTGCGGCGGACGCGTGGCACCCGCGAGGGTGCGCCGTCGACGGCGGCGTCCTCGCTCGGCACTCCTCGTGCGCCACGTCAACCTCGCCGGTCACGCAGCCTGGTGACAGATGGCAGCTCTTTTCGCTACTTCACACATGGGACGGTGATTGAGCAGTGAGCGAAATGCCAACACGAGGCAGTGTTTGTATATACGGTCGATGTCGCATTGCGGTCCTTAAAAAAAGAAAGAAAAAAAGAAGGTTAGCAGCGCTTTACTTATAGCATAACGAGCTGAACTAAAGGTGCCCACAGTGTAAACGGAGGCACCCAGACAAATGCACGTGCGACGCACTTGGAGTGAATTCTTTTCTGGACAGTAGTCTTCATTTTGACTGCACAGCAATTCACTTGGTCTAATCTCGCGCTTCATAGGAAAAAACGCTGCAACGCTAAACAAGCGCTTCCGCGCACGCTGTCGTGGCCGCATCGCGTCGCTGCGAGGGGCCACGCTCTGCGCTGCAACTCGCGCCGCACGTCCCCATTTTTTCTACACACCATCCGCATTGATGGGCGACCAGCCTTCACGCGATCGACCGCTGCTGACCATGGGGCGTGGGCGTGTGAACGCTCGCCGCAAGAGAGCGGCCCCAGAGCGCACAGTTTGGCTAGGGTGGCTAGCCACCTTAGTTTAGCACAGTCACACGTAGGCGCGCAACAAAACAGCGACGCATCCGTCAAAGGCTGAACAATCCGCCTTTTGCGATGCACTGTGGCGCCATCGTGCGGTGGCCACGAGAAACAATTCGGCAGGCGCGCGCCGCGACAGCCGCCCCACGCGACGCCCAAACAGGCAGCGTGTGAGACAAGACCGAAACAACGTGTACGCGCCGTCATTTTTTGTCATCGTCAGGTAGCCATGGAGCCCGCTGGTGAACGCTTTGTACCCGGAGGTTTGCTCAGCGTGACGAACGGCTGGAAGAAGAGCTTCGGCCACGCTTTACAAGCTCCTGCTTGGCCTGAAACAGCTGCACCTGTGGCGTAAAGTGAATAAGTAATAAAACAGTATGAGTACGCGCAAAAACGCGTGACAATACATACCTGTCACAAAGTGCAGCCCTAATCTAGGCTTCAGGGCGCTGCGAATCGCGTTTTACCGACGGAAATCAGAAAATCCGCATTGCCTGGCTGGGATAGTCACGGGAAGTGCAGCCGTAAACGAGACACGACATTGGCATCGCGCCAAATTTCGATAGCAAAAATGTTCGAGAGGCGTTCCGTGCGCGCGGCAGTGAGAATGGCAAGGTTGACAAACGAAAGAACTTGATTGGAGACCGGCGAGGACTCATCGCGCGCCCGGTTAGTCCAACATAGGGAATGGCAGGTCTAGCCCACCGGCCCGGTCACGCCGGACATCCAGGATTTGCTTGTCTAGAGTGGGCCACGCAAACGCGAGTTCCACCCCTCCTTGCTGAACTTGGGGTAACTCGACTCGCACTTCCGGAGCATGTGCGCTGGAGTGCCCGCTGGACGGCCGAGCGTCGTCGCGATATACCGTGCAGAACCGCAAGACACGGATACGTGCCGGTGGAGTCCGAGAGAAACGGCTACTCCACTGACAGGTGCAGCGCCTGCCGTGGTCCACTCACTCGGAGGAGAGAGTCGAGTCCGGCCCGGCGCCCACGGGTGCGCCTGCCAAACTGCTTCGGTCCTCAGCGGCGTTGCGCATGCGCAGTTCCGCGTCGCAAAAGGCAGACTGTGAACAAAATTTCTCGCGCTTAAATCAGGGAGCCGTATTCTATACCGACTCTTTGCGACCACATTTCTTCAGTTTGTACGCCTTGAATATTTTTTATGCTGTGCAACTGTAGCGCTCGAAAACGCTAAATGTCTGTTTTCCACGGTTTATTGAAGAAAAAAAATTAGATCCCTTACGAAGCTTATCTTTTTTGTTATTGGTGTTATTTATCTTTACATTTAATGTTAATTGCCAATGCCTCGTTCTTTTCCATATTTTCGTGCATTATACGAGTTTTGTAGTTCGTTTCCCTGCTGCCCACGGTGAACTAAACGAGAGACTCGCTCATATTTGGTGAAAATAAGAAGCGCGCGTGGTGTGTCCAGTCAAAGTGTCCGGATTAATTGCAGCCTCTGCAATAAATTACGCATGCAAGCGCTCGGGAACGTCACGAGTATTCACGAGGGGCACAAAATTCAGCGGTGTTATAAACTGCAAATGCAACCCAGTACAAACATATAAAAAATGGGGCCACCACTGTGGCAAATTATAGTATGCGAACTTAACCGCGTGTGGATAGAATACAGTCTGCGCACAAAAGAAAAGAAAAATAGAAAAGCGAGTCTTCCGAAGCGCAGCCTGTGTCCCGACCATTTGTCGCACGTTTCCCGGTGTCCCGCGAACTCTATACGTCACGCTTGTATTTAAGGGGCACGTCTTGGGTTATGCGTGCAAGAAAGTTCAAAGTGTGGGAGTTAATTGTGGGCTTTTCTTTAATTTACGTTTGCAAGCGTCCGGACCGTTATAAGTTGTGTTTTACGAGCGACACAGAATGCGGCCCCTAAGAAAATTTATCAGAAAATGGGGAAGCGCTAGGAGGAGGAGGAATACACGTTTATTTTCGAAACAGTATCACGGGGTAAGCCCCGATTCTGTTCCACTCGGCTCTAACTCTAGGGGAGCGCTATGCCAAGTTTTTTTGCGAAATGTGCCGGGAACAAATACAGCCTTCGTGGATGTTCGAACGGGCTATGGGGCCATTTTAAGCTACGTTTCCAAGTATCCCGCGAGAACTCTAGGTCACACCGAGCTTGCATTAAATGAATGAAAAAGAAAGGGGAGGGGGATACTCTCGCGAAGTTTAACGTTTGTATATAAACTACCGCAGTTGTAAAAAAAAAAAAAACATTCTATGCAGAACCCATCGCACGAGGACCGTCGACGTGATTAGCATCGAAGCAATGCATAGGACACAACCCTATTGCGAAATTCTTCACTCCTGTGTAGCCGACTTACCTGCACAGCTCGTCGCTGCTGCTCACGTGAGTGGTGATGGCGTATACCCACAATGGGAGATGGCCCATGAATCGGGTGGTTAAATTAAAGGGATAAAAACAAGAAAATTAACAACTTGGAAGTTACAATTTTAAGAAACGACGATTTCAATGCACGTATTCTGTCCACTCCACACACAGCGCATGTTTTCGATGTCAACTTGAACCTTTCCGTGCAGCCCGCAATTTACCTCGATTGCCGCTTGCTTCGCTCTGTTCGCCTGGGCGTCAGGCGTGCCAGAGCTGCCTTCTTAGCCGGTGGCACGCACCGAGTGTACAGCCCGCGCTGGCGAGGGGATCAGAAAAATGCTGTCGGGACGAAAAGTGCGTTAATTTCCCAAAGAATCGCATTAGAAATTCCTTAACATATGCGCGATAGTGTTATATGCTGGCAAGTTTTCAAACAGGCAAGCCATACGAGAGCAAGGTTTATAAGTACACGTTTTAATTACGAGCAACAATAACATTCTTACCGAAATAAACGCTCGACATTGCGTTGCGATTCTACAAGGTCGAACAAGTCGGCTGCCTTTATTTTTTATACAAAAATATGAGCATAAAACTTAAGAATACATAATATGTTAGAGAAACTGTTATCACTAAGTTATCGGCCAAAAATCATGTCCTCGGACGTTGCGTCAACGGGAGTGGTAATGTGACATCTCAGGAGGCAAAAAGAAAGACGCGCCCTCGCAACGCACGATTCCTACAGCTCCATTGTGATGCACGCTCAAGATGACATATGACCCGTGGGCATATCCAGTATTAAGGAAATAGGAAAAGTTACGGCAGCTGTAACTCTGGGCCCATCAACCGTGGTAGGAAAGCAGACCGCTAGAGATAAAGGCGGGTCGTAGCCGGCTGCTGCAACACATTCACGTTGCTGCAGCAAACCTACTGCCTGCGCCAGGATATGCAAAATAGAACAATAACAATAATATTTGGGGTTTTACGTGCCAAAACCACTTTCTGATTATGAGGCACGCCGTAGTGGAGGACTCCGGAAATTTTTGACCACCTGCGGTTCTTTAACGTGCACCTAAATCTAAGCACACGGGTGTTTTCGCATTTCGCCCCCATCGATATGCGGCCACCGTGGCCGGGACTCGATCCCGCGACCTCGTGCTCAGCAGCCCAACACCATAGCCACTGAGCAACCACGGCGGGTCAAAATAGAACAGGCTACGTACATATCAACACGCAGTCCATATGAGTAATCATGCGCCATGCACCCTAAAGAGCCCCAATGAACATGGCGAATATTTCGCACACCGTGCTCTTCTGACAGAAGAGCTAAATGAGAATGCTGGTCTTGGAGAAGCCGCCACTATACAGGGACGTCATTGTTTGGACGAGGGCAGCTTTTAGGTTAATCTTATACGCTGGGAACAAACGCACTTTGAACGTCGTGTCGCGAAACAGCGGAGACAACACGAGCACTCGATAACTGTCGCGAACTGCGTCAAGCTGGATTCAGGCGTCAGGCGAAGAGGCCATCTGCGACTTCTCTCTGGTGCTGCTCGACGAAAGACCCTGAGTAAAAAAGAAGCAAATCGGCGACGAGAGAAGACGGGTCTAAAAACAGCAGAAGGCAGCGGTGCCCGTGACCCCAGCGGTGGCCCCCTCCCCCCCAGCACGGGGTGGGACCGCCGCCGACGGAGTATATAGACGCGACTGCTTCTGTGGGCAACACTGCGCCGCAAACGCGGTGCTCGAAGCTGCTCCTCTTCTTCTGCTGATGGTGGAGGAAATGAGAGCGCCTAGAAGCTCGGCACCGTGCATGCAATAAGCCAGAATGTTGGGGCAGTCGGACAGACGAATCTTCGAGCGGCTGGATTTGCATGGACACACAGCACACGTGGCCGCACACGCAATTGGCAAAGCGCTTTCCGAGTAAAAAAAAAAGAAAAAGAAACGAGCATTCATCTCAAACTAAAGAGTTTGACATCGACCGCGCTTGGTGGCTCGCTGCCGCCGCACGCCAAGCAACCTCCGGCTAAACCACCCATCAGCCGAGGAAAACAGGGAACGGCAGAAACGCAGTGCTGTGCTGCACACGACGGCGCGCCAGGTGCCACGGTCCACGCATGCGCGGGAGGCCTGCGTTCCCTTTTGCTTTTCTTCTGGAGACGCAGATTTAGTTCCGCCTCAAGACGTGTCAAGAAAATATTGGCAAGAAGTGTGTTCAAAGGAACTGGTTGGTTCATCGTTAGCATAAAAAACTGAAACGGCGCGACACAGGTCGAGCGAGTAAAGAGCCAGCGCGCTAACTAGCAACCAAATGCTTTATTTGCAGAAGCAGCTTATAAAAAACATTGAAGGTGACATAAAGAACAGAGAAAGGATAAGCGTCAGCCACTGAGATAATCCAGTTCTTTAGTCGGCAGCGTGAGGTATACGCACAACTGACGCACGCGTCACCACTTGTGAATATATGCAAGGTGCCTCAACGATTTCCCGCGCGCGCTTTTCATCTGTGCCAATTATTTCGCACTTCTTAAAGATCGGGGTGCAACCACACGTCACAGTGGGGAGCCAAATGACTGTGCGGGCTTCCTTCCAGTGCAGCGGCATGCTCGCGGAGGCGGTCATTAATGCAGCTGCCCGTTTGCCTGACATAGCAACGTTTACAATCCAGCGGGATCTCATGGACGACCTGCGTTGTACAGGCAAGGAAGCCGCGAACATGATTCTTATAGCAACATTTACGCGCGACAGTATCCACCCTGTTGATTATTTTGGACAAAACCAGCTCAGTTTATTAGGGGGCGTTCCACACAACCCTCACTCCTTCCGTGGCCGCAATTTTCATAATGTTATGGGAAACACGGTGTACATAAGGAATGACGGCAAGCCTAGATCTCGAAGGCGGTCACTGCAGTTTGTTTTCCGGCGTCCTTGAACAAACTCTTCTTCAAGGTCACCAGCAACACAGCACAACACGCTGGTCGGGTAGCCTGCCGATGTTAGTCCGTTAACTTGTGCTGAAAAGCTCTGTTCAACACAGGGATCGCACGAACGCTTGAGAGCGGCTCGCGAACAAGCGGAGCCTCGTTTCGGACGAAAACGGGAGAAGCCCTTTCTTTGAGCGAGTAGCGCCCGCACACGTGATCAGGGTTAAGAACAATGGCAGCGTCTGGAAACCTTAAACGGTCATTGGTTGGCTGTTCCATTGTTAATGCAAAATCCCTCATTATCTCACTGCAGGCGTCTATAAATGCCTTGGAAGTTAATTCCGTGTCACAAGGGTCAACTGGATAAAATAAAAAAAATCGTCAACAAAGCGGAATATTCTTATGGTTGCCAGCTGTAGGCGAGCGAGTAAGCCCCTGTCATAGCGTGCCAACAAAATGTCGCTAAGTACGGATGCCAAACATGAACCTATACACACTCCCTGCTTTTGAATTAAAAGCTTATTGCAAGGTGTTGCATCTGGGTCGCAAGCCCCAAGGGTAGCGTTGGCCTGGCGGCCTAGGGCACAACTGGAAGCATTCGAAAGTCCTGGCAAAGCATGAGTCGACTGCTAACAGAACAACTTGTTTATTCTAGCATCGCAAAAGAGCGGCCGGTCAGGTCGACCGAAGTGGAGAGACGGGAGAGCACGTTACTCGACGGAAGAATTCGAAGCCTCTTTCTTGGCGCCCGGGGGCAGCTGCTTTTATACACTCGGAGTTGAGCGCAAGAAGGAACGCCTCGATAGAGGCGCATGTGACGGCGGGGCCCGGACACGTTGTGACAAGGAGTGACGCATCCGCCGGGCCGGTGCCGGTCAGACCTCCTTGCTTCACAGTTGGGGAGCTCCTCTCCCCGGCTGCCGCGCTTTGACAAGCGTGGGCACCAACATGCACACACACACACGCACACACACGAAGACACGTGGCATTGAAACATGCCTGGACGCGATTGGCAGGAAGCGTTGCGGCAGCGCTCAACGGGCCAAAATGTCCGCCGCTTTGAACGAAGCCCCGGCGTCCGTTGCATCGGCGCCGGCTATACCGCGCGTCGTAGGCGAAACGTAACACAGGACAAATGAATGCGGATTTTAGGTAGTAGGTGAGCGTCTCCAAAGCTGCCGACACTCGTTCCACAGGCATATTGAAACCAAGCTATGCCACGTGCTTATCGATGCAATCACCAACTTCCTCTAGCATCAGGTTACTCGGTAACGAATAGCACAAGTCTTTGATATCGACGGAAAAGGCGCGGGAGTGCGGTAGGCGCTCACTCCGCAAGAAAGTAGGCGCACTTCGTGTGGCTTCCGGATGAGGAAAGGTTCGTCCACTTCCAGATTTCCCGGGGATTTTTGGAGGATTTTTTCAGGTTCCCCGCTCCGACACAATCCCACGAAAAGGGGTTTTCACCTGATGTGTTTTTGCCAGGAAGAACACAGTCAGAGTTGCTCCCATTGAAGTCCTCACAGAGGATGTCATGGCTTGGTCAGACCCAACGATTCGCACAAACGCAGAAGAGATGTACTACACGCTCCTCACAGCTGCAACTGTCACACGAACGTGTGTCACGGACCTCAGTGAGGAATGCGCATACATATGCCTTTAAAATGCAACACCTAGCCACTTGAGACACGATGATGTTGCATCGCAGCGGGCGGGAGCTGCAGCTTCGAAGAAGGATGTGAAATTAGCAAGCGACAGTTTGGACAGGGTGTCCCACACAACAAAACAGTAAACGGCGGCTCTGCAGTGCACGTCAGGGGCTGATCGATAGCTAACAATGGGCATGCGATTCCTCTCAATTGGACGAGCGGCTACACGTCATGGCTGAATGACAAGTGGAAACGTACGCCGCAATGACAATTGGCCCCGAGCTGTGAGGGGAATGCGAGGAATCGACGACATCCTCACAGAAGTTGGCCTGCGGACGCACAAAGGCGCACTTTCTTTTATAATTTCGGGGTTTGATATTAGGCCACTTGTCACGTTCCACGAAAAAATTACGAACCCTTGCCCTACTGGAAAATGCGCGTAAGCTAAGCTTGTCCTGCGTGCACCTGACCTTCGTCACGGTTAAGTAACCCAGAGGTAACGGTGCCGCATTGCTTCGGGCGGCACTAACGGCTGGATTGGCGCGCCGACGGCGAGCCCTTTCACGGGCGAGTTGTCGCCGCCGCTCATCGAAGGCTGCCGGTTCCTCGAGGCAATGTACAACGCGTGGTCATCCCATCCGTTTCCCGAGAATGAACTGAACGGAAACGAAGCCGGCGCAGCGCGCGCGACACCCTTTCCCTCCCGGGCAGAAGCGAAACGGCTCTGATTGGTTGCGTGCGTGGCGTGAGCGCGCGCCTATGCAGCTGGAATCCTTGCTAATGATTCACGCTCCGGCGCTGGCGCGGCTGTCATCTCATCAAACCGCCCTTTCCCGCAACTGCTCTGCTCTAGAAGCAACTGGGTTCTTTTTGCGTGACCACGACAATGCCCCTTGTGAGCCAACACAAGCTTCGCTTGAAAAATGAAAGCGAGAAGCAGTATTGTATAGACAGGCGTCAGCTACCACATTAAATCAAAGTACAGCGCAAGGAGTTTCGAGGGTCGCCGCAGTGGATCGAGCGATTCATTTTCGCTAACTGTGCGCCCAATGTCCGGTACACGAATGTTCTTGTATTCCGCCTCTATCGAAATGCAGCCTGGAATCGAACCCGCGACATCGTGCTCAACCTCGGAACGTCATGGCCACCGAGCCAATGCGGCTGGTGGCAGGAATTCGGACTAGAAACAACGTACCCTTTGAAACACCCACAGCACGCAACGCATGCCCATTGGTTAAACCATCCGTAGATAAACTCGTAGCCCACGCTTGAGTGGATCTGGATTACGGCTGGCGTGAACGTGCCCAAGAGGCTGACCGCGTTTCCTTTGGCGCGTTTCCCGACAGGCGTCATTCAGGTCATATCAAACGGGCGCTTCCAAGATGCCTTTCTGAATATATGCAGCCAGACCGGCGCAGCACAACTTCAGTCCAGGACAGCCCGGCCGCTAATTAACGTTCGCGTCCGCACGAAATACAACTCTCGATGCAGCGATTGTACAACACTGTCGGTGGCCAGGCGCCAGCTCGCGCGTACCCGCAACGCTCATTCATCGGCCCCGATGTAGGTCAGGGTGAGCCGGGCTCTTTGTCTTCACTTGGTGGGAAAATCGAAGCACCCGAAAGTTCCACGATCTTCGTGCTAGTTCGTTCTCAATGGTGGCGTGCATTAACCAACCTGTTAAAGAGATAGGCGAAATCTATACTTGGGAGTCATACCACATTATTCATGTTTACGGCATTTTGTACGGTGCTATATGTCACGTGTATTTATACTCTCTGCATACTCCAACAAAGCGCGTGTGTGCGAAATACATTCGCACACTGCTAATCTCGGAATTTTTTCGTGCGTGCTTGTTCCTTGCTTGAACCAAAAGGAACTATTCGAGAAACAGACACCTCTGCTACAGAACGCAAAGTAAGCCCAGGTTCCTTAAAGCCACAAGATTCGTTTATAGTAAATGGTTACACAGCGAGGTCACTCCGCTGAATACGACAAATATGTCTGCCCTGCGTGCGGTATACGGCACACTTCTTTGTAAAGCGCCCATTTTTGTGCTTTACAAAATTAACTCTAGGGGCGCTTCCCTTGTCAGCAGCTAATAATATTGACTACTGTGAACATATGCGAACTAAAAACAAACCAACCCGCCGTGGTTGTATAGTGGCTATGGTGTTACCGCACGTGCGTCCGGTTAAAGGGCCCCAGAAACGGTTCGGAAAAATTTTGTAGACGCGTAGGGTACAGCTTAAGTAGAACATTCGCACCACAATTTAAGTGAAGCGTTACGTATTAATGGAGCTACAAGCTATTACAAGTTACCCTCCTCCCTAGCCACGCTTTTCCTCCTCAACTCGTTCGCCGAGCAATCGTGGCTAAGCTCCGCCTTCACTGGTTCTGCGTCACACTGGTTTAAGCCTTCACTGGTTCTGCGACGTCACATAGTCCACTTCCGGTTGTTTTGGAGGCCGCCCCCGCCCGCGCGATACCTCTCCGCTAGCCGCTTGGCCGTCGACCCCAAGCGAGGGCTATCGAAGCAGCGTGCGTTGCGGGCATTCTGTCGTAGCGCCGACCGTGTCTGGTATTCCGGTAACCACAAGCAAGCTGGGTGTTTCGGCAGGTGGCTGTAGGCATAAACTCAAGCTGATGAAGGAAGCGTAGACGTACGTGAGCGGCCTGATCGGTCTGCACAGAGCCAACAAGTGGCTGGACCGTGCCAAGTGTTCTAACCAAGTGGAAAACATTTTAAACATCTACAAAAACAACGTGTTGATGATTGCACTCCTGCGAAAATTTTACACCACCAGCAAAGAAGAATACGTTTTGTTAGTGCTACTGTGTGTGGTTGAGCTCTATGACACCAGGTGGCTACACCATGCAGACCATTCACATTTGCGCTTCTGCTCACCCGTTAAACGGCACAGTCAAGCGGCCAGGTCCTGTCCCCTTGCGCTTGCGTTTGCCCTAACACCGGACTCGCGAAACGCTATTGCGTTAGTAATCTTCCGGTGTAAAGTGACGGCCGCAATCGCGCAAATCCTGGCGCCGTTCGGATAGCGGCAGTCCGATGCGCTGCAGCCAGTCCGCTCGTCTACTAGCTTGCTGAGAGACACGATGTCGCAGCTGGACATATTGCTAGTCGCTCCGTTTGCAGTGCACAACGCAACAAAGTCGAACCATAGCGCTCGCGAAAAGACAGACCGAAACTGACGGCGGAGCCAGCGGAGCTCTCGTCAGGAACGGATCACGTTGTAACACAAGCAGACGACACTTGCTGTGTGCCGGAAGTGCTTAAATGTACTGAAAAATTGTTCTTGTGCATTCTTTTTGTTACTTTCTTTTTATAAAAACAAGTGAACTAACATTCGAACTATTACGAACATCATTTGTTTACCATAAAGTTGGAAAAATCACGCACCCTAGTCAGCAAAACGGATATAGCTCACCCCACTGACGTCATATGGGTGATTTCCGTCATATGGGTAGGGGCGGCTTAAAATTCCGCCGAGCAGTGTGCTGCAATCGGCAGCGATGTGCATTTTTAAAACCTTATAATAAATTACACGCTTTACGTGGAGCACTTAGATGTGTCAATTAATGATCAGAAGGACCTACTCTAACGATTCAGTACGTTTGTAGAAAATCGTCAAAATCGTTTCAGGGTCCCTTTAACCTCACTGCCTTTCCTCTCTCGCTTGGCGCAGCCGTACCCGGTCCTCAATGAGCTATTTGTGAATGTAAAACACTGAACTACTCCTTAGAAGCGTCGTGTGCATGGTTAGCGCACAAAACAAGGGCGCCGCATCGTGTTTGCTCAGCGAAGCAATGACACATTCTGTGCTGCCCATCGATCGAAAGCAGCGTTCTTCCCGCACTCCGACATTTCTTGTTCCCTATTAATGCGAAAGAATGTTTTCATCGGCATGAAATACACACAACCCCACTGCCTGTAGGAAACAAACTACGTGTAGATATTCCTTCGCGAATGAATTTTCTTTTTCTTGAGCACACACTGTCTTGCGCCTCGCGTCAAATCTATCATTAGATTAATAGCATTTGTAACGAAGTAAATGTCACGCAGCGAGAAAGGGACTTTACCATTGCACGCCGTTGCCCACGAGTCAGACAACTAAGTGCCCAATTTTTTTTTAACTTATTCCTTCTTTTTTTGCGCCTCTCTCCTCTCTTTCTCTCCCCAATTCCCTTCCCCACGGAGAGTAGCATGCCAGCGATGTCTACACGCAGGCTAAAATCTCTGGCTTTCATTAAAGGGTTATCTCTCTCTCTCTCTAACGGCTATAAATAATCCCACCAATTTTCAATAATATCGGGCAATCGGTTCAAGTGACTGCATTCAAACTGTGCCCATCTGCCCCATATAATATCGCGACGGCATCGTCGGTTGGTTTAACGCAGCTCAATAATAGTCGCTGCACGAAAGCAGAAAAGACCAGCGGTTCGTGGGCTTCCAGGTTCCGCGACAGTTATTCGCGCATGGCAGGACATGTCACCCAAGTTTTGACGCTCATTGAAGCGAAACATGCTCTCATCTGGGATGCAGCTACCAGAACAAAAAAGAGGAGAAAGCGTTCAGTGGATTCGCGGCATTTTAGCTTCGTAACCCGGAAATCCTCTCCGCGAAAGAGAAAATTAAAAAGAACTGTACAGATTGCCCGAACGAGTTGAGAAGTACATCGACTGAACAGTAATCGAAACTCACAAAGCAGTCGTCTTCATCCGTCTCGATGCCGGCGTCCGAGTCGCAAGTCATGACCAGGGCGACACTAATCCGTTTCTGGCTGCCAAGCTTGCTCTTCCGGCTACAGAAGGTTTGTTCTGCCGCCGACGCACGTCACCAATGTACGGAAATTGCGTTCACATAATCCGACAGCATCGCTGGGAGCGCACACTTGCCTGCACCCCATGAGAACACACGTGGCTTCGACGAGGCAATCGGTTGCTCGCGGTGCCAAACTCACTCGGGTCAGTCACTGGTGCACCGGCCGTTTGAGTCTCGCTTCGGTGGCGTCCAAATGTCGACCTCGCAGCGACCGCACGACAGACGGCTTGGTGGCCGCGCCGTATGCTCGAGTCTTCGTTGCGACGCGGCCGAGCAGTACTGGTGCCAAGTCGAGCACGTTGTATGGAGGCCCGTCGCCGCGCGGCAAGCGGCGCTTCCGTGCTCCCCCGCTTTCCTGCGGAGGAGAACCGGTAGTCCACCGCGAGGCCTCCGCGCAAGAGACGCGCACGTGTGGGGCACGAGCGCCCTCTCGGCGGCGTAATCGTCCCGGCAACGACCAGGCTTGGAAGGAAGGCGAAGGAAGCACGCGTCGCAGCTGCCGAAAGTGACTCATCGGGCGGCAGCCACAGCGGGATGCGCACCCCACAGCCCAGTGGGCGGGAAGGGGGAACATGGACGCCGCTTCGGGACCGCACGATATGTCACAGACGTCCGCTGAAGCGATGATTGGACAGACAGGCTCGTGGCCACCTGGCTGACCAAGCTCCGTTCTGTGCTCCGGGCAAGTGCCTCGCGCGGCCAGTCGCGCGGTAATTTTGCGTGTATTCGTGGGCTTCTTTCACGCTCGGAAAAACACTTTTATGCAGCACGTATTGAGCAACGCAAAGCTGTATAGGGAGAGTTTTAGGAGTCTTTCATGTTGCTCTACAATTTTCTAGTTTACACTTTCCATCTAATTATAATATTTGAGAAGTTGATTAATTAGTTAGGACTAATTATCAAATTAGGCGGAACCAGCAAAAATTCCATGAGTATCTCCAAGCGACGGAAAACAACATAACCTTGGTTCTGTCCGGCTACGTGACATTTGTATATGTTTAATG
This sequence comes from Dermacentor variabilis, assembly GCF_050947875.1. Lineage (NCBI taxonomy): Eukaryota > Metazoa > Arthropoda > Arachnida > Ixodida > Ixodidae > Dermacentor > Dermacentor variabilis. The sequence continues at coordinate 5,035,538 of NC_134569.1, forward strand.
TTTGGCTCAAGTTGCCCTGTATACCAGGTCTTGAAGCAAACTTTCACCAGCGCAAGGAAAACGAGACGAAGGACAAGGAACACGAACACGGACGAGCGCGTTGCTTCGTCCTTCGTCTTCTTCGCACTGGTAAAGGTTTGCCTCAAGATCACGAACCAATTAACTCGCACCAGTGCCCGACTAAGTCATATACCGGGTGTTTCAGGAAACACTTTCAAATATATATATATATATATATATAGTTGAGGAAACGAAGGAGCACACTTGCGAAAATTGCATCTTTTGACATTTTCCCGTTTCGCTATGCCACGGCCGAAACGTTAAAACATTAAAAGATGCAAGTTTCGTAAGTGTGCTCCTTCGTTTCAACTACCCATGCACCGGACCTACAGAACTTTTCCTTGAATCATCTATTTATATATATATATATATATATATATATATATATATATATATATATATATATATATATATATATATATATATATATATATTGCCTGTAGAGGATAGCACGATTTAGTCCATGAGCTGGTCTACTCGAAGAGGAGGACATTACTTGCACAAAAAAAGTGACATGCATAACCGACTAATCAAAATGAATTCACTAAGTTTTAATGAATTACCCTGTGGCACATATTTCAAAATTCAAACCGGGGAGTTGTTTTGGAACGAATTCTCAGGATGACAGCAATTTCAAGATATTAGTTACCGAACTTTACCGAGAGATGCATTGACATGTTCCAGTTACTTTTGTGCTTCAGTGCATAAAACGACCTCTTCTTAAGAAAGTAAGTGGAACGACAGTGCATTTTTACCGCAAGTTAGACGGCGCTTATCTCGTAAATGGTGTCATGCACACAATTTTTTTTCGAGCGAATGTGCCTTGCAGTCTTTTGAGCCTTGCTTCAGTAAGATTTCTTGCGTGTGAAAAAGAAAATGTGTGTTGGAAAAGTAGTCGCCGTTCCGCGGTGTGGAAGGATTTTTATGCCTAACATAAAAATTTAAGTGAACATGCAAAATATTTAGGATCCGTTTTGCGACTGTGCTCATCGCGCTTTCCACTAGGCTGGTGCACTATTTAAGTACACGGGGAGCATATTTCAGATAGCAGATGTAATCTGCCCGTTTTCATATTCCTGCGCTGTCCTGTGACTCACGCCGTTGGAAACGTTTTGGAAGGGAGCGAGGGCTTCTCGCCGGTTCTGTATTGTAATGATTGGGGTCGGGCATGAAATAGATGGTAGCTGGCCCATGCCCTCGTCCAACTTATCCACGCTGAGGGCGTCGTTGAAAGTAGAGACTTGTTCTCATCGAGAACGAAGAATAGGGGATTTATTTACAGTATCTACATGTGAACGTTACAGTTCATCAGTCTAGCATGACTGAAAGAGGAATGGACACTCAGCAGCCGCGCCACGGCTGTTTATAAACACTCTGTCCTGCCTAGATCCCTAGGTGAGTGAAAACGGCCGTTCAACCGTCGACCAATTCGGAGCGTCCAAAGTCATCGTAGCCGACCCGCCTTTGAGGGGTTGTGTTTACAAACTCACTTTCGCACAGGCTACACTAACCACACCGAGGTGAGAGGGTTCTCGTAGACAAAGGTCTTGACCCCAGCAGGCGCCTCTTTGATCCCAGAGCTGACCCTGCAGACACTGGCCGCCGCGTCTGTCCATTGACTGACCACTTCTGGGACCCGTGAGACCGCACCGCAAAACACCTTCTTCCAGGAGTTCCACCGCTTCAAACAAACCGTGACGGTGACAGCGAATCTACTAACAATACTTGGTCCGCCGACTGCGTGTAGACGTCCAGGCGCCGTTCGGTTGGGGAATGTATTGCCGTCCTTACAAAGCGAGTCGCTGCAGTAGACATCCCGGCGCCGTTCGGTTGGGGACTGACGTATTGTCGTCCTTTCAAAGCGAGTCGCCGCAGTAGACATCCTGGCGCCGTTCTGTTGGGGACTGTCGTATTGTCGTCCTTTCAAAGCGAGTCGCTGAGGTAGACATCCAGGCGCCGTTCGGTTGGGGAATGTATTGCCGTCCTTACAAAGCGAGTCGCTGCAGTAGACATCCCGGCGCCGTTCGGTTGGGGACTGTCGTATTGTCGTCCTTACAAAGCGAGTCGCCGCAGTAGACATCCCGGCGCCTATCAGTTGGGGACTGTCGTATTGTCGTCCTTACAAAGCGAATCGCCGCAGTAGACATCCCGGCGCCGTTCGGTTGGGGAATGTCGTATTGTCGTCCTTACAAAGCGAGTCGCCGCAGGAGAATCCCGGCGCCGTTCTGTTGGGTTAGTTAGTTAGTTAAATGGGGTTTAATGGCGCAAAAGCGGCTGAGACTATGCTGCGCCAAACACGAGGTGTTTTAAAATACAGTTTATGAAAGAAAAGGCTTTGTTAATCTATATTTTATGTAAAAAGCCAGTGTCATCTAGAAATTTACGGACGTCACATAATGGTACTAGTGGATCATCACCTAAAATTAGAGCAGGGTGTAAAGGTATGTGTAGTTGATATAATTTGTGCAAAAGTGCTCGTCTGTGTGTTTCAACATGCGTCATGTCAGTAATATGTGCATAACTGCTAGTGGTTCTTGACATTTCTCGCATGTTGGTGTGTCTTCTTTTGTAAGTAAGTAATAGTGTGTGAGGTGTGCGTGCCGAATGCGTAGTCGGTACAAAACTACTTCGATGAACCGCTCCTGATGATAACATGACTTCCACTCGCCAACTATGGGTTTAGTGAGCTGTAGCTTGTTGTCGGCACAACGGCCCCATTCGCGTTGCCATTTTGCCGTTAAGGCTTTTTTAATCGCACGGATGCTATCTTTGTATGGAAGTGTTGTGTTTGTTATTTCTTTGTACGCTGCCATCGATGCACATCTATCAGCTGCTTCGTTACCCGGTATCCCAACATGGCTTGGAACCCAGCAGAAACGAATTGACCTCCCGTACTTGTTCAGCACCAACATGTTTAAAATGTCTCCTATCAGGGGTTCACACTCAGATTTCAGCTGTAGAGCCTTCAGTGTGCTTAAAGAGTCAGTGTATATGAGTGTATGTTTGTGTTTATCAGTGATAATCTTTTTAACAACAACCCAGATAGCGTAAACTTCGGCCGTGAAAACAGAAGCGTGCTGTGGCAATCGAATACTTGTTTCCCAATTTTCCGCTACGGCCCCCACACCCACGTGATCTTTTGTTTTAGAGCCATCAGTGTAATATTACATGTTATTTTGATATTTGTCCTGAAGAGCATAAAATTCTTGTATAATGTGTTCGCGTAGAGTGTCTCTTTTCCTTAAATGTGTTAATGTCCAGTCGCACAACTGTGCGAAATCGTACCACGGGGCCAACCGTTGTGGTTTCTTGGCAACCTCGAGGACTTCAAGGGGAATGTCATAATCCCGACAGTATTGCTCATACCGCAGGACAAGTGACCTAATCATGTTCGGTTTATTTGTGTAGTGTAAGCGTGAGTTGCATTGTGTGAGGATGTTGTAGCATATGTGTTGCGGTGATGACTGAATTCTGAGTACGTAGGGAAAGGTGAGTAATGCTCTGCGCTGCTGTAAGGAGGGTTCATTACACTCGACGTATACACTTTGAATAGGTGAAGTTCTATAGGCACCACTTGCCAGTCGCAGTCCAAGGTTATGTACTGGATCAAGTCGTTGGATGTAGGACTGTCTGGCTGAGCCGTAAACCACGGAGCCGTACTCTAAAAGGCTACGCACAAGAGACCGGTAAACACGTAAAAGGCACGTTCGGTCGGAATCCCAGTGCTTATGAGACAAAATTTTAAGGATATTTAGAGCTTTATTTGCTTTAAACTTTAGTGCTTTTAAGTGAGTTAGGAAGTTAAGTTTGGTGTCAATGGTTACTCCTAAAAACTTATGGTCTTGTTTCACCGGCAGTATGGTGTCGTTCAACTTTAGGACTGGATCGCTGTGTAGCCCTCGTTTCTGAGAGAACAAAGCAGTAACTGTTTTCTGTGTGGAGAAACGGAAACCATTTTTGTTAGCCCATTGTGTAAGTTTATTTATTGTGAGTTGAAGCTGCCTTTCACAGGTTAGCAAATTTGAGGCGCGGCAAGCCCCTTGGAGATCGTCTACGTATAAAGAGTGCATAAGAGATGACGGTATGATCTTATTAACCGAGTTCGACTGTCGTATTGTGGTCCTTTCAAAGCGAGTCGACGCAGTAGACATCCCGGCGCCGTTCTGTTGGGGACTGTCGTATTGTCGTCCTTTCAAAGCGAGTAGCCGCAGTAGACATACGGGCGCCGTTCGGTTGGGGAATGCCGTATTGTCCTTTCAAAGCGAGTCGCCGCACTAGACATCCCGACACCGTTCGGTTGGGGAATGTCGTATTGTCGTCCTTACAAAGCGAGTCGCCGCAGTATACATCCCGGCGACGTTCGGTTGGGGACTGTCATATTGTGGTCCTTTCAAAGCGAGTCGCCGCAGTAGACATCCCGGCGCCGTTCCGTTGGAGACTGTTGTATTGTCGTCCTTTCAAAGCGAGTCGCCGCAGTAGACATCCCGGCGCCGTTCGGTTGGGGAATGCCGTATTGTCCTTTCAAAGCGAGTCGCCGCACTAGACATCCCGACACCGTTCGGTTGGGGAATGTCGTATTGTCATCCTTACAAAGCGAGTCGCCGCAGTATACATCCCGGCGACGTTCGGTTGGGGACTGTCATATTGTGGTCCTTTCAAAGCGAGTCGCCGCAGTAGACATCCCGGCGCCGTTCCGTTGGAGACTGTTGTATTGTCGTCCTTTCAAAGCGAGTCGCCGCAGTAGACATCCCGGCGCCGTTCGGTTGGGGACTGTCGCTTCACCGAAGATCGCCAGCCCCCGCAGGTCGAACGTAACAGTATGCACCGAAGCTCGAACGAGGCGCTGCGGTGCCTCGGCGCAGGTTGCCATATTTGTGGTCGCACCTCAGCAGACGAAATCGTGTTCTGCCCAGTGTTGCTGTGCAAAGGCATCTTCTTTTATCGGGTGTGGTTCCGCTTCGCCAAGAATAAATGTTGCACTGAATGTGTTGTGTGAACGTGCACTATAGTGAATTGGTGGTGCAGGTGTGAGCTTTGCCTGAATGTGTCAATCGATCTCCGAGTATGCGTTTGTGGGTCTGGACGCATTAGTGCATGGTTCGGCTCACGCCCTTGTTCTAGCAGGTCAAGAAGCAAGCACAACGATGCCAGTATTTTATGTCAGCATTCGAGGGCGAGATTCTGACGTGCTTACGTAGCCGAACGTGTGAACAAGCATCCGCGTTTAGGGGCGTACAGTGCACCGAACTGCGTCGGACTTCAGCAACAGCGCACATTCCTGCTGCGATTTCTTCCTAAATGCATGAATGTACCCTTTTACAGCGGAAGATGAACAACTTATCACCACGATATTCCACAGGCTGGTGTAAAAGCACAATCGCATGTTAGCGATTTTGCCGGCATTCATGGAGATGCGCAGGCCTGAAACTGCGATGATGAAGCTGGGCTAATGGCTTATTTGCTATTTGTTGCCCGGATCAGTCGATTCGAGACGACTAGAAAATGCCGCTGGTAAAATGGCGTGCTAGCTAACAGGACTTTTTCGCATTTTGAAACGATGACGTTGTGATCACGAAGAAGTTTCACTTCCTGTGATAAGGGATGTGATCGAACTCTCCGAGCGCTTGAATGATCGCTACTGTAATGTTTTGAATAGACTACAGCTCAGCGTCGCGCTCCGTTGGCGTTTCAGGCCCAGCGAACTACGCTGATTTCGCATTCTTAAAATGCCATGTCCCAGACGCAAGCTTCACGCGGTCAATTTGATTTCAAAACGAACACAACAACGTGCGAACGCACCGACCGTCTATTTGGCTCGGTGGCGAACGAAGCGAGGGCTACTTCCCGCTAGTGATGACACAAGCTTTGCGTTCTCGCGGCTACGTACTTAGTGCGGTGCATGGATTTGAGTTGGGATGACTAAACGTTGCGGAGATAAAACTCATCTTTCCTCCACTGTAAAAGCTACTCTCATGCATTTAGGAAGATGATGCAAGCAATCATATGGGCTGTTGCTGAAGGCCGACGGAGCTCAATGCAAGCGCACAGTACCTGCACAGCCGGAATCGCAGATGCTTGTGCGTACATTTGGCTCCGTAAGCACGTCACAGGAACCCGTCCTCGAATGCCGACAGCGTTGTGCTTGTTTCTTAACCAGTTATAAGACGCGCGTGAACCACACCATGTACTGCTAATTCACCTGGACCCACGAGCGCACATTCGGAGATCGATGATCGACATACTAGGCGAAGCTCACACCTACACCACCAAGCTCACTATATCGCACGTTCTCAGAGCACATTCAGTGGAACATTTAATGCGTTTTCTTGTCGAAGCGGAACCACACGCGATAAAACAAGGTGTTAAACAAGGCAGACGACAGCGTGTTCTGCACAGCGGGCAGAGTCGTCTGCAGTGGAAGGAGCCACCGCAAGTGTGGCCGCTGACGCAGCGCCGCGGACGAGCTTCGGCGCATCTGCGCGATGCACGAAACTCTACGCCTGCGCCCATGCCGAGTGCGTCTCGGTTGTGCGTTTCCTGCATCGAGATTATTTAGTAACGGCTTCTCCTAGAGAGCATGCCGTTCACCCATCGACTAGTGGGTGAACAGGCCTGAGACCGCTGTTGTGCCAACAGCGCGGCCGATAAAGGCACGCTGAGTCCCGTCTGCCGAGGCGGCTGCCTTGTATTGTTTTCGCTGGTGTCTGCACTTGCACCTCGCTTTTCGTATTCCTTTTACACATTCATTAAACATTTCGCATATTCAAGAAGCCTTCGAGCGCAGCCTTTGACGTTGGATTTGTCAAAGCGGTGCATTTGCTTACATCGACATCTACAGCCACAGATCGCCGTTAGCTCCAGATATTGTGGAAACGGCGCTTCGCTGATATGAAATAATATCAAAACGTGAAAAAAAAACACATATCTGCGCATAAGAGCCGCGTTGTTCCACCCTGAGACGAGTCAATATGAGCGGCGGAGCCATTTCGACAACGGCAATTGTGATCCAGACACATATTACGGGCTGCTATTACTGATTCTCGCTTTTGTTTGAGCGTCATACTTACAGTTGGCGCGTGCCTTTAAGTATTATTATAGACTGTGCTTGGCATAAACCCTCACTTATAGTCGATGTAGTTCTTTCGCGAAAATGCGGATGCCATTGCTGACATCGTTGGTAAATGAGCAAGGCGGTTGTTTATGCTGCTGTAACGAATGCACCACGTCATCGTTTCCCGTTTGACGCAGAGTTTGAACGGCCCGCTGAGATGCAAGTTTTGCCAGCCAGTTGCGACAGCAGCGGCTACCTTGTCTCGGAACGCCACCGTTACGCTCTAGACTTGGCGCCATTGTGACTAAACGGGCTCGGCGGACCAACTAATGTTACTGAGCCCGCGGGAACGTCTACTGAGACCCCTTCCCACGCGCCGACCAAGACGCCAGACAATGGGCAGGGGCGGAGGCCACTGTGCGAGGTCCGCTCTAGAATTTAGAGGCGCCAGCTTGCGTCGGGCGTGACCACCTGGCTACGGAGACGCAGGACAATGGACAACACGACGGCCGTGTTGCGAAGGTCAGCTCCGAGTGCAGTGAAAGTGCGTGCGTGTGTGTGTAAACCGTCCCGCGGAGAGGCGGCTTGTTTACGACGCCGTCGAACGTTTTGCCTCACCTAGGGATCTAGGGAACACGAAGTGTTTAAAAACCGCTGTTGTGCGGCTGTTCAGGACACTCTCTCTCAAGCAGTCATGTTAGACTGATGTACACTCTCTCAAGTAGTCATGTTAGACTGACGTACTTTCTCTCGCAGTCATGCTAGACTGATGAACTGCATGTAAATACTGTAAATAAACCCATATTCCTCGTTCTCGATGAGAAGCAGTCCTTCCCTTCATCAACGTCCTCAGCGTGGATAAGTTGGACGACGGCATGGGCCAGCTACTTTCTAATTCATGCCGGACTCGAATCTTGACAACTGACTACGAGCGATGGGATTGAGCCCCCATTCCTAACAACTGGCTGACAGCGGTGAGATGGACTTTGCGACGTGGTGCTGTGTCTGCGGTGAATGCTTGGTTCTTGCTTTGACTCGCGAGGCTTCATTTTGTGGTTGTTCTGTTTACAACAGCAGGGAAGCTGGATTGTTGATTGATAGCTAGGTTGTGTTTACATAGGTAGGTTTAGCGAGCAGGACCAAGGCAGTAAAGCAGCAATCAGTTAAGGACACTGCTGAGAGACGAGTTTTTGACTGTTGGTGAGGAACTGGGCCTAGATGTACGCAAGGAAATGCTAAAATCGCAATTATTGGAGCTAATTTCGGAACGGGCCAGTGAGGAAGAAATTGAAATGGGGTTTGAACTTCTGAAAAAGAGAGAAGAACGAGAGAGAAAAGAACAAGAGAGACAGGAACGCGATTAAGATCGCGAGTTAAGAAAAATGCAACTTGAACTTGAAAGCAAACGTTTGGAGTTGTCTCAAGGAAGTGAAGGGGCTCTGGGACGATCAAGTGAGGCAGAATGATACCGCATGGACAGGCTATTAAAGCCATTTGATGTCGGGACCGACATAGGCTTGTTCCTAAGCAATGTTGAAAGGACTTGCGAGAAGATGAACTTCGGCCGAGTACATGGCCACAGCGGTTGCTGTCTATGTTGCCGTGTGAGGCGGCGGAAGTAATCGCCAGACTGAGTGCACAGGATGCATATGATTATGCAAAAGTTAAGGCTAGTCTCCTGAAGAAATACCGCCTTTCAGCCGAAGCTTTTCGGCAAAGGTTTAGGAGCACAGGCAAGAAAGATAGCGAGGGGTATCCGGAGTTTACATACGGCTTAAAGGCCAACCTAGTCGAGTGGCTGAAAAGCGCGCAAGCGTACGACAGCAGACACATGATCACTGAATGCATGCGTCTAGAGCAGCTTTACAAAAGCACCCCCAAGGTGTGAAACTGTGGGTGCAAGACAGAAGGAATGTAAACGCTGTGGAAAGGGCGGCTGAATTAGCCGAAGAGTACGCAAGGCGTAGAAAGTTGAACAAGAGGATGGAAATTGGGACGGTCGAAATGGACCGCGGAAACCATTTCCGTTCAAAAAGGGTTCGCAGACTAGACGACCGGAGCCTGTAGACGGAGGAAAAGCCAGCAGAAAAGAGCGAGGAGAAAACTAACGGGGAAACCGTACAAAAAGAGCAGAAAAGAAAATTCGAATCTTTTGGGCCGATCCGCTGTTATAAATGCCACAAACTAGGACATATAGCTGTTAACTGCGGGAAGACAAGTGTAGTTTTTTCCTACGTAAAGGAAAAAGACGAGAATATGGACCTTTTAAGCCCCTATCTTCACGACCTGCAAGTTAATGGCAAACAATGCCGAGTGCTAAGAGACAGTGCCGCCACGATGGACAGTGTCCATCCGTCTAACGTGACGGTAGATGACTTCACCGGAGAAGTAGCATGGATCAAACAGGTTGTAGAAGAACACAGCGTGTGTCTGCCCATGGCCAAAGTCAATATCAGTGGACCATTCGCGGAGCTTGTGACCGAGGCTGCAGTTTCCAAATTTTTGCCACTGCAGTACCCTTACATTTTTTTCGAATCGTTCTAATCAGTTACTGCGTGAAAAAGGGCTCAAACTGGGAGAGGGCATAGTACAGGCATTGACCCGCGGCCAACCTCGTAAAATCGCGTCGCTTTCGGCTGAAAATGCACAAGCTGCTACAGCGGATGCAGAAAAGGGGATAACTTCAATACCCGAATCCGAGCAAGGCCCGATGGACAAAAAAAAAGTTGAGGAGAGCCTGCCAGCTGACCAGCTCAATGAGAGCGTGGCACTAGAGTGTCACAGTTCAAGCCGGCAGGAAGAGCAAGCTGACGCAATCGCAAGCGAGACAGGGTCGTTATTATCACCGGCCTCAAAGAACTTTGACCAGCTCTTACGTGTGGATAGAGAGTCACTGGCAGCCGAGCAAAGGAATGATGAGAGCTTAGCTAAAATACATCACACAGCTAAAGAAGGCATTGCTAGGCGCAACGTGACGATACATGAGAGAGGAGGATTGTATCGGCCCTACAGAGATCGAAAGGGTAGGATTTTAGATCAGTTAGTCGTACCCACTAAGTACAGGGAGGACGTTTTGAGTCTGTCATGGAAATAGGTGGTCCGGCCACCTAGGCATAAACAAATCAAAGGAAAGATTGCTTATGGAATACTGCTGGCTTGGCCGTTTCAAAGACGTTGAAAACATTGTAAGATCATGCGACGCCTGCCAGCGCTCGGGTAAACCAGGAGAGACATGGAAAGATCCACTAAAGGTAGTGCCCTTAATAACAGAACCTTTCAGACGACTTGTGATAGACACGGTAAGGCCTCTATGAAAAACAAAATCGGGTTACAGGTACTTGTTTACCACGCTGTGTCCGGCTACAAAGTTTCCAGAAGCAATCCCTCTGAAAGAGCTCAGCTCCACCGAAGTAGTAGACGCGCTTTTGACATTATTTGCACGAGTTGGGTTTCCAGCCGAAATTCAGGCGGATCAAGGGTCAGTATTCACCAGCGCACTGACTTCCACATTCTTGCAAAAGTGCGGGGTTAAGTTGATACACAGTTCCGTCTATCACCCTCAGTCAAACAGTGTAGAGAGGTGGCAATCAGTGCTTAAGCGAGTTTTGCGTGCGCTCTGTTACGAGCACAAGGACGACTGGGAGAACTGTCTGCCGACAACTTTGTTTACTTTGCGAACGGTTCCACATGAGGCTACAGGGTTCTCGCCAGCAGAACTAGTGTATGGGAGGACACTCCGTTCTCCACTAAGAATGTTAAGATAGATGTGGGAAGAAAGAGGAGAGAGTCCAACAGTGGTTGAATACGTGCTAAATTTGCTGGAACGGCTAAGCGCAACCCAAGAACTAGTCGAAAAGAACATGGGAGTAGCTCAAAAGAACGCCAAATTCTATTACGACAAGAATAAGAGGCTTCGTACGCTTAACGCCGCAGACCAGGTAATGATTCTCAAACCTTCAAGAAAGAACAAGCTTGAAGTTCACTGGGACGGGCCCGTTAAAGTGTTGCACAAGCTTTCAGATACTAACTATGCTCTGAAAGTGCCCAGCCCCAGGAAGGAGGTGAGGATATATCACTGCAATTTGATGAAGCTGTATATAGAGCGGAGCGGAGTCGTTAACTATGCCATCAAAGAGCAGGATGGCACTAGTACCAAGTTTAAGGAGTATAGCGCGAGCTCCAACTCTGAAATCGGCCTAGAAGAAGTAGTAAAATATTCGGCAAGCTCACACGCTCTAGGACCCGAGCAGCTAGATGAGCTAAAAGAGGTGTTAGGGGAATATCTCGACAGATTCAGCGATCGGCCGGATATAACCGAACTAATAACGTATGAAATAGAGCTGACATCGACCGAACACGTAAGATCAAAGCCTTACAGGGTGTCTCCAAGACAGAGAGAAATTATGGAGGTGGAGATACAGCGCATGCTAGAGTTGGGAGTTATTGAGCCCGCTGAGAGTGACTACACGTCACCGCTAATACTGGTAGAAACCCCTAACAAAGACCCTCGTCTGTGTGTTGACTACAGGAAGTTAAATGCCATCACTAGGGATCAGCTGTACCCGATACCCAACATTGAGGAACGAATTGAAAGAGTTAGCGCTGCTAAATACATTTCAACTATAGATCTCGTGCGGGGATACTGGCAAGTTCCCCTTTCAGAAAGTGCCAGCCGCTATGCCGCATTCATCTCACCCATAGGCACTTTTCGCCCTCTCGCACTCAGCTTCTGGTTGAGAACGCGCCGTTTAGCTTCTCTATGTTAATGGATATTGTCCTGAAAGACTTGCAGGAGTTCGCCTTGCCATATCTTGATGATGTAGCAATATTTTCGCACAGCTACGAACAACACGTATCGCACCTCGAACAGGTGTTCTCACGGTTGAGGGAAGCCGGCTTAACTATGAAAGCGGAAAAGTGCAGGTTTGGTTGTTCACAGGTTACTTATCTGGGCCATGTTGTCGGCCAGGGCACGAGACGGCCGGCCGAGCTGAAAATAGCTACGATTGGAGAATTTTCTCAGCCGCGCACGAAAACAGACCTTCGTTCATTTTTGGGACTTGTGGGATACTATCAACGGTACATGGCGAATTACTCGCAAATGGCAAGTCCTTTAACGGATGCACTCCGAAAGGGAGCACCCAATAGCGTGCACTGGGATAAGAACAAAAGAAAAGCTTTCCAAAGTTTGAAAACGCTATTGGTTTCTCGTCCTGTGCTTCGCGCGCCAGACTACACAAAGGAATTCATAGTTCAATGCGACGCAAGCGACAGGTCGTATGGGCGTGGTACTTAGCCAGGTCGGCTACGATAACGAGGAGCATCTTATCCTCTATGCCAGCCGTAAACTAAATGTAAGAGAGGAAGCCTACAGCTCTTCAGAGAAAGGAATGCGCTAGTTTAGTTTGGGCCGCCCAGAAGTTGTCGTGTTACTTGTACGGAGCGAAGTTCATCTTCGAGACCGACCACTGTCCTCTGATGTGGCTCAATCAAATGTCACACAAAAATGGCCGCTTGCTCCGGTGGAGTCTCACTCTCCAAGAGTACAACTTCTCCGTTAGATATAAAAAGGGAAAGTTGCATAGCAATGCGGATGGTTTGAGCAGGCTAATTTGAATTCTGCGTTTGAGGGTCCCGCCTAAATTTTAGGGTTATTGTTAATTTTGTTAAGCCAAGAAGATCCGCTCTCATTTAGCAGGATTCAATCCATGATTGCTGAATTTGTCAGCACAAAATTGCTTCAAAAATTGGCATAGCGAAATGCAGCATTTTTTCCTTCTGCACTTATGCTTTCTTTGAAGCCTAGCGGGTCTAAAGTGAGAGCCAAGGTACGTCATCTCGGCGCAGAGCCGTGTTGTGGGGTTCGTTTTGCAGTTGTCTGTCCTTGTTGGATATTTTGGGGCGGTGACATTATTTACACAAGTGGTTGCTGCGAGCCACGACATCACCCCCTGGCCACTAGCCGTTCTCTTCCTGCCCAGCAGTTGTCAGCGCTGGACAGTCGAGATTTTCCGGGCCATGGAGGCGCTGTTAAGAACGGCCCGCTGAGATGCAAGTTTTGCCAGCCAGTTGCGACAGCAGCGGCAACCTTGTCTCGGAACGCCACCGTTACGCTCTAGCCTCGTCGCCATTGTGACTAAACGGGCTCGGCGGACCAACTAATGTTACTGAGCCCGCGGGAACGTCTACTGAGACCCCTTCCCACGCGCCGACCAAGACGCCAGACAATGGGCAGGGGCGGAGGCCACTGTGCGAGGTCCGCTCTAGAATTTAGAGGCGCCAGCTTGCGTCGGGCGTGACCACCTGGCTACGGGGACGCAGGACAATGGACAACACGACGGCCGTGTTGCGAAGGTCAGCTCCGAGTGCAGTGAAAGTGCGTGCGTGTGTGTGTAAACCGTCCCGCGGAGAGGCGGCTTGTTTACGATGCCGTCGAACGTTTTGCCTCACCTAGGGATCTAGGGAACACGAAGTGTTTAAAAACCGCTGTTGTGCGGCTGTTCAGGACACTCTCTCTCAAGCAGTCATGTTAGACTGATGTACACTCTCTCAAGCAGTCATGTTAGACTGACGTACTTTCTCTCGCAGTCATGCTAGACTGATGAACTGCATGTAAATACTGTAAATAAACCCATATTCCTCGTTCTCGATGAGAAGCAGTCCTTCCATTCATCAACATCCTCAGCGTGGATAAGTTGGACGACAGCATGGGCCAGCTACCTTCTAATTCATGCCGGACTCCAATCTTGACAACTGATTACGAGCGATGGGATTGAGCCCCCAATCCTAACAAGAGGTAAACAGTGCGTCTTTCGAATTGAGAAATGTGTCAGCATAACACGTACAGACCCACCCATCTACGCAGCGAATGCGACCGGCAGCCTTCGGGAACGGTGACGCACATACATTCAGATGAATTGGCACAGCGCCGTGTGGCCGCTTGCCGCTTATTGTGTGGACGCCGAGCGAAGAGTAGCTGATATCAAATCACTATAGGGCTACAACTCAACTATAGGAGCGGTTTCCTTAGCCCTAACTGCTTATGTTTTAAAGTTCATGTCCATCGGTAGCGGGTGCCCAAACTCGACGGGGCCTGCAGGACTAAACCAGACTTCGCTGAACAGGATCAACACTGGCTTCCTGTGGCTCGAGAGGACTGAAGCTTGTGCATTTCAACTTAGAAGGCATGCCGACGGATTTTGAGCACGAATAGTTACGTGTGTACAAGCGAATGCGCTGCGGATATCGCGTAGTCGGTTCGACGGCCGATCGCGGTCCGACTCTGTGGGTGCCGTCGACAAGAAAACCCGTCGCGCTATACGACATCTCGCACCCGTCGGTGGCGCCGTTGTCGGCCTATTGCGATCAAATGGTCTCAGCGACGCACTGTGCTGAGTAGTCGGTCAATCGATGGCGTCAGCGTCTTGTCGGTCAGTGTTACCGCGCCTTGAACGAGTATACGTGAAGTCAGGCACGCGCTGCCACCACCAGCAAGAGAGGGCCGACGCTACAAGAAGACTACATCAGTAAAGCAATGAAGGGGGCTAGTTGGTGAACGTTCATGGTTATATTGCGCTCAAACTGAGCGCAATATAACCATGAACCATGAAGACTACATCAGCAAAATGTGATGTTCTTTCGCTGAATTGTAACGCAGGGGTTTATCAATAAATTCGATAGCCCTCAATGGACGGCGGCAACTACATGGTTCACGGTGCAGTCCGGACGAAGCCCCTGCCGCTTTCTGTTTCAAAGTGGAATTGCAGCCTTACGCTACGCACGTTTTCGGCACCGCCCCGACGTAGAGCTGTGGACCAGGGCTGTTCGAACCAACGCGGTACACTGCACAAGGGTTCGCTGCAGTGCGCGTCCGCGCGGTTTTTTCTTTCTTTTTTGTTCGGCGCATTTCCCCCGATATCCGGCCGCACTGAACCACGCGCTCGTCCCTTCCACGACGTTTCACGACTCGTTCGCGAGGGCGCCGCGAAGAGGAAAGAGAGACGCATTGGAGGTCGACGCCAGGAATAGGCTGCCCCGACTAGTCTTCTTTAAAGAAAACTTGCCGCGCGCGCTCTCGCGCCTGCTTGCTACCTCAACGTACCGTAGTCGTAGGAACACGGATGCAGGAGCCCTGAAAGCTCAACTCAGTTGATGGTTAAAAAGAGGCACAAATGACACAATCCGAGTAACCGTTCTTCACTACAGCAAGAAGAATGAGTTCAGAATTGAATATAAGGGATTTTTATTTTGTCATTAGAACGAGACACATCGCTGGGATGACCATACATGAGTCCCAAAACAGGCTCAAATTTCTCCCTTTAAATAGAATAATTCATTATGTTTTTTGCAGTACTAGATTTACCAGTCCTAGGTGGGTAGGCCATAAAATGTTAATGAAAATCCGCACGGTTATCTTTTTCTAAAAGGTCTCTAAAATGTTCAAATGTTCGCTATCTCACAATTTTGGCATTTTTGGGATTTTAAAACGAAACAAATACGTCGTTTAGCTGCATACTTTAATTTTTTTTTTGGTTTGCAAGAAACTTTTTCAAGATTGTGAGACTTCAAGATTTCGTGAGATGTGAGATTTCAAGATTTCAGGGTCAGTCAGAGGCAAAACGAAAAACCAAAGTTTGGCAATCTTTCAAAAACACACTGTGGGTAACATAAATTTAGTTTCCGGAGGCCAATAGCACTAGTGCCCTAGATTTACCGAAAAAGATATTTGACGGGGTACAATGCGTTAATATTAGAGTGATAGGCCTTTTAATTTATAACATCTGATTAAAACGGTCTTTTCTACCTTTACTGAAAGAATTTTTTTCCTTGCTAATTTTCGCGAAACGCATGTTGATTCCTTTCTACAGAGACATTTCCCCGCTAAATAAAAATTTGGCTAAAAAATAAAAATAATCGGGAGCTCCCTTAGTGTGCCCTTATCTGAAAACAACACCCTTATACGCGGTATAGTAAGTGACGCTGCAATGTTCTTCGAATATGGCTACAGATGCTCACTGTAATATACGCCCAGTCCGCAGGTATATTGGCCTGTTGTGCGTCACTGTGAGCTCACCCTCCAGGGCGCGCTCAATCAATCGATCGATCGATCAATCAGTCAGTCGATCCCATCTATAATTATACGCGCCCTGTGGGTGACCGGGCGTGCGTCGCTCTCATTCATCTAGCACTGCTCGTCGGTTCCGCCCAAAACACGGCATCGTCGCACTTCCAGCGATTACGTACGATAGAAGGAGAGCGCCTCGATGACGTCCAGGACGGAATTAAGGTCCAGTCACCGCGAGCTGCTGCTATATGCGCACAGAGAACGCGAGGTGGTGGAAGAACAAGCAACGCACGACGCCGAGCTTGGCGTCATTGCGGCTGCTTCCTGTCGCTCTGCCCTCGGTCGCGCGAGAGCAAAGAGCGCGCACTGGCGACCAGAGACGGAACAGCGCGGGGGACAAGGCGAACGCCTCCTCCGCGGGATCTCGTTGCGGCGCGTGCTCCCCCGCGCGGTATATCCGGTCGGCGTCCGCGGCTGCGGAGCATCTGCTCGGCGCGTCAGCTTCGCCGAAGACTCGTTGGCACGAAGCAGGCGCCTTCCAGCTAGAGAGTGCGATGACACGCACTGGAAACGGACGAGCATCCAACTGACCTCCTGGCGTTGTACAGTTTGTCAACGCCTCGATTCGAGCGCCGTTTGCTTGGCGCATTATCCCCGGAGCCTATAGGAGAGTGTCACAGGCGAAGCTCCGCCAGAGGCGACGCTATGCCGGGGGTCCACAAAAAATAACGGAACACTGTCGTACGCCACGGTCGAGTTGAAAATTGCGACCAGTGCCTGCCGCGCAGTCGTTTCTGGCGACGCGATCCTGTGCGGGAAGCGGGAGAACGAAACCTATAGGAAATGGCGGCAGCGGCGTCAAGGCTGTACGGCCCTCTCGCCGCTCCGGGCCTGGCGGCGGAACCGGTCACGTCGATTACGCGGCCAGGTGTCGTCGCGCCTGCCGTGGGCGCGCATGCCAGCTGCGAGCAGAGCGCAGTGCCGCTGACGATCTAATTCCGTGCAGTGAAGATATGAGCCGCACACAAATGGAAACGCTCGCGTCGGCGCGGCATCGCGGACTGTGATCGACCACGCCACGTACATTTAGGTGCCAGCTCGCGGGGCATTGTCACAGAAAGCAGTCCTTTATTGATCCACGTCAACGGAGGAAAATGGATCGCACGAGAACGGCTAATAACGCTGCAGCGACGGGCCATTCCAAACCCATTTAATTCGCCGTCAGAGAGAGAAAAAACGACGACGTTTGCAAGGCTTGCTAAACGGTGCACGGGGAAATGAGTAAATCACACATACTGTTAATGCACAAACACTAATTAACAACGTTTACAAACTTTTGCTAAGCCTTCAGAAGTACCAGAGGTATACCCCTGTTGGACACAGGCAGTACTTCTCCACGGTCTAATAACAGCTCGAGACGACTGGTAATTTAAATGGCACGTAATAGTAAGACTACCTGGCAGCGGCTGTAAACGCACAGAACGTGCCGCGTATAAGCTGCGAAGTCTGCGAGGGAAGAGTGGCGAGGCCGCCTCCCTTTGGCGAAGCGAACGAGCGAGCCAATTGCCGCTGTCTTCCGCGACGCACATCAACCGGCAGAAAGGTCGCGCGTCACGCGTTTAAACCGGCGCGAGAGCACACTGCACCCGTGACAACAAGCACGGTGTGGCCGGCCAGAAGATATGCGGTTGTCTCCTGCAATTTGAAGGCACCTGATAAATTTCGCCATTCCCAACGGGTGCCATCGAAACGGCTGTCGTGGTAACAGCTGCAATTCGGCGGGGATCCATCGGAGAAGCGCTATGGAAGGCTGTTTATTAACACAGATTTGGAAATGCTATTCCGAAGAGCCGGCACTGCATAGGTCGCGTTAAGTCGCCCAAATACAAACACGAACCGACGACGCTGTATATGCAGCCGGGTTTCCTGCAAACGAATGCGCTTGGCGTTCCCGCGACTAATCCTCATTGCCCCAGATTGCGAGCTAGTAGAGACCTAAGTCCACTAACGAGGTCAGGTTTACTACCTTTCGCATTCATATGTCGTCCGATCTCGATGATGACCGAGGAGGACGTAAACGGCAGACCTCTCACGTGCCAGCATCCGCGGAGCGACTCTGACGTCATGACTACGCAGCTTCACGCTGGAACTCCCGCGCGCCGGGTAATAGAGAGCTTTAGAATAGGGGCCCCAAACGTTTTCGGGCCCCAGAGAAATAGCGTCGAAGCCACTGCGCATGCGCAAGACGCTAACTGCCTTTGGGTTTTGCGTTCGGAACGCTATTTCACCGATTTAGCGAGAGCCGAAATAGCGGCCCCAAAAGTTTTGCGTCGGCAAACATGGCGGCACCCATCGAAGCGACGGCTCTAACCTAGCACCAAACTGGGTTCGATTCGCGGTAACCCATCAAGTTCGCAAGCTAGGAGAAGTGACTGCGGTTATCGCTTTCTCTCAACTAGCGTGTGTTATGAAGATTGACTCATTAGATGCCGCTGATTTTGAATTCGATTGTGGATTTTATGGCTCGTAGGCCTAACACGGCTAAGCTTGGCTT
This sequence comes from Dermacentor variabilis, assembly GCF_050947875.1. Taxonomy (NCBI): domain Eukaryota; kingdom Metazoa; phylum Arthropoda; class Arachnida; order Ixodida; family Ixodidae; genus Dermacentor; species Dermacentor variabilis. Next base: position 5,054,267 of record NC_134569.1, read on the forward strand.
GTGAAGGCTAGTAAAGTTGGTTTGCTCAAAACTAAGCGCAATTAATTGTTTGCTGCTTAGATAATAACCTCTAAATTGTAATTAAATGCGAATACACGAAAGTCAAAATTATTATTCCTATCATAAAATGGTACATTTTATTTAATTATTTCTAATAGCTTTTCTTTGACGCCGTAGTGGCGCTGTCAGCGCAAGACGCTATCCGCAAACGTAAAACCCTATTCTAAAACTCTTCACTCCTACGTGCCCCAACGCTTACACCCGGAAAGCTCTTTGGGGCCCCAAACTATTGGGGCCCCTATTCTAAAACTCTCCAATAAATCAAACAAGAAATTTACAGACAACAAAACTTCCTCATGTTGAACAGAATGACCATTAGACGTACAAGATTAGGAGCTGCAGTGCGAAAATATGGTGTCATGGCTCTTGAGGGAATATCTTGACCCCATCGGCTGAAACGATGTGCTATAAATTGGAAACAACTATAATGAAAATGGCCTCGGCTCGCATCGTGCGCTTTGCGGTTCAGCGAACCCGAGAAGTTTCACCTACACGACCGTCGCTCAGTACGCACCAACAGTTAGGATGGAAGAGAACTTAAAACAGAGTTGAACCAAACCAGATCGGGACCGCGCTTCTGTAGCGCACCACGGTACGATGCAACGACCCAGTGCTGAGCCGCACAGTGTGGAAACGCCGATTAGGGAGACGCGATCCTAAACAGAAACGTACGCGCGCGGATAGAGCTCTGGACGCTGCGGCAAAGCTTGTCATGGCGGCATTTCTAGCGCAACTGCCCGTTAACGCGACGAAAAAATTCGCAGTTCCGTCGGAAAGGCGAAGCATCGATTGCGATAGCAAATTAGTAGATAGCTCTATGAAGTAATGATAGTAGTTTTATCGGCCGTATAAACTGGTAAACATTCGCTTGCTAACTAAATTAACAATTATAGAATATGTAAGCGTGACTCAACGAGGACGTAGGAAGAAACGGACACACAGAGACAGCGTTGTCTTTGTGTCTGTTTCTTTCTGCGTCCTTGTTCAGTCGCGCTTACACATTCAATCATGAATTCAAACCAACTAGCCTGTCAACATGTTTTAACAACATTAACCAACACGGTTTCAAGCGCGCACAGGTAAACATGAACACACATCGCTCGATGACAGCGGAAACTATCTGTGAAAACGCTGGAGTTAGGAGTCGGGGCAGCAGCCGCGAGTCAATTGACTTCCGTGCACCTGTCGCTTCAACGCGTACTAAACGTCGAAAACACAGAGCATACGGAGCTACCGGCACTACGCTTATTCTGCAAACATCGCAGAACGCTTTGAAGATGAGGCCCGCGCGGGCGCGCACTTTAGCCACGTCGCAGACCGCTTTCAAGACACAAGAGCGCCGGCAACGCGTCCCTACGGCGTCCGCGATTCGCGTGGCCAACGCCGTAGTAGACGCCGCGGTTGTCTCCACTCTGTACTGAGCAGCGGGCGAGTACATCGAGGCACCGTCGCAGCCGCCGTAGAAGAGGTCTCGCATCGGCCGCGCTACGCACCGGCTCCGTCAACTTTTGACAGGATCCGTGGAACTTCGGATGTGACCCTTCAGAATTTGATGCTACTTGATCCCCAACATCACGAGGAACCTGTCGACAACCGTCTCGTACAGGTGGGCCAAAATTTGGACATTCTACGACAACTTGTTACTTTCGCCACATCGCGGATAGCTAACCCTCAAGAGGGTTAGCTTTGACTCCGTCGGCGCCGGGGTTTCCCCGGGATTTACCGGCCGATGGCGACCACCAAGACAGCTGGATACGACCCTACCACCATGGCCTGGGCAGAAATCGAGACATATGGGCAAGACGAGGACCTGCCACCCACAAAAGATGAGTGTCTTTCCATGATGGTGAATCCCCGCCGGAGACGCCAGCAGAACAAGGCGGCTACAAAGGGCGACGCCGCGGCTGCGTCGCCCACGTCAAACACGGCAGCTAGGAATCCCAGCCACCCCGGTAAGCCCGGCAATGCTCGCGTTGCGCTGCCGCTGAACAAGAAGACGGCAACCACCTGGCGCCCGAAGCAGACGCCAAAAATGAATTCGGAGGATCTCATCGTGGTATTGAAGCCGCGTGTGACCCTGTACCTCAAGACGGCCTTTCGGCATGGAGAAGTGGGAGCGGTAGTGGCCCACTATGTGGGTGGGGCGGCAGGAGCTGCTCTCAACGTCTGGCCGGTCTGAGACCAAAATCTCATTGTCTGTGGAACACAAGTGGTGCAAGCAGCGGACATTGCTTGCAGAGGAATTTGACTTGAAAGTGGGTGAACGCTCCTTCCCCTTTCGGGGCCATGTGAAACTAAATGGTGAAGTGTGCCGAGGTGTGGTCAGTGTACGGGCTGACGAAACCTCCGCATCGCTAAAGGCTAAGCTTGAATGGCGAGAAGGCGATATTGCCTTCATACGGAAAGTTGGTGCATCCAATGTGGCGGTGGTGACCTTCGTGGGCCGGCGGTTACCGCCTTACATACACTACAACTGCGAGTGTACCCCCGTCAGGGAGTACAAAAAGACAATGCCCGCCTGCTACATATGTGGCACGATGGGGGACCGCGTGGACAATTGCCCCCACCCAGTCATAGGACGGTGTGGCTACTGCGGCCAACACGTTGGAACTGCGGACCAGGGCCTGGCAGAACACGAGTGCACCCCGACATGCATGATCTGCGGAGGGGCCCACCTCACTGGCTCCAGAGATTTTGTAGGCAAGTTTCGGAAGCTACAGCGACCGGGACAACCTACCCGACCAAGAACGGGGTCAACCACTGAAGACGGGCGAGAAGGGACACGTCACCCAGCATGACCACGTAACCCCGACCAACAAGAAGACGGGCAAGTCCGGGCAAGCCAACCGAAATCAACCTTCTCAGAACCAACATGTGAAGTCCGGAGCCAGTGCCAAGCCGCCAGCCTTCAAGGCAGAAAATTTTCCACCGCTTGGCAACAATCCTACTGCAATCCAGGTGAGCAACTGGGCGGGGGTTGCCTGTACTTCCTCTCAACCCTCCCCCACCCCCATGGTATTGGAGCTGAGAAAAGAATTAGAAATTCTCAGAAGTCAGAACGCGCCGCTGGCAACTAAACTCAATGCACTGGAAAAGGCTAGGGCAGAGGCGCTTGTTCCAGGAACAATTGATGAGAGGGACGACTCGGCGCCTGTGTGCTCGAGCTTTGCTCCGATGTCACGCTCCCCTGTAATCGCTGTAAGAGTTGAGGAGGACGTCGGGATGAAAAACTTGGGAGGTTTATTTACATTATTTACAGTGAGAGTCAATTAACAGTCTTAAAGTCATTACGGGCCGGCAGCAACTCGGACGCTGCGGCACGTGGCAAGAAGCTCGAAAGAGATCAATGAAGGAATGCTCTAGGAATGCTCTCCTGCTGCTCCCGGTCTGTGTCAAATTTTAAGCCCTTCGGTGTCTCGAAGACACGTCACGTTCGGCGAATGGGAGAGCCCGCTCAGGTGGCGCCATTTTCGGCCAATCGGCGAGCCCGCTCAGGTGTCGTCATTTTCGGCCAATGGTAGGCGCCCGTGCGATGGTGTCACACCCGGCGGAGAGGGTCGCTGCTTGGTCTCCAATTGTCCGAGGGCTTACTTCTCCCTGCGGTCTTGGCTTGCTGACTTGCAATGCGCCGTCACAATAGGCGGATGGGGGCGACGCTGCCAGGGTTTCACGGTGCATTACACCCGTCTTGCCTCTTGGACCCAAGTTACCTGGAACAGTGCCAGGCTCTCGCTTCACTTTCTGGAAGAGTCAAGCAGTGAATAGCTCCACCTGCGGCACACGAGGTGGGGGCCGCCAACTTGTTTGCACGTGCCGCGCCTCGGGAATGTGGTATCCGTGCTTCTGCGCTCCTTAATTAGCTGTGGCGCGATTCGATGTGGTCTGGTGAACTCGAAGTAGGCTCAGGAAACGGTCCCGTATCTAACATCGCTAACTTGGAAAGCTGCATAACGGCGCTTGAGCAAACTATGGCCGAACAAATGGCGCAGCTTCCCGCTCTGATTGCGGAGACCATTCAAGTTCGGTTGCAACAAATTGCAGCCACTATAACTGAACAGGTGACTGTACAAGTAACTCAAAACATCAAGGCCTGGATCCAGGCCAGTCCAAAATTGTTTAGGCGCGCAGGACCTGTCAAGGAGGTGAGCCGCCCATCAAAAATGTTTCGTTCTGTCGATGACGATGAAAATTATGGTTCCCCCTTAGCAGTTTTGCAAAGTGCCGGAGCAGTTGCGGCAGTGGGCGGGTTAGACCAACCAGCCTCGAATCAGCAACATGGCTCAGGGGATTAATCGGTCACCTCGCAAGCCAAAACGGGAACCTTTATCATTAATACAGTGGAATTGTAGAGGATTCCGTGATCGGCATAAAAGAGCACACTTCAGCCTCTACCTCGAAACTCTTGAATTCCTAGCAGCCATTGTAGCTCTGCAAGAACCTGGTGCATCTGCCAAAATGTCGGGGTACAACACATTCCAGAAAGACCCATCCACCTGTATTCTTGTACACAAATTTTACACGGCACAGGAAGTGGATCTAGACATTAATATGGCCTACTCGTACACAATGGTCACTGTGCTTCCCCTGCGGCGCTCGGACTCCATCAGTGCATATTCTTAATATCTATTGTCCACCCAAACTCAAACACGTTAATTTCTCCGACATCTTTTGTCGGGCGCTGAAGATAGCGGGTCGAGACCCACTGTTGATTGTGGGCGATTTCAATGTTCCCAGTCAACTATGGGGTTACAGGAAGGAGGAAGCACGTGGGCGTAAGCTAGTGGAGCTTATCTCAACGCTAGGCATCACTCTGCAAACCGACCCGGCACACCCTACGCGTATGGGGAATTCCGTCACCAGGGACACATGCTCTGACCTGATGCTTTCCAAACACGTACAAAACATTGAATGGCACAACATGGAGGACACTCTCGGCAGTGATCATTGTATCATTATTCCAGTAATACAAGTACGACCCCTAAAGCGGCCACTTACTCACGCCCGATTCCCAAACTGGCAGGCATTCCGTAAGTGCTTACCAGCCACCGATCTCTTTGAAAATGGATATGAAGCATGGGCACGAACACTCACCTCAACCCTCAAACAACACGAGAAGCACATCCAGACAACGGAGGACTGCCCAGCTGTGGATAACCATCTACTCCACCTCTGGGAAGCCCGCCGCAGTCTTACCAAACGCTGGCATAGACAGAAACACAACCGTGCTCTCAAAAGACGAATTACAGAGCTCACCCAAAAGGCCGCGGAATATGCCTCTCGCCTGGCTGACACTAACTGGGTGGACCGGTGCAACACAGCAGCTACACAAATGTCCGTTAAGAACACATGGAGATTTTTCCGCCATCTGATTGACCCCTCACAATCATGAGGAAAAACACAAATACATTCACAACGTGCCCTCCACAACTTCAAAGGCACCACAACACACCTGGCCGAGACATTACGGGACAAGTACTTGTGCCAGAAACAGGACCCCAAAGGCACAGAATACCTTTATGCAGGCAAAGATAATCCGGAGTTGGACCAACCATTCCAACTCTACGACCTCAAGGCGGCTCTGGCCGAGATGCGCAGGGGCACGGCGCCAGGTAGGGAAAAGGTCACAGTCACACTGCTGGCCAACCTCCCTCACCAGGCATATGAAGCCCTGCTCAAATACATTAACGCAATTTGGAAAGGGGAAAAGCCGGTTCCCTTAGATTGGAAGACAGCACTGGTTACATTCATTCCTAAATCAGGCAAGGCAATAAACACAGACAACTTAAGACCTATCTCGTTCCCATCGTGTGTGGGCAAACTGATGGAAACGATGGTGCGCGATAGACTCTCAGAATATTTGAAAATCCGTAACACTTTCTCGGACACGATGTTCGGCTTTCGCCCCCACAAGTCAGCGCAGGACATCCTGCTCCAACTTAACAGAGATGTAATACAGCCTATCGAGCACCCTCATAATGACAAGGTTATCTTAGCCTTGGACTGGAAGGGTGCTTTCGATAAGGTTAAACACAGCGTCATACTGAGTCACCTCAGTGAGACACACTGCGGCCGCAGCACTTTCAATTACATAAAAGATTTCTTGATAGATCGGGCTGCACTGATCCGTATTCAAGACACCGAACATGGACCCTATCAAATGGGCACGCGGGGCACGCCACAAAGCGCGGTGTCGTCCCCACTGCTGTTCAATTTAGCTATGCTACACCTTCCGGCACAGTTGAATGATATTGAAGGCATACGGCATGCGCTGGATGCTGATGATATCACGATCTGGGCCACCGAAGGCAACTTAGGGCACATGGAGGAGAGCCTGCAAGCAGCAGCACGGGTAGTGGATCGCTACGCGGAGCACTGCGGCCTCCAATGTGCACCAGCAAAGTCAGAATTTGTTCACTTTAGGGCTATCCCTAAGGATAATACAAACATCCACTTATCCCTTGGCAGTGGCCCCCTCCACGAGTCTAAGGAGATTAGAATTCTGGGACTCTTCGTACACCATCAGCGAAAGGTCGACACAACACTTGAAAAGCTCCGGAAGATTGGAGACCAGGTGGGTCGAATGATCCGCCGGGTCTCCAATAAGAGAGGAGGGTTACGAAGCAAGGATGCGGTGCGGCTCGCTCATGCTTTCGTAATTAGCCGCATTTTGTATTCAGTACCCTACCCCCACTTGCGGAAGCACGATGAAGACAGGGTAGAGGTTATCATCCGCAAAATGATGAAAAGGGCTCTTGATCTCCCGGTATCCACTTCCAACGACGGCTTCTCGATCTTGGAATGGTCAACACCTTCCAGGAGCTCAAAGAAGCTCATCTAACAAATCAAACACAAGGTTAGCCCAAACACGATCAGGCCAACTACTTCTGGCTCGACTACACATCCAACACGATTTTCACATACAAGAAAGAGTCAGAGTGCCAGAACTATGGAGACGCGCCATCCGAGTTCGACCCCTTCCAACCAAGATGGATAGAGAAGACCATATTGGACGCCGCCAAGCTAGGGCGGAAGCTTTGGAGCGTCACTATGGCAACAAACATGGAGTTTACTATGTAGATATCGCTGGGCCAAGCCACGGGGGATGGTGTACAGCTGCAGTCATACATCAGGGAACACAGGTGGATGGGCTCACTTTTCGTGCACCAGGTACAACACAAGCAGAGGAGGTAGCGATCGCCCTAGCTGCCTCGGACTCTAATTCTAAATATATCATTACGGATTCGCGTGGCACGTGCCGTAATTACGAGGCTGGTTGGGTCACCCTATTGGCCGAGCGAATACTGTGAAACTGCAGCAAGGATGTCGATCCTACCCCCCGATGTATAGTTTGGACTCCTGGCCATCAGGGCCCTCAAGGGAATAAAGCTGCTGATGCGGCAGCCGGAGCACTCACTTACCGGGCGTCCCCTTTTGCCCCTGAGGTCCTGGAACAAGAAGGCGGAATTCTCTTAACTTTCAAAGACATTTGTACCTATTATAAAGGTAGCCATCGCCAGTACCCAGCCCCAGCTAAGGGACTGGAGAAAGCGAACGAACGCGTTCTACTTCGCTTATATACCAACACAATGCTGTGCCCGGCAGTAATGAAACATTTTGATCCTGCGATCACTGGCAGGTGCCAACACTGTGGCGATGTGGCTGACACTTATCACATGGTGTGGGCCTGCCAGCAAAATTCGGCTCTCACCCCCCACCCCAACCCTACCCTAGAGGACTGGGAGGCAGCCCTGCTTGGTTGCTCAGACCTTCAGGCCCAAATGGCCTTGGTCAAGAGGGCCAGGCTGGCGGCTTCGACCAATAGGGTCCCGGACTGGGGACTCCACCTAGCATGTAGGGCTCTTGCGCGAGTGCACACCTCTCTTTCTTAATAAATGCTTTCCACCACCACCACCGTAGAAGAACGCGCCTCCTATCTCGCCTGACCCCCCCCAGCCTCGCGCGCGACAGGAGAACTTTCGCGTAGTGCACGAACAGACCGCAATAGTACGTCGGGTGGAATATAGCGCTCCCAACGTTGCGAACATCCCCGTGGACAACAAGTGCCGTACAGGGCCGACTAGCAGGGGACGCGTGAGCAGTCGCGCGCATCTCATCTCTGCTCAGTCGTGGAAAGTCCCGAACAGCGAGGGGTGGCTGCTGGAGCCCGGCGGGGGTAATCACCCACACGTGCAACGAGCTCTCAATTAGTGCACAAAGGAAGGTACTGACACACACAGGGCTACCTTTGTCGTCTGAGGTGTGCGCGCGTTTAACCTGCAAGTACAAATAGACTAACCCGGCATACGCATTCGGCAAAGGGACGTACACGGAGGGCTGATACATCACCGATCGAGCCCCGCGTTTTTACTGCGATAGCAATTATATGTACGCTCCAGGCGCATTTCTGCCGTCGCCGCCGCCGTCGTCGTGAGGCTCCGTATAAGTGAAAGCGTGTGAGGGTCAGTCGCCGAACGCGGTTCAATCTGGCGCGCGCGAGCGAGCAGCGCGGCCCAGATGCGTGCCCTCTCCTGTCGCGCGCGAGGCAAGTTGTCAGACGAGGGAAGAGGGGGGGGGGGGTCTTCTCCGGCGGATGCTAGGCTGCTCCGATGTCCTTCTCGCCCGCCGCACCGTACTGTGGAGACAACCGCGGCGTCTACTACGGCGATAGCCACGCGAATCGCGGACGCCGTAGGGACGCGTTGCCGGCACTCGTGTGTCTTGAAAGGAATCTGCGACGTGGCTAAAGTGCGCGTCCGCGCGGGCCTCATCTTAAAGTCGATCTGCGATGTTTGCAGAGTGCGCGCAGTGCCGGTAGCTTCGTATGCGCTCTGCTTTCAACGTTTCGTTCGCGTTGAAGCTAGAGATGCACGAAGGTCAATTCGCCTTGCTGCTGCCGCGATTCCTCACTCCAGTCTTTTGACAGCGCGTTTCCGCGCTCTTCGACCGAGATGTGCTCCTGTTTACCTGTGCGCGTGTGACATCGGGCTCGTTAATTTAGATAAAACACGTTGGCGGGCTAGTTGGTTTGAATCTGACAGAATGTGGAAGTGCGACTGAACAAGGACGTAGAAAGAAACAGACACACAGAGACAACGCTGTCTTAATGTGTTTCTTTCTACGTCCTTGTTCAGTCGCACCGCAAGTGCTTTATACCATTGTTAATTTAGTTACCAGGCGAACGCTGACAAGTCTATACGGCCGATAAAACTACTATGCTTACTTCGTACTACTACTACTACTAATCTACTACTAATATATCTACTAATTCGCTATCGCAATCGGTGCTTCGCCTTTCGGGCGGAACTGCGAATGTTTTTTTTCGTCGGCCCTTGATGATGACACCTGCAAACGAACCTGTCGACCGACGTAAATAATGGCATGCACGGGCACAACTTGGGTGAGCTGCTTCGCTGTGCCGGCTGAGCGGCGAGATGGTGCAAGGGGACGAGCTGCTTCTCATTTCCCGTCGCGTGCTGCGCTCCATCGAGGAAGTTGTAAATGCACGGGTGACGCCTCCCCCCACACATCCACCTACTCTATTGGGAGCGACAAAACGTGAGAAAAAAATAGAAAGAAAAAAAGATTTGCGCCGTTTTTCAAAAGAGACTTCACGGCGAGCACCGGGCCTCTTCTCAAATGTGGATGCGAGGTCACGATACGCAAGTGTCAACGCCAAACCTGTGGCACACAGACAGGATGTGCAAATCACCACAGAAACCTCCCCTTCCCATTTCCCGCATTCAGTGTAGGCGTCTTGCCGCCTCCATCTCCTTGGTATTCTACGCGCTTACTGATGTGGCGCCGCCCAGGGTACGGGTATGTGCACCATGCTTCTCCGAGCCAACTGTGCTGAACTCTGCAGTGGTTCACTGCTTGACAAAGTATATAAAACTAAAACACGAATACGCGGTTTCAGCGCGAAATCCGGCCTCAATAAGCGTACATTCTCGAAGTAATACACCGAGGTGAGCCACGCACAGTAACGTTAATAATAATACGGGAGAAAAATCACGAAAGACACACAGGGGACGCGCGCATGCATGCGGTTATAATAAAACCTGCTCGCAATATATGCGACGCAGCCTCGATGAGGTGGATAGAACGGTCAGGGTGCACTGCATCACGCGTCAAAACCACGACCCAATTATAAGGCACGCCACAGCGGACTTAGGATTAATACTGACCACCTGGGGTTCTTTAAAATGTCACTATTATAGGAAAATATGTTAAGAATGATCAGTACATATTATTCGTCTAGAAGACAATCATCATTTTCTGCGTACCAATATGTCATTTCGCCTCGAAGATTACCGCCGAAGGTCCCACTGCTGCTGCTGCTCAATTTGAAACGCCCGCCAGAAAACGGAGACCCGATTTAGTGCTCCACGTGGCCTCCCTCTATGGCGATCTCTGTGAATCAGCCACTGCTGACGTCACAGAAGAGGCACCATAGTCGACCAAAAGGTAACGCCACTCTTTCCATTTTCTCGCTTAGAAAAGCTTCGTTTTCTTGCTACGAATGACGACTTCGTTATTAGAAAAGTGGAACCCTTCAACCAAGCTCGACGTTCCTTTGGTGTCCTTGCAACGTGGTTGCCTAAATCTCAAGCGCACCGCGAGTGTGCGCCTGCGTCGTCCCCACCTCAGACAGCTGCTGCTATCGGGAAACCTCGAAGGGATTCAGTTTCTTAGTTCTAAGCACCAAGTGGAAGTGGTTTATGGTGTTAATCTGTGAAGAGTAGCAAACCGCATACATAATCTGGTTAACCTCTCTGCCTTTCACCACTCGTTTTTTTTTTTTCCTATGGTGTTAACGTGTGACAGCGCAAACAGGGAAAGGCGATCACAACAAACGGGCGCCGACTTTCTCGAGCACTTTTATTTCCGTAAGCTTAAAGTAAGGTTCTAAAAATGTGCATCGCTACCGATCGCAGCGCCACCGCGATCAGATTGGCTATCCGCGTTATTAGTTTATTTTTGCTAGCATACGTACGCATAGTAATTTGTGTGCCTTTAAAAATACGTACGCAAATGCAATAAATACAGACGTTACTTCAAACTGATGGCGCACCTCCGCCCGAGAGTGCGGAAGGCAACAGATCTGTGCACGTTGGTTATCCATCGTAATGCAAGTAATGCCTGAGCCACTTTCGATCGCGCTGATCCGGATCTAAATTCTCGACTGCGACTGACTCCCTCGCGCAGCTTGCGCATAGGAACCAATTGCGACCAAGAATTTCGATCCGTATCGGTCTTGATTGCGATCAGAAATGCGTCGTGTGACAACCGTATTACATAGCGCAGTAAGAACGAGGGACAAGTCGAGACAGGACAAACGCTAACTTTTAACAAATATTTTATTGCGGATCCTGAGCATATGTATACACCCATCTGATTTGGCTGGGAAGACGAAGGTCCACGTTCCGACTAAGTCAAGAATTCAAGCTCTTTCTTTGATAAAGCCATTGACGGCCAACTGACGCAATCATCCCGTGCCCGTGCAACCTCGGTAGCTTCTACGATTTCCCTAGTTAAGCTATTGCGATGACGATTCACACAATCTGACCAACATCTTGAAGGGGCAGCGCAATATGAGGAAGACATAAGGCAGGAACACACACGAAAGCGCTGAACTCATAAGTAACTTTATTCGAAAGCATACACAACCCATAGCCACGTGCTCTCCCCACGATGGCGGCATTACAACATCTTGAAGGGGCAGCGCAATATGCGGAAGACATAAGGCAGGAACACACAGGACAGCGCTGAACTCATAAGTAACTTTATTCGAAAGCATACGCAAACCTATCTACACAATCCATAGCCACGTGATCTCCCAACGATGACGGCATTATCAGTGCGCAGGCAAAAACGCAAAATCCTGTAATCTAATGTTACACTATGTGGCGGCTTAAAAATTCAAATTCACTGTCATACAAATTTAACGATGGCATGCTTACAGAACGCTACCCTTTTTTCCTGATATAGTGGGCCTCAACAATCTCCCTCGTAGTCTAATTTCTATGCGCGGAAAGTACTGTGGTGCCTTCATAGATTGGAGTGCACCCATGCTCAGAGCAATGCCGCGCGGCATTACCCGTTTGCGAGCGCCTATGCTCAGACAATCTAATGTTTTCAGCAACCACCCGCTTGGCCGATGTAGACGTGACCGCAGTTGGGAGCGCGCACTGTCGCTGCTCCACAGCCACAACCTTGAGCAGCCAGCTTCAGCAAAAAAATGGCAAAAAGTCTTAAACTGGATATTTTCTTCGCAGCAAAGCCCACAAACCTGACACTCCATTCCGAGCAATAGTCATGGAAAGGGATACGTGGCAGCGGGTTGTCTCGGGTTACTTACAAATGCATTTGCAATCATTGGTGATCAGAGATCCTTTCGTGGTAAAAAACTCGGATGACCTCATCAGCTTTCTCTTTAAATCTAATCCTGGTGACTGTAATATTTTTAGCATCGATGTGCAAGACCTGTACCATAACATTCCACATGACGATCTAATGATAAGTGTTAAACTGTGTATCACCGAGGTTAATGATGAGCTCAAATTTTCTGGCAGCTGTGGTGTATCTGTTAGCAGTTTTCTCGATATTCTCTCTTTCTACTTAGCTTCAACTGTTGTTGAATGGAAAAGAAAAGAAATTTATACCGACAAAAATATGGCATTTACATTTACTCCAAGGTTGCTCCGGCACTAACATATTCCTAGGTATGGTTCATAGAAATATAGAAAGTAACTTAGATGACCGAACAATCAAAGTGCTAAGATATGTTGACGATTTTCTGATCTATGTGAACAGTACTAAATTCTAACAAACGGTTCATGATGATACTTCATGATGTATTCCTCAAATATGGCTCAGGGTTAGATTTTACACATGAAGTGCCAGATAAGAACTACAATTTTTAGATACGAGGCTTAAACTGCTAAGCATGTGTGCTGGATCTATTGCCCGAAGTCAGAAAACCAATTTTAAATTTTCACTCCGCACACTCCAAGGTGGTAAAAAATGGCATTGGTGTTTCGGTTCTATTTATGGCACTTTCCAAATCGTGTTTTCACCACACTTATAAGAGTTTCTTAAAACAACTGGAGCGTTTGAGAGGGGCCGGTTTTCGAGAGGATGCTATCCACATTACCGCACAGAAGCTTGTTAAGCGTGTAAAATTAGGAGCACGCACAAGAATGAACAATCCAGAGCCTGCCGATAAGAAGAAAAAGCTGGTTGTAATTCCATGTGTACATAAGCTATCACACAGCCTCAGGAATGAAGCAGGCAGGTTTGATGTAAAGGTTGTTTTTTCTGCCCCTAACAAGATCATCAAAATTTGCGGTAAGACTGATAGGAAGTTGGCCCAGGCTGCCTCCACTCATGCTGGGAAAGGCTGCACTGTTAAGCAGACGTCCCCGCTAGTTCACTGTGAAATGGGAGTTGTTTACGAGCTTCCATTTTCCTGCGGTCACGTCTATATCGGCCAAACAGGTAGTCGCCTTAACATTAGAATGTCTGAGCACAGGCGCTCGCTAACGGGTAATGTCTACTCTCACGCCGCGCGGCATTGCTCTGAGCATGGGTGCACTCCAATCTATGAAAACACCACAATACTTTCCGCGCATAGAAATTAAGACTACGAGGGAGATTGCTGAGGCCCACTACATCAGGAAAAAAGGGTAGCGTTCTGTAAGCATGCCATCGTAAAATATGTATGACAGTGAATTTGAATTTTTAAGCCGCCCCATAGTGTCACATTAGGTTACAGGATTTTGCGTTTTTGCCTGCGCACTGATAATGACGCCATCATTGGGTGAGCACGTGGCTATGGGTTGTGTACATAGCTTTGTATATGCTTTCAAATAAAGTTAGTTGTGAGTTCAGCACTGTCCTGTTTGCTCCTGCCTTCTGTCTTCATCATATTGCGCTGCCTCTTCAAGATGTTCAACCAGTACCAACTCGCCCAAATGCCGACCCTTCAACACTCTGATCAAAAAGAGGACGCTGTTAGGAATGGCCTGCCGAGGTGGCAACATGCAAGTTTTCTCAGCCAGCTGCAGCTGCGAGGGTTGCGAGCTTCCCCGAAGGCAACGATGGAAGCCTATCACAATTGCTGCGGTAACTCATTTCGTAGGGACCTCAAGGTGCCGCTTCAACACCCCCTCGGCACCGTTGCGACTAAACGCGATCGGCGGACCAACTATTGTTACTTAACGCGCCACCGCTGACATGGTCTCTCTGCAGCAAGAACAGCTTCCCTAACAAACGGGTGCTTTTCGGTACGTGGGCCCCAGGATTCGTCACAGTCTGCTGACACTCGTGGCGACTACAGGACGCGAGACAACGGACAACTGGCGGCCACGCTGTGGGGGTCAGCTCGGGGAACCAACGCGCCTTTCAAGACGTAAGCCCCGAGTTCTGCGAAGCCCGTCTCACCTCGGAGGGGCCAGTGAAACCTGTGCGGAATGTGTGTGTGTGTAAACCCCCTACCTCCTTCCCTCAAAGGCGGGCCAGCCACGAGGACTTTCAACGCTGACTGATCGAACGTTTCCCTCACCTAGGGATCTAAAGAGAACGGAGTGTTTATAAGCGGCTGTTGTCGGCTGCTAGAGTGTGCTCGTCAGTGTGCTCTGTGCTGCGTGTTTGGAGCTTCGTGCTCGCATGCCGTATGCTTCGTCTAGCGTACTCCATTTGGGAGCCACGCTCGACTGTCGAATGTATCTCTTGTTTAAAATGTAAATACTGTAAATAAACCCTGTGCGCCTAGTTCCTCCCAAGTTCCTCCCTACGACCTTCAACCCTTACAAATGGTGACAGCGGCGAGATCGTCCGACAACTCTAATAACGCCAAGGTGGCTGCGCGCCACAGTTTTTACGATAGGCTGCCAGCTGGCCGTCTGTGGCAATGTTGCCGACTTTTCGGTTGCGCTCTTGCAGACGCACATTCAAGCACCTGCCGGTCTGACTAAAGTAGTGTCTTCCACAAGAGAGTGGAATTCTGTAAACAACTCTGCTTTTCGCAGGTGACGTAGGTATCTTTGTGCTGGATGGTGCAATCTAGTATGCGCATTCTCGTAAGGCAGCTCAACTTGCACAAACTAAAAAACTTATTTGGCGCCGTTGTAAGGATTGGGAGGTCAATCCCACCGCTCGTAACCCGTTGTCAAGATGGGAGTCGGGCATGAATTAGGTGGTGGCTGGCCCATGCCGTCCTGCAACTTATCCACGCTGAGGACGTTGATGAAGGGAAGGACTGCTTCTCATCAAGAACGTGGAATATGGGTTTATTTACAGTATCTACATAAGGACGTTGCAGATCATCAGACTAGCACGACTGCGAGAGAAAGTACACTGAGCAGCCGCACAACAGCGGTTTATAAACACTCGGTTCTCCCTCGATCCCTAGGTGAGGGAAACGTTGGACCAGTAGACGAGCCGCCTTTCAGCGGGAGGGCTTCCGCACCGGTTTCACGGTCCGGGACACGCTTCTGCACCAGTTTCACAGACCCCACCAACGACAGACGGTCTTCGCAGAACTCGGGGCTTACGTCAGGAACGGTGCGTGGCAAGGGGCCTACAACTACGTTCGCTCGGGGACTCCCTTGCTCACAGCAGACCGGGTCGGCGGTGGCGTATTCCGTCACAAAGCCTGGTTCGTCGAACTCATATCGGCAATCCCACGACGCAGAGTGGCGGACGAGTGGCGGACGCATTGTCCTTGGTACACAGCAGACTTAGTGACGCCATTTGGCTAGAGGATGACGGTGGCTTTCCAGGAAAAGTCGACGCCGCTGTCGCAACTGGCTGGCAAAGCTTGCACCTCAGCGGGCCGTTCGTAACACCGTGAACAACACTTTGATGCCGGAACGCTGCCCTACCTTTTTAAGATTGTGAGAAAGTTTATGCAGGCAGGAAATCACTGCTATACGTTAACTTTGTGTCTCTCTCTTCTGTCTTCCACCCTCTGTTCGTCGCTGACACGCGATTCGGCCTTCCTTCTGCGATGCATGCCTTCGGCAACTGAGACCGTAACGTGCCTCTTACACGCCACAGCCTCCAAGCGTGCCACTTGCCTCTGAAGGCTTTCTACCAGGGAGCGATCGCATGACTTACAGAGGGCGCCAGACAAGAAAGAAAGCGCTATATATATATATATATATATATATATATATATATATATATATATATTACTAGCGTCGAGTGTGCCGAACTGTACGGTCAAGGGGGCTTATTGGCTTTTGGCCCGTACACCCAACACGCGTGATCGTCTTCGAAAAACTGCCGCAAATCTAAAAACCTAATGCTGTCACTCAGCTTCTTGTCCTCTGGGTAAGTGTGGAGGCTGACATCGGGCTCCGTCGCGTACGTCCGGCACTGCAGCACCGAGCAGTAGCCCACCATGTTGGACACCTTCCAAGGCAGCCACTAACTATTATAGTGATTTCAAGCGTCGTCAAGCAGACACCCGAAGCGGGAAGACCTCTTAGAACTACAGAAAGCTGAGCTAGTCGGTAAGGATTCATTATGCAAAAAAGGGGTGAGGCGTGCAGACAGGACACAAGAGTAGAGAAGTGTACAACACGAACGCCGACTATCAACTGAAGGGAGCACTGAGGCGAAAAAAGAAAGAAGACAGAAAACTCATCTGCGCAAGCTCAGGAAGGGTATCCCCACGTGTCAGTCGGGTACATGTGCCGGTCTACGTGAGAGATAACTGTTATGGCACTTAATCTCTTCCTTATGTAAAGTTATCGAAGGCTGACTCACGCACGCACTTCCACCATTATAGATATGCCATGCCTCTACCATATGACGCGTATCTTCATTCTTATGCCTGTACAATATCGCGCATTCATCTAACTGTGGCGTGCAGTTACAATCTTGGCAATGTGGGGAAAGAATAGAAGGCGATCCACCAGTTAACGACCT
This sequence comes from Dermacentor variabilis, assembly GCF_050947875.1. NCBI lineage: Eukaryota > Metazoa > Arthropoda > Arachnida > Ixodida > Ixodidae > Dermacentor > Dermacentor variabilis. Next base: position 5,071,262 of record NC_134569.1, read on the forward strand.
TCTATATTCCATTAGCCTCTGATTAATACACCGTCCCGTTTGCCTTACGTGGAACTGGCCACGCGGAATTTTATAAACCACACCCATACGACATTCAGTAAACCTGTTCTCATTGTGCTTCACTGGACAAATATCTGTTCTTTTTTTGCCTTTTACCTGCTCCTTTTTCCTCTGTACGGCATCGCATATCTTAACCTAGCTTATTGGGAGCAGTGAAAGCAACATCAACATCATATCTACTGCAACTTTTTTAAGCCTGTGCAACATTGAATGAATGTGCAGAATAGCCACTACTCTTTTTTTTTTCCTATTACCGCTTTCGGTAATCACGTCCGTCCCCCTCGAAACCGACTTCTTTAGGCGCTCAGCCACAGTGGCCACTGCTACACTAGGATAACCTGCTTCTAATAGGCGCCGGACCTGCGTATTAGAACTGGCGCTCTATTTGTGCATGCAGGATCTGGTGAGAGAAGACTTAAGGCACGACATGGCGATTCCGTTTTTTACTACTTTGGAATGCTTGGATTGAAAGTTTACCAACGGCTTCGAATATCTTGGAGAGTACTGCCAACAAACGTGATTTTGTTCGAAGACCAAGGAAATGTCAAGAAACCGAATTACGCGTCGCTGAAGAAATTCCTTGGTAAGCTTTAATCCTCCTCCATAAAGTTTAAATTGCTCACTTACTGAGGTAGCAGCGGAATCGAATTCTTCCCTATTGCAGAGAATCAGACAATCATCAACGTAACGAAATATCTTGATAACGCTATCACCTAAGGGCTCATTCACACCGGCGACTGACAGTGGTCGCGCGACCAGTCGCAAATGGTCGCAAAAGGTCGCTTTTCTCGAAAAGCGACCGTTTTGGGCCACTCGATCTCTGCGCGATTTTTCAGTCGCGCGACCGTGGTCGCAATACTGATAAACCGATCAGCGGCGCACCGGAAGCGATCTTCGATGTGTCTACATCCGGCCTCCTCCCGCGTCACGGCAAATTCCGCGTGTATTCCGAGAGTTCTCGCTGAGAACGATAATCTCAGGGATTGCGACTCGCGGGTCGCGCTCAGCCGGGCTTGCCGGTGTGAACATCAGTCGCCTTCGGTCGCGTTTTGATCGCGAGTCGCAAATAGTCGCGCGACGTCCTCAAGTCGCCGGTGTGAATGAGCCATAAGGCTTTCTCTATGACGTCCCCACTTAATCAGAACCGCAGCGAAGGTCGGACTTTAAACTTCACTTTTCAGCTTGCTTCGGCGCTTCCGACGCAGCCGCCGCCGCGTTCACGCGATCGCCCACGGCGCGTCACGCCGACGCCAGCTTTTCCAGCGGTGGAGCTCGGTTCAAACAACCGGAAGTAGACAACACATGCATCACCGCTTGAAAGAGGCGGGACATAGCGACGGCAGCACGATGTAAGAGGGGGTAATTGCGGCCAGAGAGAATAGGATAATGTTTAACCACTCGTACTTGCCTCGTTAGCTGGAAGAGGTTTCCGTGCACAGATAGAATAGCTTTGGTTAATAATAACCGCATACCATAGAGTGTGAACCACACTTGTCGACTGGTCGAAAGACCAGCTGCAGACTGCGCGAGCGTCCGAGGCAGCAGTGGATGGCTGTGTCATAGATCTGCTCGTTCTACACGATTCAAGTGGTCCAAGCAGGCGGCATGACTATGCGAAGTCTTACCGCGGCGTTATCTCGTGTTCTGTTCTCTCTTTTATTCGCGAAAAAAAAAAATAAGAACCTTTTTCTTTTTTCTTCTCGGTCTTGTTAGTGTACATTCCTCTAGGACGCATTTGCCCATCTTACCGAAATTGTGTCCTTACAAATAGCGGCTGGATTCTTTTTAAGCGATCCCCTTTGGAATTTATCCCTTAGAGGGCAAAAAGGCAATGCCGATCGAAGCACAAAGCGTGTATGTATCATGTTGGTTTACGAACCGCAGTGCTCGCTGTGTTGAGCAAGGCCTTCGGCCTCATACAGGAGAGGAACGTAAACGTAGTGATTTGAGGTCTGTTAGACTTAAAATGGGTGAGAACGATGCCGGTGGCTAATGCACATGTTTTGTAACGGTTGGCGCTTAGATTTTTCGGGGTTGCATTGGGTTGGCCGTACATGAGCCCTCTTTTGTGAGGAGGCAGTGAGAATATTTTCCAATTCACGCTGGCAACTCACAGACACCGGTTCTCTTCGACGAACCAAAACCGATACATCCAAAATAGTTCACAACATATAGGCACACCGCGGCTGATGATGCGCGTCGCATTTTCGCACAGCCAAGAGAGATTTCCACATACTGCTGCACGTAAAGGCTACACAGTGGTTGTTCGCCAACCTCGTATGAACTGATCACGTAAATTGCACAGAACTAGCCAGAACAGCTGCAAATCGTTCAAGCAGTGCCGCGTCGGCTCGCCGCGCACCGTTTCCGCCTCGCCCGAAGGAAACGTTTATAGTGTTCCGGAGTAATTGGAATGACTCCGGAATCATTCCACATTCCGAATAGAATTAAGCGCCTTTTGTTCGGAATGGAATAACATCTTTTTCCGAAAATAGAACGCTTTTCCGTCTACGCGCTGTTTTTTGTCAAAATACGACGAAGAACCACCAGCCCACGTTCAAACATCAGTAAGTCAGAGGATCGAATTTAACAATAAAGCAGTATTCTTAAAATGGCTTGGCTGATTACAAGCACAAGCATGCGCCTACTGCGCAACTCTGTCCTCGAAGACTGGGTTTCTCCCAAGTTTGTCTCGATTCTTCGCGTAACCGCAGCCCTACGCCGTTGGTGCGAAGCCACCGCGTCGCTCAACCGTCCGGCAATGCTCCTTGCTTTGAGCAATTCTGACGGGACCTTTAGTTCCTTGGAAAGTAGCAGCAATGACGACGAGCAGTTGTACGTGCCTTACGAGATGGCATGACGAAATCGCGAAACGGCTGGCGGATATGGCGGGAGCCGAACTTCCGCCGCGCTCCCTGCAGGAGCATGTTTATTTTTCGCTGGTCGATCTGGATTCGGTCGCTGTGTGCCGGATTTTAACGCGATAGCGTAAGGAGGTCGTGTCGCAGAAAATCCGGCGCCGGCGTTCCGCGTCCAGCGTCGGGCGTTGCACCGGCAAAAAGATTTTCCTACCACACATATCCAGGTCGTTCATGTGACGCAAGGAATTCAGTGAACTAATTGAATTTCTCAAGCTAAAAGACGTGGAAAAATCGTAATCTGCGACTTACACAACCTACAGACATATGATAGTTCTCGGATTGTAATTTAAATGTACGAGAAAACATAATTCTGTTACGCGATAACTCAAACCCCTCTTCCAGCGTTTCTACAATGAACGGACTGGAGACGGCGTCCGCAAATGGCGGACGCCGGCAGGTAAATATTGTTACGGGGAGTACTCAATCGACAGTAAACGACTAGCACTTGGCTAGTCAAGACTGCATAGGGCACTCCGGTTTTAGCAGATCTTTCAGTCCGACAGGAGAGACTTTGACTCAGCCCCACTACAACGTCTTCGAGCCACTGTTTGTGACATTGTCCCCGGCCGGTGAAGCACCATCCCGGCGCTGGTTGTGGTCAAAACGGGTTATTACCGCTGTAACGCTTGAGGCCGGAAACATGTGCGATGTGACTTCGTGGTGTGGCCGTCGATGAAGTGGATGCCACTGGAGGTGACAGGCGCCACCTGGCGCAGCACGCGGCGGGGCCCGACGTACCGCGACATTTCGCAGAGGACGACACGACGAGATGGGAGCCAGAGAAGGACAAGAGAGTCCGGTGGAAAAGCAGTGCCCCGGTGTCGACGATCGTAAAGGGACTGCAGTCTGCGACGACGAGAGCCGAGCGCGGGCTACTGTGCGCGCGACGAGCGCACGCGTGATGACATCTTGCGCGTAGGAAGTCGTCGACGCGGGATCAGAAGGGGGCAAGGTGTCAAAGGGCGAAACGGCCAAAGATGGAAGGGTCAGTAGCCGGCATGACGCGATGAGTTGTATGCAAATGTGACGAGCGAAAGGGCAACGCCCCAACCGTGGCTATCATCAGAAACATACATGGGAAAGCATGTCGGTCGGTGTACAGTTGGGACGTTCGGTGAGGCCACTGGTTTGAGGGTGATATCAAGTGGTCAAGTTGTGATGAGTAGCGCATGATCGAAGTAGATCGTCAACCACTCGAGACAGAAAGTAGCGACCGCGATCTGTTGAAACTATGTACGTACGAGTGATTGCGATTATGGCTAACTTTTTATATGCATGTACTTTGTGATCATCGTATTTTCTCTTTGTTTGTCTTACTATTCATTACATTGCGCTTTGCTCACGCGTACTTTAAAGCTGTGATGAAAACAAAACTTCGTTCGATATACATAATATGTGTTTGTGGAACTGTTGCGTCCATATTTTATTGCAGCGACAGCTCCACTACTCCAGGTACAAACCCAGAAAACGCCTGGTTCCTTAAATATGACCTTCAAGCTCAGCCAAGGTCAAACTGGGCCTGCCACTACCGGCGGCTGCTGGGTGGGCCGCGTGCGAGCCTTCAAAGCGATCTGCGATGCGTACAAAGTGCGCCGAGTGCTGGTAGCTTCGTATGCGCTGTGCTTTCGACACTGAGTTCGCGTTGAAGCGAGACACAGCATGAAGGTGAATTCGCTCGCTGCTGCTGCCGCGCCCAACAGCGTCTGTGTGCTTTCCCAAAGGAAGCAAAACTGTGCTATCGCTCGACAAACTCGGTTTAAACGCGTTCAACCACGGCAGTTCTTTTTTACACATCGCAGTGGTGGTTCGGAAAAGAGTTCTTGCCAGTTTGTAAAGGTATATATACTATTCTACTGACTTCCTATTCTGATGTATAGTGCTTGAATTCACTAGAATAATGGGTTTTCGATGTACTTCATGACAGCCGTGCGCGGTCCATACAATAGAGCTTGTGTGTTCCCTAGTGGAATTACATTTCTTTTTTTTTTTTCGTCGCACTCAAAGTAAGGTACACAGCCCCCCTCAGAAATTTGGCAACAGACGCATTCTCGCCTGCATTCACAGAAACTCGCGCACACGTTTTCACATTGCACGAACCTTGCCAGCGAATCTCTGTCTACATATTTCGCAGTTAAATGTTTTTGATACTAATACCACCTGGATTACGGCCTGCGCCGTAATGCAGGTGGCAAAACTATAAACTTCACCTCTTATGTTATGGGCCAGCAGGTCGTTCTGTTTGTAACCACTCCAAGGCGAATCGCAGTCACGACTGCCGCTCCTCCGCACGAGCAAAACGCCAGAAGAAGGCTTCAAGTTTTCCCCACCGTGCAGCGTGCCTCCAAGCAGCAGCGTCTGCTAACTCGGCGTCGAGCTGCTTTCGACTAAATTGAGAGAGGACGAGAGAGAACGGGAGACAAATGAAATGTTTATTTTATGAATCAAGCTTAGAAAGGGCATCCACATTTTAATGCCTTGAGTTCCGGCTGCCTCTTGGGCATTCGATCGTGACCAGCCGAAGCTGATCCTCGAGGTTGGAAATGGCAATATTTTGCCCGTCTCTTGCAGAACAATGCCTCGGGTAAAGCGAGGCCTGAACTATAGTTAGCTCAGAAATTGGCTCAGTAAATACCGATAACGTAACGAGTAAATCGGAAAAGAAATTCTTCAGTTCATTGTAACAATAAGTGGTGTCCAAATCAACGCCTGAGAGGCAGGTCTCAATAGAATTCTTTACGCGGATCTTGAGGCCAGTGCTGTGCTGGCTGCATGCGGCGGAAGCAATTTTAGAGCCGAAAAAATACGCGGTGAGATTCGGACGCAATCTACCTATAAGGCACCTGCAGAACATCATCAAACGCTTTGGCTATGTTTTGGGCTACTTTTCCCCGACCAAAAATTTGGGTCTGGCTATTTTTGGGCTACATTTTGATATGATTTGGCCATTTTTATTGGGGTCATCTGGCAACCCTATCCACGATAACGGTCACACTGGCTCCTGCGCCCAGCGGCTCACGCACGCAGTAAGTCCGCCAACATGGCACATTGGAAACTATTTCCTTTTTTTCTTTAAATTACCAACTAAGAAAACGAACAGGCTGCCCGCTGCAAGCTTCGCTCCGAAACTACACATGCTGTAGTAGTAGTTTCACTTAATTTGATGCGGCATCTAAAAAGAAAGCACGAACGTTAGTACACGCAACACTGGCGAGCCAGCCGAAGATGACGTCGGCCTTCACAGCTGGGTGCATGTGCCTGTTCGTCGAACGGCTGCTCTCGACGACTCGTGTTGATTATGGGTGCAATCAACACGACTGTGTTGTCGAGAGGGAGGGTTTCAAACAATTCGTAACGGTAAGTTTGACGATATTATAAGCCGCCTTTCAAATTAACTGCTTCTTTCAAACACAGGTCCCTGGCTATAAGCTGCCATCGCGGGATAACTTCAGAGAGAAGTTCCTGCGCGAGAACGTATCAGCGCTGCACACCAAAAGATCATCGTCTTCGGCGGGAGCGGAGTACGTCCGTATCGCACTATAGACGTGTGGACATCGCGCTCTACGGAGAGTTTTCCTGGCTGTCGAAGCAACATTCGTGGACGGCGACTTCACGGCTCAGACGCACATCACCAGTTTCACTCGCCTGACGGGGAGCCACACACAGCCGCTCGAATCCGCTCCGAGTATGACGCAGCGTTGCAGCAGTGGAACATCGCTGACAAAGTGAAATATATATTATCGGGCGATTTCGCCTGCGCTAACTGTTTTCATACCATTTTCCGGGTCATTCGCGTGATGAAAGATAACGCTTCATCAGTGATAAAGGCGTTTCCATTTACCGGGTGGGAAACTTAAGAGCACGATGACGATGAAAATTTCGATAACTACCCGGAACGCTTAACCCAGGAGCTTTTACGCGAGTTCCATCAGCTTGAGCAATTTCGATTTGGCTGCGCCGCCCACAGCCTGCAGCTTGCCGTAAAAACATAATTCGGCAGGTATGCGCTATTAAATAACATACTGGTTTCATCTTATGTGCATTGATACGTCGTTCATTTATTACTATTTTCACGAACAATTGTTGGGGCAAAGCTTTGTTAACTAATTTGCCGTGAATGCGTGGACAAAGAATGTATGAATATAATAATTGTAGTTTGAAAAGGGCACACAACTTTACTTTTTACAGTTTCGGTGCTCTAAAGCTTTGTTATGTAACTGCCCCCAGCTCATGTTTAGCCGAACTTGCGAGTGTGCTTCGCTTTTTCATCTTGGGGATTCGAGGTGCATTTCCTGTCATGGCAGAGGTCGCGAACTCGGCTTCCCATCAAACAGTGGCTGCGGATCGTTTTTCGGCAGCAGGCCAGGCATCAAGCTTGCGCGACTTCTCGGTCTGCTCTCACCACGTCAATCAACAGTTCTGAAATACCTCTAAAGACAAACAAAATCAATACTGGGACATCATGTATCTTAGAAAGACAGAAAGCTGAGCTAGAGGCGTGTAGACAGGACACAAGAGTAGAGAAGTGGATAACACGAACGCAGACTATCAACTGAAGGGAGCACTGAGGCGAAAAAAGAAATAAGGCACAAAACTCATCTGCGCAAACTCAGGAAGGGTATCCCCACGTGTCAGTCGGGTACATGTGCCGGTCTACGTGAGAGATAACTGTTATGGCACTTAATCTCTTCCTTATGTAAAGTTATCGAAGGCTGACTCACGCACGCACTTCCACCATTATAGATATGCCATGCCTCTACCATAAGACGCGTATCTTCATTCTTATGCCTGGACAATATCGCGCATTTATCTAACTCTGGCGTGCAGTTACAATGTTGGCAATGTAGGGAAAGAATAGAAGGCGATCCACCAGTTAACGACCTTTTATGTTTCATTAGCCTCTGATTGATACACCGTCCCGTTTGCCCTATACGTAGAACTGGCTACAGCTAAAGGGAACTTTATAAACCCCACCCATACGGCAGTCAGTAAAACTGTTGTTCTTATTGTGCTTCACGGGACAAATATCTGTTCTTTTTTTGCCTTTCACCTGCTCCTTCTTCCCCTGCGCGGCAGTGCGTATCTTACCTAGCTTATTGGGAGCAGTGAAAGCAACATTAACATCATATCTACTTGCAACTTCTTTAAGCCTGTGCGATACTGAATGAATCTACGGAATAGCCACTACTCTTTTAGAGCGCAGCTCTTTGGCGTCCGTTCCTGGGTTTCGCGTCGTCGTCGGCGTTGTCGTCGGCCTCGTAACGAGCTCCGCCCCCCTTTCATCCCCCCAGCGCTAGCAGCGACCGACTGATACCGCTGGATGCCGCTGACGCCGCTAGAGAGTCAAGATAACGTGACTGCATAGAACACCGTCGCCGCCATGCAGAAAGAGGAGGAAAGGGTCCCCCCCCCCCTGTTCTTGTGTGGCGGATAGTTGTGTGGATTCTTGTGTGGCTCTTCAGTTGCCGACGCGCCGGTTATTTCACGTAGGCCCCGGCACGTCGACGAATACGTGACCACCTTCCCACGGCTAGACCTGGTTCTTAGCGCTGCGGAAGCGAGGGTATCATATTGTTTGTGTCGGCATCGGCGGCGTTGTCCCTGAAACCAACTCCGCAGCTGGGGTTGACTCACTATCGGCGTCAGCGGCATCAGTCAGTCGCTGCTATCTCTTCCCTCCTCCCTTTATCGTGTTGTCCGCTTGCTGCGCGCGCTTCTGCCCCCATCGTTTGCCGCTGGGTGTACACGCCGCCCCCCTACCCCCTCTTCCTGCGAGTCTCCGGTTGTCAAAGCGCCGGCTCGAACTTAATTCCTTTCTTCGCTCCTCCTCCAATGCAACCCCTGTGCGGTGGCAATCAGAGAGCCAGATCGGTGGCGGCGGATCTGTATATGTGCACCGCCCGAGCCGAAATTGCCGCTGCCGTTCGCCCTGTGCGGTGGCAATCAGAGAGCCAGATCGGTGGCGGCGGATCTGTATATGTGCACCGCCGGAGCCGAAATTGCCGCTGCCGTTCGCCACTGCGAAATTATCTGCCAGTTCTTTCTGAGCCATGAGCGAGACGACCGATGGAAGTCCTCCGTCTGCTGCTGCTGCTGCTGCTGCTAAACGAGCTGCCAGAGCAGAGGCCCAGCGCCGTCGCCGTCAGAATCCAGAGGTGCGTGCCGCCGAAGCAGAAGCTTACCGTCGCCGCCGTCGAGATGATCCAGGAGTACGCGTCGCCGAAGCAGAGGCTAAGCGCCGCTCACGAAAGACGTCGTGCACTTCCTGCAACTCGCATTAACCGTCCATCGATCCACACCGATGTTAGTAGTGGGGGACTTTAATGTTGACATAAAGACAAACAGCAATTTCCTAACACTTATGCGGGAGAACATCCCGTTCCTCTCGCTCGTAACGCGTCCCACGGCTGTGACAACCTCGCGAGGCACTTGTATAGATCTCGTCTTTGAGAATCAAGCATTGGTGTACCAAGTCGAACATATATCAGTCTATTTCTCCGACCACAAAGCTTCCTTCATGACTGTCAAGAACTGTTAGTGGAGTCTTTGTTAAAGGAATACGTGTGAAAAATAAAAAAGAAATTCTGTGATAGCGCATACATGTGTTGCTCGATTTCTTTGCCTCAATCTATCGAAAAGGTGAAACAGCTTATTTGCTGCGCTCAAATTTCGCATTAGGAAGTAACGTAATCGTCGGTAATTTTTTTTAGTTGGGCGTCCGCAGCAAACCCGCGGAGGCGTCAGTGCGCATGCGCAGTATGCAGGAGCACTCACGGTATCTTGCGTGCGCCCGCAGCTTTTCAAAAGCTACGTAGCGTCCGCTGTGGGCTCAGCGGCCTCTGCGGGACATTCTCGCGCGTTCTCGCGTGTCCACGAGAGCATTTTTCGATATCGCTCTTGCCCATGGACTCTTGCAGAAGATATGACTCCGGCTTGTGGTTTGACTTCGTGGCGGCTGATATATTGGCTACGCAGTTTCAAAAGGTGGCATATGGCGGCGCCGAGTAGCACACTTCTGGTTCCTGCGCGTGCAAGTCAGCAATCCCTTTGTCCGCTTTTGCGTCCGGCCAACTATTGCCGTATCGTGCGCGCGCGCGCTACGCTATACGTGCAACCTCGCGCCCTGCGCACGTGGGTGGCTGCGGACGCCCAACTAAAACTGCCTAATGACGCGCATGAAGTGTGCCTTAAAACAGAAATGCGCAAATATTCAACCCGAGTTTTCTCCAGCACAGTTTTACAAGTTTGCGTACGTCACACGAAAAATTATAAATGTTAGCCTTGATACATTATACGCCTTGCTTTTATCTAATTAAGTAAAAAGACACTCTTTATATTCAAACAACTTGAAGGCACGCTTTTTGTTTCGGTGACTGGCATGCGCACGCGTGCAAGGTATTTTCTCAGGGCCGCTGCTGTTACACTCTAAGAAAAAAAGGACTAAAAGGGGTAGGGAGGTTAGTCCTTTTGGGGACTAACTGACAGGGGATGAACTGTTACTCCCCATGCGCTTACTCCTTCGGGGACTAACAGTTGCCCCTGCCCGATGGTCCTCAAGGGAGTAACTGTAATTCGTTCCGATGCTCCGCAAAGGTGTAATTAATTAAAATAGGCATTTATACCCTAATAAAAAAATTACTAAGCTGAAAAAAAAACGTGCCCGACAGCAGGATTCGAACGCACGTCCTCTCGCTCACAAGTCAGGTACTCTAACCACTTCACCACGCCGCTTGCTTGGCAAGACGGGCTATTTCGACAAGGTTAAGCATGGGAACGCAAGTGCGGCAATATAAAAGTGACTGTATTTTGTGCAAGCTATGCAGTCAGAGTCTAACGTTGAGTGTACTTGCAACCATAAGCGACTGCGAAAACAAATCAGCCTGAGTATTTTTAGGGTGATTTAAACTGAGGCACTACGCCATGTATACGTGTAGCGAGCTCAAACGGGGCACCGAAGACGACAGAGAAGGACAATTTCTCTGTCTTTTAGCGCGTGCCGTTTGAGCTACACATCGCTTCAGTTCGCAACCTCCTTGGAACGGAAGGAACTTAGGTACTATAGACCAAGAAAATCTAGCCGTCTATCAGTGACTTGCGCGTTTAATGTGTATCGCTCACTTATGGGGTGCGCACGAAGGGCATGCCTCTTCACATTCCAGTTTTAAGTTTCACGTAATTTTCTCACGAAGAGGCAAGGTGCTGCTTTGCATGTAGTTCAATAGACAATGCACGAACTTCGGACCATTCACGATTTATAGACAATACCGTTTTCGCCGCATCGCTCCATGACACGGACGAAAACAGCGAAGTGCCTGGGGAGTAACTGTTGCCGTTCGTCCTCCCATTGCTCTCTTTCCGAGCAGGGACTAAACACTTAGTCTCCGAAATTTGCACACGGCCCGCACATTCATGCAGTTAGTCCTTTGAGGGACGAAAGCGCCCTTTTTAGGACTAACGGCGCAGTTACTCCCGTTTTCCCCGGGATTTTTCTTAGAGTGTATCGTGCGCGCGACACCGTCGCCTCGTCAAGAGGGCACTGACCAACTGCTGCAGGTTGATGGCGTCCAGTTCACCGAGCCAGGCCCCGAGCAGCTTCTGCGGGTCCACCTCGGCGTCCAGGTCGAGCTCGTGGTCCGAGTCGAGCTCGGCCTCGCTCGTCGAGCTGTACGCGCCGTCCTCCGAGCCGCTTCGCGCACGGCCCGACGAAGCCACGGCGCCGCTGCACGCGGACCTGCGAGACGTACGCGCGCCGTGCGTTGAAGGCGACCACATCCGCGGCTTCGCACAAAGGGTCAACAGTGTAGGTCGCCCCTATAGGCTTACCGCGAGGTACGTTCCACGGAGCCTGCTGATGTTTCCCTTGAAGGCTGCACGCCTGTCTCCTATGCACTGGCTGTGACACAGAAGCGCGAACAAGACTACGGAAAAAAGGTGGGACAGGACAGAGCGATAGGTAATAGCGTGAACGAGACCACGGAAAGAAAAGTGGGACAGGATCACGGAGAAAGAAGTATCCGTAGACAAATTAGAGCGCTAGCGCTCTGTCCTGTCCCACCTTTTTCTTTTATCTAGTCTTGTTCACGTTAGTAACTATGTCACAGCCAATGCATCGACACCAACTAGCCCAACTTTCTGCATTAATTATTGTGTCACTGATTTGAGTACATGTCACCGCCAACAATCAGCGACTAGCAAATGCTTCGGAGGAGCTTCGTTAGCGATATGACTGTCCCACTGACACACTGTGACACGGCGTCACAATGTGTGACAAGCTATCCTGCAGAGGTCCTCGACAAAAGCAGTCTCCGTGCACTCGGCCGCCGAGCGAAAACATCTCACTGACGTACGCGACTGCCGCAACGCCTTCGCTGCAACCTCAATATAAAACATGCTTGCGAAGTTCAAGTGCACCAACGTCTGCGCTTGCGAAGAGTCTACATTAAAGGGACACTAAAGCTTAATATTGCCACGTGGTGGTGACGTTGAAGAACACAGTGGTAATACTGTGAAAGACAAAACTAACTTTTATTGGGCGAACCTGTGCCCACAAAAACAGGCTACACTTATAACACAACGATAGCGGCGAACACGGTCGGCGATCGTCGAAAATCTGATCAGCGGGTCAAGCGCGTCCGCTTTTATACTGCAGTCGTCGAATGTTCCAGACTAATCGTTCGGACCCGCGTGCCTTCCACAAAGTTCTACACCATTCGCGTCAGTTGATGAAATCAGGTAACATAAGGTGCGGCGACAACAGACAGCGGATAGAAGCATCGATAACTTTCCAGAAACTTCGGATACATGCAGGCGCGTCCCACGCTGTGCGATTACATTTGTTAGGCGGCGAAACGTGGTTGCCCGATAAAGATAAGTACACGTGTCAATATTAAGTCAACGTGGACTGTTGAAATACCATCCCAGAAACCTCTAAACGCTTGTTTCATGTGAAGAAGAGACTTATTTTAAGAGAACATGCGTTCTGAAGCGTCCGCGTACCTCAAGCGCAGTTCAACTTGCCCGCCCTCCGATCGAGGTGTGGTGACGTCATGGTATCATAGTGACGTTGCGCCGTCGGTGAGTAAAACGGCGCTCGCAGACGGCGCTACGGCATTTCTGCGCAAAACGCAAACGCGCGGCCAGAAACAGAGCCAAGACAGAGCCGACAGCAGAGCGAAAGCGGAACCAAGGTCGATTCAAATAGGTCGCGAAGCTTCGGGCGAAAAGCGGTTCAGTACAGATTGTCACCGACATCAGCATGGGGGGTTATGGGAGCAGCGATTGAAGCGCGACTATGTTTGGAGGGAACAAACATTGGGAAAGAAAAACGCGTTTTTTAATTCAAACGAGACATAGTTAGATTCATTCAACGAAAATAAAATTCCTAGTCAATTTTATATATTCGTGACGAGTTAAGAAAATACAAGTTTCTTTTATTATTATTAATAAATGCATTTCTTTTCAGCGCCTATCGCTACAGGGGCCGTTGACGCCACTATCACTCGCAATGCAATGCACGTCTTGAAATGGGCTGAAAGGCGCACTCGTAAAGGTCACCTGTTGAAATACGCCCCCCTCACAGTTTGTGCTTTCTTGCTTGTCGAAGTTTGTGTGAATTCGGTGGCGCGGGTAGCTTCATCGCTTCTTAATCTGTTCAGTCAAAAGTAGTGAGTTACGACCGCCAGATAATTGTGTGGTTGTTTTCGTGCGATTGCGCTGGCCGACGGGCTTGGCATCCGACAATAGGATCAGCACTCTACACCTAAAGCTTGCGTCGGCCTCCAAAGAAAGTATGTTCTGTGCAGGGATGCGATTTCGACAACAGTATGGCTGGCCTTTTCCTGCATCGCTTTCCACGCTGAAAGCTCGGAACGCCCATCAAGTCGAATGGTGGGGCATTTGAATATATAGCTCCAAAGGAAGGACAACAAAACAAATTTCGCGCCTTCGAAAACAAAATGACGTCACTTCTGCTTTTAACGGACATGGCGTCACATTATTTTTTCTTCCGCCGGAAGTGTTCCCACCACATATAGATGGCGCTAAGCCCCATGAACCGCAGATGGACCGCCATGTTTTGAACGTATGGGCTCCTATGGAAGCTTCGCTACCAGGTATATTTACCTTGGCGGAACTATGTTGGCTAGCGGAGAGGAAAGCGTGCGACGATAAGTTGGTTCTTTATTTTATGACGCCAACTTTGACGCTCGTTGCAATGGACGACCCTGACAACGACACATTGGCTCGCGATGCTGGGCTCGACTTCGGCGATTTAAGCACTGATGAACGTGACCTGCTGCTGAGGGCTCGCACTGCCGGCGTCGTTGCGTACTACTACGACGGCAACTGTATGTCATGGCTGTACATATTCGCACATTTGTAGCTTTTCCTTCGTGAAAACCAAATGCCGCACTCACCGCCCCGTCTTTCGACCTGCAGTTGTTCTTGCGCATCGGAGAATACAGGCAAGACCGACGGAACAGCGCTACGGGAAAGCATTGCTTTGAAAGGCACTCCACACGACTTCAGTAAGTCGGCGTTCAACTCGTAATCCTCTGGACGAAAGTGTAGCGAGCACACAGTGCGATTTTTCGGCTCTTTGCCAACGCGCTGTGGCAGAGGTACGGCACTTAACCACTTCGAACGGAGAGGTTCACTCGTTGGCACACAGTGATAAGTAACGTTGGATTCGCCGCTGGTCAAGTTCCGCGGACCGTTCGTGCATCCCACGACTTCACATGGACGTGGCATTCCCGCTGCTTGTTCCAAATGCGAGTTTCGCGAGCCAGCAAAACCAGCGCAGCACGACGCGATAACGAAACAACTGAAACTCCAAAGCGCGCGCGGCGCAGAGTCGAGCGAAAACGAAACCTTTCGACCACCCATACTACTGAAGGGTAACGTCAAAATGTTATTTTTTCTTAGAATCAACAAGAAGTAGAAAAGTAGCATTTTCTTCCGTCTTATAACCTAATGAAATTATCTTTTTAATATGAGTAGTTGAGTACTATAGTGACATAAATTATGATGAGGAGCGCCTTCGTCATCGGGCTAGTACCGGAATGTCGCTGGGGGGTCTCAAATCGTGTCATGCATTTACCTCAATTTGTCAGTTACTAAAGCTCTGTTCGCGATTATATTGACGCCTTAGACGTTCTATAGCATTGCTTTATCACTTTAACTTGACTTAATGTTAACCTTTAGTGTCCCATTAAGGTGGAGCTGATGTTGTTCCTGTTCAGTGTGAGACCGTTCGCCCGCAGCCGTTCACATACTTTCCGCAGTACCGTGATGTGTGCTTTTTCTGGTACAATAACGTCATCCAGGTAAACTTTCACCTCAGGTACACCCTCTAGCACCGCTTCTATGCGACGCTGAAACAGCGCCGGCGTAGAGGCAATGCCAAACGCTAAGCGGTTGCAGCAGAAGAGGCCGTTGTGTGTATATTCTGCACCACTATCTTCTTGGCTTCTTAATCGAGGGGCAGCTGGTCGTATGCATTTCGTAAGTCGAGAGTGCTGAACACTTCACCTCGTGATAGCACTGCAAGAATATCGTCAATTTTCTGAAGCCGGTACTGCTCTAGGCGTGTCGCTGGCTTGACCGTCAATTTAAAATATCCACAGTCTTTCAGTGAGAACTTGGGACTTGAGCAAAGTTGTTCTGAGAGACGGGAATCCCTTACGCCGCGACCATGAACCGGTCGCGGACGAGCCTCTCTTCGACAGAGGGGCAATTCCAGCTAGCGCATCACGAGCCTGCACAATTGATACGCGTCCACGCCCGGCATACATTTATGGAAGCGCGACGACTCTGATGGGATGGCCTGTGAAACGCGCGACCACAGTGGCGTAGTAAAGTGCCGATGCCTTGTCGAGAGGAAACGTTTCCAATAACAGTCGAGCTCCTGGTCTCATGCAGTCCAAGAGAGAACGTACTTGCACATCGGCCTCGGCTCGCTGTAATCCCGATACTGCAGCGTAGTCTTTATAATGCGACTTTCAACTCGCAGAGTTGGAAGAATGGAACAGGTTTGGCTGCGTGCAGCT
The DNA here is from genome assembly GCF_050947875.1 of Dermacentor variabilis. Classification (NCBI taxonomy): domain Eukaryota; kingdom Metazoa; phylum Arthropoda; class Arachnida; order Ixodida; family Ixodidae; genus Dermacentor; species Dermacentor variabilis. The sequence continues at coordinate 5,087,286 of NC_134569.1, forward strand.
GGAGAGAGGCGCTGCGCCGTAGAAGAGGCGTCTTCTGATCTTCGCTCATTTCAGCGCCAATGAACCTTGCTATAGTGGCACATCTGTGCAGTTATTTTAGCTGCCACCAAAATATGAGCCGCATCCTCCCCACCACCACAAAAAGGGCCCACCCCACGTGTCGGGATGGCTGTGAAGCGCCTGCAACTCATCGGCAGACACCCTCGCGCCAGGCAGCATACATGAACATAGCCCGCCTGGCGTTGGGAGGAAGGTGGCCGTAATGAGCTTCCAGCTTGGCCTATGGATGACCAGATCGTACCTTTGGCAATGCGGGGGGAGACCTGGGGTGAGGATATCGACTAGTTCTTGGATTGGAGCTGAAACTACATCGATGCCGGGGTGAACCTTGCGGAGGCATACCAGAGAGTTGGCAGCCACCGCATAAATCGTGGACGGGGAAGACGAGCTAGGCACACAGTGGGAAAATGGACTTTGCGAAAACAAAAGGAGTCGGGTACTAAGAAAAAATGAAGAAAAGCTTCGAGTCGGGAGCATATCCGAGTTATGAGCGACCTGGGTAGTGCAGCAGCCACGATGCCCAGGTCGAGAATTCCGAGTCCTCCCTTATCCTTGGGCAACTTAAGCAGCTGCCCAGCTACACAACACAGTTGTGCCTTTCCTAAGTAAACGAAAGAGAACCCTCTCCAAGAGGTTCGCGCGAAAGAAGCGTGCACGGGGGGGGAGGGGGGGGCTGTGGCGAAGTGAGCAGCCGCGGCTCTCGGCTTCACGGTGTGTCAGCCAGCATCTTTGGCGGTGGTACACGGAAGTACCGTCGTCCCTGATAAGCGATAGGCTCGAAGCACGGTTGGGACCGCTGCAATGCGATAGTGCACGAGCACAGTCACGTCGTTTTATCTCATATTTCGCGGGCTTTCTTTAAACGCCGATAAAGATTGCCACGCAGCGCGTACTACGTTGCCAAAAAAATTCGATCGGTCGTTTCTGAAACCCCTCCACAACACAACGGAACACACGTAGCCCTAAAGAAAATATTGACAATTTCGCGTAACTCATCCTAGTCAAGTAACTAAATAAGCAGAAGAAATACTCCAAAGAGCGCCACATGACGGCAAACCATATGGCGTTGGTTTCATTCAGCTGCGGCTTCAAGCGAAGCTTGTATTGCCTCACTCGCGTCGTTGTTGCCGTACGAAAAAACCCAAGCCGCGCGAAAATAAAAATTGCTTGTCCGGCTGCGGATTTGAACCACCGACCTCCAGGTCGCGAGACCACCAAGCTGACCGGTTCAGCCACTGCCGGTTCTTTTATTTTATTGCATGGAATGATGAGTAGCGCCAAACCTATATTGTTAAATCACATTTGAACATACATGAGAAACAAATGCAGTGGCTGAACACTGTGTACCTTGTGTTCAGCCACTGTCGGTTCATCATACGCGACCTTTAAAGCGAGGTTTGATATGCATGAAGAAGTACACGCAGCGCAAAGCGCGAGCCAATCACAGGCGCGCCCTCCCTCCGAAGGAGGAGGGGGAGAGGTGTGATCGCGTGTTTGCTCGCCTCGCGCCCGCCGCTTCCCGCCAGTTCAGTGCTTGCAGAATCAAGCGTCTTTCTTTAGATCACTATAGACGAGGCAACCTAAAGTTTGCCCACCCGGCACCAGCGCCGAATGCTCCCCTAGCGGACCGATGGAAGTTTCGAGGGTCGTCGCTGCGCTGGCGCGCGCCCGTGTTCTGTACGGCGGGAGCGCTCGTGCGCGTGGTTTTTGCGATGCCGAGTACGACCTCATCAGCCAGGAAAGGTGGCACGCAATACTGATGTGTTGTTGATTGCCACAGCAGCCTCGAAGACACGAAAGGTCGTACGCCGCCCGTGAAGTTCTACAGATTTCCTGGGAAGTGGTACGAGAAAGACATACGACAAGCATGGATAACTGCAGTGCGCCGAGTCAAGTAAGCCTCATACTTTCGCATTCGCGTGTAATATCTTGAAAGCGGAATAGTCATATGCCTGTTTTTAGTGCACGGCCGTTTGTTTAGGCGTGTCGCGTTGTTGAATTGTGGTGGCATCCGCCGTTTGTTAGCGGTAAATTCATGCGTGTTGCGCCGCTAAGCTCGACGACGCGTGCTCGATTCCCAGCCACGGCGGCCGCATTTCGAAAGGGGCAAAATGCAAGAACACCCTTGTTACCGAGGTTAAAATTATTCCCGAGACTCCCCATTACAGCGGGCCTCATAATGATTTCGTGGTTCTGGCATGGTTTTGGCACTTGGAACCCCCGAATTTATTTGATTGCACTGTGCCTTCACTCGCGATCGGCATGGACGAGCTCAAGATAATTATTTCCCTTTTCCAAACGCTGCAACTTAAATTACTAGTTGTGCAGGTAACGAAAGGGGCCGCGCGCTACTTTTGTGTGGTAGCAGACCGTATTTAATGCAAGCCGCGGTCGTCGCGTGCGTCGGGAAGCGGCAGATCGGAAAGCAGCAGCTCGAGGCGTGCGCGTTATTTTTGTTGTTTGCCCATGCTTTCTAAGTATCTAAGTGTGCAAGTATCATAACTTGTAGTGGTACCACTCTTGTAGAATAATATATGCACACAATCACAGGAACGTTACCTTTGCAAACATATTATTGGGAGTAATTTAATCCCCACAAAAAATAGGCACACATACTGTTTCATTTATATGCGGGCCGCATTTCGATGGGGGCGAAATGCGAAAACACCCGTGTGCTTAGATTTAGGTGCATGTTAAAGAACCCCAGGTGGTCGAAATTTCCGGAGTCCTCCACTACGGCGTGCCTCATAATCAGAAAGTGGTTTTGGCACGTAAAACCCCATAATTTAATTTTAATTTAAATTATAGGCGATGCAGATGGAAGTGGCGCCAAACAGACCAATGGCAATCACAACAGTCTTCTCAGCAGTCAGCACCACCGGGACATGTGCTTTCGTACTGCAGCGACGCAGCTCTTGAGCAGCAGCAAGACACGTGTGAAACAGACTCCAGAACATGCCTTTGTAAAGTGACGGAACCGTCAAGAAGCAGCCCAATGGATCTGCAGTCATCGAGTAGTATGTCAACAGAAGTTCCTTCTGCCAGTGTGACTTATGTTGCAATTGAAATAAAGGTGGCTAAATTTCTGAACATGGTGCGTACCTCTAACTCGACGTCATATACGATCTTGTCGGACACCTGTGACACGCACTTGGCTTTCACTCTCACATCACCGTCCACAATTTGTTCAACGCCGTACACGTTCGGAAGCAGACGCTCCCCTATCGTGAGGTTGCCGCCACGAAAAAAAGCTGTCGGCGTCGGCAACCTTCTTGAAACCGCACGGCAATCTTCGCATCGCTGTTGCACAAGCAGGCGATCTGCCGCCGTCGAAAACGGAGCGCCGTGAGAACGAGCAGCGAAGAAAAGCGCGAACGGCACAATGCAAACAAAGCGGAGACTACGCCACGACGCGACCGCGCTGCTTGGCGTTTCCACATTGGGGGAGGCGCAGCAGCGCCGCCTGGCCATGGTTTTCTCGTCTATAGACCGTTTTTTCGTAGACGCCGCCATATTGTGAACGCAGTGGCGCCGCCTATGAGCAGCGCCATACTGGCTTGGGTGAAAGCGGTCTTTTGCATGGCAGGTATACGCTTGGCGGTAGGTTCTGACGTTTGTTTTCGCGGTCATGCGGTCTGTTTAGTATGACGTGCGTCTTCTACGTGGTAAACGGTTCTGTGAGACGTGCTGAAGTGGTTTAAGGCGTCATGGCCGGAATTTCTGCTGTCGTTGAGGTGGACGGAACACGCAGCGCGATGTGTGCGCGCATATTTGAGCCTACAATCAGCCTTGGAGATGAATTGTGTATTTCTCAATGTTCCAATCACTAATGTGACCTTATTGCTGTATTATCCTCTATTTCTAAGCTGTAGTTTAGGAGCCATGAAAAATACGCGACGATCGTAACAGCGTGGGCATCGTTCTGCTACAATAGAAGCTGTGCTGTTAAACTTTGACAAGCGTTCAAACTGTTCGATGCAGGTTACATTGCGTGACTACTTGGTTGGATGGGTGATGTTTCCACCCATGAATAGAATAGTTTTGGCTAGTAATAGCAGCATACCTTAGAGTCTGAATTAAGCTTGTCCAGCAAAGCGACCGTTGACGAACTGCGCGAGCATCCTAAGCATTAGTAGGTGCTCGGTTACAGATATATTTGTTCTATATAGCGCATGGTCCAAGCATGCGGCATCAGCGGTTATATATTTATAAACGTTGTGCGGCGCTAGCCCGTTTAACTTGTTTTTTAGAGAAATAAGATGATAACCGAATTTTTTTTTTCGGTTGTGTTCGTTCAGTTCTCTACGACGTACTGACACGTATTACGGAAATTTTGCGCTCAAAAATAGCCATCGCATTCTTTTTATGCGAACCCTCTCATTTACTATGCCTGTATACAGGCCAAAAAGGCAATGCCGAAGCACACAGCTTATGTATGTATCGTGCTGGCTCACCAACCGCAATCATCGCTGTGTTGAGCAGCGCCATGGGCCTCATGCAGCAAGGCTAGCGTAGACATATGGTAATTTCAAACACACTAGACTTGAAATGTGTGAGAACGATGCCAGTGTATCACAAATATTTGATAGCGCCTGCCGCTCAGATGTTTCGTGGTTGCCTTAGGTTGGCCGTGCACGAGCATGCGCTCGTATGTTTTATGTTTTACTCCCTACGCTAATCGATCAGACAGTCAGCTGATTTACCATTTAATGCTGGTAATACAGAGACGCCGGTTTTCTTTGTTGAATTAAAATCAATATTAGCAAAATAGTAAACAACTCATACACGCACCGCGACTGATAATGCGCGTACACCGTGGCTGATTATGCACGTCACATTTTTGCGCCCCCAAGACATATTTCCGCCTACAGTAGTTGCTGATGCACCGAAAGGCTTCCCTGACGACCTTATATGAACGAACATGGCGTAAATTTCCCAAAGATCTAAAACATCTCGAAATCGTTCCGCAGCACGCGACAGCAATAATTTCTAGCAGCGCCGCACCGGATCGCCCAAGCCAGAGAGGAGGAAAGGCTCTCCGCGCGCCCTATCCTCCTCGCCCGATGAAACGGTCTATAATCGCCAGTTTAGGCTCGGCAGTCGGACGGGGAGGCCGCGCTTGGTTCGTTCTACCGGAGAGCAGGCTGATCCGAAGGCAGCAGGAGCGGGCCGCGACTCGTGCGTTCGTCCGAACAACAAGCGGTGTCTCATGAACGCCGCCGGGGGGAACTCGCTCGAGAAAGGGCTCGTCGTCGACGTGTGCCGACCTAACGGAGCGCGAAGCCGAGGGCATTTCGACGAAGAGCCGCGGATCACGAGATTCGCTTGCGCCACTCTTCGCAGTAGTGGGAAGGTGGTCAATTTCTTTATATATATATATATCCTTGGCACAAGTGGCGTGAAACACTCTGTATAAGGACGCAACAATATGCACTGACAACTGTGATGTTAGCAGAATGCGTACCACGATGCCCAGCGCTGAAGTGCGCTTTAGTGGCCACTGAAAATTTTGTTTGCAACAACCTCATTTTGAGGTCTAAGGGAGAAAAAGAACCAGGACGTGCACTCTATCGCAAGGTAATTCAAGGCACTGCATAAAAACAAGCCACCGTGTTTACAGCGCACTACACGGGCGAGACTGGGCGTGGCCGCGCCAGATCGATGCGGCCGCAGCGGCGGCGGTTGCAGACCCAGTGGCGGCGGCACGGGGCCCGCATTTCTACGGCGGAGACTTCGCCTGACGAAAGCACTGCGCGCGATTTCCGGTACGACGCGTCACAGTCACGTGACCTAACTACCGCAGCTGCCGGAGCATGCTCAAAGTTTCACCGGAAGTCTGCAGACCCTCCTGGCTGCCGTAGTCTGCTCTCGCCTACCTCTTGGGCGACTCTGCCTAAGCACTACGAAAGAGTTTTCTTTGTTCGTTTGTCCCTAGACGTGCCGGCATTGCGGAGTGGGGTGGAGTTTGTTCACGCTCGGACGCTCGCTGCCGGCGCGGTAAAATGGGTGAAGCAGCGGACACTGATTTGGCGACCGCTCTGCCGAACGTACTCTCTCGCACCTGCGGCACTCGTGCTAAGTCAGACGCGGCGAATCATAGCTTTCTCGTGCCTGACGGCGATGCAAATAACATCACGAATATTTATGTGGGAGCAGTAGCGCCCGTAGTGGAGCCCGAGCCGCATATATTGAAAATCTAGAAGGCAGAGTGCCTTAGCAATCGCGGTTGAACGCAAGTGACTGTAAGGCCGCCAGTGACGATGACTGACTCAGCGCCGCAGGCGCGAGAAAGTCTGTCCATATACCTTCAGAGGCAAAGTTCTCACTGAAGTTGCACAAGTCGCGGGGCGTGGTAGCGCTGAACTTAACGTCACAAGTTGGCGGCCGAACGTAATTATATTCAATCTTGTTTTTACTAGTAAATTGTAACATGTCTGGCGGCGCCTCCCGGAAACCAAAGTGGCAACGGGGACACCAAAGCTAGAACCCGGACTGCTTTGTGGGTTGGGGCTCGCCGAAGCCAGGGCAAGTGCACGTGCCAGGTGTGTATAAGATCGGCTGTCCGCTATCGCGGGCAGTCAATTTTTTATGCGAACACCCCCTGGCACGCTTCAGTCTCCGCGACCCCAAGCCACAGGCAGCCCTCCTTCCAGCTTCGATTCCCCCCGCTACCCCTTGGGTGCCCGTGGAGATCCTGCGCCGCCTGCTTTATTATAACCTCAGGTGCTCTCCTGAGGCCTCCGTTTGCCGGTTAGATGTGCCCTGCCGGAGCAGTGCTTGTAAAAAATCCAAGCGACCCACGACTTATACAGCACCAGTCAGAACCTTGCACCTTCAGACATGGCGATCACCAAATGAGGCGTCCGTGCCCACTGCCTCACGGCGCAGCAGCCAGCGGCGCTATGCCGGCATGTCTAGAGGACAAACGCATACAACACGCGCTCCTCCGTAGTCCCTAGGCAGAGTCATACATTCAAGGAGCAAAGGCCCCCCAGATTTTCTCGCTCACGCCCGCTCTTACTCGCGCCTGCGCACGAACGACTGGCGATCCCTCAAATGAATGTCTCGTCTGCTGACCGAGTGCAAAGCAAACGTCCCGTGTACTCGCGCGAAACTGAAAAATGCTAAACGCCTAATGATTTTTATCCTCAAATTTCTGTGCTGTCGATGTCCTTAGACAAATTAAATGTGCAGACAAACCGGAGCCAGCACGGAGGCCCAGGCACCTTCCTCGCTCGCTTGCTTGTGGCATCAGATAAACACCGCCGATTTCACGAGCTGGCCAGATGCGCGTAAGAACAAGAACTCGTGAACTAGCACGATCAACGACCGTCGAGTGATCGCCGTTCGCGCGAAGCACTGCGTTTTTTTTTTTTAAATTATGGGGACTTTAAGTTGGGACACCCGATACAATATCCCAGACGTTTCAGACGTCCATCGCGCGCGCTCAAAGCCGCTATCATGCCGAGTGAAGCAAATCGGCACGAAAGCAAGCAAAATCGCGCCACATGGCCGTTGGTGCAGAGAGAGCACGCTAATTAAAGAGAGCCAAGCTAATTAAAAGCGGGCTAGGAAATTGCGACTACACGAGCGCGGCTGAAACACGAGCGCCCGATCACGGCGTGCACCTCGCGTATGTTACGGGACGGACGGCGCACGCATTTTATCGCAACACGTGCGTAAAAAGAGACCCGTGAAACATTCTGCCTATCTTACGTGCTAAAACACCGACACGCTTACGAGCACTGCGGCGTTCGATCGCCCGAGCAGGCCCTTTGGTGTACGCACAGCTGGAGCATTCACGCATTTCGCCCCGCGGCAAGGACCGACCCGACTGGACGGCGGCAGCAGCAGCTGCACACAAAGTTACAGAGACGGGTTTCTCGGAAATAAGACTTCCGAGTCGATTCTTCCTGGTCCCGGATCTTCTCTTGACCTTGCAGGCTTCCACAAAACTAATTTGTCATATACACCACAATCCTATATCGTCATTTGGGTGTGTACATACGGGTCTTCGCACTGAGTCACATATGATAAACAAATGCCATACCGAGCAGACGGTTTTTCTTTTCGATAGAGAAATGCTCAAACTTAGCAACACAAGTACGCACGAACACCGAAGCTGTGACGATCTTTGGCTGTAACCGTCGAGAAACGGCAAAGTCACACGCACGCCTTCGCTCCCTACGGAAGGCCCAACTCACCCGTTTAATCTACGCACACGCATACATGCTCTCCTGCGAAGCTCAGGGATTTCAAAAATTGGGAGTACGGAAGCCAATTAGGACGATCGCTGCATTAGTTTTCACAATAACATGAAAAGGCGCACTTCTCCGTGTCTATATATGACGCCATACTCGGAATCTATCTTTTCGTACCATTTGCTGCCGCGAATATCGAGTAACTTGGACGAGTGAGCGTTTCATCGCGCAGCCAACAACTTGCTGCATTTCATATCGCCGACGCCGCTGCAAGGCAACGGCGTCCTCTTGCACGTCTCGAAGGCCCTCCGACGCTTTCTTGCGCCGTGTCCCAACTCGGTCCGTAGCAGCGTTCTTTGCCGCAGATGTGGGGTTCTTTTCGCGACGCATCCAGTGTAGGTTGTCGCGAAACACCGCTAACCAAGGTTTCAAAAAATTGGGGCACAAACTGGCCACTGCGTAATTGTCACACAGTGCGTGCCATTATTTGGAATCGTTACTCGTGAATATTTGAAGAGGTAGCTTAGCGCAAATAAAACCACGGACACAAGGAAGACAGACAAGGACAAGCGCTACTCACAACTTCATGCGCGACCGCCTTTGATGTGCATGTACCGGCCTCACTTCTGCTTGGTAGGCGCATGCGTGACAAGAGGATATATATATTTATGCACCATCCTTCCTTCCATTAAACAGTTGTGAGTAGCGCTTGTCCTTGTCTGTCTTCCTTGTGTCCGTGGTTTTATTTGCGCTAAGCTACCTCTTCAAATATGGACGACCAACTAGCCCAACAGTCAACTCTTCTAGTTACTCGTGAAGACTGCACTCGATTACCCTCGAAACCAAGACTCGTATTTTAAGAGGTAAGCAACGCCAAAGAATACCTATGCATGGCTTTTGCGCTTGTTCACATGTACACGGCGTATCTAATACTCGTTTTCCAAGCTTAAAATGAATCAGTTGCTATTCAAAAAGTACTTATATAAAACAATGCATTTATCGCAACCATTACAAACCTGGGGCGAGAATACGGTCGAGGCAGGAAGGCACAAAAATGCTTCATTCATTGTTTTAAATAAGTACTCTTGGTTTTAAATAGCATAAAATTTATATTTTTGGGTTTTGTGTTTTCACAATTACAAAGCACGCATTCCACAGCTTGCGCATGCAGTGAGCACTGGTGGACAGCAATCAATCGACGGTGCTACACAACGCTCGAACACCGTCGCTAGACGCTCGGCTATCTCACTGCTGACAATGATCGTTGACGCTAAGTTGACGGCGACAAATGTTTGCGTTGAAGGCTTCTCCTGCAAATATTTTCTGTTGAGATACTCGTAGGTTTGTTTCATGCGCGCACAATTTTCTGATTTCTCCTGAGAATGGTTTTGCTCCCTCACTTCACCCCGTCCGACGAAAAATGCAGCGACACAGTACACGAACACACCCGCCGCTAACAGTAGCCACCAGTCTTTTCTCGTCGTAACTTCACTCGGGAGCGAAATAAAACAACATGGTACAAACACGCAGGATGTGTGTTCGTAGCGGTCGCCGCGGGGTCCAGTTTTCAGGCAAAGCGTAGCGCAGCGCCAGCGATGCTCGCTGCAATGTTCCTTCGCCGGAGCACGGCTCAGAATAAACGCACGCGGCACAAATGCCGCACCGTAAGCTCGTGGTAATATTTCCGGCATGATAGACCACCACAAACAGCTCTGGAATTCACTCTGACGAGGGGCCCACAGCTGACGCGACCTCGCCCAGCTCGAAGCGCGGGCGGCCATCTTCTCTGTTGGCGGGCTCACCAGCCGTCCGGCTGATGACGTTAGTCCAGAGTGCGCGCCCATTGGTGGGTGCTCGTGTGCCTCCGCCTCGGAGGAGCAAACGAGCGCGCTTTCGTTTTAAAGTTGTACGTAGACGGGGCAAGTGGAGAGGTTGACGGTGAAGCTCGCCTCCCAAAATCATATGGATTCGCGGCACTGAGTCTCGGCTAATAATGAACCAATTTGAAAAATTGTTGCGGTCACGAGAGGACATGCAGCAACAACCAAAATTTTCTATGTGGCCTCGTGAGGGCGCCTACCTTTTAACGGTCCCGTGTCGCAGAAAATCAGATGTCGGTGACGGTGGAAATTCCGTATATATTTAGGTATATGTATATCCCACGCCTTGCCTTATACATGCGTATATGCGGGTTATACTGCCAGACGATGCTACCACTAAAGTTGCTCATACCTTGTCTTGCATTTTTGACAAAGTTATTCATCGGAATGTTGAGAATGACAGCCCACAAACAAACGTCATGAAACAAGACCCCGACAGCGCATGCCTTTTATGTTAAATATGCTCAGACTTACGTATTAAAAGTACGAAATGACAAAACCTAAAAATTATATAATTTTTTGGCGCCGCTGTGCACTACCTCCGGGACCGACCCACGCAAGAGGCCGATTTTCTACCAGAAAGCTCGCCTTCGTGCTGTTACGTTTCGCCTACGACGCGCGGTAAAGCCGGCGCGGATGCAACGAACGCCGGGGCTTCGTTCAAAGCGGCAGACATTTTTGGCCCGTTCGGCGCCGCCGCTACGCCTCCCTGCCAAGCGCGTCCAGGCATGTTCCAATGCCACGTGTCTTCATGTGCGTGTGTGTGTGTATGTGCATGTTGGTGCCCACGCTTGTCGAAGCGCGGCAGCCGGGGAGAGGAGCTCCCCCAACTGTGAAGCGAGGGGGTCTGACCGGCGCCGGCACGACGTATGCGCCACCTTCTCTTCCCATTGTGCCCAAGCGGCACAGTCACGTGCTCGTCTATAGAGGGGTTCCTTCTTGCCCTCAACTGCGAGAGTATAAAAGCAGCTGCCCCCGGACGCCAAGAAGGGCTCCGATTTCTTCTGTTGAGTAACGTGCACTCCCGTCTCTCTACTTCGGTCGACCTGACCGCCAACTCTTTGCGATGTTAGAATAAACAAGTTGTTTTGTTGTTACCAGTCGACTCATGCTTTTGCCGGGACCTTCGGATGCTTCCAGTTGTACCCCAGGCCGCCAGGCCAACGCTACCCTTGGGGCTTGCGACCCAGGTGCAACAACGGGCGTCAGCGCCGAGTTCCCAACAACTCGTGCCAGCGGTGCGATTACAACAGTGCGTAGCGTTCGCCGCCAGCGTTTTGCGGATACATTACGAATACATGGTGGAGCTAAAATGAGGAGGAGGCCTGACGGACACAACATTGATGGTCACCATAACAGAATGGATGGACGACCTGCTGAAAGGACAAAGCACACCAAGTTTTTAGCACTTGTCCTAGAGTAAAGCGCTACAATGGCTAGTATGCCCTCATGGGGATGGTAGACCGAAGTGCTTCTCACTGCTAATACTGGACTGATAATAAGAAAATACTCCGTTCGCAGACACCACGCTACACTGAAATTAGCAAAACAATATCAGTTTAAAAACTGACACTGTCAATTATCTGGTGTCCTTGTGTGTGTGGAGGGCATAAAGGTCCTGGCAATGAAATGGTAGTATCTTTGTTTTTGCTGCAGTTGCACACAAACGAAATTCGTTGAAGTGATCGGACAGCGATCTACCAGCGGAGAAGACCAACCCGCAAATTAAAAATAATTGCTGGTTTCAGATCTTCCAATGTACTTTGCGCTTAGCTACTATCTGCAATATTTTTTTTTCTTTTTGTGCTCTTATGAAGAGGAAAACTCCACATTAGTATAATATCAACAACACTACACAGTACTGGGGCAAACGCCGTAGTACTACAATACTACACAGTAGTATTGGGGCAACACGTTTGAGCAAAATGATTAGGTTTTTGGTCAAAGCACTGTGACAGGCGGGAAGAAATCGTTGTCATGCCCGGTCGAAACAATACCATCTGAAATCTTATTTACTTATACATATTTATTGAAAAATCACTATCACCCTTTATACATTTGCTTCGTATGAGTTATATACTAGCTTGCCTCGTCAATCTCAAAAATGTATTCTCATTGCGGGAGAAGGCTTTCGTGAAAAACTACGCAACATAACAGTAAAACATCCCGCAAGGTTCCTATCCAGATGATTGACGAAATTGTGCACTGAGAACGTGTCGACTAGCGTGCGATTGAAAGTTGAATTATGATCGTTGTAAGCTTGTGTTGCGTCTAGCACGAGCGAGTAGTGTTAGCGATGACATATTGGCGTGAAAACGGTCAGCTCGGTCTGCGATTTGTTCTTGTGGATCTCCCCATTGAACGTCGCAGTCGTCACGATGAGAGCACTGCTGTGACATTATTAGCCCAGTGGGCTGGGAAGGCTCGAGTGGTAGCTCACCTTGAGGGGTATTGGGCAACAATGATTAATATACGTACTTTGCCATGATAAAAATATGCAGAACACCACTGGTGTTGTCTAACTATTCGTAAACAGGCCCCCAAATTTCAATTGGCCCACCCCAAACATTAAGTAGGCCCACCCCCAAATTTCAAGTTGGCACACCCTCAAATTTAGATCGGCCCACCCTCAAATTTAAAGTCGGTCACACCCGATTTTCTTTCCGCCCAGCCTTAAACTTCAAGTTGGCCCAATCCCAAATTTCAATTGGGCCACCCCTAATTTTCAAGTTGGTACACGCACGTATTTCCATAAATCGTCCTCCAAATTTCGAGTCGAGGCACCCTAAAATTTAGGTTGGCCCACCCCCATATCGCCCCCAAATTCAGATTGGCCGACCTCGAGATCGCCCCCACATTTAGTAGCACCAACCCCATATCATCCCCAAATACAGATTGGCCCGCCTCCACAACACCACCAAATTTAGGTTAGCCCTCCAATACCACCTGCAAATAGAAGTTGTCCCAGCCCCATATCCGCCCCAAACTAATGCTGGCCCACACCTCGATCACCTCAAATTTAGGATGGCCCACCGCAAATCAGCCACCAATTAAGATTAGTCCACCCATATATCACCCCCCAATTCAGCTTGGCCCAGCCGCACATCCCCCCATGGTTAGGTTAGCCCGTCCCCATGTCACCCCCAAATTTAGGTTGGCCCACCCCCATATCATTCCCAAATCCAGGTTGCCCCATCCCCATATCAGTCCCAAACTTAGCCTGGCTCTCCCCTCTATCACCTAAAATTTAGGATGGCCCACCGCGAATCACTCCCACATTTAGGTTAGCTCATCCCCATATCACCCCCGATTCAGCTTCGCCCAGCCCCATACCACCCCCGTGGTTAGGATGGCCCACCCCCCATATCCCCCCCAAATTTAGGTTCTCCCACCCCCGAATTATCTCCAAATCCAGGCTGGCCCATCCCCCATATTCCCCCAAACTCAGACTTACCCACTCCTACATCACCTCAAATTTAGGTTGGGCCACTCCCATATCAGCCTAAAATTCAGCTTGGCTCATTACCATTTCACCCAAAATTTAGGTTGGGCCACTTCCATATCACTACCAAATTCAACTTGGCCCATCCCTGTATCACGCCCAAATTTATGCTGATGCCACCTCCAATTTCATGTTGGCCACCCCAACCCTTTTTATAAAGACATATGTATTCATGTGGGAAATGCGTCAAGTTTTTTGGCGTTACAGACACGATTTTGCTACCAAATTGCTGGGGTACTCGCCAAAGAATGCTGTGCATTAAAAGCAACTGCACCGAACGAACGACGCCATATGTTGATCCTAAATACTGACGGCTAGCCAAGCTGGCTTCTCTGTAGAACGACCAAGGAGACACAGCACGGGACATTTATTCAAATGTTATTTTTTTTTTAACGGCCACACGTACGGATTCATATTACTTGGTTGTAGGGAACACATTAACAGTAGCTATTAATCCACACACTACACATTTTCTCCTAGTTTATGCATTTCTTATTCGAATGAATCTTTAGAAATAATTAATGTTCGGGTAGCGAATCAGCTTAAAGGGACCCTGAAACGCTTTTGACAATTTTCTACAAACGTACTGAGTCGTTAGAGTAGGTCCTTCTGATCATTAATTGACACATCTAAGTGCTCTGCGTAAAACGTGTAATTTATTATAAGGTTTTAAAAATGCACATCGCTGCCGATTGCAGCGCACTGCTCGGCGGAATTTTAAGCCGCCCCTACCCATATGACCAAAATCACCCATATGACGTCAGTGGGGCGAGCTATCCGATTGGCTGACCAGGGCGCGTGATCGATAATTTTTCCAACTTTATGGTAAACAAATTATCTTCGTAATAGTTGGAATGTTAGTTAATTTGTTTTTATGAAAAGAAAGTAGCATAAAGAGAATGCACAAGAACAATTTTTCAGTACACTTAAGCACTTCCGGCACACAGCAAGTGTCGTCTGCTTGTGTTACAACGTACTCCATTTTGACGAGAGCTCCGCGGTCACAGTTGGTCTCAGTCTTTTCGCGAGCACTATGATTCGACTTTGTTGCCTTGTGGACTGCAAACGTAGCGACTGGCAATATGTCAAGCTGCGACATCGTGTCCCTCTGCAAGGCAGCGTACGAGCGAACTGGCTGCTGCGCATCGGACTACCGCTATCCGATCGGCGCCAGGATTTGCGCATTTGTGGCCGTCACTTTACACCGGCAGATTACTAACGCAACAGCGTTTCGCGAGTCCCGTATTAGGGCAAACGTAAGCTAAAGGGGACAGGGTCTGGCCGCTTGACTGTGCCGTAACGGGATGAGCCGAGATGAGCAGAAGGGCAAATGTGAATGGTCTGCACGGTGCAGCCACCTGGTGGCATAGAGCGCAACCATACACAGTAGCAGCAACGAAGCGTATTCTTCTTTGCTGCTGGTGCGTATTTTTCGCAGGAATGTAATCATCGATACGTTGTTTTTATAAATGTTTAAAATGTTTTACACTTGGTTAGAGCAATATATTAGCGCTTTCTTTGGCTGGTTAAGCGCTGCGCCAACAAGTGCCTGGACCGTGTAGACCGATCACGCCGCTCACGTACGTCTACGCCAAAGTTCCTTCATCAGCTTGAGTTTATGCCTCCATTGATTTGCCGAAATGACCAGCTTGCCTGTGGTTAACGGAATACCAGACACGTTCGGCGCTACGACAGAATGCTCGCAACTCACGCTGCTTCGATAGCTCTCGCTTGGGGTCGACAGCCAAGCGGCTAGCGGAGAGGTCTCGCGCGGGCGGGGGCGGGCTCCAAAACAACCGGAAGTGGACGATGTGACGTCGCATCGTGACGCAGGACCAGTGAAGGCGGTGCGTAGCCCCGCTGGCTCGGCGAACGAGTTGAGGAAGAAAAGCGTGGATGGGGAGGAGGGTAACTTCTAATCGCTTGTAGCTCCATTAATACGTAACGCTTCACTTAAATTGTGGTGCGAATGTTCTACTTAAGCTGTACCCTACGCGTCTACAAAATTTGTCCGAACCGTTTCAGGGGCCCTTTAAAGGGGTGGAGACATCAAAATTTTCCTTCATGCGTTTGTTGATTCAAACGTTGCGTCATGCTTCAGGGAGCACGATACACACAGCGGGATTCATATATATCCAATAAATAATTTAATAATAGCATTATTATACGGAGCGATTTCGGTTTCGGTTTCTGGGCTCCGGGGGATGCTATGACGTCACAGAGGAGGAAAGGCAACATGGCTTGGTCACGTGGCCCACAAAAAGAGTGACGTAAAACTATGCTGCGTCGTCTGCTCGCGCATACGCGTGCTCTGCCAGCTAGCAGAGGTCAACCACTGGCGATTCGAAGTGCATGTCGCGATTATTATAATTATTGCGAAGAGCGACAACAACGGTAACAAAATATTGCGGCTTGTGAGAGTCGGTGATTCATTCCGAATCGCCGTAAGCTTTAGCTTTGAAGTGAACCGGAAAAGGCCTAGCGACGATATCGGCGGCGCCGAACGATCAGAGGCGGTGAAGCTGCCGTCGATGCCAGAGTGACCACTCCTCGGTCGCTCATTGGCCGCTTCGCCGTACGGCTGCCGCACAAATTGGTCCCGGGCCCGTCCTCTCTACGGCAAGGTAATCTCGCCGTTCGCGAGCAAAACCGCCGTCGCACGGGGGCCCGCGAACGGCAAACGGCGTGCGGCGAGTTTCCGTGCCGGTAACGTGGACGGGCCGGTAACGTGGAACGGCCAAGCGAAGGAGAGTCCGCTCCGAGCTGCCGAACTACGCGACTATGCGAGAGAAGCAGACAACACGAATGCCGCATATCCTGGTCCCTTTCGGAGTCGGCCGGCTAGTGTTACACTCAACCGTGTAAAGGCCCGTCCGCAGGGCAACTCGCCGCACGCAGTTTGCCGTTCGCGGGCCGGCGTGCGGCGTTCGTGTTGTCCACTTCTCCTCTCTTGTGTCCGTGTCTGCACGCCTTACCCCTTCTTTGCATTAAGAAAGGATTTCTATATGCCTGTAGCTCGGTCGCAGTGGAGGCTATGCTCGGTTGCTCGGCTCAGCAGGCTCCGTAATCGGCATTTCATCGCTACTCATCATACGTCACGTTTTTGTGCTGGTGTGCTATGACGTCAATATTTTCGTTCCTCCTCTGTGACGTAGTAACTGCCGCGCTAGCGATGGGTCTCGACTACGAGAAGGGGTTTTAGTGACTCTTTGGAGCTCAATTAAAATTATTTTGAAATGTTTGCAGCGTCCAATACTTCGTTCTGGGTGTCCTTGCATACGGAAGCAGCCTACAACATGCTTTTTATAGCCTCAAAATTTGGTGTCCCAACCCCTTTAACCGACCCTTTGTTCTGCACGAATGTTGCATAGGAATATCACTGGCCACCGGGTGGCATTGTGGCCCAGGTGGACCTGATTCGCTCGGAGTGTGTGCCATTAAGGACAGGCGAAAGTCGAAGAAAACGGACCTTCCAGAAGAACGCAATAAGAATAACCATTTTGTTCTCCCAGGTTCCATGCTAAAAAGCACGAAAGTTTTTCTTTTTTTGTATAACACAAAGCTATGCGCAAGCTTCTAGTTATGATGTCCAATGAATAAAATCTTCATAAATGCGATGATTTTTAACAAATGAACACGACACTGCTATGTTTTAGGAAGGAAAAATAGAAAACATATTTCAAGAGAACCACTGGAAAACCAGAACCGAAAGCAAATCATGAGTTTTGTGTTTCTGCCATCTGGTGGGAGACTATAAAACTAAGTCCTATGCGGCTTCTAAAAAAAAAAACTGCGCCGCTGAAAAACCAGAACCGAAAGCAAATGTTGGGTTTTGTGTTACTGCCATCTAGTGAAAGACTACAAAACTAGGTCTTATGCGGCTTAAAAAAAGTGCGAAGCGGGAATCGAACCGCGGCCACCGCGAAGCGGGACTAAAGGTGCGCGCGATTCCACCACCGATCATGCTTATGGCCCTGCATAGTATTTGGAAATGTAGAATGGCGGTAAGGCACACCGATCTCGATGCAAGAGCGGCTCGCCAGTATTTTGAAGAAAGCATACGGAACTTTGTAGAGGAACAAAAGTTGCTGGAGTGCATCGCAGAGTGGTTGCCACGTGTGGAATTATTATTGGCGATAAGGGAGTTTTAGCACAAGCGCAGCCGCACAAGTTCTGCGGTCGTTTTTAACATATTGCGAGTGTGCCTTTTGATTATTTGTGAATGTGTCTTTTTATCCGGGCCAATGACCGGCAATAAAGAAAAAAAAAAGCGATTCCACCACTCCGCCACGGCTTCCGAGGCTTCGCCCAGTGGTACGCTTATTCTTTTATAGATACCACGTGAATTTTCACGACAAGGTTACAAAAACACGTTTGGGAACAGTGTTCCGCCATGTCTGGAGAGTCGAGATAGGCATCAATCGAAAGCTGAGTCTCCGGACTACATACACTGCACGGGGTATTACGATAGACGCAGCAGTTCAATCACAGGCACCGTTCTCGCCTCGAAAATCAAGTACAAATTTTCGTCGTTTCCATAGGCTTCCATTGCTAAATCTTTAACCGCTGTGGGAACAAAATTCTTGCGTTCCATAGTGATCACTGCATTTGGCTCGTGTGGATTGTCTTCCAGAACACGTCTGTCACCTGCCTTTTATGCGAAGCATATTAACGTAGGTTTCGGGCCTTCGCGCGACGCCCGGCGGTGGCCACCATTGACCCTGAAGTGGGGTCACGTGACATGACGTCACGTGATGACGTCACACAGGCTGCAGATGGGGCCTCATATCGCGCCGTCGGTCGCCTCCCGGCGGTGGCCACCATTGACCCTGAAGTGAGATCACATGATGTGACGTCACGTGAAGACGTCACACCGGCTGCAGATGGGGCCTCATATCGCGCCGTCGGACGTCGCCCGGCGGAGGCCTCCACGCTTCGGTTCGCGCCGTCGCGCGCGACGCGGCGGCGGCGCCACCATCGCTGCATCACGTGATATGTGACGTCACGGCAGGGATGAAGCGGCGCGCGCCCGCCGTCGCGTCAGTCTCTGTGCCCGCAACCGTGCCAGCGTCTTTGCGCTGGGCGTGTATGCGGTCAAGATGCCTCCAAACGCTAAGGATACGCTAAGGTTAAGCCCAGTGGATGCTTCGCATCCACTGGGCTTAACCTTGATAAGCCTCCAATTTTTTCGATAATCTACCTGCAGCTTTTGATATTCGCGAAAAACCCGCTCGTTCGATTGAAAACGCGCTAGCTTCGTGCCGGGATGGCTTGGGGCGCTAGTTGGTACGTGTCCACTAAAGCTGGATACGAGTTGCCTCGAAGCGTGAGAGGCATCGGGGATCTTTGAATGCTATCGCGTTCCACTGTGAAAGGCGAAGTTTAAGCGTGCTCCAATTTTATTTGCCATCATCTTGCGTTCGGTAAAAGGAAAGAAATGTCGTAGCTTTATTGTCTCGCATACTGTACCAGCTAACGCGTTGATGTCATTCGGCACAGTTGCGTCTTACAACGTCGACGAGTGCTCCAATCGTTTGAAGGCGCGCGCACGGCGGAGCGTCGCTCGACCCATTCACGAATGCGAAAAGGCCCGTACGCCGTAATACGCTGCTTGAAGCCACGCCAAGGGAGTTTTTCACAGGACGTCACCACACAGACACAGCCCTCACTGCGCTAGTATACCCAAGCATGGCGGCCACGATGACGCCAGCGCACTGTATTTTCACGCCCACATTGTTTTACTCTCAGATGGCGAGTATTTGTCACCGAACTAGCACTGTTCGACATCTTTTGAGCGAGCGCTGTCCGTGACACGCAGCAGCGAAGCAAGACCGCACCGCGGCAGTACAGTGGAATATCCGCCGGGGAGAAACGTGGCAAAAGCGCGGAACGAAGGGCGCTATCGACGGCGTGTTTACACGAGAGGCTTTCCTTCTTGCGCGTTCGCGGGTCTGCCGTTTCGGGTGGCGCAAGGCTCTTCTATCGCTTAATTAAGTGCAACAGTTGCGGTGCCCTTTCCACAATGGAGAAAACCGCTGCTCTTTCACGCCTACAAGATATGCTCGGCGTCAGAATCTACCGAGTGCTCGCAGGGAGCAGACACTCACTTGACGGGCTGCGAGCGAGGCATGCCTCAGCAGCAGAGGCGGCCGACCAACGTGGCCAGGCCGCGCCGCCAGGTTCGGGGCAGCCTGCAAATGGAAAGCGTTGGCGGTTGAGCGCATGCACACTCGATGCATCGCTGTGGCATGTCTCGCGCGTGCGATCACAGCCTGCTGCATGCACCAAATGACATTCCAAGATTGAACTGAACAATGTCCCTCTCTGGGGCGCCAATTCGTGGCACAATGTTAGGGACAAAACTTGAACCGGCCTTGGTGGCTATGGCGTTGCGCAAGTATAAACCCGAGGGATCGAATCCCGCCCACCGCACTTCGGTGGGGTGAAATGCAAAGGATGCCCGTGCAATGGCTGCACGTTGAAGACCGCCCCGGGTGGTCAAAAGTAATTCGGAGTCCCTCACTACGGCGTGCCTTCGTAGTCAAATCTTGGTTTTGGCAGGTGAAACCACAGAATATTCATTAACGCCTTTATTGTTGAGAAAAGCCACGGCGAAAACCATGAGGCCAGAGATAATAGTAGGATTATTCCATACCGATCTCGCGATAATATTCGCCCAGTTAATGTTGAACAACAGCAAGCCAAGTTCCGACGCAGTTATTTATCGCGTGCGTGCACTTGGCCAACGGCGAATGAAAAAAAAAAAAGAAAGATTATGCAGATCCAAAGCACATGTTGGAATCTATGTGAAGCGAACCTTTAGTAAGGCAGTTAATTAAGTGGTCTATAACCGACGGCCGATGCGTACATTCCTCTTTCATAACATGCGACGAGTAATCTCAAGAAATTATTTTTTATTTATCCACTACAAAGGTATCAAAAGTTATGGCCATGGGATTTTTATGTTTATGCACACACTGCATCGGTTGCAAGCCATGTGGAAATGCAGACTCAATCAAATCAGGCGCATGCACTGCCGTGCGAGACGCAGCGATGTACGAGCCATGCTGTGAAGAATGCTTAATTACGGCTGGTGCGTGCACAGAAAAGTACGACACGCATCGACCAACGTTGTGCGATTCTCTACCACTAATGTCGCAGTGAGGCACACCCATTCTGGAGGATTGGCCAACTACGCAGTGACACACAATTAGCGATTAATTCAAAGACGGAAACAACCGTGCAGATCCAACGCACATTATCGAATCTACGTGAAGCGGGTAAATAAATCCTTTAAAAAATAACAGCAATTATAGCAAAGATGACCTTGCAAGTCTTTTCCAAGATTTACGCGATAAACACCTCCCCTCGCCGACGAAAGCTCCCCACGTAAATTACACGAGATCTCCCAAACCGGATTACGGAGGTTGAGCCAACCTCAAAACAACGTCGGCATCGGGACCGGATCAGGTATCTAATAAAATGCTTCGCAACCTCGACAGGTTGCTGCACTCACAAAATACTTTAACGAACGGTTGAAGACGGGAACCCGCCTCAAGCAATGGCGAGACGCCAGGGTAATCTTTATTCCAAAACTAGGCAAACCCACTAACCCCGGTAGCTTACTCCCCATATCCCTTAAGTCATGCCGATGTAAATTGCTAGAAGACGTCATTGTCAGCCGACTAACGGCGTACGTGGAGGAGCCGGGGCTTTTTTCAGCCAAAATTAATCGTAAGCACTTATCTATCAGGATGTCATGCTCCAAATTTAGAAGGATATAATTAAGCAGAGTCCAGGTCTAGACAGCAAACCTGTGCTCGGACTTGACCTTCGCGGGACCTTCAATAACGTTAACCATGCAATAATATTGAGGGAACCTAATGGACTAGGCATCGGAGAGCGTGCTTGTAAGTATATCTCCAACTTTCTCACAGATTGGACCGCCACCATTCACACAGAGAACTCTTCAGCATTCAACCAGGGCAGCTTTGGAACGCCCCAAGGAGCGGTGCTATACCCCTTGCTCTTTTAACGTCGCGATGCTATGCGATGCTATGCGATGCGAGCGAAAATCCGGAGACCACTCAGCACATCCTAACGGAATGTGAGGGGATTGACCCAGCGAGACCAGTACGCAACGTACAACTTCCAGAAGCACTTCGATTTGAAGTAGACAGAAGTACCAACCGGTCAGCAGTCGAGATAAGCAAAAGACATTTATAGTATCAGTGGAAAAAA
The DNA here is from genome assembly GCF_050947875.1 of Dermacentor variabilis. Classification (NCBI taxonomy): domain Eukaryota; kingdom Metazoa; phylum Arthropoda; class Arachnida; order Ixodida; family Ixodidae; genus Dermacentor; species Dermacentor variabilis. The sequence continues at coordinate 5,109,170 of NC_134569.1, forward strand.
AATAAAGAGGCGAGAGATTGATGCCACCGGGTCCGTTACAGGCATATGTAGTGATACAAGGGAGATGCAGAAGTTCTGGAGGAAGGAAAAAAAATAAAGTTGTATACAAAAACTTCACAATAAAAAGGGTGTATAGCACATTTAAGTAAGCAAAGCACGCTAGGTGACTGTTTATCGGCACTTCGTTTCAAAGGGGATGCCAATATCATCACCATCATGCTCACGCGCCCCACTGGATTTCTTGCAGCACCACCAGATGGCCTCGCATCCACGCCTCCCAGCCGGCGACGGCACGGCAGCGTTTCATAGTTTGTGCGCATGGCTCGTGCTGTGCTTGCTTTCCTATGCGACAAAAATGAAGGCGCTGGACTGTGATGGTGCAAACATTACAATCATCCGTAGCCCGATGAGAACGCTTGGAGCTGGCATCTCAGCAACGTGCTGGCCACATATACAGAAGGAGCACGTAAACACGCGGCAGAAAAATGGCTACAAAGCGTGCAGTCAGCGTCGAGGGCACGCGGCCCCCAAAAGAAGCGTCGCACAGGACAGGAGCGTCTTCGCTACGCAGCGAAATGTTGTACAGACCGCGAATGTATGTATAGAAGGTATTCATACAATTATGATTATTTAAATTACGTACAGCCCCATAATTCAATTAAAGTTTATCACCTCCGCCACGATGCCGTGTGCCATGTGAGAGAATGATAATGCTCAACCAGCTCAGAGATCATGAACAATGACGCCCAACAACGACTCAAGCAAACACGTCTCCCTGCGTGTTCTGTGCACTAAGCAAACAAACAGCAGCGGTGCACGCAAGGTAACGTTTAACATCAACTCACCACTCTCGTATTGGACTAAACGCTGAAGAAATTACGCATTCGCCGCCAACGTCAGCGCTAATTATTGGCAATCAGAGCAAACTGTATTTAAAGCTTCGCTTGCAGCGACTCCCACAGTGCGTTGGATGGGCCAATTTTAACGCGATAGCGTTAAGGAGCTCGTGTCGCAGAAAAGCCGGTGTCGTCGGCGTCCGCGGCGTTGGCCGTGAGCGATAAATCACGGCAGGCACTTCATAAATAAAAAGCAACTTCCAAGATGGGCTGGGTGGGAATCGAACCAGGGTCTCCGGAGTGTGAGACGGAGACGTTACCACTGAGCCACGAGTTTTTTTTTCCTTTATTTCCAGCTTGGCTACAAGCCTCAAAAGTGTTTGTGATCATAGATCACACTCGTTTTATATGTGTCAAAGTATCAAGCATTGACACCACAGCTTCATCACAGTCATTCATCTTGTACACGTCACGTACCTTCACAACCATTTCCACAAAATATTCATACACAGTTCGGCCTTTAACATCGCAGTGTCTATATGCCAACAGACCACGCCATACTGCGTGCAGTCCAAGTAAAAAGATGACATCCATCTGTTCAAAATCGCGTTCAGGCGGTAAAAAACGAATGCCATGTGGATTGAGGGGTAGGTCTATCTTTAACGTTCTCTGTAATATATCCCAAAAGAATATGGCATTATTACAATCGATGAAAACATGTTCAATTGTTTCAGCTTTGTTGCAGAGAAAGCATCTGCTCCCCATGGCACTTAATCCCTCTTTCCTCTAGCCACGTTTTAACAGGCAAGGTTCCCGTGTGAAGCTTGAAAAAGAATGTTTTAACGTTCGCCGGTATACACATATTTTTTACCCTTTTAAGTACGTCTTGCCCAGGCCCTTGTTGAAAAATTAACCGATATAATGGAACAGGGAACACACTTTCAATGAGATCCTTCATAAGACGCTTTCTTTTTACATTGGAGAGGTACTCAAGGGAAAATCTCGCCCTAAGGAAACGATAGGACGTTACAACTTCACGCAAGAACCTTGAAATTGTGTAGTGAGGGCCAATGGGTGAAGAAACAAAGAAATCAGGCATAGAAACTGTTAACATGGTTTGAAAAAAAACAACACAGAAACGGGTCTCTTTCGTCCCTTATCAATATGAAGCGTGATACAACTTGCTGAAGAAACAAGTGGCACACCGACAGACCACCTTTCTTTACTCGACGAAACAAATTCGTCCTTGATGTTCGCTCCCACGTAGAACACCAGATAAACGTGGCAAATATTCGGTGAAATTTTTGAATATGCTTACGTGTACAATACAGTGCCTGCAGAAGATACATAATTTTCGCAACGAGAAAAACGTTACAAATAGTGGCACGTGCAAAAATCGATAACTCACGTCCACCCCATGCTTCGGCCATCGCACGCATTTCATCCGTTTTTTCGAGCCAAAGCGACTCGTTCTCACGATACCCATCCAAAGGTACCCCCAGGTAAGTGCTAGGTGTCGTGAGCCACCGAATATTTTCAAAAACACCGGGCGTGGCATTCCAATGGCCATGCCAGAGACCAATACTCTTTTGCTTATTGATTTCACTGCCGCTTTTCTCGCAAAAACTTTCAGTAATTCTTAATACTGAGCTAACACTCTCCATATCTGCAGCAAATAGGGCAACGTCATCGGCATAAGCTAGAACACGTACTTCACAGGACTGTATCTTAAACCCCCTGATTTCTGTACTATTAACTATTTTTCTACAAAGCGGCTCCAAAAATAAAGCAAAAAGTAAAGGACTTAACGGACAACCCTGTCGAACGGAAGAGAGTACTTGTATGCGTTGTGATAGTTCACCATTAACAATTAAATTGGTACATGAGCTTTGATATGCCATTTTGATGCCTTTACACATGACGGAACCAAGCCCTACATAATTAATAACAAGAGAACACTATGTGGTACCATATCAAAAGCCTTAGCTAGATCTATTTGCAGCATCGCTACCTTGAGGAGAGCGCTATCGCAATATTCTAAAATGCTTCTAGCTGTATGAATATTTGTAAATATTTTCCTACCTCTGATGCCGCATGTCTGATGCGGCCCAACTAACTTCTGTATAACTCCCTGCAGCCTTGCTGCAAGAACTTTCATGAAAACCTTGTAGTCAACATTAGTCAACGTAATTGGCCTGTATCCCGTTACTTTACGAAGCATATATTTTTCTTTGCCTTTTGGGATTAGTACTGTGTGCGCACGATTGAACGATGGTGGTAAAGTCCCCCGCTCGAGTGCCTCTGAAAATACTTCATGCAATGCTGTTGCCATGTCAGTCTTGAACGCCTTGTAAAATGCCGCGGTAATCCCATCCGGACCAGGAGATTTGCCCGAGCTCAGTTCCTCAATAGCCCTCTCAATCTCTTCCATACTAATATTCATTTCTAATAAATTCGTTTCCTCTTTGCCTAGCGTCGGCATTTCTGCCAGAAAGTCATCCTCGTAGCCCGGCACCTTTGGCTCACGACAAGCAAACAAATCTCTATAGTAACTTTCAAATGCCGTCATGATAATTTTCTGTTCTCTGAATATCCTACCATTATATTCTATTTCCAGTATTTCATTTCCTCGAGCGTACACCTTTTCATCTGACAAAGCTCGCTTTGTAGGTACTTCCCCCGCGAGATATTTTTCGGCTCGTGCTCGTATAATTGCACCTCTGTATTTATCCTCCTCTAAGCTTTCTAGTTTTCTTTTAATGACTTGCAGTTCTTGCGTCACCAAACCCGGATCAGCTGTTTCGATTCGCACCAAGTCTTCGAGCTCCTGCCGCAGCATCTGTTCATGTTTTTGAGCCTGATACTTCATATGCCCACCTCTTTCTATTGCGTTCAATTTTACCCTTTGTTTAAATAACTCCCATTTCTCTGCGGCACTGCGTAGTGTGTCATTAAAAAAATGATGTATTTCTTTTTTTGTTTCATCTATGAACACGTCATCCTTGATAAGCTTGGCATTCAATTTCCATCTTTCCCATTCAAGCTTCCTTTTTTGCTTTTGGCCGATCTCGAAGGTCACTAAACAATGATCACTGAAAGAAACAGCATCAACATCGTAGTTCTGACACAAAGGCGTAATCTCCGAACACACATACACTCGATCTAGTCGTGCATGGCTGGTGCCTTGAAAGTGTGTGAAATGCTGGCGACTTCCACCTCTTGCGAACTGTGCCACATCATTTAAAGAGAATTTGCTCACGCATTCTTTAAGATACGCAGCACTTTCTTCATTTACACAAGCAGTGGTTGAACGGTCTTCCTGATTAAGGACACAATTGTAGTCACCCAACACAATCAAACACCTCTCACAATCAAAATACATACTCAATTCGCGAAAGAACAAAAATCTTTCATGCGGCTTTGTAGGTGCATAGACACAAATAATTCTAAATTTCGTTTCCCCGTAAGAAAGATCGCACAAAACAAAGCGTCCTTGCAAGCAACTTGTAACCGTTTCAACGACAATGCCAATTGAATTTTTAACAAACAACATACACCCGGCTGATGTTCCCACCGCATGGCTCACGCATACATTGTACCTCAAAGAAAATTTTGCTACCAAGCCTTCGGTCGCCTCCTCTCTGCTAACCTTCGTCTCCTGGACCGCAAGCAAATCTAGGTCTCTTTCTTGCATTATGCGTTTAACTTGATATTGCTTGCGACTAGCCCCTAGACCCCGTACGTTGAGCGTACCGACGCGTAATGGTGCAGGTATACTAATCATGGTGATTGTAAGCGCGAACCACCAGTACAACGCTAACCGTGGCTCTACCCTGCAGTGGGAATACCAGGGTATTACTTATCGCGTCCCTGACCCCGAACCGGCGACGATGACGCCGACCGGACTTCAGGGACATATTTTTTACCCTTGGCGCCAGCAACGCGGTGCCACTGACGCTCCAGGCGTTTAACCTTGCGTTCGGTGCTGTCCTCCGTCAACTTCGGAATGCCTGTTCTGGGACGCTTCCCGTGTCCCGCGGTCGCCCCTGTAGCGTCTGCTTGATATTCGGCCGTAGTGATCTCGGTGCTGTCGCTCATGTCTTCCTCTTCACTTGCTTGACTTAAGGGCAGTGACTCATGCGTGCAGCCTATTTCGGCACGTTCCTCAGTTGCCTTCGTCAAGTCCCGACTGTCAGGTGTCGTCCTTCCAGTTTTCTCGGCGTCAGTCTCCCGGGCCTTGTCTTCGCATTCCTTGGTGTTGCTGTTCGGGGCAGACCTTTCGGCCTCCTCCGCATCCATTATGTTCTCTTGTACTTCTTCTGTTGGGAGAATGGTTTTAGTTACTCTGGCGTAGCTCCTTGCACAGTCATTACTTTCGTGTCCGAACGCCCGGCACACACCACAACGTGGCGTCTGGCAGCCCCGTCGAATGTGTCCTTGCCTGCGGCACCTCAAACATAGCGGGGACCGGCCCGGGGCCACAAGAAGGACGGTGCCACTTCCCAACTTGAAAAGATGAGGCAGGTCATCAAGCTCAACACCTTCCTTAAGTCTCATTCGCACGACTCTCGTCGTGGATGTCGCATGTTCAAAACCGGCGACGGACCAGTTGTCGTTCGACACGTCGAGGACGTCACCAAAGCTGCTCAACGCTTGCCGAAAGCTCTCACTTTGGACAGCAAAGTCGACCCAGTGCACTTTCACGGTTACGTCTTGATGGACGGGGTCAATGACAGCGCAGAAGCCGCCCTTGACCTGAAGTCCACCCGTTTTCACCAGAGCATCCTTGTCCGCCTTGCTGCGCAACTTGACTAGCCAGACGTGATTCATCTGGTAGGCTCCAATACCCGTGATGTTCTTGATGATACCAGCGTCCTCCAATGGCTCGCGAAAATCTTCCAGCCGATATGGTCTTCTCGCCAGGTCCCCGTGCAAAAAAACGCACTGCTGCATGCTCTCGCCTGAAGGCAATGTTGGCAGCAACATCCTATAATCCGAGGGTGCAGAAGAAAACCTGTCACCGCGGCCAAAGGCGGCCGCCAAAGAACCTCGCACGGAGCGAGCCATCACGCGTCCTTCCTCCTCGAAAGCCGAACGCCGAGCCGAGCCACGAGTTCGATGCTTCAAAGCGGTACAAAAGCGCCTCTAGTGAACGCGGTGTTGCCTTAGAAACGAGCTGTTTCTACGGCTCAGGCGTGCGTCGCTTGCTCAGGCGCACATTTCGTTGTCGCGCCGAACGCTGCGTTGCTCGACGCTCACCGCGTCCGATGCGGGGCGCGTAGTCGCTGCGCCGTAGCCCATTGTCTTACACCCCTTGGCGGGTCGACGGGAACGCTGTCGCGTTCCACTCTTGAAGGCGAAGCTTAAGCGTCCTCCAATTTTTCATAACTCGTGTTGTTCCAGAGGCCTCGAGTGAGCTTAGCCGGAAGTCCTTCGGGAACGATGCTTGGGAACTGCACACAGCAGCCTGCATCGCCAGCAGTGGTGCTTCGTGGCCACACTTTGACGGTAACCGGACGGCCGGTTTTCGGGCACTGACCTTCATTTCCAGGGGTAACGAAAGGCGAACTTTCCCACGAAGCCGGCCACAACGTAAAAGAGACAACGTCGACGACTGGCGTAACGAGGTGCCGGGCAGCTGCATTTCTCAAATGCGGAAAAAGGCGCCGTGTAAGTCCGTTGCAGTATTCCGAGGACATCCATGCAACCCTTCTGGGAGCGATTTCCCTCCTTATATACAGCCGTGTTATGCTCCCATTCTGCATTATAAATTTGAAAAATACATGAAGCAGCAGATGCACAGTTTACGCTACCATTAATACTGTTCATACAAGCCGCTTTCGGCCTTCTTGTAGACGCCGGGAAAAACAGATGGGTTGTGTGAGCAAGGTGTAACTCTTCGTTGAATCTCGTGTCGCCGACAAAGTGCCTACTGCATGCATACTTTTTCAATTCTTTGCAGGTATACCCACCTATTTTTCGTCCTTGCTGCGCAAAAAAAAAAAAAAGATCAATGAAAAACCGTTATCTTAAAAAGTCGTATGCATCGATCCCCACTTTTAAATGCGAGAAACGGCTAGATTAGCTAGGCCACTTTAACATAGAACTGCCGCAACGACAAGCGCGCCTATGTTCAGCAGTTACCTCGAACAAGACTTGGGTGCACAGTCAGAAAGACACCAGTTTCGAAATGCAAAGAACAGCCGGACTCAATTTTCCCGCGAAACAGTTTTAGCCAAACTTGGTCTCCAAATGTCGCTTTAAGAAGCCATAGAACTCTAAACATTTTGAACGCGTCTACAACAAAATTCACTACAACACATTCGCTTGTACTACTAAGGGACGCCATGAAGCGGTGCCATCACTGTCCTCCGCAGACGCCACTCAGTTGGGCACTGCGCGATCAGCTCCAAAGCCAACGCTAGAGACGAACTTGACGAGCGTGCCCATGTCAGCAACAGAGGAGGAGATCTGGGACGGCTGACGTCTCGGTTTATAGCGACGTAATTGCACATTAGTAACGGACGACTACAGGTACGTCGTCTTCTATGGAGGATACGAATGTCAACGGAGCCAAAAGTGTTTATTTTTAGCATTAGGAGTGTAAATGTCGCAAAAAATTGTACGTATGCGTGTGTGAATGAAGTTGGTCACGTGGTAGAGATAGAGAGGGGGGGGGGGGGTGAGCTTAGAATTCTGTGCGCGCGCGCGCGTGTGCGCGTACGTGTGTGGTGTGTGAATGAAGTTGGTCACGTGGCTGAGATAGAGAGGGGGCGGAAAAGCTTAGAAGTGTGTGTGTGTGCGTGTATGTGTCATATATACGCAGCGCTCGCACAGGAAGGGTCGTCACTGTCTACAGGTAACAAGGCCTACCTACCACCACACCCAGAGACCTCCCAGGGTGTCTACCAAGTTTACATTTCCAAATTCCCTGAGTTTTCCAGGTTTTCCCTGAGTGGCTTTGCAATATTCCCTGACTGACACATAACCTTGTTTTATGTCAAGACAGGCTGACACCTTGTTGCCTGATGCTGTCACTCTCTAGTAATCATGCTAAAAGATAAACAAACCGACTTAATCCAGTTTGAATAGTAAGGAGTAGCATTTATTTTATTCAAAAAGAAATCAGAAGAGAGGCGTTAGTAAAGTGCACAGCAAAAAGAAGATACCTTTAAAAAAGTTAGTAAGACTCATTGCTAATCAAATTGAACATTATCAAATACGAATAAAAAGGATATCCATGAGGAAATAAATATTCTCGAATATCCCCTTCAGTCACGAATTATGAATGACTGTTGATGCATGCGTGAAACATAGATGTTGCTTGACACTCAATTGAAAGGAACAAAATTACTCTTATAGCATTTTATTATAAGTCATTGTAAGTCATCATTACAGATCTAGTCACTAAATATTTGAATAAAGTCAGTCATGCTACATTTCTTCATAAAAATTATTAAATCCCCTGCTCGAATTACATGCACAAGTTATTCATTGGCTTCAAGCATGTCAAGAAAGAAAAAATATATTTCAAGGTTGATACCGACATGCTCCACGTCAAATGTCACGTAAAACACGGTAGTGCCTTCACCAAAGCAGTATTCTGTAATGATGCTTATCGCTTTGAAGTAAAATGGAAGTAATTTAGTTTATCAGAATGTTCAATAGGCTTAACGTTTGTGCTCTATTCTTTGCTACCACTGCACTGAAATGGCAAAAATAGGCCGCGTCCATAAATGTGGACAGCGTAACCTAAGGGGATGTGAGCTTTTCTATCAACTGATAGCAAGCTCATTGATATGAGGCCTGAACTTTGTTGTGAGATTTTCTCTCAACAGCTGGTGGGTCAACCTCAACTGTCCTGTACTCTCATCCCGCACACCAAGCCTCAGTGTTGCGTTTCACTTATTTAAAGAGTTTATTTTGCTTTGGATGAGGGACCCTTGCATCTCGGTGTCAGTCAACACTCAAGCTCCTTAAAAGAAGCAGCGGCACACTTCCTTTCATTCCCCATTGCATACGAGTCCTTTCTGTTCGCGCCCTCCTTCCACCGCACGTTTGTCCCACAGACCATTTGAAGGATTCTCTTGGTCAGTTTTACAGTCAAAGTCCGATTTTTCGTACTCTCTAGGGGCCGCGAAAACGTCCGAAAAACCAGGCAGTTTGAAAAAAACTAATGCATGAATTTTACTGCCCTCAAGGGCTCAAAGCGCCACAGACACATCCGGAAAGGCCTGCCAGTACACTTATCAGGTATATCGGTGGTCGTACTGTGACAGGAGATGGCGGGTAGACGCGTGTACAATTAAGGAATACATACTGTGTCCCGTGACAATTGCCCCTTCCCACGCTTCTTATGCTTCACTGCAATACTTCCGCGTATGCTTCACCGCGTGACATTGCTGCATTGAGGCGAAGCTGACTTTCGAGACATGGCATTCTGCAACGCGCCGTGCTTTTCGAGCTTTGAAGCCAATCGCGAGGACCACAAAGGCGGAGTCGGTGCCGTTGCTGGCAGCGGTGAATTCTTTCAATAAAAACATGGCGCTGAACGGCAAGAAGCTTAATAGCGAACGTCGAAGCACCGGCCTAGCGTTTGCCGCGGTAGTGGCTACGGCTGCCAGCGGATCTGCGTCGCAGAGCACCGGTTCAAGGCGGCGAGGTAATCGAAACGGCGGCAATGGTGGCTTTGATTAGTGCCGTTTCGGAGCTGCGGTCACGGCAAAAAGTCCGGAAAGTCGGACGGCGAAGCGTTCTTGCGTCCGAAATTTCAGGCGTTCTTATACATTGATTCTATGGGGTACGTGGTGGCACCGCGAAGCTGTCCGAATTATCTGGCGTCCGGAAAGTCTGTAGTTGATTGCACACTGGAAAATCCTCCAGCCGACGACACGGCGTCAAAATACGATTCGTTACGATCCCTCTGTTACTCGAGCGAGCACTATACCGACTTTCGTTCGCTTTCGATAAAATTACAGCTGATTTTACCTGATAGAAGCACAAATTGCCTGAGTTTTCCCTGAGTATTTCCAGACTATTCAAAATCGCTGGGAATTCCCGGTTTTTCCGGTTGGTAGACACCCTGCCTCCTGTTCCCGTCGCCTCCCCACCTCCGAGCCATCCACAGACTCTTGGAGTTTGTGGAGGCGACCGGGATCACCGCCCTACCGATAAGCGCACTCACCCCGCCGGCCGCTGCCTTCGCCACCTCCATCATCGGCATTCTCCATGAACGGACGGGACTCGTGCTGCTTTTCCTTCTCTTCCCTTCATCTTTATTTCCCACTTCCCCTGCGCCGTGCTCCCTATTGGGCTGCAGAAATAAGCGTCATTTCCCACATTAAACCACTACTACTACTACTTATATAAATAGAGACTTGTAGGTTGAGGACGCACGTACGAAAACGACGATGCTGTATTTCCTACGTTTCGGCCGGGGTGCGGCATTCGTCAGGGAATAAATGTTTAAACGTAGAAAATAAAGCATCGTTTCTTTTTTTCTCGTACGTGCGTCTTCAACCTACAAGTGCCTGTTCAACTACCGGATCCTTTCACCTTATCTTTATATACATAGTGCAACTGCGTTGCTCTTCACTCCTCCTAGAGGCAGGGCGTGTGTCGAGTGGGCTCCCGAACAACACTTTGCAATGCAGTGAACCCGGTTTAAATCGTGGATTAGGTACCTGAAAGAGGTGCGACGTAATGCTAACGCATTTCTCTTACATTTACCGCTAAATCGCCGCTGATGTTTCTTTTTCATGCGTAAGCATTTCTATGCCTACCCAACGATTAAACCTGTCCGCCAAGTAAGACAAGCCACTGTAAAGAAAAAAATGTATAAAACATTGTTGCTATGAAGTTTTTGATGAAATTTTTGGTGATGGTGGAATAAAAGCCATCTCTAGAACCACATGTTGAGCCGACTTGGTGCATTGTAGACATGGGGAAAATTCCGATTTTGCGAAAATTTAATGCTAAACACTCCCCATCCCCGATGCGTTTCGGTGGTCGCGGGATGCGCCTTCTGTTGGGGCGTTCCTTCACCGACCAAAATGCCACCGATCTCTAAGGGCTCATGTGCTTCACGTCGCGCAACACAGACCGATACGCGGTCAATGACTTGGTAAGGAAGACAAGGAGTGATGAGGGGTTATATGGACATCATCACGGTTGACAATGGTTCGACGTGGATGCATAAGGCGCTAAAGAGCGAAAAGGGGTTAGAATGGTCGGATAAAGTCCGATAAAGTTGACAAGGACCGATAAGAGTTGATACCGGTCGGATAATGTCCGCTAAGGTTGATAAGGACGGCTAACGGTTGATAAGGATCGGATCGATTGTATTAAGTTTGATATTGACCGATAAGGGTTGATAAGGGTCGGCTTAGTCCGATAAGTTTGATAACGACTGGATAAGTGTTGATAAGCTTTATACTGCTCGGATCAAGTTTCACATCACTGATAATGACACCGAGCTGCGGGGAGATGAGCACAATGCTTGCGCACACTTACACAACTCCCAGAGGGTTTTGCGCGTGAACTTCTTTAAAGGGACACGAAAGGTTACTATGAAGTCAAGTTAAAGTGATAAAGCAATGCTCTAGAACGTCTAAGGCGTCAATATAATCGCGAACAGAGCTTTAGTAACCGAAAAATTGAGGTAAATGCATGGCACGAGTTGAGACCCCCCAGCGACATTCTGGTACTAGCCCGATGACGAAGGCACTCCTCATCATAATTTATGTCACTAGTACTCAACTACTTGCATTAAAAAGATCATTTCATTAAGTTATAAGACGGAAGAAAATGCTGCTTGTCTACTTCTATTTGATTCTAAGAAAAAATAACATCTTGACGTTACCCTTCAGTATAGTATGGGTGGTCGAAAGGTTTCGTTTTCGCTCGACTCTGCGCGCTCGAGTACAGCCGCGGTTACATGAATGCCACAGTGTCGCATCGCATCGCATTAATGCACCAGGCGAGGGTAGATTTACGGGCGCGAGTCGACTCTCGCGGAGCACGTAAACGCAGGATCGTCGCATTACGAATTATGGAAAGGAATTAGCTGCGGGATTGCCGCGCTGGTGAAGCTGCGAGACAGCAACGTTAGTCCATGCCGACAAAAGCAGCATAAGGTGGAGACGGAACGCTGCATTCCCAATTTTGCACAAGCGTCAGGCTCCCGGTAGTCGGCACGATCGGCACTGAGCCACCGCGGTGCGCTCGGCCCGCTACCGAAAACCAGTTACACCAGAAGTCGGCTGCACTTCCCTTATACGACGCCATGTGGCGCTACGTTCTCGCGAGAGTTAATGCCAGGCACGTACCCAAGGGGGGGCCCGGGGGGGCCCGGCCCTCCCCCCCCCCGAAATTCAGACGCATTCCCCCCCCCCCGCCCCCCACTTCCCGCTCACGCCACCATTTCTCACACACATTCCTAAGGCGCCGCCAAATCAATGTTGCGACTTGACAGTTATTCGGCGGTCAACATTTTGCTGCCTTTTTCACTCCTTTTGGATGGCGGTAGTTATCGGTGGTTAACGGTAGTTATCTCCTGGTATGTGATGGCCAGTTTCCTCATCAATTCGGTGCCTGCGCGATTAACTCGAGATGCATTCAGTTGTTACCGTCTATTCAAAGGTCACACCCATCGTTGTTGCTTCGTAAGTTCAACCTTCTTCGTGTAGACTGATCCGGGACCAGGAAAGGGATTCAGTTCGTGGTCAGCTGGTCTGTATGCACGTGGAACGAGTTGCGGCCAGAGAAAACGCCAATTGCGTTTAACTTTTCTTTTTGTTTCAATATTTCCTCGAGTGACGGCTCGCCGCGACGCTGACAGATTCTCGGAACCATATACCCGTGATATGGGTTAGATAAGGTGGAAAATAAAATAATGCGGGATAGCATTCATCATCAAGCCCTGTAATAATCTTGAAACTTATAGGCAAATTAATATGACTGTCACCTGTTAACTCGTCTGGTTTTTCCCTAATTGTACAGCTCTTTTCGTGCAAAATTGCTAACTGGAAACGAGAGTCGCAAGGACTTGAGAAATGAAGTGATGTACTAAGGGAGATAGCCAAGGCAACAGCCAAACAGGAAGGAAAAGCGAAAATTAACAAATGCAACCGTTGTTTATGAAAATATTCATGGATCAGCATCTTTTTATTTAAAAAGGGAGTAGAGAAAACGCCACCGGAAGAGGAGGACAATTCCGTGTGTTCTGAATGACGCTTCCACAGTTATCATTCGAGCCGCTTAACGCTGCCGCTTCTCTGCTGTGCTTGTGCAGGTGTTTTTCCAACCTTCGGCGGTGGGCGCAGTACGTGCCGAGTCGCAGCTTCCTGCGCCATACGCGGTTGTACGCGACTGGCGGCCACGCATCGTTACGTAACTTCCCAAATAACCATAAGAGTCGGTTGTGGCTCTTAACTTATCAGAGCAGTAAACGAGGGATCGAAAAGAACTGTGACTGTTCTGCAAATATATATTTCTGTATATTTCTTCCAGAGATAATTCAAAAAACGCTGCTATGGTGGGGTACAATTTAAGAGGAAGCTTTAGCTCGGGCCCAACTCTGAGGCGGCCTATTCAAATACACGTAAAACGCAAAAACGTTTTTCTGAGATTACCCCTGGACCGATTTTGATGAAATTTGTTGCATTTGAGAGACACAGTTAAATTCAAGTGACTGCTTGAAAAGGAATTTCGAATTAGTGCCTGAATTTCGTTAAAAAGATTTTCAAATATTCGACAGTTTGAAAAAAATAGAAGCACGAAGTTTACAAATCCATAGCTCTGCGTCAAGAACAGATGTCGCGGTTCTGTAAACAGCATCGATTAGACCATTCAAAGCGGACAAATTCGATATATCGTTTTACATCTTATGTGAATTTGTTACGTTGTTTACAAGGGTTCTGCAAAAGGTGTATTTCCATATTGCTAAATTCTTTGAGATTCATATGTAACATATCACTTTTGTCCGCTTTAAATGTACTACTAGATGCAATTCACAGAATTGCGATATCATTTTTCGTTGCCGAAAGACAGAATTGTAAACTTGATAGTCTAATTTTCTAAAAATTTTCGATTTTGACAATTTTTAATGAAAATTGACAGTATAAAGCGAAAATCCGAAACCAACAGTCACTAGAGTTTAAGTTTTTCTTTTAAATGCAACAAACCTCGTCACATTTGGTGAAGTTGTTGCTGAGAAAAACGAATTCTCCTTTTACATGTATTTAGATAAGAGGAATCTTTAGCTCGGGTGCTCCTAAGTCTGCAATGAAGCCCTGGGCCGCTATTTTGTAGGGATGCCTTATGCCTTATTCTATGCTATTCTTATCATCCACCACAGACGGCCGCCTGATCCCGTTGATAATGTGGGTAGACCGTCGCTCTGACCACTGGCCAAGCGCGAAAAGCCCGAAAAAGCATAAAATCGGAAAAGGCATCGCTACAAAATACCGGCCCTGCCCGCGCCCTCATAGCCGCCAGCCACTGTTCCTCCGCGAGGCTCCAAATAATTCGTGCTTCAAACCTCTTCTGTTACCGAAATAAAGCGGTAACTACAAAAATAAAATTATTAGAGTGTAATTTTATACCTTTTTCCTCGCCTATTATAGTTGAATGGCGAATGCCTAATTCATTATTGAACTGAAATAACATGCTTGCTTCGCTACAACTATTTGTTGTGAAGTTTCACTTCAGTTGGCAGTGAAGTTTCATGAGTAAAACGGGTTCAGCAGTGACATGAACTGCACAGCAGACTTTTGAATAGTGAAATGCTCAGAGTCGATACATTTTGTCCATGTCTGTTGCACACCACATTGTTTCCGCCGATGAAAAGACTTTTGAAGAACAGCAGATGCTCCGGAGGTATCAAGTACGACGTCATGTTGAAAAGGCCGCATGACGACGATATTTTTTTGCTTCTGTCATTGGCTGGCGGAGTAACACAACTCGGCGCGGTCCGTGTGCCTTTGTTTCCAACTACTGTTTCTAAAGTTATATTCTACTAAAGTAATCTTTATTTTACAGTTTCTCTTCTTTACTTGTTCTTGGCAGTGTTGTTCCTGCGCTTCTTTCCTGCGCAAGTCCATTTGGCGTGGTTCTTTGTTTGCCAAGTAAAGGAGAGGCGTATCGCACAGGCGTATCTGTAAAATACACCTTATTTCATTTCCTTTTTGTGGGTTTACGCGTTTTTATGGCGAATGGTGGGCGTTATTCACATTTGTACTGGTAAAGGTACCCCCCCTCATTTGCATAGAAAAGTTACCTTGGGTTGGCGCCCGCCCCCCCCGAAAAAAAATCCTGGGTACGTGCCTGGTTAATGCACTACATTTAAACGGCGTCGCATCGCCTTTCCCAAATGCGCTTAGAAATGCGATGCGCCACTATCGTATTCATGTAAACGGGCTTATGCCCCGCGCGCGCTTTGGAGTTTCAGTTGTTTCGTTATCGCGTCGTGCTGCGCTGGTTTTGCTGGCTCGCGAAACTCGCATTTGGAACAAGCAGCGGGAATGCCACGTCCATGTGAAGTCGTGGGATGCACGAACGGTCCGCGGAACTTGACCAGCGGCGAATCCAACGTTACTTATCATTGTGTGCCAACGAGTGAACCTCTCCGTTCGAAGTGGTTAAGTGCCGTACCTCTGCCACAGCGCGTTGGCAAAGAGCCGAAAAATCGCACAGTGTGCTCGCTGCACTTTCGTCCAGAGGATTACGAGTTGAACGCCGACTTACTGAAGTCATGTGGAGTGCCTTTCAAAGCAATACTTTCCCGTAGCGCTGTTCCGTCGGTCTTGCCTGTATTCTCCGAAGCGCAAGAACAACTGCAGGTCGAAAACGAGGCGGTGAGTGCGGCATTTGGTTTTCACGAAGGAAAAGCTACAAATGTGCGAATATGTACAGCCATGACATACAGTTGCCGTCGTAGTAGTACGCAACGACGCCGGCAGTGCGAGCCCTCAGCAGCAGGTCACGTTCATCAGTTCTTAAATCGCCGAAGTCGAGCCCAGCATCGCGAGCCAATGTGTCGTTGTCAGGGTCGTCCATTGCAACGAGCGTCAAAGTTGGCGTCATAAAATAAAGAACCAGCTTATCGTCGCGCGCTTTCCCTTCCGCTAGCCAACATAGTTCCGCTTGCGCTCTGCTGTCGGCTCTGTCTTGGCTCTGTTTCTGGCCGCGCGTTTGCGTTTTGCGCAGAAATGCCGTAGCGCCGTCTGCGAGCGCCGTTTTACTCACCGACGGCGTAACGTCACTATGAGACCATGACGTCACCACTCCTCGATCAGAGGGCGGGCGATTTGAACTGCGCTAGAGGTACGTGAACGCTTCAGAACTCATTTTCTTTTAAAATAAGTCTCTTCTTCGCATGAAACAAGCATTTCGAGGTTTCTGGGATGGCATTTCAACAGTTCCCGATGACTTAATATTAACCTTTAGTGTCCCTTTAACAGCCTGTAAATGAACGAAGCATTTTCAGTCGCAAGGGAGGCCACAGCTGAGATGGGCGATGTGCAGCTTTGTTTCGCGTGCTCCCAACATTCGCAGCTAAGCATACCGTCCGCGAACCTCGGCGATAAGGTCGGCTGCAGTCGCATTTTACATCAAACAAACGCCTGCACAAAAACGCTAGCTACCTATTTCACTAAGCCTCTCTCGAATTGATTTTAAATAAACGCAGAAATAAAGACGCATTAAAAAAGCTTTTTGGTTGCCTAACGTACTTAGCTGCATGCTATGTCGTTAGCGGTACGCGACTTTTACAACGAAGCGAAATGGGTAACGAATGATCTTCGAGGACTCAGTTGCACTTTGTTATAAAGGCGTTTGACTGTACTCTGATATATCGCAGCAAGATGTTGAGATCGCATATCTCGAAAGTGGTGCTACTCTGTAGCGTCTCTACTAAGCAGACGTGACTTCACTACTGTTATCCTTCAATTTCGCAATTACAGCGTGTGCCCTAATGTTCGTAATTAAAAGTTAATTCGTGCGCCCTAGGTAATTGTATAAATTGTGTTTTAGCTGTTAATGTCCACCTAGCCACATATCCTATCTGCAGAAATGCAGCTGCCCATAGATACGACATTTTAGACTAGAAGCATTGAAAAACGTGATCTTCCTGTTCTAACAGCCTTCTAAAAAAACTAAACCGCTCACGAAGTTTACATTTTGAGGTAATGCGACTGTCAAGTGCACCGCGGGGAGATCGGAACTCAAGCTCTGTGAAGCGGTGGCTCGAGGCGGGAGCGTTCGAAGCCGCCGGCCGAGACGTCCGTGGCGACGTGCGCAGAGCGGCACCAGCTGCTGCAGTGTTCCAGACGCCGCCCAACCCGCGGGTGCCCCCTGTCCGTGAGCTACCGCACCCGCGCTGTGCCGAGCAGCGTTCCAGTCTGGCACAGCGCAGTCTGGCGGCTGTGCTCCTCACTGTTACGGTTGGCGTGTAACACCCCGGGCAAAAAGGATGCCCAGCCACCATGCCTCATCGAAACGAAGAATGGATTCCTAATTTGCTATGGTAGCCTCGAGGGGTTACCGGTCTGGCAGGTGCCCCGCAGCACTTACAGGCCCCTTCGTGCGTGTGCATGACTAAGCGAAACGAAGAATGGATTCCTAATTTGCTATGGTTGCCTCGAGGGGTTACCGGTCTGGCAGGTGCCCCGCAGTACTTACAGGCCCCTTCGTGTGTGTGCAACTTTAGGAGAACGCTTTCTGTGAACCAACGTCGCCTAGAAGGATAAGCGCCTACAATCCCCAAGACCCGCAAGTTGCCACCAGCCGAGGCAAGCTCGTGAAAAGTCACCTGGGAGAGGGGATCAGTCGCCCATCCACAACCAGACGCCCTTTCCGCGAACCAATGACGCGCGAAAGAGAACGGATCCACTGCTTATCCCCGATCAAGACTCCGTGGGCTGCCACCTGCGGAGGCGGGCTCGCGAAAGATCACATGGGAGAAGGAATCAACCGCCTACGATCCCGGACCTGCGGGACTAATCGCCACCTGCGGAAGCGGACCCATGCAAGCTCACCGGGTAGAAGGGATCCGCCGCCCATCCACAACCAGACCCGGTGCCTGTCACGTGACGCTGACGTGAACGAGATCCCGCCTACGATTCTGTGGGCCTATTTAAAGGGCCCCGCAGTGTACTTTAACTTGATTCTCATTTAATTCTTCACCAACCATTGAATAAACGGTGCAAGTTTCGCACTAGAAA
The DNA here is from genome assembly GCF_050947875.1 of Dermacentor variabilis. NCBI lineage: Eukaryota > Metazoa > Arthropoda > Arachnida > Ixodida > Ixodidae > Dermacentor > Dermacentor variabilis. The sequence goes on from NC_134569.1 coordinate 5,127,228, forward strand.
TCGTCTCGTCCTTGCCAGGTCACCATGGTCTACCGGACGCCTGCAGTCCGCCGACAACGCCACGCTACCCAAAAGTAACGCCGGTCTAGCTGCGAGAAGAAGCGTCGCAACAAATGGTCGGCAGCGGAGGGATACGCTACCCTGGAGAACGCAACTGGTTGGCAGCCACGCTAACTTGGAGAACACAACATCACATGCGACCGCCGCACGTAGCGAGCGGCGGCGCTCGAGGCTGCCACTGCTGCCCCGAGAACCATGCGGAAACGTGTCGCATCCAGCAAGGGAAACTGACGACGGAACCCTCTCGGCACGGCACTGCTTCAACCCGTTTATTCTCGTGTGTGGACACACTAACCGCCGTTACGCAGCTCGCTAACTTTCTTTATATTATTTTAACGTTCTTTCGGTTTCTTTATAAATGCGAACAATATAACAAGGTTCTCGAACGACTTTCTTCCGCATCGCTGCGCACTAGCAAAAGTGCCGAACAGTATTGGCCTGGAGCTCCACCACTGGAAAATCTGGCGCCACCGTCGGCGTGACGTGCTATTAGGGATCACGTGGATATAGCGGCCGCGTCGGCTGCTTCGAGAGCGCCGAAGCGAGCTGAAAACGAGAGTTTCAATTCCCTCGTACGCTGCGGTCCTCATTTAGTGGCGAGATTTTCCCGCTTCGAGTGTCTCTTTTACAACGCCTGAAAGCACTAGAATAGGTAGTCGCTGCCTTTGAAGGCGCGCAACATGGTAGGCTACTGCTCGGCGCTGCAGTGCCGGACGTACGCAACGGAGCCCGGTGTAAGCCTTATTCACACGAAGCCGCAGGACAAGAAGCTGCGTGAAGCTTGGCTCGCGAAACATAAAACCGGCAAACAGTCATCGGCTACAACTCGGATATGCAGCAAGCACAGACGCGAGGAAGATTTCTGCTACGGCGCCGGGTCTGCGATGTTCGGAAAACGCGCGCTGAGACGCTCGCCCGAGTCCGCTGCCCGACTAATGTCATGACGGTTTGGTCTATGAACTTGTCGATGCTATAGATACTGGCAAGTTCACTAGAATGGAAAAGGAGCGGGAAGACGCACATTAAAAAAAAGGCATGGCATATGGTCATGTTTGTACGTGTTATGAATTAATGCACTGGATTACAAAAAAGAAGCAGCGGGAATCGCACGCTGAGAACACCGATAAACATACAGTGCGACGCAACTCTAGAAATAATATGGAAACATCCAAGAATTTAGAAGGAAAAAAAAAGATTGAATCGTCGCGACGGCACATCACAGTCCCCGTAGGCGTCGAAGTCTCTACAATGAAATTATTTTGAACAGCTCTGATAGCGCCCACGCAACAATGGTTGCTTGTATACTGTCAAATGCTCATATTCTGCGGCCTAAAGCTCATGGCACGGTGTGAAAACGCGCTCACAGCGAAAGCAAAACATTGTGCGCGGACATGCATGCAGAAGCGCAGTCGGTCGCTGCGAACCCGTGCGATCGCTGCATTGAGGCTTCATTCTGTTATGCGCCCCATTTGGTTATACAGACAGTCCACAATAACATATTTCACATAGTTTACTCTCAGCGTTTGGCTACCCTTCACTCAAGAAGCCGGTTCGGGAGACTCCATCGCGGCGACAGCGCGCAGTGTCGTTCACTGTACGTATTCGGTAAAGAGATAGCGTCTGTAAACGATTCTGTGCTTTCAGTTTGCCCAAGATTATTATTTAGACAGTAAAAAACTTCTTTCGTTTCGAAAGTACTTACGGAAATGTCCGGGAGAGCTCGCGCGTGGCGTTTTCAGTGATCGCTGACAGCAAAACCTATGAGGAGCGCACCGCGTGATCCCTCATACTACGCCAGCGAGGCGCTTCCGATAGATGGCGACTCCGTAACTCCTCGCCGCCAATACTAAACGCCACAGTGGCAAATGTGTGAAGTCAGTGACAACAGCTAAGCCTTCGTTTTTCGGTCCGTTTATAGGCGTCACGTGATACACTTAGAAAGTTTACAACACCCCTATATACTTTGATTCGGGTTTACGTTGACTTCGGGTGGTCAACATTATTTCGGAGCCCCGTGCAGATTCGAGGTATAAAACATTTTTACTTATTGATTACCCACTATAATGCTTTACAGTGTTGTGTATACCTGTTTTGGAAACAGTATACACTGTACTACAGCTCTTCCGACGCAACAATAAAAGAACCGACCGCTTTTGTTTCATTTTCACTTACTCTGGCTGGTTGCACTGTCAGGCGTAATCAATATAAATTCTTGCCAGCTGGGGGGCTATTCTGTGAGAGTCCACCTAGTGGACTGTCCATTTCGGCCCCTGCTGATTGGATGCAGCTGTACGAGAGAGGAGGAGACGGGCGGCCCTACCCATAAGCAGCAGCGGCCGAAATGGACAGTCCACTAGGTGGACTCTTACAGAATGGGCCCCCTGGGGCCGGCATGGCTGAGCAAGCTAAATATATACAGGGTGTTTCGGCCAACTTTAGCCAGAGTTTAAGGATATGCCCATCCACTCTAACACGACGCGACCAAATACATGTTGCTCACTTTTGTACGTAGTATGTCAAGCTATCTTTTGTATTTCGCTTAATTAGATAGTTAAGATTAATTAGCCAACTTCTGAAGCAACGAAGCTAGGAACATAAATTGCAATTAGTAAGTTCCAGAGCGGTTTGAAAACCTTCCGTTTAAACAGTTTCTAACTTCCTATTCTAGGCATTGGTGTTCTCCCGCTTACTGCAGGTGCACGCGAAATACAAATATATATATATATATATATATATATATATATATATATATATATATATATATATATATATACCACGTGTCATGTCCGCTTGGGCGCCGTGATTTCTGCGCTCCTAAATGCTCCGCGTACAAACTAACATAGCATTTAGCCGGGTGTGCGGCCGCTGCGCCTGCTTATCGCTATCACGAACCGCCGCGAGGGAAGCACATCGGTGGCGTAAATCGCACAGCCGACGCCTGCGTCACTGCCCAGTCGCGTTTTATGCGGCAGCTCACCCTGCTAGCTGGTGTGTTCGTTTGTACGAGAAATGTTTGGGAACGCTGCAATCACGGCGCGGAAGCGGGCATGTCGTGTGTGTTGTTTTTTTGTATTTCGCGGGCATCTGCAGTAAGCGGGAAAGCACTAATTACTCGATAGAAAGACAAACTATTCAAACGGGCGTTTTGCTAACCGGCCTGGAACTTTCTAATTGCATTTTTTTCGTAGCTTGATTGCTTCAGAAGTTGGTACAGTAATCAGAACTGATTATCTAATTAAGCGAAATACAAAAGATAGCGTAACACACTACATACAAAAGTGAGCAACATGCATTTGGTCGCGTCGTCTTAGAGTGCATCGGTATATCTTTAAACTCCGGTTGAAGTTAGCCGAAACACCCGGTATATGGCCTGTTATTGTAGTTGTATAATTGTAGTTCTTTCTAGAGGGGTTATGCCCGAGTCGTTTAGCGGAAACACACAAAACAGAGTTGAAATGCCGCTTGTAGCCAAGGGGTGCACCGCCACCTTTTTGTTTATACAGGCAGTCCTGCGAAGTCGGAATTATCGAGGCGGACGCCGTTCTCGGTTCGCGAAGTCGACCGGCGACCGACCGCCTCGGGGCACAGCACGCGGAGTGCGGTCGTCAAGCGCGGATGCGAAAGATGTCGGCCCACGAGCGCGGTCTGCTTGAAACCGCTGGATGTATGCTCGCTTTCGCAGTTAAAAAGGCGTGTACACAGGTACGTGAGGCCTGAAGACTGGCAGGCATAGAGTTTCTCACTACATTACCTAGAGGGAAATCTGGCGCTGCTGCGCTGTGGTATGCATGGGAATGCCGGTATATTGTGACTTCGGATTGGCATCGTTCTCGGAGAGACAGCAAACCTTGAAGACGCGCTTGGCAAGTACCGTTCCGTCTGTCACAATGATTCATTTTCTACAAAAACAGCACGTGAAAAGCTGTTTTAGCTTTATTATTACGCAAAAACATGTTTTGTTTAACTATGAGAACTTTTTATTGCGTGTACGCTTATATGTTACGTAAAAAGTATCAGCGGGCCGCTAAAGTTGGAGGACAGACGACAAGGTTCCCGCTCGCTTTGAAACAGTTTGTCGTCTGTTCTTGCTTTTCTTCGCTTGGTCATGCATTGTGGGTGGGTAAAGATGTAATATGCGTGAATGGAAACATTTTATGAAGATTTTACTTTGAGAACGCGTTATTTGCACAGCCATATCCACGTTTTAGACGAAGCCTCTTACAACACCAGCCAACACGAGCCTCGCAGACACATATACCGTCATTCCCATGGCGGCACGGTGCCCCCTTAAGAAACTCCCATAGACGGTGGCGCCAGATTACCCTCTAGGTGTTATAGTGAGAAACTCTATGCTGGCAGGAAAGCGCCGCATAAAAATAAGCAGGATGCCGCATTGATTCGGCGCTGCAAAGCGAGACCGGCGGCACAGCTGCCGGCCAATCACGGCCGGGCAGCTGCGCGGTTTCCGCACGTTCGATGCGAGCCACGCGCCATCTCCGTCCGCCGTGCTAATACCGATAACTTTGCCGGGAAATCTTTCAATTTGAGGCGACCCACATTTGAGAGAAGGCAACAATGTTTTGGTGTCGAAAAACGTGCCTGCCCCTGCATTTGCCAGACTTGCTAAAAGCTGTTCCAATGAAGTAAACAAGATATATATGTCATATTTTTTTTCAAATATTAATGATAAAGAATTTCAGACAAGATATGTAATTAAAGGATGTTGCTAGTTTAACAAAAAACATATCGGTTTGAGTAGAACACTTCCACATTTAATTTCCAGGTATAAATTCGCGACGCAGACAGGCACTTTTATTTTAGTTGTTTTCTTTTTTAGCCGCTAGGTGCTGTGCCACACGATAAGTGCCACACGCAAGCGCACTAGCTCCGTATTCACATGCACCATAAATAACACGAATCTGTCACGTACCACTACTTACAGATACCTTGGTGTAAACCTCACTAGTAAGCTTTCTTGGTCTTCGCATATCACTGCAACTTGTGCAACTGCATCTAAAACGCCCGGCTTTCTGAGGCGCAACTTGCAAAATTCATCTGCTGACGTGCGTAAATTAGCATACCTAACGTTCGTACGCCCGCAATTAGAATTTGCATCCGCTGTATGGTCACCACACTAAGAATATTTAATAACCATGCTGGAACGCATCAGGAACAGAGCTGCCCGTCAAGTATAACGCAGATCAAGCTCCATATTTCTTTACAGCCCCTACACATCCGCCGCAAGGTTGCCTTACTCTGCGTATTTGACAAATATGTTCATTCCGATAAGCCGCGCATATTACCCCTCGAAACCCCCGCCCATACGTCCCCAAGATTACATAATCATTTTAGCTTCAAGCGCATTTTCGGTAAAACCACTGCTTTCAATTTATCTGCTGTACCTCGTGCCTTAATCCCACTGGAATGGTCTTCCCGATGATATCGTCTGGATAACTGATCGTAAAATATTTCGTGAACGCCTGTGGGTGCTTTTTACATAATCTCCTTCCTCTTATATATCTGCTATGCTTCAGCATGCTGTGCTTTGTTTTTTTTTTAGTTCAGCCACTGTACAGTTGTTTTACGTTTATTTTTGAGTTGTTTCCATTGTACTTCACAGTTCTTTGTTACATTGCCCCCCTTACTCAATGCCCGACAGGGCATGTAAGGTGTTTTCTAAAAAAAAAAAAAGAAAAGCAATCGGAGAAGTTATACGGGTGCAGGCTGCGGCTCTGATCGGAGTTGGTTTCGCCGGGTCTGACGGCGGACGATTGCGATGAGAGTTCCGTCCACACATCCCACGACTTCCAAGAATCGGTCAAGGAAGCGTTTCTTGATTGGGGCTTTATCCCGAACCGTGGAGAGAAATCTCACCCACACTTTGTATTTTCCCCAACCGTATTGGCCCTGGCGACGGTGGTAATAATGCAACTGACTGACGGTAACGACAACGCATCGCTTCTTCGGTCAGACGCACTGCTGAAAACAACCCGGGGCAAAAAAATTCACGAGCCATTCCAGTCCACGAAGGCGGATTACCAGTGAAGCTGTTTAGCGCACGATACACAGGTGACCCTGAATATTGAACAAAGGTACGAACATATTTATTGTCCTAATCTGTGGTCATCGTGGCGATATAGGTAGGCACACACATTCGCGTATCGTCTCTGTTGTACGTGTCCCTCACGTAAGACAAAGACCGGCTCATACCCCCCGTAAACGCGGCCTCCCCATTACGATGACAGAATTCTACGCTGGAACGATGAGCCGCAGCGGAGTCAACTGTGGAAGCAACGAACGTGCGAGCAGCGGCGCGTTTACGCGGTTGGCGCCCAGTCATTTTTGAAACGTAATACAGTTTTTTTATTTAGAAAACCTGTTCTTTTCCTTGAGCTTGGGATCTCCTTGGGTCCCACGTGTGGGAAGGGTAGTTCAAGGGCTCGTTAAAGGTCCCCGAGCTCACAGGGGCATGTGCCATTGAGATTGCACCCTTTCTGCACTATGGCCAGGATCGCCCACATAATGACTTGTTTTTGTCAACATCTGGAACACATTTTTCCCAGATCCTAGCCACAGACAGCTTCGCTACAAAAGAAAAACGCAGCGCGCACAACACTTTCGGCGCAATGTCAACGCCTCTAAATATTGTGGTCCGAGATATTCCAGCTCGTGGCAAACCCACCGCCCTGTCTTAGGAGAGCCTCGAGTTCTTTTCAGAATTCTCCTCCGCTCACGTCGTCGCCTTTCGCCAACGCTCGCAAGCCACACAGCCGAAGGAGCGGCCACTGGCGCTTCTGCCTCGTCCCGCTGGCCAGCGCGAGGGTAGCAGACGGCCACGGTTGCCTCAGCAACCCTCTGCTAGATCATGCTCGCGACCGCGCGCGACCTCCGAGCGAACCACTTTTATGCGGTTCCGCTCGTAGCAAACGACTTTCCAGATGATTGACAACCTGTGTGGCAACAAAATTTGAACGCCCACCAGGGATGACGATAACGAAGTGCCGGCCAATATCGTTCGTGAGAGCGAACCGGTTCCAAAGCGAACCGTTACAGAATACGGCCCCAACCTGCAAGGCTCCACAATCTTCCCGTCCCGATTCTGCTGTCTTATGAGCCGAATAAAGAAAGCGCTAGAGCTGCCTGGGTTGTGGCTGTTGAATGGCGATCTGCGAGCTACGAACGCTGGCGATAGCACGGGAATTTGATGTCGCCATGCAAATACCTCTTTGGTATTGGCTTTGACAACGGGGTTACAGGAAAGCTGACCCAGCCCTTCTGCCGGCCAACACAGTAATTGCGAGGACAACGTCGGCAACAGAGGGCTAGGCAATTCCGATTAATGCTTCGCTTCCGACACACCTGCAGGCCGGTGGCGCTGAACCGCAGCGCGCAATTTCTTCCTCTCCGTGGAATGGCCACTGGTACGCTTGCACCCGAGTCTCCTCCAGTTCGTAGCGTAGCCTGCAAAAGGTCTACTTCGAAAGCCGACAGGGGCGGTGCAACTCATTATCTGTCATTTCTTCGAACGCGTATCGCACTTCCAGCTGCCGTCGACGCCGAAAGAGCAAGGCCAAGGAGACGACCAAGGCAGGCGACTGCCTCCGAAGCAACCAACGTGTATCCGGGACAGCGCGATCGGCGCGCGCGGCCAGGGCCGCGAGCCAATAGCCAAGCCACAGCAAGCGAACCCAAAGCGAACTACCTCTTTACCGGTTCCGCTCTTATCCAACGACGGGTTCGCTTTGGAAATTATTGGCAGATGCGTGACGTGTTCCAAATTGCGGCGCCGCCACCGCGGTTCCTGACAGCCGGTGACGCAAGCACAGTTCTGACCAATCACAGGAGGCCAATTGAAGCGCTAGCTTTCCGAACCATTATAATATTCCGCCCAAGAATTGCCGAAATCTCGCGTGTTTCGTCCTGTCTGACGCTGTGTGTATGCTCAGAGCATGTCTCATCGGCTAAGCAGCTCTAAACAGCTTATGGGGTTAGAAGATGAAGAACGCAGGACGAATGAACTCGAAAGAGTCCAAGAAAGTTATCGCTCTGAGAACATACAGAAGTTACAACAGGGTGCGTCATGTCTGTGAGATCAAGTCCCAAGACGACTCGACGCATTTTAACGGAATGAGAAGGTATTCACCCTAGCCATGCACAAGCGTAGGGACGCTGACAGCAGCATGAACTAATCAGCGGTCGAGATAAGCAAAATACATTGAGACTTAGTGGGCAAAAAATTTGTGCAGAAATCATCGACGGTGATTGCGAATCTAGGCGAATAGCCAAACGCTTCAAGAAAGCCGTTCGCTTTATTTAAGGAATAGTGCGCCGTAAGTTGGTTGCAGTGAGGATATCTAGGTTGCCTATGTTGGTTTCATCGAAACATTCTGCAGAGAACAGAGCCATTAACCAGCATGTCTGAAGCGGTTTTATAGGAGAGCAGCAGGCGGCATTTCGCGAAGAGCTACACAGTTCATGTTCGGTGAAGAATGTGCCCTTCAACATGCGCTGGTATAAACTTTGTGAAAGGCCTTCCATCAAAGTTCTACTCCTGTGATTTTCCGCCTCAGTGTGCATAAGCATACTGACGATTTCATCCGTCTCTTCTTGCATTCATGTATTTTCATGCTCTCATGTTTGTTGCGACTTTAGCTTCTTGTTTAGTGCATGACTGCTTCACTTCACACTTCACATAATTGTCACTGTTAACATTTTATTTGGCGATGTCTACACATGAAATAGCGGCAACGTTGTAGAAGGCATCGCGCAGTCAAGAACGGTTGTCTTAAAGTGCACACCTCCCATTTCAATCGATAACTCAATCCCATTCATGCATTCAGCCAAGCTTGACAACAGCATACGCGAATGAGCAGCGATGTTCATTCTCGGTGCTGCAACCGTTCGGTTTTTGCAGAGTCGCAACCACACAATGATTAATTTTGAGTGCCTACTTTGCACCAAAGTCGACGCAGCAAAGTTGCAGCTTTCGTCACCGCCAACGGTACCTCCCGGGAAGAAAAAAAAAAACGCGGTCGATGAGCGAAGCACTTCTGAGTTCTCTCCCCGCAGACCGCCTCAACGTTCATTCCACGTGCTCCACGCTTGGCAGCACCAACCGCACAACATGTCCACATCGGCGTATCCGCCGTTCCAGCTGACTCACCACAGCTGCTGTGGGAGCTAAAGCACTCGAACCCACGACCTTCGCTGTTAAGGCGAAGTGAAGGCACGGTTAATTAAGGCACTCTAACCCATGCCCTGTGATGTTAATAAATGAGTACTGACACAAAATTTCGAAGTCGAGTTAACATGTGAGATGGATTTATGTGGGCACACAGACATCGTCTACAAAATATCAATGGCGAATATAGTTTAGAAGACATTTAAAATCAATTTTAAATACCGCAAGAGCGCAGCACCTCGCTACATCGACATCAAGGATTGTAAACTGAGAAAACGCTGCGTCACGAGCTTGCACTGCAGTCAGGGCGGGCCCAGGGCCCGCACGCTCTCAAGTTCAAGAAATGGCCCACAGAGGGCAACAAAATCAACCATGCACCGCTGCTAATAAAACAAGCAAAGTAGAAGCACTCAAGGGATGCCCCAGTTAGTTTTAATATTCCCCGCTAGGGGCGCCATATTAAGCGCCACTTTTTCTTACAAACTTCTTCCTACAATTATCGAAGCATGTTTATTACATAAAAATAGGCCATAAAATTGTCATTGCTTATTAGATACTGTAATTTTCATTAGTAAGTTTACCTTTTTTTCTGTCATTATAAACGCAAATAGCGTTCAGGGCCGCTATTTTGTAGCGATGCCTTATGCCTTATTCTATGCTATTCTTATCATCCACCACACACGGCCGCCTGATCCCGTTGAAAATGTGGGCAGACCGTCGCTCTGACCACTGGCCAAGAGCGAAAAGCCTGAAAAAGCATAGAATCGGAAAAGGCATCGCTACGAATTACCGGCCCAGCATCATCGATCTTTCACGTGACCACTGGTCTGGATTTTAAATTTTTACCGGTATTTTTTAGTGCATGGCAGCACCGATTCATTCGTTCGTACACTTAGACTCGTTGCTTCTTTGTTCCTAAAACTAGTTTATTGCACTTTGATGTCTCCCGTTATTTAACCTGTAGTGAAGTGACGTGTTTGCAAGTGGACGTGTAAGCCCGAAAGCTACATTTCGGTCGTGAGCCATGCTTCTGCATCGAAACGAGAACCATATTCTGCGACTGAGGACAGCAGTACTGGTGAGTCATTTAATATTGCTGCCTGAATCCTTATGTAATAATGCTCTCATTAACTTACAGGCGGAGAGAAGTTAACGAACTAGATGCTGCATTACATATGGGCAGTCAGAATCCTCCGTTGCAGTTTCCAAAATAAACATTTAGTTGCCAATTCACAAAAGAGAAACCAATATCGGAACGCACGTCACATTTTTAATATCGTTGTAGCCGTAGCCATGCCGTTTTAGCCATAGCCAAATATATCAATGTACTTTTTTTTCGAGTCCGCTTGCAAGTTTGTTCGTCCACAAAACCGAATAACCCTTTGATAAACTGAAGCTAAAGTACTGAATTTAATGTATCAGTTTCATGCATGATAATTCGCCCATATTTCATACCTGTTCGTTCCAAATGTTCTTGCTGTTCAGTTTGGTTTACGTGAGGACATTTATTTTTGTAGTAGTGAAGCGGTGCATCACATTCACGCAGAAAAAGAATGCATATTTTCTAATAGCTTCATGTCTTTCATGCATTTGCTTGTGAAACCAGCAGTGTAATCTCTTTTAATGTATAAATTAGCGCACAAATGTTCTCATTTGTGACCTTAATAATACTTAAGCTGTTGACATGCATTGTAGTTAGGCAGACATCAATTTTATGGCGAGTGGCAATATTTATTTACCACGCTGCTAAGCACCCTAGAAAAACAGTGTACATTTGCATGTGTTCTGTAGTCACAAACCATTACAATGTATATGTCACACCTTTTTGTATTTTATATTGCAAAACTGTGCTTATTCAATTTCTGATGCAGCCAAAATTTCTGTTCCAGACATGCAATAATGAGGACGGCGCCAGTATAAAGCAACAAACTCCACGCACTAAAGAGAACTTGCTGCCTGCTACAACAAGGTCATTGTGAGGACTTTGGCTGTTACTACAAGGTAAACAACACCTGGTTCAGAAATAAACATGCTTGATATATGCTGTATTGGCTTGCTAGTCATGAGATACATGTAATTTGTTTGTAGCAGATGATATGAACGTTTGTTTGTATTTACAGTTCAGCATAATTGGTTCGAACATAAAAGAAATCACTACGTGACTTTGGATAATCTCTGCTGTATCTCATGTGTCACTGTTCTCCCTCAAGAGAGTCTGTGCCAAGCACATCTTGGTCATCACGAGAGCTCCCATCTACACCAACAGGAAGGGGCTAAAGCCGAATTCGCAAGGCTTTACACCATGAACTTGGCCACAACCTCCTATGAACACAACAATCAAACCCCGGCCCTCAGTCCCCAGCAGCTGCGAAGCAACTGACCACGGCGGCGGTCAGACCTGCGACGCAGCAGAGGGTGCTAAGAATCACTGGCTCCGGACAGGCCGCCATTGAAATATGAACCTGGCAACGTTTAACGCTAGAACGTTATCTAGTGAGGTGAGTCTAGCAGTGCTATTGGAGGAATTAAGAGGGCAGTAAATGGGATATAATAGGGCTCAGTGAAGTTAGGAGGCCGAAAGAAGCATATACAGTGCTAAATAGCGGACACGTCCTGTGCTACCGGGGCTTAGCGGATAGAAGAGAACTAGGAGTCGGATTCCTGATTAATAAGAATATAGCTGGTAACATACAGGAATTCTATAGCATTAACGAGAGGGTGGCAGGTCTTGTTGTGAAACTTAATAAGAGGTACAAAATGAAGATTGTACAGGTCTACGCCCCTACATCCAGTCATGATGACCAGGAAGTCGAAAGCTTCTATGAAGACGTGGAATCGGCGGTGGGGAGAGTGAAAACTAAATACACTATACTAATGGGCGACTTTAATGCCAAGGTAGGCAAGAAGCAGGCTGGAGACAAGGCAGTGGGGGAATATGGCATAGGCACTAGGAATAGCAGGGGAGAGTTATTAGTAGAGTTTGCGGAACAGAATAATATGAGGATAATGAATACCTTCTTCCGCAAGCGGGATAGCCGAAAGTGGACGTGGAGGAGCCCGAACGGCGAGACTAGAAATGAAATAGACTTCATACTCTGCGCTAACCCTGGCATCGTACAAGATGTGGACGTGCTCGGCAAGGTGCGCAGCAGTGACCACAGGATGGTAAGAACTCGAATTAGCCTAGACCTGAGGAGGGAACGGAAGAAACTGGTACATAAGAAGGCGATCAATGAGTTAGCGGTAAGAGGGAAAATAGAGGAATTCCAGATCAAGCTACAGAACAGGTATTCAGCTTTAACTCAGGAAGAGGACCTTAGTGTTGAAGCAATGAACGACAATCTTGTGGGCATCATTAAGGAGTGTGCAATGGAAGTCGGTGGTAACTCCGTTAGGCAGGATACCAGCAAACTATCGCAGGAGACGAAAGATCTGATCAAGAAACGCCAATGTATGAAAGCATCTAACCCTACAGCTAGAATAGAACTGGCAGAACTTTCTAAGTTAATCAACAAGCGTAAGACAGCTGACATAAGGAAGTATAATATGGATAGAATTGAACATGCTCTCAGGAGCGGAGGAAGCCTAAAAACAGTGAAGAAGAAACTAGAAATTGGCAAGAATCAGATGTATGCGCTAAGAGACAAAGCCGGAAATATCATTACTAATATGGATGAGATAGTTCAAGTGGCTGAGGAGTTCTATAGAGATTTATACAGTACCAGTGACACCCACGACGATAATGGAAGAGAAAATAGTCTAGAGGAATTCGAAATCCCGAAGGTAACGCCAGAAGAAGTAAAGAAAGCCTTAGGAGATATGCAAAGGGGGAAGGCAGCTGGGGAGGATCAGGTAACAGCAGATTTGTTGAAGGATGGTGGACAGATTGTTCTAGAGAAACTGGCCACCCTGTATACGCAATGCCTCATGACTTCGAGCGTACCGGAATCTTGGAAGAACGCTAACATAATCCTAATCCATAAGAAAGGGGACGCCAAAGACTTGAAAAATTATAGACCGATCAGCTTACTGTCCGTTGCCTACAAAGTATTTACTAAGGTAATTGCAAATAGAATCAGGAACACCTTAGACTTCTGTCAACCAAAGGACCAGGCAGGATTCCGTAAAGGCTACTCAACAATAGACCATATTCACACTATCAATCAAGTGATAGAGAAATGTGCAGAATATAACCAACCCTTATATATAGCTTTCATTGATTACGAGAAAGCGTTTGATTCAGTCGAAACCTCAGCAGTCATGGAGGCATTACGGAATCAGGGTGTAGATGAGCCATATGTAAAAATACTGGAAGATATCTATAGCGGCTCCACAGCCACCGTAGTCCTCCATAAAGCAAGCAACAAAATCTCAATAAAGAAAGGCGTCAGGCAGGGAGATACGATATCTCCAATGCTATTCACAGCGTGTTTACAGGAGGTATTCAGAGACCTGGATTGGGAAGAATTGGGGATAAAAGTTAATGGAGAATACCTTAGTAACTTGCGATTCGCTGATGATATTGCCTTGCTTAGTAACTCAGGGGACCAATTGCAATGCATGCTCACTGACCTGGAGAGGCAAAGCAGAAGAGTGGGTCTAAAAATTAATATGCAGAAAACTAAAGTAATGCTTAACAGTCTCGGGAGAGAACAGCAATTTACAATAGGCAGCGAGGCACTGGAAGTCGTAAGGGAATACATCTACTTAGGGCAGGTAATGACGGCGGATCCGGATCATGAGACGGAAATAATCAGAAGAATAAGAATGGGCTGGAGTGTGTTTGGCAGGCATTCCCAAATCATGAACAGCAGGTTGCCGTTATCCCTCAAGAGAAAAGTATATAATAGCTGTGTCTTACCAGTACTCACCTACGGGGCAGAAACCTGGAGGCTTACGAAAAAGGTTCTACTCAAATTGAGGACGACACAACGAGCTATGGAAAGAAGAATGATAGGTGTAACGTTAAGGGATAAGAAAAGAGCAGATTGGGTGAGGGAACAAACGCGAGTTAAAGACATCTTAGTTGAAATCAAGAAAAAGAAATGGGCATGGGCAGGACATGTAATGAGGAGGGAAGATAACCGATGGTCATTAAGGGTTACGGACTGGATCCCAAGGGAAGGGAAGCGTAGCAGGGGGCGGCAGAAAGTTAGGTGGGCGGATGAGATTAAGAAGTTTGCAGGGACGGCATGGCCACAATTAGTACATGACCGGGGTTGTTGGAGAAGTATGGGAGAGGCCTTTGCCCTGCAGTGGGCGTAACCAGGCTGATGATGATGATGATGACACCACGAACAAAGAAGTCGTTCCAGAAGTATTCGGATGAGACATCACGTCTACAGATGACTGTGGCAAGAGTGAAAAGAGCCTCTGCCATCATTCGACCAGCTGGGATATTGGCCGAGTCATCCAGGCACCTCGACAACAAAAATTGTGCGTCTTCAGATGCACCTGCAGCCTCTGAACAAGCACAGACAACGCTGGCCAAAAGAGTCCTGTCAGCTTGCCCTTCCTTGATGAGCTTCCTGGCCTTGTCAAATACCGTTTATGCCAAGTATAAGTTTTTTTCAATGAATGCAAGCTTTTTCATTCCATGTGCTTGTTAAAGATCATTCCTCTTCCTGATCCAAACATTAAAGGTCAACCAATTCTTTGCTCATACTTAATACCAGTCACTATCTAATAGTCTAACATATGTGTAGCAGTATTTTTTAGTGTACGTTGCCATGTGCAATTCCTCTCCTGAAATAGCTGATGCGGCAATGGCGTGTGTCTTGCATTAACATTTTGCACTGTGTGCTATGTAGCATTATACTTTACTTAATGTTTTTGGCTTTCAGTGCTTGCAAGGTAATGTGGCTGCTTTCTTGAATGCAAGCTTTCTCTTTCTCATATTTAATTCCTAGTCTCGTTCAGAATTGCTATTCTTGCTCGACAGCCTATGTTTTTGCGCAAGCTACATTGAAGTGATCTATTGCAGAATCTTGTTTCGCTGCTGTACGACTTGGTACTCGTCACCGTGTTACGTTTCTCGTATCTGGGAGCCTGGTCAGTTGCATTGGGAAACAGTTTCTCGAGGCAAGCACCTGCTCCTGCAGTCCGCACAGCGACATAGACTCCGAATTTACACGCACCGTGATTGGTGCTCCCCCTTCCATCCTTTCCTGCTGCTGCCGTGTGCAAATTTTACTTCTGGCCTTCCTCGGCCATGATTTGGCGTCAACGGAGACTATCATACATGATTACATGGTCCGAAGTGTATGAAGTTGATATCCACATATGTGGAAAGGCCTGCAAAAGTGGCTGCAATATGGTGATGCCCACAATATCGACCATGCCCATATTTAGAGAATGTGGGGAACCAAGCGTGATTACACATTAGTGACATGCGAAATAACAAAAAGAAACGTTCAGGTTGGAAAGGAGGTAACGCTGAAATGCTGGGTACTTCGTGTCACTAAGTTGGCTATGGCAGCAGATGCTTGCGTCCCCTGATTGCTTTGCAATGCAAGTTGCTCATCTTCAGTGGCGAGTCTCAGTTCAAACAGGTAGGACACACTGTTCAATCTGCTTGCGCTGCCGGTTGTTGCTTGTTACTAGACTACCATGTGCAATGAAGGCAAGCACTATGCCTGCAGTCGGACAGGTGAATGTGCCGTAAGCGACCCGTGTGCGTGTATGCTCACTGTTGTCATGTGTATCATAGCCAATGTATAGTGTATAGTGCCAATGCATTATGTTAGAGGTATGCTGAAGTGATTTGATTCCATAGCCTTATTTCAATACTGCACCACTTGGTCATGGTTGCCGTGTTACATTTCTCGGATGTGGTGACCTGGTCAGTTGCATTTGGCAACAGCTTCTCAAAGTAAGCATTTGCTCCTGCAGTCCGCACGGCGACATAGACTCCCTGTTTACACGCACCATGATTGATGCTCCCCATTCTGTCCTTTCCTGCTGCAGCTGTGTGCAAATTTTGCTCGTGGCTTTCCTCGGCTACGATTTGGCGACAACGGAGGCTATCATACGTGATTACATGGTCTGAAGCATATGAGGTTGATATCCACATGGGTGGAAAGGCCTGCAAAATGGCGATTCCAACAAAACAGACCATGTCGATATTGAGAGCAGGTGGTGCACCAAGTGTGAGCAACACATTAGAGGCTACCGAAAGAACAAAAGTAAATGTGCAGGTTGGGAAGGAGGTAACGCTAAAATGCCAGGTAGTTCATATTGCTGAGTTGGCTATGGCAGCAGATGCGTGCATCACCCAACTGATTCGCAATGCAACTTACAGCGACTGTCGATGCAAACGGGTGGGACAGTGTCCAATCTGCTTGCGCCACTGGTTGTCACTATTTACTAGACCGCCATGTGTGACGAAGGCAAGCACTGTGCCTCAAGTCGGATAGCTGAATGTTCTGTAAGCGACCCATAGTGCGTGAATGCTCACTGATGATGATGATGTTTGATGTTTAATGGCGCAAGGGCCAAGTGTGGCCAAAGAGCGCCATGCTAATATTTATGAGTTCGCAGTGGACAGATGGGTTCTGTGATCTTAATGTGCCGTGGCTGTAAAGGGGCCTAAAAGAGTTGATGCAAATTCCATAAAATGTACGAGTAATAAAATTATGGGAATGACTATTGACGTGTACTATGAACATTACAAGGCCTTGAGAAAGAATGATGCAATATATAAGATACGTGAGATGCTAAAAATGTCTGGAGCACTTCTGCCTCATCAGAGCCCTTGAAAGCCAAGAACCTAGAGGCATGTGCTATACAAAGAACACTATCGTAGATGTATCCTCTGGAAAGAGGATGCACTACAGAATAATTGGGCTTGTTACGTGTAGCACAACATCTTTCAAGTAAGCGAGGACTGCTTTGGTCTTAAATATTGGTTCTACACCAAGAAACATGGCCGGATGCAGAGGGACGTGATGGCTGTATACAAAAGGAAAATGTTTCCTCCTGTCTCTTTCAGCTTCCCGGCACTCCAGGAAGACGTGGAGGACCGAAAGCTTGTCGCCGCATCTACCACAGGTTGGAGGCTCATTACCGGTCAGGAGAAAGTTATGAGTGCCGAACGTGTGTCCTATTCTTAGTCTAGTGAACAGGACGTCTGTTCTTCGTGTTTTCGTTGTTGGGTGCCAGAAAGCTAACTTAGGCTTAATTACGTGAAGCTTATTACTCGTTCCTGCATCCCACAAGCGTTGCCAGTGGCGTCGCAGTTTGTTTCTGAGGAAAGGCTTCATGTCTGTGGCAGGGACTGCAGCAGAATGAGTACCCTGCGATGCTATTGATTTGGCCATCTCGTCAGCAAGCACATTTCCCTCGATTCCTCTATGGCCAGGAACCCAGCATATTACTACATGTCTATGTGATGAGTAGATGTTACATAAGTGTGTGTAGAGTTCATTGAAGACAGGATTTGTATGCTTTTGTAAAGAAATGAGTGCTTTTACAAGACTTAACGAGTCTGTAAATATTATTGCTCTGTCAAGTTTCATTGTCTTTACATGTTTTACTGCAGACAGTACTGCATAGGCTTCTGCAGTGAAGATACTTGTTAGGGGGTTCAACACATCAGATTCAGAAAGAGAGGGACCAACAGCAGCGTAGGATACGCCAGCATGGGATTTCGACGCGTCTGTGTAAAATTCGTAGCAGCAGTACAGTCGCCGACCGTTTATTCGGACCTCACGGGGACTGAGGAAATGTCCGAATAAACAGGTGTCCGAAAAAGCAGATTAAGAAAAAAAAAATGAAATCCTTTATTTCCACGCACTTATTCAGGCTCGGCAGTAGGCTTGAAGAAATCGTGAATGCGCCGTTGCACGCTGTTCCATTTACGCGCAATCAGATAAGCCTGAATCTCGGAGAGGGTTGTACGGTCATTATAGGCGGCTGAAAGCACAGTCACTGTTTGTGCACGCTCCGCTTGCGACGGCAGCATAGCACATGGTGCATCATCTTCCGACTCGGAGTCATCGTCTGGCGGTGCAGCAGAAACCTGATGAATGATCTCGCCGTCGTCGAGTTCTGCGCTTGTCAGTACAGCAGTGTCAGCACCTGTGAAACTGTCAAATGAGACGGTGTCCGGAATCACAATACAACCACTGCGCAGGTCTCGGCAGAACATTTTCTGCGTCAGTAGGGAGCACATCGGAAGGCGACAAATCTTAGGCCTCCCGGCACCCACTTGCCGGCATTCCCCAGCGAAGTCCGCGCGGGCACTGTCGGCGCCATTAGACACTTGACGGGATGTTTCCGTACGCCGTGTTGGATCACCGAAACCTCGACACAGCACACAAAGCAAACACTACCGTGCCGACACCTGTCGCACGAACGAAAAACGTGGCCTGCTCGCAGCGTCGTGCGCAAACATGTGCACGAAGAAACAAATCAGCTTCTCGATTGTCTTGACATGGCTTACTAAGCTGAAACCAGAACTGCTGTAGAGCCACTCTAGCGAATCAGGCAGAAACGATGATTATGAGCGGGGATTTCCAGTAGCGCCACTTCGTGGGGTGGCAAGGAAGCTCTGTTCAAAACAAAAATGGCGTTCAGCAAGTCGAACTATGCGCAGGTCATAGTCTGTGCATGATGCTCTCGATCGAGTTGGCTCAAGGAATGTCCGAAAAATCAGACGAGAGGTTGCAACGGGTCCGAACTTTCGGCAGTTGTTATACATTATGGTCTATGGGGAGAATGGCGGTGCCGCGAAGCTGACCGAATAATCGGCCATGTCCGAATTTTTGGAGTCTGGAAAATCGGTCGGCGACTGTACTTCGATTGAAGCTCTCGGAAAAGCATAGCAATTTCAAGCTCAGGAGCGTACTTCGAGACCTCTACAAAGAATGTGTCACATTCTATCTCCTGCCACTCCCAGGGTGGTAATAGATTAGCAGGAGCCATTAGGCGATGTTCGAGTATCGGGGCATCCATTTCTTCACTAAGTCCTCTTACATGCAGTGACAAAGGAAGCCTCATGGAAGGTATGTTACGGAAAAGTGTTTCACAAGTCAGGTTGTTTACTGTCCTGAAACACGGATGTTCCTTATTAGAGCGCACTTTAAGAAAGTAGGTGAAGCTGATGTATGTTCTCTGAAAATGGAGTGACTACTCATCTGACTCTACGTATAGGCTTTTGACAGGGCTTGTTCTAAAGGCGCCAGTGGCCAGGTGGATACCCAGGTGGTGGACAGGGTCTAATGTTGAATTCCAATGGCGGAGTCGGAGCAGCCGACGGACTCCGCGAGCGAGCACTCGACTCTGGCGCAGAGCAACGCCTCCAGATCCGCGAGTGGAACACAACCTGCGCCGCCGGAGCAAGGCGGAAGCGGAACTTCTATCGCCGAGTTACCCAGGATGCCTTGCGTGTTGTCATTTCCTTCCGCTGTTTGCTCCCAGCACCACCGCACCGGTCGCTTGTCTCGTCAGCGCGGTTCACCTGTTGTTTTTTTAAAAGTGCGGAATGGATATCTCGCCAAGCGTGCATCAGCTTTTGCTTCCTCGCGAGTTGTGACCGGTGGCGCCTCCCAGCAGACAAACGTGGTAAAGGAAATACGTCACGCAGAGTTCCGGTCCACTCCGCCGATCTTGGCGGAGCATCTTTTTCTGCTCCCCAAAGTGACTCCCGCCCTGAATCCACTCCGACTCTCTCATTGGAACACCTTACTCCCACCCTCACTCTGTCATTGGAACAAACTTGCTCCGAAACGAGCAGAAAAACTTGCTCCGACTCCGCCATTGGAATTCAACATAACATTTTTAGCGCGCTCGGGGTGGCAGAGTGGTAAACCACGGCACCATAGTCCAGTCGTGATCGAACTAGGTTCCTGTACAGATTGAATAAACATTTTCTGTCGCTACCCCATGTTGTGTGGGATAGGATTTTAAGTAAGTTCATTGTTTTAAGACATTTTGCTATAAGATATTTTGTGTGGGACGAATGTGAGCCTGGAGTCAAGTATAACACCTAAGAATTTGTGTTCCTTGTTCACGGGTATTCGTTGCTCATGTACTTCAACAGTGGGATCTGCAGCAAGCCCTTTTTTCCTGGTGAAAAGAGTGCAAGAGCTTTTGTTGGGGTTCACTTTGAACCCGTTTTTGTCTGCCCACTTTGAGACTTTGTTCAAGCACTGTTGTACCTGCCTCTCACAGACTGTTAGGTTGCAGGATTTGAAACCTACTTGTATGTCGTCTACATAGACGGAATAAAAAATAGATGGGGTAATGTTTTACGAAGCGTGTTCATTTTAACTACAAAGAGCGTGCAGCTCAGTACGCCTCCCTGGGGTACCCCAGTTTCTTGTATGAATGCTCGCAACAGCACATTACCTATTTTCACCCAGAATGTACGGTTTTGCAGGTAGCTTTCTATAATGTTTAACATAGTGCCGCGGATGCCCAGCGTCGATAGGTCACGCAGGATACCGTAGCGCCAGGTTGTATCGTACACCTTCTCCATGTCGAGAAACACGGATAAGAAGGACTGTTTATGCATGAAGGCATCGCGAATGACGGAATAAAAAATAGATGGGGGTAATGTTTTACGAAGCGTGTTCATTTTAACTACAAAGAGCGTGCAGCTCAGTACGCCTCCCTGGGGTACCCCAGTTTCTTGTATGAATGCTCGCGACAGCACATTACCTATTTTCACCCGGAATGTACGGTTTTGCAGGTAGCTTTCTATAATGTTTAACATAGTGCCGCGGATGCCCAGCGTCGATAGGTCACGCAGGATACCGTAGCGCCAGGTTGTATCGTACACCTTCTCCATGTCGAGAAACACGGATAAGAAGGACTGTTTATGCATGAAGGCATCGCGAATGTTTGCTTCTATGAGCACTAGATGGTCGGTTGTAGATCGTCCTACCCTAAAACCACACTGATACGGATCAAGAGACTTATTTAATTCAAGAAAGTGTAAAAGTCGACGGTTTATCATTTTTTCAAGAAGTTTGTATATACAACTTGTGAGGGCAATCGGGCGATAACTTGTTACTAATGTGGGGTCTTTGCCCTGTTTAAGAATTGGAACAACCAACGCTTCTTTCCATGCAGTAGGGAGGTATCCCGCAGCCCATATTGTGTTAAAAAGTGCTAGCAGAGTAATTTGAGTATCACTGGGGAGGTGTTCAATCATGTCGCACATGATCCTGTCTGGTCCAGGTGGGGAGCTCTGACATGCAGTCAGGGAGGCTCTCAACTCGGCCATGTTAAAAGGCGCGTTGAAGGGTTCGTTCTGTCTGCATTTGCGGTCGATAGCCTTGTGTTCTGCTACTTGTTTGTGTTTTAGAAACGCCTTGGAGTAATGGTTAGAACTGGAAACGTGTTGGAAGTGTTAGCCAAGGGCGTCAGCTTGGTCTTCCAAGAGGTTTGCTTCACAGTTTACTAGGGGCAACGGATGAATTTCTTGCCCCTTAAGCCTTTTCAGCCCATCCCATACTTTAGATTTTTGAGTACACGAATTTATACCAGAGAGAAACCTCTGCCAGCTTGCCCCCATTGCCAGTCGTCGTGTCCTTCTTCCCTGTGATTTAACCTGTTTAAATTCTATAAGATTTTCCGCTGCAGGACATTCACGTAGTTTGCTCCAAGCTTTGTTTTGTCTCTTCTTCACCTCTACAATCGTCATTCCACCAGGGGACCCGTCTTTTGGATGAAGTGCCTCTTGTTTGAGGAATGAACTTTTCAGCGGCGTCAATGATAAAAGCGGTGAAGTATGAAACAGCATGATCTATAGTAAAATTATCTATAAAATCTCGTGATATGTGGGTGGATTCCCTAAAACATTCCCAGTCCGCTGAGGCCAGTTTCCAGCGAGGGAAGTTTGGATGCAAGTCCTGTTTGTTTACGGAGTTCAGCGTTACTGGGAAGTGATCACTTCCGAATGGGTTTTTAATTACATGCCATTCTAAATCAGGAAAGATGGAAGCGGATCCGATCGCCAGGTCTATTGATGAGTACGAGTTATGATGTGGATTATAATATGTTGGTTCTTTCTTATTAAAGGAGTTGAGACACCAAATTTTGAGGCTATAAAAAGCATGTTGTAGGCTGCTTCCGTATGCAAGGACACCCAGAACGAGGTATTGGACGCTGCAAACATTTCAAAATAATTTTAATTGAGCTCCAAAGAGTCATTAAAAACTCCTTCTCGTAGTCGAGACCCATCGCTAGCGCGGCAGTTACTACGTCACAGAGGAGGAACGAAAATATTGACGTCATAGCACACCAGCACAAAAACCTGACGTATGATGAGTAGCGATGAAATGCCGATTACGGAGCCTGCTGAGCCGAGCAACCGAGCATAGCCTCCACTACGACCGAGCTACAGGCATATAGAAATCCTTTCTTAATGCAAAGAAGGGGTAAGGCGTGCAGACACGGACACAAGAGCAGAGAAGTGGACAACACGAACGCCGCACGCCGGCCCGCGAACGGCAAACTGCGTGCGGCGAGTTGTCGTGCGGACGGGCCTTTACACGTTTGAGTGTAACATTAGCCGGCCGACTATGAAAGGAACCAGGATATGCGGCATTCGTGTTGTCCGCTTCTCTCCTCACATAGTCGCATAGTTCGGCAGCTCGGAGTGGTCTCTCGTTCGCTTGGCCTTTCTCAATCTGAGGGCCCGTCCACGGTACCGGCACGGAAACTCGCCGCACGCCGTCTGCCGTTCGCGCGCGCCCGTGCGACGGTGGTTTTGCTCGCGAACGGCGAGATTTCCTTGCCGTAGAGCGGACGGGTCCGGGACCCATTTGTGCGGCGGCCGTACGGCGAAGCGGCCAATGAGCGACCGAGGAGTGGTCACTCTGGCACCGACGGCAGCTTCACCGCTTCTGATCGTTCGGCGCCGCCGATATCGTCGCTAGGCCTTTTCCGGTTCACTTCAAAGCTAAAGCTTACGGCGCTTCGGAATGAATCACCGACTCTCACATGCCGCAATATTTTCTTACCGTTGTTGTCGCTCTTCGCAATAATTATAATAATCACGACATGCACTTCGAATCGCCAGTGGTTGACCCCTGCTGGCAGAGCACGCGTATGCGCGAGCAGACGACGCAGCATAGTTTTACGTCACTATTTTTTGTGGGCCACGTGACCAAGCCATGTTGCGTTTCCTCCTCTGTGACGTCATAGCATCCCCCGGAGCCCAGAAACCGAAACCGAAATCGCTCGGTATAATAATGCTATTATTAAATTATTTATCGGATATATATGAATCCCGCTGTGTGTATCGTGCTCCCTGAAGCATGACGCAACGTTTGAATCAACAAACGCATGAACGAAAATTTTGATGTCTCCACACCTTTAAAGAGACAGGCACCGGTGGTTAAAAGGAAATTTTCAATAAGTCGACCTCTCGCGTCGCATCGCGAGTCTCCCCACATTGTGTTATGTGCGTTAAAATCTCCCACGAGTATGTAAGGCTCGGGGAGCTGGTCAATAAGCTTATAAAAGTCTGTTTTTTCGAGACGCTGGTTTGGCGGTGCATAAATGGAACACACTGTTACTACTTTATGAAATAGAAAGGCCCGAACTGACACTGCCTCGAGGGGCGTGTTAAGGGTGACGGGTCGGCAAGCTACTGCCTTGTCGGCTATTATCGCTGCCGGAGGCATTAGCCTCCTCACGGTCTTTGCGGAAGATGGTGTAGTTTCGAAGAAAATTTGTATTGGTAGGTGTGAGGTGTGTCTCTTGAACACACAGCAGTTTCGGATTATGTTTGTGTATTATTTCTCTAATATCGTCGAGGTTATGTAGAAGTCCTCGTACATTCCACTGTAGTATTTGTGTTTCCATATTGATAAATGTGTTTGGTGCTGTGTGTTTAAGAAACGGATTAGTTCACGGGTGCTTTGAAGGCGCCGTGACGGGAGTTTTATCTCTTTTGGAGCGGTCGAGAGTGCCTCGCCGCTCCTTAGGCGCTGGTGGCGCCGTGTGGCTGGTGGTTGTGTCCATCGCCTCGTGCGAGGCGCTGGACACGCGCTCTTCCGAGCGCTTTGTTTGGCGTGAAGGCATCGGCACGTTGGACGAGGCCTTCGAGGTCACCTGCCCGGAGGTAGATGGCCCCGTCTGCTGGGTTGGCATAGCAGCGCTAGCTGCATCCGCCGGGGGGGGGGGGGGGGGGGGATGGCGTGACTGCCGCCTCACTGGGTGTGGGTCGGACAGCCGCCGGAGACCGTTGTGGCACTGCCCCCTGACGCGCCACTTCGGCAAATGTGTTTTTGGGCAGGTAAGATACCCGCCTGCGTGCCTCCTTGAAAGTTATGTTTTACTTTACTTTGATCGTGACTATTTCTTTCTCCTTCTTCCAGGATGGGCACGACCGCGAGTATGCGGCGTGCTCCCCTTCACAGTTTACACAATGGAGAGTGTTCTCGCAAGTTTCAGAAGTATGTTCGTGGGCACTGCACTTCGCACAGGTTTGACGGCCTCAGCAGCTCTGCGAACTGTGGCCGAAACGACATTTGAAACATCTGAGGGGATTTGGCACATATGGCCTAACACGGAGCTTGATGTACCCGGCCTCTACAGACTCGGGCAGAATACTTGAGCCGAATGTGAGTATAAGGTGTTTGGCCTTGATTTCTTTGCTGTCACGCCTGATCTTAATTCTTTTAACATTGATAACATTCTGGTCACTGAAGCCCTCCAAGAGTTCATCATCAGTGAGCTCCAGCAAGTCATCGTCCGAGACAGCATCGCGGCTGGTGTTCATTGTACGGTGCGGGGTTGCAATTACTTGGGTTTCCCCAAATGACACTAGTTTTGTCAATTTCTCATATTGTTTCTGATCGCAGAGCTCCAAGAGGAGATCACCACTTTCCATCCTCGACGCCTTATAACCTAAACCAAAGACTTCAGTCAATGTCTTAGAAACAAGGAATGGCGAGATAGTTCGCACTGGTTTAGCTGGCTTTTCAGAGTGGATCACGTGAAAACGAGGGAAAGATTCTTTTTGCCGACCAAAAAACTGGAATACTTCATCGGTCACCCTCTTTTCTGAGGGCGATCAAGAAGCGGAGGGAACGAGGTTGCCATAAAGGAATTGAATTTTCGGCAATAACGCGAGCCACCCACCGTGGAGTCCTACAAGGGGACGCTACAGGGACTGTAAGAACAGGTCCTGTAAATGCCAGCTGTACGTCATCACTATAACCAAATATGAAATAACCTAGGTTCGCTATTCACACAAGGTTAACCCTTGCTGCCTGGAAAAATTGGAAGTAAAGGGAAGCCAGGAGAAGACAGGAAAGGTGGAAAGTGATTGAAAGGCGAAGGCTAGAGGGAGAGAGAGAGACAGGAAAAGGCAACTGCCGATTTCCCCCGGGTGGGTCAGTCCCGGGGGTGCCGTCTATGTGAAGCAGAGGCCAAAGAGATGTGTTGCCTCCGCCGGGGGGCCTTAAAGGTCCAAACACCCGGCATCGGCTCAACCTCCAGGATCCCCCTTTCCCCAGACACGGCTAAGCCGCGCACGGCTACACGCGGGAGGGTCCAACCCTCCGTGTGCTCGGGTACGTGGTGTCACAACAAACCAAATGCCTGCTGACGCAGACGCCCCTGCGGGGGTGAATGCTCACTGTTGTCATGTGGATCTTAGCCAACGTACAGTGTATTGTCTGAACCTTATGTGGTGATCAATGCAGAGTCTCATTTGGTCATGGTTGCCGTGTTATGTTTCTTGGATATGGCGACCTGGTCAGCTGCATTGGGCAGCAGTCTCGCGAGGTAACCATTTGCTCTTGCAGTCCACGCAGTGACAATGACTGCCAATTTACACACACCATAACTTGTGCTCCCCGTTCGACCTTTCATGCCGCAGCAGTGGGCAAATTATGCTTGTGGGCCTTCATCAGACGTGATGTGGCGTGAACGGAGACCAGCATACGTGATTACATGATCCAAAGTGTATGAAGTTGATAGCCACATGGGTGGAAAGGCCTCTGCAAAAGTGGCTGCAAAATGGTGAAGCCTACAGAACCGACTATGCCCATATTGAGAATGTGAGGTACCAAGTGTGAGTTACACATTAGCGGCACAGGAAAGAAGGAAAAGTAATGTGCAGGTTGATAAGTAGGTAACGCTAAAATGCCGGGTAGCCCATGCCGCTCTGTTGGCTGCGGCAGCAGATTCCTGCGTCACCTGATTGCTTCGCAATGCAAGTTATGGCAACTGTCAATGCAAATAGGTGGGGCACTGTCCAATTTGCTTGTGCTGCTGATTGTCACTTGTTACCAGACCGCCATGTGCGACGACGTAAGTGAGCCTCCCAGCGCATATCGAGATGCAAATTTGATTTCTGCTCTTGTACGAGAAGGTGCACTGCTTTTCTTCTGCCAATAAAGTGGCACGTCCTGTTCACTCCCTTGTGGGTTGTTTGTATGGGCCTCAGTAGAGGCTCTTTTGTCTCCTGGCAATTAGAATGCACCAGCTACGCAGCAGCCTAGGCAATGAGGCATGCCGCATAGGAAGCAGGGCTATAGCACGGCGCATATCAGCGCACCAGCGGAAAACAGCCATATTCTATTTTGCTCGAGGGCATATATAGACAAATAGAACATGCGCAGAATGCAGCAACCAAGAAGACTCATCAGCCTAGCGGTGCAACCAATTATCGAAAAAATCCATCTCTGACTGAAACAACCTAATGGAAGTGTCACTAACGCAGTCTTGACCTTTCTTTTTTATATATGTGATATGCCTCCATCAGTTCGCGTGCAGTCTGGTCCTGGTCCCCAGAATCCCGTTATCCTGTGTCCCCGCAACCGCTGTTGTATAGTAGTGGCGTTTCCTTGCCTTCTCACATCACCTCCCGCTCTCTTGTATGGGAACCACCTCTTCTCCTCCCTCCCCTTCTTCTCCTCTCTACAGTTCTATCTGTGTACCCTCTGGCCTTGCACGTTAGTAGAAAGGGAAGGAATGGAAGGGATGGAAGGTAGGAGCCGTCCCCTTTGAAACAGGGTGATGGCAATTGCCACCATGCTAAGCATTTTATTTTTGTTTAACTGTGTTGTAAGTTATTAAGATTCACTATTTTCTTTAAATACGTCTTCCTACACTTTTAACCTTATGTCACCTCTCTGCTTTTGAGCCACCAATCCTCCAATCGCTTTTTGCTGATTTCCACCGCATATTTATTTACATGACTATTGTTATCTCTGAACCCTAGGGCCTCAGGAAGCGTGACTGTGCCCGCATCGACATCAGGATGGATACCAACACATTATAGTATGACGTGTTCTATTGTTTATACAGATTTACCACACACAGTACATGTGTCTTCATTAAATTTCTTTTTATAGCTCCGCGTTCTAAGACATTCTGACCTAACTTCAAAGAGTAGGGCACTGCTTCTTGAGTTATCATAAAACGCTTCCTCCCTGATCTGCTATTTCCAGCATCGATATATTTCAACACTATGCTTCTTTTCCATTGAATTTATCCAATTTTTACTTTCCACATTTTTAACCTGTCGTTGAATGCTCAGTCTTTCTCCGTCCTCGTGTCTGGCATACTTACTGGTTAGCTTCCTAATTCTTTTCTGCCATTGTGAGTCAACACTCTTTCTGTATAGGTATTTAAATACCTTAGCTGCCCACCTGTTATCGTCCAATTTCCTCAGGCATTTTTCATATAGGATTTTACTCTGAGCTTCCCGTGCTTTGAATGGTGCCCAGCCCATATCCCCCTGTACTGCTTCGTTTGTGGTTTTCCCATGGGCACCTAGTGCTAATCTTCCAACAGCTCTCTGATTTACTTCTAGTCTCGACTGAACTTCTGCCCTTAAGCACAGGACCGCATTCCCGAAAGTAAGCCCCGGCACCATTACTCCCTTCCAAATACCTCTCAGTACCTCATGCATGTTGTACCCCCACAATGCCCTATGTTTCATTATCCCGGCATCTCTTCACTCTTTTGCTATGAGAGACTGTGCGTGCTTTTCCGCGTACCTCTGCCCTTTGTTTATCCATACTCCAAGATATTTGTATTCAGCCACTCAGGGCATTTCATGGCCTTGTATTGTATTGACCATATTGCTACACAGTGGCGCCATCTATGGGCAGTTGGCATGCTAGCTTGGGCGAGCGCCCCTTCTTGCATGGCAGGTATACGTTCAGCGGTAGTTTCTGGCGTTTCTTCTTGCTTTCGTGCGGTCTATTTAGTATGGCGTGCACCTTCTACGTGGTATCGGTTCTGTGATACATGCTCAAGTGATTTAAGTCGGTATGGCCGAAGTTTCTGCTGGCGTTGAGGCGAACGGTGCACGCAGCGTGATGTGCGCGTGAATGTTTGAGCCTACAATCAGCCTCGGAGATCAATTCTGTATTTCTGAATGTTCCATTCATTAATGTGACCTTATTGCAGTATTATCCTCTAGTTCTAAGCTGCGGTTTAGGAGGAACAAAACGTAGGCGACGATAGTAACAGCGTGGGTACCATTCTGCTACGATAGGAGCTGTGCTGTTATAGCTTCACAAGCGTTCAAACTGTTAGCTGAAGATTACATTGTGTTACTTACTACTTGGTTCGGTGGACGAGGTTTCCACCCATGAATAAAATAGTTTTGGTTAGTAAAAACGGTATACCTTACAGTGTGAACAATACTTTCAGGTTCTGGATTACAGATATTTTTGTTCCATACAGCGCGTGCTTCAAGCATGCGGCATCAAAGTTTATGTATCTATAAACATTGTGCGGCGTGACTACGCGAGCTCGTACTGCGGCATTAGCACATTTTCTCCTTTTTCGAGAAAGAGTATCATAACCGATTTTTTTTTTTTCGATTGTGTTCGTTACATTCTCTACTAAGCACTCAGACGTATTATGGAAATTTTCTCCTTAAAAATAGCCATCACATTCCTTTTATGCAATCCCTCGAAAATATTATGGCTTTACGGGACAAAAAGGCAATGCCGAAACACATAGCTTACATATGTATCATGCTGGTTCACCAACTGCAGCGATCGCTGTGTTGAGCAGCGCCATCGGCCTCATGCAGAAGGACTAGTGTAGACATATAGTGATTTAAGGCCTACTAGATTTGAAATGCACGAGAATGATGCCGGCGTATAACAAATATTTCATAGCGCCTGCCGCTTAGATGTTTCGTGGTTGCGTTAGGTTGGCCGTACACAAGCATGCACTCTTATGTTTTAGTCCCTACTCCAAGCGATCGGATAGTGAGCAGATTTACCATTTCATGCTGGCAACACAGAGACACCAGTTCTCATTGTTGAATTAAAACTGATATATGGAAATTGTTTGCAACACATACACCGCGGCCGATAATGCGTGTCAGATGTTCGCGCACCCCCGAGAGATATTTCCGCATATTGTAGTTACCAATGCACCAAAAGGCTTTCCTGACAACCTTATATGAACGGGCACTGCATAAATTTCACAAAGTACGAGCTAAAACATCTTGAAATCGTTCTGCTGCACGCGACAACAACACTTTCAAGCAGCGCCGCACCGGATCTCACAAGCCAGAGAGGAGGAAAGTCTCACCGCACGCCCTTTCCTCCTCGCCTGATGAAAACATCTATATACAAACTAACCCCCCCCCCCCCCCCACGAGGTGAGCGTGACAGCAGCCCACAGCAGCAGCGGCAGCAGTGGGAAAGTCGAAGGAAGAGGCAAGAAAAGCTCCGCTTTAATAAAGCAGGCAGCGTAGCATCTTCAGGGGTAGCGGGGGAATCAAAGCTGGAAGCAGGGCGACCCGTGGATTGGGGCCGCGGAGGCCGAAGCGTGCCAGGGGGTGTGCGCCTAAAAAATTGGCTGTCCGCGATAGCGGACAGCCGATCTTATACACCCCCGGCACGCGGAGGCCTCGGCGAGCCCCAACTCACGAACCAGTCCGGGTTCTAGCTCTGGTGTCCCCGTTGCTGCTTTGGTGCCCTGAAAGCAACGCGAATGCGAAATAATGATACATTGTTAAGATTTGTAAAAAAAAAAAAGCACAATTGAATAAATATAATTACGTCCAGCCGCCAACTTGTGATGCTAAGTTCAGCGCTACCGCGCCCCACAACTTCTGCAACACCAGTCAGAACTTTGCCGCTGAAGATGCGTCCGACAGACTTCCTCACGCCTGCGGCGCTGGTCCTGAATCAGTCATCGTCACCAGCGGCCTTTCACCCACATGCGTTCAACCGTGGTTGCTAAGGCGCTCTACTCCAGGCTTTACAACGGTCGCTACTGCTCCCACAGAAACATCTGCGATGTTATTTAATGGGTACATCGCCGTTAGGTGCAAAAAGGCTATGATCCGCCACGACTGGCTTAGCATGAGCGCCACAGGTGCGAGACAGTCTGCCCGACACAGCGGTCACATAATGGGGCGCCACTGCCCGCTGTTCACCTATTTTACTGCAGCGGCAGCCAGTGTCTGAGAGTTAACAAACCCAACTCCACTCCGCAATGCCGGCACACCTAGGGACAAACGCCTACAACACGCGCTAGGAAACCTCCTCCGTTGTGCCTAGGCAGTCACATATTCAGGGAGCAAAAGTCCACACACTCGCGCCCGCTCTTACCCCGTGTTGTTGTTGAATTCCAATGGCAGAGTTGGAGCAAGTTTTTCTGCTCGTTTTGGAGCAAGTTTGTTCCAATGACAGAGTGAGGGCAGGAGTAAGGTGTTCCAATGAGAGAGTCTGAGTGCATTCAGAGCGAGAGCCACTCCGTGGAGCAGAAAAAGATGCTCCGCCAAAATCGGCGGAGTGGACCGGAACTCTGCGTGACATATTTCCTTTACCATGTTTGTCTGCTGGGAGGCGCGCCACTAATCACGACTCGCGAGGAAGCAAAAGCTGCTGCACGTTTGGCGAGATAGCCATTCCACACTTCAATAAAAATACAGGTGAACGGCACTGAAGAGACAAGTGACCGGTCTGGTGCTGCTGGGAGCAAACAGTGGAAGAAAATGACAACCCGCAAGGTATCCTGGGTAACTCGGCTATAGAAGTTCTGCTTCTGCCTTGCTCCGGCAGCACAGGTTGTGTTCCGCTAACAAACTTGGAGGCGTTGCTCTACGCCAGAGTCGAGTGCTCGCTTGCGGAGTCCGTTGGCCACTCCAACTCCGACATTGGAATTCACACAGAGACATTCGGCATCTGGAGCGGCACCCAGTTCGGCGGCGGCGAGATCCGCCGGAATAGCCCCTTCCGCGCCGATTGCTCCCAAACCAATTTTTGCGGCAGCTGCCACCGGATTCCCTCACCATGAACCAATCAGAGCGCGTCTCAGCAATTCGAAAGATGGCGGCCAGGCTCGACGTGCTCGTCATATCGCAGTCTTCGAACATGTCACATCGGAAATGCTCATGGAATTGGTGCGTAACCGCCCCATCCTTTTCGACAAGTACCACGCGAAGCACAAGGTCTAAGCGACCTGACAAGGTGGCGTGACCAAGCTACGCGCGCTCTTGCAAAGCACGACGAACCCACCAATGCCGGTGGCATCGTCTCTTCGGTGAATGCTTCTGCGCATCACGCTTCACCAGAAAGGTGCTCGCCAACAAGGCTAGCAGTAAACCCCCTCCATACACTTTTCCGCCGACCAGGTTAAGTACCGCCAACCTGCCCTCCTCCTCCACGCCCCTCTCCCACTCACCCCCTTAGCTTCCGGCGTCAAGCGGAACTTACGTAACTGCAGCTTCCTGTTCCGAGTGGAAGTGACACTTTGTTTTTTAGCGTTGTTTACTTTCGCGCCGCTGGAGAGGCTTTAATTGCACGAGCTGCGGTTGAAACTGCGAATGCGATTCCATCCAAGAACCACCGCCTACTGTAACCAGCGATCTGCTCGTGTTCGCTGCTTCGCGTCAACCTGCGACGGGTTGTGGCACAAGCGACAACGTACAGTGGAATGTAGCGCCTGGGCGCTTGGAGACCACTGCCGTTTTTCGTGCATTTGGACAACAGCGACCGCGAACTACTACTTCAGCGGAATACAACAGCTTGTCCCCTTTGCATTCTTCTTATGGTGACTGCCACAGCTCTGCTAAGCACACGCGGGCGTCTCACCATCGTCTAACAGCAGTCAAAGCAGAAATTCCCGCAGCGCAACTACAGGAAGCGGAAACGCCGGAACCAGAAATTTTTAAACCGAAAATGCCGGAACCGGAAATACCGGAACCAGATTTGGTGTGAGGGGAAAAGGCGTCGCACAACAAAGGTTGTCGCTACTTAAGAAAGCGGCAGTGGCGCGTAGATGCAGGGGCTTTAGCTAGCAGTACTGCCTCTTCTTGCTCAGGGTTCCTCATTGCCTTTCCAAGCAATGGTGGAGACGCGCAAAATTAACACACGAACTCGACGCGGGCGGAGACAAGTATGCAATTTCGGGCTGCGCGAACATCTGGCATATCCCGCGCTTGCTTGGAGGTCAGCACTTTGTGGGGCAGATGGCGCTGTATCTCGTTCCGGCGGCTTGGTGAAGCCCGTGACATTCCCATAGGGCCCAACATTACTAGATTATTTTCAGTTGTCAAACTCCGCCGCGGCACCTGGCCCCTTTCTGTCACGCCCACGGGGTGGTGCACGAGACACTGTCGGCCCGAAGGCAGGCGGTGCGAGCACCGTTTGTGCGGGCGGACAGAGACGCCGATGCGTGCAGCAGCGTGCCACGTTTTTCTCATGTTTCTTCTTTGTGTGCCAGGAAAATGCTGCTCACCTTGTGAGCAAACATTCCTGCAATGGAACAATGAAACGGCAATGAAACAAGAAAAACCACGAGAAAGGAACAAAGTAATAACTAGGGAGGGTGCAGCGCTCTTCCTAACTAGTATCACTTTGTCTGTTTTCACTCTTGTTTCTTTTTTTTGTGTGTGTGTTATTAAAAACTTGCGAGCATTCTACGATGAAATAGTGTACCAGACCACCGCCTATGAACTTCGTGCGCATTTCCTAAGGGCTATAAACTTGTTACACTAATCATTTCAGGTCATCAAATATTTTTTTGAAACTGCTAAACTTGACAGAACAGAATGCAATTCAACAGAACCTGAAGCTTTTTTGCATCACAACAAACGATAAAGTCGCTGCGAGTAACTCTGATGTCGACGTTAGACATTGTCAATGATGTGCCGCGTCCAGGTGCGCTCTATGTTTCGACAGCCAAGTTAAATGAAGATCCACTGGAGGTAAGGCACACTGTTCACATTTGTTGTGACTGCATTCACATTGCACTGTTTGCTAGGAAATTCCCTCACTCATGTTTTTTCAGCAATACATTGGACTAGTGCGCTCCTTTGGTTGAGATGAGTCCCATCCTACTATAATCAACTTCACGCAGATATTCCACCTTCTAAAAGCCTGTATACACATGTTAAAACAGCGCTACGTGGTAGCGTGGGAGGTGTGCCACGCCCTGTGCTCGTTGGCGTTAACGACAGATTCAAGCAGACGAGAGAAGTCTGCAAGTAAAAAAAAAGTAGTCTTCGCAACGCCATTGAGGCGACGTTGATAAGTTGCCTGCAGCCAAGCAGCTCATCAGAATGTGCTCGCAATGAGCACACTTATGCTCGAGGAAGCATAGGGCTGGGACAATGTTGTTTATTATCTTTGTGGATATGTCATTCATAATGTAAGAGAGGGCGCACCATGCGATCTATGCATAGCGGACATAAGCTTCGAAATCCCAGCAGTTGGCTGCGACAGTTACTTAATCGAGTCAGAAGTCTCAAGCAAGGTTCCTTAAAGCACCCGACACCAAAGATGCTGGGTTTTATGAAGGCTGCTAACAAAAGTGTGTCAGCTTCCCTGGATGAGGCAGGCCTTTGCGGAGAGATATTTTGGAAGGCTTTAGATGATCTAGAGGGGTGCTGCCTCCTTCTTCTCGCTCGTGTAGAGCATATGTTCGCTTTCACGCGTGAAATACTGAATTTCTTCATTGTTATGCAGATGCATTTTTACTCCAGGTATAAAAACTGACAACTAGAAAGCAGTCACAAGGTAGCTGTAGCAACCAAGAAACAAGTCTTTTGTGAATATCGATGCAGCATGCTTAGATTCATCAATCCACGTTGTACCGATCCTATTCTTTTTTTCATGTGTACATAAAACAAAATGCCACAAACGAAAAGCCTCCCTCTCCTCTTCATTCACCTATTAGCTGCTTTTTACAGAGTGCACAATGTAAAACAGCTATTCTTTAAATATTTAGTGAATTTTACAGCAAAAAAAGTGAAAAAATCTGGCATTGAGTCGGCGGCGCGCTCCTGCCTTGGGAAGCTTCCGTAGCCAACC
The DNA here is from genome assembly GCF_050947875.1 of Dermacentor variabilis. Taxonomy (NCBI): domain Eukaryota; kingdom Metazoa; phylum Arthropoda; class Arachnida; order Ixodida; family Ixodidae; genus Dermacentor; species Dermacentor variabilis. The sequence continues at coordinate 5,161,728 of NC_134569.1, forward strand.
AAGCCAACCATGGCGGCAGCACCCCCTCGCGAGAGGAGACGGAAGAGGGTCACATTCTCGCGCCGCTCCCAGGCGGAGTTTTACAACTGAAAAGTATCTAGTAGCGATGCATAGGGCCAATGGGGCCACCTGGATTCTAACAGTAGTTGCACTGATACCAGAAAAATCTTTAATTACTAATAATGATAATGTTCTGAATATTAGTCACTTACAATCTCAATTTAAAAGTGACAGGCGACGTCTGAATAATTTAGTTGATTAGAAAGTTAAATGTGTATCGAAAGCGCAAGGACGCTTGTGAGGAGTACCGCACAGCAGACAACCGACGCCGGCGTCGTCTGCTTCTGCTAATGCTGTTGCGCTGCCTGATTCCTTTGGCCAGGTATATCCCTATATATATATATATATATATATATATATATATATATATATATATATATATATATATATATATATATTATTTAGGACTCAGAATTAGCCGAGCGAAATCACAACGCTAATCACACTAACTTGCTGCCAATAAACAGCTTTATTATAACATTATCAATGTTTACACGAAATAAAAAGCACATCAATAGCGTTTCAGAAGATATACTGGTGCGTGACATGCATAGTTGTTTACGTGCAAAAAGATACTACGTACAGTCTCGCCACGCATTCCTGGTGAACACAAGATGTCCGCCACTGAATGAAAAAATACATCCGACCACATAAAGCCGTCGCACGCTGGTATGTTGCTAAGGTTCCGCCACTTTTGTAGCTGAAGATGTCACGCCACTTCATTCACAATATTCAATAACTGCAACTTGATTTGAGCTAGTGTCTCCTGATTGAGCAGAAACACATAGCGTTTACAAGGGCGAATTCTGTCGTGACTGTTCGTCTTCTGGTCCAGAATGCCTGTTCTCTCTCTCTTGCAGTTAACCATTCAAGTCACGTTACAAAAATTTTCAGCATTTAAGCTGAATTTGCTTTGGAAAGATTCTAATTTCAGATAGAAATGTTTTTCTATGTGTGCTGGTTTGATGCACTGCAGATAAAGTTTACATGATAAAGGCTTAGCCGGCGCTTCGATTACCGCTGCTGGCGGTGCGCTGTCGTTTCGATGGTGGCACCACCCCAAGGCTTGGACGCGAAACACGCAACATACCACAGGCTTGGCGCGGTGCGCAAGCAGTGTGAACGACGCGATTTTCGGCGGCAGGAGAATTCCATTCGCTATAGATGCCGTATTCCTCAGTGTAAACGTGCCATTACTCGCACATGCGCGCAAATGTCCAGCGTCTCCGCGAGTGCCACGCCCCGCTGTACCTAGTAGCAATTGTAAATACGCGTCCCGCGTGTCTTTCTTTTTCTGTTTTTTTTCTCCCTGGCTGTGACGCTGACCTCTTTCGCCGCTGATGGTGGCACAATAATTGGCTAAAATATTTTTGTTACTCGAAATAACTCAAAGTGGCCTCAAAAATGTGCATGTTATAGCCCTGTCAAGTGCGGAAGTTAAGTGCACTTTCCCAAATCTAAACGTCGCAAGCGGAGTGTACCCGCAGAAGAGTGCACACCGGTCGGAGTGCGTTCCCAGAACTCAGTCGAGTGCGTAGCCTCGCCGCCAGCGGTTTCAACGATACAAAATGTAATGCCCAGAAAAAGGAAACAGAAGTTCATTCTAGCTGTTCCACAGCTTTTAAGGAAATCATCAGAACAGTACTCGCTGATATTTTGTTCTAGCAGGGTCAAATAAACGCCGCCTCGTCGCACACCACCATCTTGTTCTGCATTGGCTAAGCATTCGTCTTGGCCGGCCTTGACTTGTAACACTCATATAAAAATATTTTCATATTGTGTTAAGTAAATATAGATTAAGATATTTTTATTTATAATACAAGTAAGGCAATCGCCTTTTATAAGGTTTGTTTTATTTTAATCTGCATCTTCAAAGAACACAATTTTAGTCTGTAGACATATTTTTTTAAAGTGCGAGTGCGCTGTTTTTCCACCGCGTAGCCTTAAGTGTCACCCAATGTGTCGTAGTGCACTCCCCACAGGTGCACTTGCCCGCTTGACAGGAGTATTATAAGATGTTGCATCATCATCATCAGCCTGGTTACGCCAAAGGCAGGGCAAAGGCCTCTCCCATACTTCTCCAACTACCCCGGTCATGTACTAATTGTGGCCATGTCGTCCCTGCAAACTTCTTAATCTCATCCGCCCACCTATCTGTCGCCCCCTGCTACGCTTCCCTTCCCTTGGGATCCAGTCCGTAACCCTTAATGACCATCGGTTATCTTCCCTCCTCATTACATGTCTGCCCATGCATCCCCCCCCCCATTTCTCTTTCTTGATTTCAACTAAGATGTCATTAACTCGCGTTTGTTCCCTCACCCAATCTGCTCTTTTCTTATCCCTTCACGTTACACCCATCATTCCCCTTTCCATAGCTTGTTGCGTCGTCCTCAATTTAAATAGAGCCCTTTTAGTAAGCCTCCAGGTTTCAGCCCCGTAGGTGAGTACTGGCAAGACACAGCTATTATACACTTTTCTCCAGAGGGATAATGGAAACCTGCTGCTCATAATCTGAGAATGCCTGCCAAACGCACCCCAGCCCATTCTTATTCTTCTGATTATTTCAGTCTCATGATCCGGATCCGCGGTCACTACTTGCCCTAAGTAGATGTATTCCCTTACCACTTCCAGTGCCTCGCTACCTATCGTAAACTGCTGTTCTCTTCCGAGACTGTTAAACATTACTTGAGTTTTCTGCAGATTAATTTTTAGACCTACCTTTCTGCTTTGTCTCTCCAGGTCAGTGAGCATGCATTGCAATTGGTCCCCTGAGTTACTAAGCAAGGCAATATCATCAGCGAATCGCAAGTTATTACGGTATTCTCCATCAACTTTTATCCCCAATTCTTCCCACTCCAGGTCTCTGAATACTTCCTGTAAACACGCTGCGAATAGCATTGGAGAGATCGTATATCCCTGTCTGACGCCTTTCTTTATTGGAATTTTGTTGCTTTCTTTTATGGAGGACTACGGTGGCTGTGGAGCCGCTATAGACCGTTTTTTCGTAGGCGCCGCCATATTGCGAACGCAGTGGCGCCGCCTATGAGCAGCGCCATACTGGCTTGGGTGAAAGCGGTCTTTTGCATGGCAGGTATACGCTTGGCGGCAGTTTCTGGCGTCTTTTTTCGCGGTCGTGCAGTCTGTTTAGTATGACGTGCGTCTTCTACGTAGTAAACGGTTCTGTGAGACGTGCTGAAGTGGTTTAAGGCATCATGGCCGGAATTTTCTCTGGCGTTGAGGTGGACAGAACACGCAACGCGATGTGTGCGCGCATATTCGAGTCTGCAATCAGCCTCGGAGATGAATTGTGTATTTCTGAATGTTCCAGTCACTAATGTGACCTTATTGCAGTATTATCCTCTATTTCTAAGCTGCGGAAACATACGCAACGATCATAACAGCGTGATCGTGGGTACCGTTCTGCCACGATAGGAGCTGTGATGTTATACTTTGGCAAGCGTTCAAACTGTTCGCTGCAGGTTACATTGCGTGACTACTTGGTTCGATGGGTGAGGTTTCCGCACCTGAATAAAATAGTTTTGGCAAGTGATAGGAGCATACCTTACAGTCTGAATTACGCTTGTCCAGCAAAGGGACTGTTTACGAACTGCGCGAGCGTCCTAAGCAGTGGTAAGTGCTGGATTACATATATCTTTGTTCTATATACCGCATGGTCCAAGCATACCGCATCAGCGGTTATATATTTATAAACGTTGTGCGGCGTGACTATGCGAGGCCCTATTGCGGCGTTAGCCCGTTTTCTCTTGCTTTTTCGAGAAAGAGGATTATAACCGAATTTCTTTTTCGGTTGTGTTTGTTCCGTTCACTACGACGCACTCACACGCATTACGGAAATTTTGTCCTCAAAAATAGGCATCGCATTCTTTTTATGTGATCCTTCATATATTATGGCTGTATGCCGGCAAAAAAGGCAATGCCGAAGCGCACAGCTTACATATGTACCGTGCTGGTTCACAAACCGCAGTGATCGCTGTGTCGAGCAGCGCCATCGACCTCATGCAGGAAGGCATACATATGGTAATTTGAAGCCTACTAGACTTGAAATGCGCGAGAACGATGCCGGTGCATCACAAATATTTGATTGCGCCTGCCGCTTAGATGTTTCGTGGTTGCCTTAGGTTGGCCGTGCACGAGCATGCGCTCTTATGTTTATGCTTTGCTCCCTATGCCAAGCGATCAGATATTGAGCAGATTTACCATTTCATGCTGCTAATACAGAGACACCGGGTTTCTTTGTTGAATTAAAACCGATATAAGTAAAATAGTTCACAACACATACACACACCGCGACTGATAATGTGCGTACACCGCGGCTTATAAAACGCGTCACATTTCTGCGCTCCCAAAAGATATTTCCGCCTACTGTAGTTACCGATGCACCGAAAGGCTTACCTGACGACCTTATATGAACGGACACGGCGTAAATTTCACAAAATACCATCTAAAAATCGTTCCGCAGCACGCGACAGCAATACTTTCAAGCAGCGCCGCGCCGGATCGCCCAAGCCAGAGAGGAGGAAAGGCTCTCCGCGCGCCCTATCCTCCTCGCCCGATGAAACTGTCTATAGATACCTTTCAGTATCTTTACATATGGCTCCATCTACACCCCGATTCCGTAATGCCTCCAGGACTGCTGAGGTTTCGACAGAATCAAACGCTTTCTCGTAATCAATGAAAGCTATATATAAGGGTTGGTTATATTCTGCACATTTCTCTATCACCTGATTGATAGTATGAATATGGTCTATTGTTGAGTAGCCTTTACGGAATCCTGCCTGGTACTTTGCTTGACAGAAGTCTAAGGTGTTCCTGATTCTATTTGCGATTACCTTAGTAAATACTTTGTAGGCAACGGACAGTAAGCTGATCGGTCTATAATTTTTCAAGTCTTTGGCGTCCCCTTTCTTATGGATTAGAATTACGTTAGCGTTCTTCCAAGATTCTGGTACGCTCGAGGTCATGAGGCATTGCATATACAGGGTGGCCAGTTTTTCCAGAACAATCTGCCCACCATTCTTCAACAAATCTGCTGTTACCTGATCCTCCCCTGCTGCCTTCCCCCTTATAGAACACTGTGAGATATAGTAAATTGTTGCCGTGATTGTGACTGGCAAGCGGTCAGCGCAGCCGGCGCAGCAACCGTCTCTGCGAAGCAGCTCGCCTGGCTATTGTGTTTTCTCATCGCTACGAAATGGCATGGAGAAAAATAATGATATTGTCATTTATGAGCGATATAAATGTGCGGCCGTTGATTGTGTTAATGAAATTATGTGCTTTATAAAGAGCTGCGGACGGGTCGCAAGGGCCGTCGGCCTCGATATCCAACAGCCGTCAAGCTAGGCTTGTACTACTTTCCCAGCGATCGCCAACCCACTTGGCTTGCTCGTTCACTACCGTCAGCGTCGATAAGCGGCAGAAGTGGTCCGAGTTCGCAAGCGCCACTGAACGCTTAAAATGGACCCAGTTGAAGAGCAGCCAGATTTGCTTGTTCGAGCGTGCCTGGTATAAACAAAACCTGCCGAGCTTAGAGCAGTCCGATGATCTTCCAGTAAGGCCCCAAGCCTGATGATGTGCAGACATTTACCCCACCGTGTGTCCTGCTCCGGAATATGCGTCATTCCCAAATCAACGAATGGTTCGCACTACTGTAGCGGTGCGTAGGCATACTGATTGCTGTTGCTAGCTGTACTTTGTAGCTTTACTTTGTAGTGGCGCCAATCAAAAGTGGATGGCCACGACTAATGCGGCGGTGACTCCCACCAAAATAGTCGCCACTGGAGGATGAAAACGAGGACGACGATGATGGCGAGGACATCACAAAGCACGTGCAGGCGTAGTAGACGAACTAGCAACACAAAGCTCGCCCACCGGCGAGCGCGCTGGCATGCACACATCACAGTTTTGTGTGATCACGAGCCCAGCTCTGTTTACATTCCTTCTCTGACCCATCTCGTTGCTCTTTGAAACCGAAACTTGCAGTGCTCGCTACAAACAAGACTCGAAATAATTACCTGTTGCGCTCTCAAGCTAATAATATTTCGTGCCGTGATTACTGGGTCATTCGCTACTTATTGCAGCAGAAAAAGCAAGGTCAAAAATTTTTGTGTCAGTACTCCTTTAAGGCGAAGTGAAGGCACGGTTAATTAAGACAGAGTTAATTAAGGCACCCAAATACATGACCTTTGGTGTTAATTACAGTGAAGTGAAAGCATTGGTTCCTTAATATAGAGTTAAATAAGGCACTCGAGCTCGCAACCTTTGTTGTTAATTAGGGCAAAGTTAATGAAGGCACTTAAACCCAAGTTTTTGGTGCGTGCAAGAAAACAATAGGATTAACAACGCATTCAAATGAGAATGTCAAGTAACTTAATGAACGGCTCACGGGCGCGCAGGCCTTCATCCTCTTTAGCATATGCTGAAGCTACAAAATTTCTCACTATCAGGGTCCCCTGTGAGTAATGGACCTAGATAAATGTACTCCTGCAAAGACTAGAGGCTGACTGGCGAGCCTGAACTTTTGTTTCCTTGCCCGGCTATTGATAATTACCTTTGTTTTCTGCATATTAATATTCAATCCTACTCTTACACTCTCTTTGTTAAGGTCCTCAATCATTTGTTGCAATTCCTCCCCAGTCTTGCAAAACAGGACCAATGTCATCTGCAAACCAAAGATTGTTGAGGTATTCCCCATTCATCCTCACTCCTAAGCCTACCCAGTCTAAGTCAATAACATTGGGGAGATTGTGTCACCCTGCTTGACCCCTTTCATGATAGGAATTTTCTACTTGACTAGTGGAGAATCAAGGTAGCTATGGAATCTCTGTAGATACTTCCCAAGATATTCACGTATGCTGCCTGCACTCCTTGATTACGCCATGCCTCCACGACTGCTGGTGTCTCTACTGTATCAAATGCCTTTCCATAATCTACGAAAGTCATTCAGGAAGGTTGGTTGTACTCCGCAGATTTCCCAATTACCTGATTGATGACAAGGATATAATCCATTGTAGAATATCCCTTCCTGAATCCAGCCTGTTCTCTTAGTTGACTGAAGAGCTGCCCTCATTCCATTAAGCATTATCTTGGTGAATATGTTATACAATAATGAGAGCAAGCTAACAGGCATATCCTTCAATTTTTTAATGTATCCCTTCTTATGAATTAGTATAATGTTGGCATTCTACCAGCGAAGACATGAACACGGCAGAAAATAAGGTGGTGTGATGAAAGTAGAAAATTTGCAGGCACAAGTTGGAGTCCACTAGAGCAAGACAGGTGTAAATGGAGATCGCTGGGAGAGGCCTTCGTCCTTCAGTGGACATAAAAATAGTCTGATGGTGGTGATTTGTTTTTCGCAACCTCCTGGTTGCGAACTTTCACTCATCATTGTGCATACATGCGTACATCCCTAACCGCTTGCCATGTGCATGCAGGACCCCTCTATGAGTGGGACTAAACACTGTGTTTCTTCAAGTCCTTTTACACCACTTTCATCTAGAAAAAGGGCATTCCCAGTTTCTGTTCAGCGGTAGGCGAATCCGCTAGTCGTCCTGCATACAAGGTCGCCTACCGATAAGCCCCGGACAAAACGCACCGCTTATCTATCTGTTTCAAGGCTGTGCACAGCAGCAAGTGGAAGACGTTATCTCGAGAGCTGTTTAGCACTTGTTTCCTTCAAGAGACTGAGGACTCGTCAATAGCGGAACTTATCGTAACTGAGTGGGTGTTCCAAATTTCGGCATAGACAGTTGTGATGCAGTCTTCACTAAACAGGCTACACTTTATTAATCAGTCCTGACGATGCCACTATCCACAAGCAAACGCTTAAGAGTGAGGCCGAGCCAAGCAAATGCTGCCAGTGGTGCTACCAAAAAAGAAAACTCAGTCACCACCACAGATCGGTAAAACAAGTGAAACTCACTCATACATTCATAAAACATATTTTAAAGCGAAGCTTTCTTTGCCTCTTCTCCCGAATTACTGGTCGCTGCTGCTGCTGTGGTCTTGCTCATGCGCGCCACTGAGTTTCCTGCAACACCACGAGGTGGCGCTCAATTCAAAAACACATTGGTGTAATGTGTAATGGTTCCAGGGCTTACTTTTGGAAATGCGGCTGTTCGCTTTAAATCAGGGGTACAATCAGGACTCGATGGGAACCAAAGGTCAGTGGGACGCCTCGCTTTGTGCGCTCACAGGAAGACTATAAATGAAGCTGTGCAGGGTGATATGGGCTGGACTAGTTTTGAAGTGACGGAAGCTCGCAGTAAAATTGAGTATAAAGAACGTCTGAGGAACATGGAAGAAGGTAAATGGGTTGGGAGAGTGTTGAGGTATCTCTACAGGAAAAACATTGATTCACAGTGGAGGAAAAGAACTAGGAAGCTTACCAGCAAGTATGTGGCCTGTAGGGTGGGCAACACAGCAAGAAAGAACATCAAGCGGAAAGTCAGAGAGGCTGAAATAATCTCATGGGTGGCGGCAATGGAAAAGAAACCTGCCATGAGTAACTACTTAAGAGGAAAATACGAAACCAGGAAAGAAACAATTTATGATAACTCAAAGGGAAGGTCATTACTTTTCGAAGCGAGATCGGGATGCCTTAGAACACGCACCTATAAAGCCAGATAAAAGAAGGAAGAAGAAGCATGTGCTTGCTGCGGTAAAGGTAGGGAAACTATGGAGCACGTTTTATTAGAATGTGAAGATGTCTACTGTTACGTTTGACCGGCGGGAGCTGGCGATCTTCGGGGAAGCGACCGTCGAAAAGGTGCCAACATGTCTGCTGCGACGACTCGCTTTGAAAGGACGACCAGACGTCAGTCCTCAGCCCATCAGCGCCACACCATGGCTGCGGCGGCGACTCGTTTTGTAAGGAGGACAATGCGCCGCGTCCCCAACGGAATGGCGCCGAGATGCCTAGACGCAGTCTTCATGGTTTGATTGAAGTGAGGGAACTCCTGGAATAAGAAGTTTTTGCCGCCGTCTCCCGGTTCATAGAAGTCATCAGTCAATGGACAGATGCGGCGGCCTCTGTCTGCGGAGTCGACACTGGGATCAAGAGGCGCCTGCTAGGGGCAGGACCCTTGTCTGCGAGAACCCCCTCACCTCGGTGTGGTCAGTGAAAGCTGTGCGGAAGTGGGTGTGTAAACCCTCGCCCTCAAAGGCGGGTCGGCTACGATGACTTTGGATGCTCTGAATTGGTCAACGGTGAACTGCCGGTTTCCTTCACCTAAGGATCTAGGGAGGACAGAGTATTTAAGGAGCAGTTGGCGGCTCCTCAGTATGGATTCTTCTTTCAGTCATGTTAGACTGATGAACTGTAACATTCTCATGTAGATACTGTAAATAGATCCCGTATTCCTTCTCGATGAGAACAAGTCTCTCCCTTCAACGTCCTCAGTGTGGATAAGTTGGACGACAGCATGGGCCAGCTACGCTCTATTTCATGCATGACTCCAACCATTACACTGCCCAGCGGTCGATTTAGGCACCACTGGCCTCTTTATGGCCTTTGGGTTCAGCGAGAGCAGTGGAAAAGTAAACATGTCCGCAATAGGGATTAGTAAGAGTCGATTGGAGGATTGGTGGAAGAAAAGTAGGGTAACGACAAAAAGCAGAGTACAAAAGCAAAGTTCGCAATAGGGCATTAGAAAATTTGGTTGTGGGAGTTCATAGTGTTTTTTTTTTTTCTTGTTTAACTTAGGTAGGTCATTAGGCAGTATAATAGCAAGAGTTTGGTGGCGCAACCCACCACCCCGTTCCAAAGGGGACGCTCATAACATCCATCCATCCTTCCATCCTATTAGAGTGCCTCTATGTAGCACGCTGGCGGTGTGCTACGTCGAGACACCTTACAATGCATTCACGAAAATGGAAACAAACTGGAAGGGGATGCGGCATTAAACTACATTCGAAAAATAGCCGAATCTTCCTAAGTCAATCACAAGGTTGTATTGAAAAAAACAAAGAGTATGAAAGAGAACCAGATGGAAAAGGAGCTGGTGCTGACAAATTTCAACTGGAAGAAAGCCGAAGAGAAAATTCCTAAGCGCACAGCCACAGGACTAGACGATGTTCCCATTAGGCTGATTAATGAACTAGGACCAAAAAGTAAGGAAGCTATGGTGAAAGCACTGGAAAAAACTTTAAAAGACAGACGAACACCAGACAGCTGGCGACAAAATAGAATGAACTTAATTGATAAAGGTAAGGGGGAGGAAGAATTCACTCATTATGGGAACTCCGACACCGGAGCCAGCAGTAGAAGAAGTGGAGGACGAAGTGGACTCGTGGAGCGGGAGCAGCGGTTGGAGGCTCGTCTAGGAGCTCTTGGGCGCGACTGGCCAGGACTGGGGCCTGCTGGCGTGGACTGAAGGACCACGCCATTCCCACATCAGCACCCAACGTGGGGCCTGGCTGCATTCCTGGACGAACCATGATCACGGGAAAGGCGAGTGGCGCCCGCTCAACGGCCAGTAACGACCCCAGCCTAGCCTGGTGCCTGACCATCTCCGCGGTGCAAGCTGCACCTCTGGCGTTCGCTGAGAAGAGTTTCCACCGGCTCCTCCTCTGTCACCGTCATCGGGTCTGGCAAGGGACACGGGGGCCGAGCGGTACCCTACAAGCTGCTGAAGCTCCTGGTGCCACCGTTGGAGAAGGAACCTGCCGATGCAACTACTGCATCACAGCGATGTAGTGCTCCATCAACGCGACAAGTTGTCGAAGCACGGAGATCACGCGTGACTTAGAACCCGGCGGCGCGGCCGCGAACAGTGATTCGAACACTTCGGAGAGCGACGGCGACTAGATTGTTGATGGTAAGGGAGCCGCCAAGGCACGCAAAAGCATGCTGTCGAAGAAAACGGCTCTAAAGAACCACTCGTCGGGTAGCGAAGCTGAGAACAAGAGCGCTGCGTCGTCCGAGTCCGAAGAGTGCGAAGTCTCGGACTCTGGCGGCGGTTCCCCCTCGCCGGCCGGCGGCAGCGGCTGCCGCAACGCCGATTCTGAAGGAGTTCGACAACGGCTACGACAAGAACCTTATGGGCGCTTGAGGTCAGTTGCCAATGGTAGTGGAAGTGACACAGTTCCAGCGACGATCATCATCACCTGCGACCTTCCCCTTCTGTTAAGTGCGCGGTGCACTGCCATGTGGTCTCTGTGTGGTGGAATGGCAACGAGCGGGCAGTTGCTACTACCGGCGACCTACTGCATGCAGTCAGAACGAGGTCGAGGAGGAAGGCCAGACCAAGTGTGCCACCAAGAATTGTTTAGGACCTTCTGGTTCCTGCAAGACCTCAACAACTCGGAGGCTCCACCATCTGGTCTGCGGCATCTTTGCGGAGCGTACGTCAGGGAAGCCAGCCAGGTTTAGGGCCTTTGGGTTCCTGGAAGGCCTTGGCGACTCGGACGTTGCCTGCTCCGTCGATCCTCGTTCGGTGCAGCAGTCTGCAAGGTTTGCCCACTGCCGTGGGTGCAGTGCCGTCGCTGCAAGCCGCTGTGGGCCAGTGCCATCATCGCCTTCGCAGAGGGAAGGGCAGTATGCGAACTTCAGCATCGGAGCCAGCAGTCGGAAGAAGTGCAGGACGAAGTTGACTCGTGGAGTGGGAGCGGTGCTTTGAGGCTCGTCTGGGCGCTCTTGGGCGTGGCTGGTCAGGGCCGCAGCATGCTGGTGTGCACTAAGGGACCGCGCCATTCCCACATTGTATAGACTGTTGACCATTACATCGGTAAAATACAGGTTAGCAATGCAAGCAATTAAACTAAAGCTGCAAGCGTGGGCAGAAAATAATGGCATTTTGGGAGAACCTAAAAATGGCTTCAGAATAGGTAGGAATTTGGATGATAACTTATTTTTTCTTACTCAGTGTATTGAAACATCAAGAGTAGAAAGAAAAGCGCTGTATGTGGCCTTTTTAGACATTGAAGGAGCGTATGACAATGTAGACCACAACATTTTGTGAGATATTCTGGAAGACTAAGGCGACAATCTTTTTTTTTTTTTTTCGTGCGCCAATAACCAGTCTCCGTGATGTTGTCATAGTTTGTGCAAATCATTTAAAGTTGCTGCACCGATAACTATTTCTATTTGGTTTCTTCTGTGTTCTTACACAGATGCACTGTGATGCACTGTAACTAATTTTATCCAAATTTCGTTTTCGTGTTGTATATACATTTATGCACTGTTCTCTGCGTCACTGATGTAACCTTACCCTATGTAATACCCTCCCTAAAGGGTCTTTAGGGTTATTACGAAATAAATAAATAAAATTTTTTACAGCTTTTGAGAGAGATTTACCTAGAAAATACTGTTTCCGTTGAATGGGAAGAGATGAGGAACAAGGAGAAAGTTGATATCAACAAAGGACTGAGGCAGGGATGCCCCTTATCCCCACTGCTGTATATATGTACATGGTGAGGATGGAGAGGGCGCTAGAAGGAACTAATATCGGCTTTAATCTCTCATACAAACAGGCGGGTACAGTAGTAGAGCTGCAGCTTCCAGGTTTATTTTATGTGGACAACAATGTGCTGCTAGCTAACAAGCCAAATGATATGCAACGTCTGACTAATATCTTTAGACGGGAAGGTGAAAATTTAGGCCTGAAATTTAGCGTTAAATAATCAGGTGTTATAGTATTCAATGAAAACAGTGTACCCTCAGTGTCAATATAGGGCGAGGAAATGCCTCTGGTAAAAGAATATAAATACCTTGGTATATGGATAAACAAAGACAATAGATATATGAAAACAGAGGAAAAAACAATAACAGCAAAGGGGAATAAAAATTCGGCCATAATTAAACACAGAGCCCTATGGGGATACAATAGGTATGAGGTGCTCCGGGATATGTGGAAAGGTGTAATGGTTCTAGGTCTTACATCTGAAAATACGGTTGTTTGCCTGTAGTCAGGGGTACTATCAGGACTCGATGGCAACCAAAGGTCAGTGGGACGCCTCGCATTGGGCACTCAAGGGAAGACAACGGGTGAAGCTGTGCAGGGTGATATGGTTGATGTGGAGAAGCTTTGAACTGAGAGAAGCTCACCGTAAAATTGATTTTATGAAGAGCGACTGAGGAACATGGAAGAAAGTAAATGGGCTGGGAGAGTTTTTCAGGTATTTGTATAGGAAAAACATTGATTCATAGTGGAGGAAAAGAACTAGGAAACTTACCAGAAAGTATGCAGCCTGTAAGGTGGGCAACACAGCAACAAAGAACGTCAAGCAGAATGTCAGAAAGGCTGAAATAATCTCATGGGTGGTGGCAATGGAAAAGAAACCTGCTATGAGTAAATGCCTGAGAGGAAAAAACGAAAACGGGAGTGAAACAATTTGACAACTCAAAGGGGAGCTCTTTACTTTTGGAAGAGAGATCAGGATGCCTTAGAGTACGCGCTTGTAAAGCATGATAGAACAAGGAAGAAGCACGTGCTTGCTGCAATAAAGCTAGGGAAATGATGGAGCATGTTTAATTAGAATGTGAAGATATCTGCCCAGCGGTCGATTTAGGCACCTCTGGCCTCCTTGAAGTCCTTGGATGCAGGGAGAGGAAGGCGAAAGCAAACATGTCCGCAATAGAGATTACTAAGAGGCAATTGGAAGATTGATGGAAGTTGAGAAACGACAAATAATGTAGTCGTACAAAAACAAAGTTCCCCAAAAGGGTTGAGAAAGTTCGGTGATGAGAATTTTTTTTATTGTTGTTTCTGTTTGTTTCTTTAAGACAAGTAGGACATTTGGCAATATAGTAACAAAAGCTTGGTGGCACAACCCATCACGCCATTCCAAAAGGGACGCTCATAGCATCCACCCACCCTATTGCCTCTGGACACGCCGCAATATCTAGAGGCACGCTGAGAAGTCCACACGTGGTCTTTTATATGCGGGGCACGTCTGTATGTATGAACGTTGAGAATAAATGTCTCGCTATATACATGCGGACGTTCTAGGCATAGAGCGCTAAAGCATCGGTCTGCTACGCTTGACGAATGTTTTTGGTGCAGGTTTGATTCCGCCCCGCGCCTGAGGAACTTTAAGGAGTTTCTTTTTCATTGAAGAGCGCCGGGAACAAAGTTAGGCCAACATTTTGTTTTTAGACAGCACTACCTTCGGGATCGGCCCACATTTTTCATTACACAGATACCCTCAGACTGAAGACTGCTTGAAGCATCCAAGAATGCAAATCACATTGCAAATTAAGCAGCTGTATAGCCTATGCTACCAGACATAAGTGATCTTTCTTTCTACGAGTCATTACACAATTGTAATGATCGAAGCTTATTACAAAGTGCCGAATGAAAAGTGCATAGATGTCAAAGGTACAACCAGAGACATGGAGGAAGGAAATTAGGAGGGACCAATTACATCACATCTTTAGATCACATCATGGCAAGCCATTCCGTCCACTTTTTAAAGCTTTATTTCCCTCGCCCACCACAGTTTCGCATCCGTCCTGCAGTTAACTCACAGGTGGGTGGATGTTGTCTGTGTTGTGTGTGTGTATTGTTTCCTGCCTTTATTAGCCTCATGCGTGGCCGATGGTGGCGTTGCAAACAGCGCTCCGCTGACGTCAGATGGGTGGCTGCTCACCTTTCTCATCTGCTACGTTCTCGCTAAAATAGGTTTGTTTTTATGCATTTCCTCGCGTTCTGACTGCATGCTCATTTAGCACAGTGCTCTACTATTACTATGTGTATATTTTGCTAGTGTTAGATTTATAAATGTCAGCATTAGGAGGAACGTTATATTTTATTTTTATGTAACCACCCGATGTGTTAGCTCAGTGGCTATGGGGTTGCACTGCAAGTTCGAGGTCACCGATTCGACACCGGCCGCATTTCAATGGGAGCTGAATATAAAAACACTCGTTTAGATGGGCATTAAGGAAACCTAGGTGGTCAAAATTAATCCGCAGTCCTGCACTAAGGCATCCCTAATTATTCTATAGTGGTCTCGCCAAGTAAAATCCCAGAATTTTCTTTTTTTTCTTTTTTTGAGTGTGTGTTCATATAACCACAGCTCTCGCGGGCAGGGACAGTCACAAAACTTGTGAATCTGCTACTATAAAGCATCGCACCAAGCAAGTCAATAAGAGTACGCAAACTTGGAAACGAAACCCGATTGCAGGTTTCATTCACAAAATTTCGCGTCGGTTAAGGGCCATTGTAGTTGAATACAAATTTTACATTTAGCACATAATTCTAGTCACTTGGTGTTGCAAACCAACCTTTTCTGAGAAGAAAAATATAATTTTACCGACAAGCGGTTCATCTCGAACATAGATGCACCACTATATCTATCATGTTTCGCAATCGTCAAGCATGTTTTACACTATTTGCTTGCAAATAAATTGTTTTACGATTTTCTAACACAAGTACTCTACGTTTGTTGAGGCTAGCATAAGACTATTCCCAAGTTCAACACACTTTCAGACTACCAGCAACGAATCCAAAAGCATCGCTTTAGTGTTATAAAGAGCAAGAAAATGCCGGAAAGCCTGTGAACATTTCATTGTAACTTTGTGTGTGCGTTTATTTAGTGTGTTTATGTGGTACGTGTTTAGCGCTCCAGCTACTTGTTCGGTCAAGTACCAGCCAACATAAGCTTCTCAATTTTCTTGTTTCATTTCTGAATACGTATGCTGCATTTACAAAACAATATACTATTATGAAAATTGCAGTCTAAGCAAAGGTTGCAGCTGGTTTTTGTTATGCAATAGCACTAATTCTCATTGATTGACGAACCTTACCCGTGCAGTATGCTTGCTACCCATGGCAGGAGCAAAGAATGAAATGCCGCTAACGCGGTACATACATGCCACAGCAACCACGTAGTTTCCTGAGAATGGCATCAAACATCTTACATGATATGCTTCGCAGCAACAAAATGGGAAAGTCTGTAGCCAACAGAGCCGGTGGCCAAACACGCTGCACAGCCAAACACAGTATTGCAGCACAGAGACGGCAGCTGAAGGCCAAATGCTGCAGTTCATTGTTATGAGCGCGCCACCTCAACGGAACTGCAATGATGAAAAACGACTGCCGTACAGGCAAGTGTACACACTGACAGCTAGCAGATGACGCCAGGAGCTGTCCAACCTAGGCATCGCGACTACTTAAACTCCTCTCGATTTTGCATGCAACCGTATTCTAGCACATTCCGTATATACTCTTCCACAAACCTGCCGACTCGCACTTGGAATACTCCAGCAGAGCACTGCCGTCACAATGCAAGCGCACGTGAGTCCCCCCATTGACATCACACGTGGGAGGGCACCACTCAAAGATCTCCGGGCTAATAACCAGTGCATTTTGACCTACAACGCAATGCGAGCAAGCATAGGTCTGTTCTGCGAAATCAAAAAACAATATATAACACATAAAGCATGTAATTATAGAATAAAGTCTCATAGCTGTCCCTAAGCACAAACCTCCGAATAAAGCAGGTAATTAAGAAGCTAGTGAATTTTTAAAAATGAGTTTAATATGCGTTTCGATTTCTCGTGCTAGTAATGTCCGCCTTGTCAAATAATCCAGCTCAAGGACAAGAATTATGCTGTCTACCACAAGCGATATTAAAAAATTCCATAATACTTGAAAATTATCCCCCACGTAGATACCGATTCCTCCCAGAGAAATTTTCCACAGCTTTATTGTCACTGAAGAATGCCACACACCCAGCAATTCAAGATGGCACCAAAGATGAAGAGCAACACATGCCCAGTGTCAATACTCATTGACCCCATTTATTTGAAAAAAGGCAGACAGGTTGGCCTGAGCTAGCGCTGATTAGTTTTGAACCTGGTATGCTATACCCATTAGCATTAGTATGACGCAACCATAATATAGTTATGCAGACTTTCACATTACGAGGTTCATGGTAGGCAGTTCGAATTATTCCGTTCATATTAACCAGCAGGACTCATTTGTATTGGCAATTACCATTCATCTTCCCACCTTGTACGGCATACCCCAAGGCAAAACAGGGGGAAGGCGGGAGATTGAAATTCAAGACGATGAGCAAAGCGAGAACAAGGTGAAAGCAGGAGCCAATGTTTTAACAAGTGGACCCGTCTACTTCAAGGCGACATATCCTAAGGCAGTATTTTACGTCCTCTTTTGTTTAATGGATACATAGACGATATTGTCAGTATAGACACAAGCTCAAAATTTATTATATGAAAATTTATTATATATGCAAATGACAGCACTATCTTGCTCTCTGGCCATGACGAAAGCAACCTAATGTCAATATTTAATCGCCTCCTTGAAAAACTACCATTTGGGCCTATTCTGTTTTAAAATCAACACAACTAAAACTGAGGTACTTTTTTCTGTGCCCCAAATAGAGTAATTAACTTGTAACAGTATACATACTGTGACTGACACAGGATTGGAATTGTCAATGAATATAAAATTCTTGGCATCACATTTAGTTTGTATCTCACTTGGGATTCTCGCATTGACAATTTGTGTAAAAGACTTTCAATTAGTACTGCAGTCCTTAAAACATAATCTTTCGTCAATTATTAATAGATACAAAGATGTAGCGAACCCCACATTAACATTACTATGTGAACTATTTTTTAAACTATTTTGCCGTGCGTTCATTCATGTTCTTATTCAGTTATGTTCTTGCGACATGGAGAAACTTATCCTGCTGTTATTTGTGCTTCATGAGTGTTTTATACAGTGAATAATTTCACATTGAACTGTCTAATGTTTAATGTTTATCTGATATGTTTCTATTTATTTGCTATTTTAATGCTCTGTTACCTACTGACATGTTTGCTGTATTCGCTGCATTACCATTTATGCTAGTATTTTTACAACACCCTTACTTAGGCATCACTACACATGAGCAAAAAGAGAACAACGTAAAAGCAGGAGCCAATGTTTTGACAAGTGGAATTGACTTTTTCAAGGGGACATATGCCTTCCTCAGCACAGTATATATACGTCATGATTCTTCTAAAGGAGAGACGGGGTAAGGTGGGCGGGCGAGGCAACAACCGAGGCTGTGCTAGCAGCGATGATGTAGAATTGAAAAGAAAGGTGTGCTATTCAACATCGGTGGAGGAATGTGAAGTACTATTGAGTCACTATCTAAATTCTTAATTTGCTACCTCTCAAACAACCTGACCACCCTCCCTTTTTTTGTTAACCACATGCCCGACTTCCTGCAAATTATCGACTGCATTAACCCCAACCAAATCCTTTCCGACCGCATTATTCTACTGACTTTAGATGTTTCTGCCCTTTACACTAACATGAGTGAAGGAATTAAAGCCACATCGAAGTCCCTCACAGTCGATATTCAAGCACACGCTCCTGAAATTTACCTGTCATTCCTCAGGTTGGTTCTGACGCTCTACTATTTTGAATTAGATTCTATTCACTACCTGCAAATTTTGGCACAAGCGTGGGAACAGTATTCGTTCTACGCATGCCAACACATTCATGGGACAGCTTGAAGCAAACCTGATAAAATCATGCCCTTTAAAACCGCACACCTATCAGTGTTACACTGACGACATCTTTATAATATGGGAACACCGCACAAGCACGCTAGCCGACCTAATTGGGCGTTTCACCCAAGTATTAAACTCACTGCTCACCACTCTCCTAGTCAAATCAACTTCCTCAGCACAATGGTCTACATAAAAAATGAAAAACTGAGAATGACACTTTATCGGATGGCTACGGAGAGAGAAAAATACTTGACTACACCAGTCATCACCTCAAACACTGCAAGAGAAGCATTTTTGTCAGACAAGCAAAACAAATAAGAAGAATCTGTAGCGAAGACAACGATTATACCCACCATCTAAATGACGTTAAAGCAACACAAGCAGAAAGAAACTATCCAAAAGTTCTTCTCAACAGGGCTTATGACGTCCCATCAAGATTGGAGAGGCACTCGGAATTAGCTAAGAAACAGCTTACAACAGAATCTGAGAGACCAGCAACAAAATACTCTAGTGCCCTCCCAAACATACACAACATCCTACGAAAATACCACCGAATATTAACAAGTAACAAGTGTCTAAGAAAACCGTTCCCGGTGGTACCAAGGGTGACCTATCGCCACAACAGAAACTTTAGAGATATGTTAATGCACGCAAAAGTCAGCCAACATCATTCCCCCATAATAAAAACATATTCTTCCACTAGATGCTAAACCTAAAGGCACCTTCCAAGTGATATTAAACTTAAAAGCACTGCAAATAGCTACACACGAAGTCAGAACTAGCTTTACTTGCACTAGTTCCGATGCAATTTATATGCTTGAATGTTCCTTCTGTACTAAACAATATATCGGTGAAACGGGACAATCAATGAATGTCACATTAAACGGACATCGCGCAGACACAGCTTAATTGCTTCCCAAAGCCATCACCGAGCATTTCAATCAACCGGGTCATAACTTTGATGAAATTAAACTCTCTATCCTACAGTCAAATTTCCATTCTGCGCGAGACAGAAAATACAGAGAATCATACCTCCTCCATAAGTTCAAGACATTGCAACCGTCATAAATAATTCAAAGGGAGCTTTAGAATCTATTCACTATGCTAAATTTCGAACTGTAGGCAACAGCACTTATTTTTCATTGGGTTGCTTACGTGTTTTTTTTTCTCCCTTTCTTTTTGTTCTTTTACTTACGAATTTATGACATTTTCTTTCCATGAGCACCATTTTCTGCGACTTCTTTTATTCTTTCTTGCAGAAAGACAATAGTTCACTGACCTCCAAAGGAGAAAATAATCCCCCTTCCGCGAAATAAGGAACCTACAGTGACGAATCAACTAGCTGCCACCACAGCGCTACCTCACATTCCTCCACCAACATTGAATAGCGCACCTTTCTTTTCAATTCTACACCCTCACCGCCAGCACACGCTCGGTCGTTACCTCGCCCATTCGCCTTACCACCTCTGTCCTTTGGAAGCCTAGCTATATGTATTGTGCCAAGTAAAGCATATGTCCCCTTGAAGCATTTTGGATGGCCTACAAAAGAATATTCTCAAGGAGAATATATTGATGGCCTGATATTGCAAACGCTGTAGCAGTGAAGTCTAGAAGCGTACGGTGAGGGGCTAGTTGGTATGACGTTATAAGAACAAAGAAAAACTGCGCAAAAAAGAACAAGACAGAGAAAGAACCACACGACACAGGCGCAGACTAACAACTGGTTTGATGCTCCAACGCCACTTTCCTACCAACATCAGAACGCATGCGCACCAACTGCAAAGACCAATGCCGCTATCATGTAGTCAAGCCTAGAAATGCCAACTCCTTGCGGTACAAATGTATTGAAGCCTCGCTAACACATTTATCCGGCCCTAATCTCGCGATTTCTAAAGCTTCGATTACTTCACGCTCTTTCTTATCATTGCGCGTCCGACAATCTTAGTCCTGCCGAAAAGTGGAGTACAAACATTGCCGTCATGCCTGCAGGTCTTGCAATGCTTAGGAAGATGCTGTCCTCTAGAATCATCTAGTGAATTGGCATGTTCTAATAATCTAATATTAATGCAGCGGCCTGTTTGTCCAACGTACACGTTGCCACAACTCAGCGGAATCTCATAGATGACATTCGCTCTACAAGGCACAAACTTATTCCTGTGGTTAGTAGTGCTGCACTCGATTTTCTTTTTCCTATCAGGTCTAGCTAAATTGCACAGACTGGACAGCTTACAAGGAGCCGAAAAGAGAACCTGTATGCCGAATTTACCCGCGACCCTCTTCAGGCCGTGCGAGACTCTGTGGACATTGGGCATAACTTCATACTTCCTCCTCTCCTGTGGATCCGCCCCACGAGGCTTTGAACTTGGTCAGAAGGACTTCAACAGGGACTCGGCAACAGCCCGAAGAAGGGCCAACGGAAAACCGGCCGACCGAAGGCGATCAGCTTGGGCATCAAAACTAGACTGAACCTTGTGTGGACAGGACTTCACTAACGAAGCCCTGAGGCACGTTGACGCAATCCCCCTCTTGACCAGCTTCGAATGGCTCGAGTTGAAGTGTAGAAGTGCTTTTTTCGACCTAGGCATGTACGCCCAGCAGAGGTAGTCAGGATCGTTAAAAAATAATTTTAAGTCTAAGAATTGCAAGCAAGAGTTTTCAGGAAGTTCAATAGTAAAATTAAAACTGGCAAAAGCAGACTTAAAGGATGCTAAAACCTTCGATGCCACCTGTGTCAGGTTATCGTTGTGGTCTAAATTTAAAAGAATTAGAAAATCATCGATGTATCGGAACACACGAACGATGCGGTCGTCAGAAAGTACCCGCGCTAGGGAGCGGTCAAGTTCGGCTAAAAGGATCTCAGACAAAACAGGGGCTACACACGACCCGATGCAGATGCCGCGTTTTTGCACATAAAATTTATCCTGAAAACTCACAATGGTTGAAGAAAGATATGCCTTAAGCAACTCTAGAAAACCATCCACACCGCCTTTGCCTTCACTTTAGACGGATTCAGATCTACAATCCTAAAGTTCTTTAAGACAGCGGACATGGCCTTATCACTAAAAAGCTTCTGGGGTAAAACCACAAAGCCTCCTTCCTTATCGGCCGTCATCAAAGCCAGATCAGAGTTCCTAAAAAAGCTTGCCACCGATCTCACCATGGAATTTCCTTTCTTCGTGCCTTTGAAAGTATTGCGGATCACATGAACGCATTCTAAATGGCAACGTTCTTTCTCTTCGCCTTGAACTTTGTCAGCAATCCTATGCGCCGTCGCCAAAGCCTCGTGCTTGCACAGAGGGACTTCCAGGCTGAACTTCGGTCCCCTGCTGAGGACAGTCTCAACTTCTTGCGGAACGACCGCCCCTCCAAGGTATAACACCGGAACGGCACCAACCTGCTTTCTGGGGGCCTTGGGTAAACTCCGTCGCCGCGTGTTCCAAAGGAACTCGTTCCACAAGAAGTTTACCGAAGGCCCCCTGAAAGCAGGTTGGTGCCGTTCCGGTGTTATACCTTGGAGGGGCGGTCGTTCCGCAAGAAGTTGAGACTGTCCTCAGCAGGGGACCGAAGTTCAGCCTGGAAGTCCCTCTGTGCAAGCACGAGGCTTTGGCGACGGCGCATAGGATTGCTGACAAAGTTCAAGGCGAAGAGACAGAACGTTGCCATTTAGAATGCGTTCATGTGATCCGCAATACTTTCAAAGGCACGAAGAAAGGAAATTCCATGGTGAGATCGGTGGCAAGCTTTTTTAGGAACTCTGATCTGGCTTTGATGACGGCCGATAAGGAAGGAGGCTTTGTGGTTTTACCCCAGAAGCTTTTTAGTGATAAGGCCATGTCCGCTGTCTTAAAGAACTTTAGGATTGCAGATCTGAATCCGTCTAAAGTGAAGGCAAAGGCGGTGTGGAAGGTTTTCTAGAGTTGCTTAAGGCATATCTTTCTTCAACCATTGTGAGTTTTCAGGATAAATTTTATGTGCAAAAACGCGGCATCTGCATCGGGTCGTGTGTAGCCCCTGTTTTGTCTGAGATCCTTTTAGCCGAACTTGACCGCTCGCTAGCGCGGGTACTTTCTGACGACCGCATCGTTCGTGTGTTCCGATACGTCGATGATTTTCTAATTCTTTTAAATTTAGACCACAACGATAACTTGACACAGGTGGCATCGAAGGTTTTAGCATCCTTTAAGTCTGCTTTTGCCAGTTTTAATTTTACTATTGAACTTCCTGAAAACTCTTGCTTGCAATTCTTAGACTTAAAATTATTTTTTAACGATCCTGACTACCTCTGCTGGGCGTACATGCCTAGGTCGAAAAAAGCACTTCTACCCTTCAACTCGAGCCATTCGAAGCTGGTCAAGAGGGGGATTGCGTCAACGTGCCTCAGGGCTTCGTTAGTGAAGTCCTGTCCACACAAGGTTCAGTCTAGTTTTGATGCCCAAGCTGATCGCCTTCGGTCGGCCGGTTTTCCGTTGGCCCTTCTTCGGGCTGTTGCCGAGTCCCTGTTGAAGTCCTTCCGACCAAGTTCAAAGCCTCATGGGGCGGATCCACAGGAGAGGAGGAAGTATGAAGTTATGCCCAATGTCCACAGAGTCTCGCACGGCCTGAAGAGGGTCGTGGGTAAATTCGGCATACAGGTTGTCTTTTCGGCTCCTTGTAAGCTGTCCAGTCTGTGCAATTTAGCTAGACCTGATAGGAAAAAGAAAATCGAGTGCAGCACTAACCACAGGAATAAGTTTGTGCCTTGTAGAGCGAATGTCATCTATGAGATTCCGCTGAGTTGTGGCAACGTGTACGTTGGACAAACAGGCCGCTGCATTAATATTAGATTATTAGAACATGCCAATTCACTAGATGATTCTAGAGGACAGCATCTTCCTAAGCATTGCAAGACCTGCAGGCATGACGGCAATGTTTGTACTCCACTTTTCGGCAGGACTAAGATTGTCGGACGCGCAATGATAAGAAAGAGCGTGAAGTAATCGAAGCTTTAGAAATCGCGAGATTAGGGCCGGATAAATGTGTTAGTGAGGCTTCCATACATTTGTACCGCAAGGAGTTGGCGTTTCTAGGCTTGACTACATGATAGCGGCATTGGTCTTTGCAGTTGGTGCGCATGCGTTCTGATGTTGGTAGGAAAGTGGCGTTGGAGCATTAAAGCTGTAGCAGTGTTAAATATGCCCTGTGTTTTAGCACAGTAATCTATATGGCTGTAAATAAAAGAATAATAAAGCAATTAAGTTCTTTAGTAGGCCATCAATACTATGAATCAAATTATTTGACAGTGGCAATATCTTTAAAATAATCTAGAAACACATCAATTCAAGTTGTGCAGCCAGACAGCCTGCCATCAGAAAACAGCATGACAGCTTACATAGGAATTGTGAGTCATAGGAAAGACGGTACTCCTACATAGGCTTTTCTTGTTATCGTGAGACCAGAAATCAGGCCACCAAGCCATTCTTTTGCAAATAACAAAGAATTACCTGGAAAAATGCAAGGAGGCTAGAGAGGGAGGTTCTTTTGTACGATGCCGTCATGGTGAAAACTTAGATCAAATCAAGAAATGGCAGCATAGCATAGCTACTGAAGCAGAAATTAACGCTCACCAAAATCTGGAAAAATAAAGAGAAATCAAGGTTGACGTTTTGAGGCCCCTATGGGCCCACTGCTCACAAGAACAACAAAGATGTACAGTCCTTGCTGTTGTACTGGGAAGATGCGCAGTGAGCATGGGTAGGTATCTGATACATTGCCCCATGATCCGTTAATCACATGTGGTGTTGTCTAGATGTAGAATGATTCAAGTAGTAAGCATACAGACAGGAATTGTTCCCTGGCAATGATAGCTGCAGCGCCCCAGTTGATGATGCAGTCTGTCTTCTTGCGCATTCAGTGCAGTGTTTGCCTTTGCCACGTCGTGCTTCTTTTTTTCCCCTAAAGTTGCCCGATTCACCAATGTAGGCTGCATCACAGTCTTTACAAGGAATCTTGTAAATAATGCCTGGAAAAAGGTCACACTTGATAGGATCCTTCACATGCACTAGCTCACTGCGAAGCTTTCTGGAGAGAAGATGAGCCACCCATACATCATAGTTATTAAAAATCCTGGCCAGTGCTTCACTTACACCACATGCACATGGGATATCAATGCATTTTTCTTAGGAGCTGCAAGGCGGATAGGTGCTGAGGTCCAACATTCCTGTCAGGTTTAGTAGGGTGCGAGGTTGACCATTAGTGCTCAAGTCCTGTCTTATACAGCTCAGTTCTCCGCGCATTTGTTGGGATGAAAGCATGTAGACAAGGCCCGCTCGAAAAGCGCTGAGGCTAGTGACTAGTTGTGTCCGACGGGGTGAGTTGACTGAAGTCGAGGTGCCCCACAGTATGTGTGGATTGCAGTACACACTTGTGGCTAGCCCTTTGTCAGCATGCTCAATAAGGGCGTCCAGAAATGCAATGCAACCATTTTTCTTTTCTTCCAGGGTAAACCTTGCATCGATGGAGTTCAAGTGGTAAAAATGTGCAAATTATGCAAAAGAAATTCTCAACATAGAAAAACGAGAAAACCTAGGGGCCAGATCTAAGCATGCCACTACCGAGTCTTCTGTAGCTTCTAGCACAAGGTGGCACAAACCACAGAGACTGAAGCACCCATGGCCATTCTATAAACCTAGTTGTAAAAGGACTTGTTGAACACAAAGTAGGGGTTTGCACAAGCTAAAGTCCAGGAGATGGCACAGGTCTTCTTTGTCGATGGCTGTGCAGGAAGGCAGTCCACAATCACTTTCTAAAAGGTTTCTGCAGAATTGCACAGCAAGTTCAACCGGGACACATGTGGATCAAATGAAAAGTTACATCGAATGTCGCAACTTTTTGCTTTCCCTATCTGCCTTAAAACTGATGCTTTATAGTACACAAATGCGTCCAAAGTTGGAATACGCCACATCTGTTTGGGATCCAGGTAAGGAAAACATTAAAAATTCTCTGAAATTGTCCAGAATAACGCAGTCTGTTTTATGCTGTCTAATTATAACAGAACTGCAAGCATAACCACTGTGAAATCAAGTTTGAGCTTGCCTTCTCTCGCATCATGCCGCAAACAACTTCGTCCCTATATTTTTCATAAAATCTTTCATCACCCAGAATTACACAATGAACTGCTTCAGTCACCGCAATACATATCTTGAAGATTAGCCCATGCTAACAAAGTCGGCATACCTTCCATCAGAACTAATTCCTTTTCACTTTCATTTCTCCCACACACACCTGACCGGTAGAATAACCTTCCCAAAAATGTTGCTACTAAATCAGGAACTTTTTAAAAACGCCATAGCTAATATTGTATAAATAGAGCCCATTTTGTACCTGCTACGTTTATGTTAGCAATGTTTAATCTTGCTTTATTTTGTTGTTTCATTCTTTATTTGGTTATAGCTAACTTGTATGATAAATCCAATTTTTAGGCCTGCTGCTTTCATATAACCATCTCAATCATGCATTGATTTGTTATGTTTCACATACTGCTTTTATTCTTGCTATATTTTTCTTTGTATTTCTTGTTTCCCACTCCCCTCTGTAATGCTCCAGCCTTGAGGGTATATCAAATAAATAAATGAAATGAGACCATTGTCGTCGACAGTTGCACCTGTTAACTTTGACAAAATGCTGCGAGTCCTTGATAAACTTCGAAGTTCTTCCTACCAGAGAATGAAGCACACTGTGAAGGTGGACGGACAGCCAGTGCAACAGTGAATGCATAAAATCCCCGATAGGACCCATAGGTAAATCTGGCTTGAGCACGTTCGGCAAACTGTACAAGGCGGGAGCAGAGCCGTTGTGACAGATTAGCCAGTAGTAAAGGTGTTTTTGCTCACAAGGAACAAAACGAAAACGCTGGTGAGCAACTTCTGCAGATCTGCTTCTACCTTCCGAGTGAGATCCCTGTTCACTTTCACATATGTCAACCCATGTTGAAGAAGTGAATCCATTTTTGGAGACGTAGTCAGTGTTGTTCAGGGTGGCCATAGCATTTCCCGTGTAGGCAGGCAGAATCACGATGTGACTGCTACTTTATAACCGCTTTAAAGCATGCTTTCCAGAAAATGGCAGTGTGACGGCCTTTGAATATGACAGCTTCGAAAGGGCACTAAATGCCCTTGTCTATGCTTCGTCCTGTAGGTGCAGTTCCACGTAACGCACGGCTTGTTCCACAGCCCAGATCATTCGTGCATTTCCGGACAACCTTATTGAGCGCACCAACAAAGGGCGCACCACAAGCGTGCACAGCAAGCCCACACATACAGGTAGTACCTTGACTTCCAGTCAACTCATCCCATCGTACACAAGCGGTCAGTAGACTCAGCACTTTCCAGCCGGACCTTCCTTACATGCTCTAGCCCCAAGAGACAACACCAGGAACTGAGCTGTTTAGGACAGGGCTTGAGCACAAACGGTTACCCTTGCATCCTACTGACCACAACAGGAACATGGGACGTCGCCTATCCGGAAAGCGGTTCCTAAGAAAGAAAAACATGTTGCTATCCCATATGCACATAGTGTAAGTCAGGCACTTGTCAGGATTTTTAGTAACTATGATGTATGGGTAGCTCATGTTCTCTCCAGAAGGCTTCGCGGCCAGCTAGTGCACGTGCAGGACCCCATCAAACGTTGCCTTTATCCAGGCATTATTTACAAGATGCCTTGTAAAGACTGATGCAATCTACACTGGTGAATCAGGCAATTTTAGGGAAAAAAAGAAGCAGCACCAGTACGATGTTGAAAAGGCAAATATGGCATCAAATGTGCTGGCTGAGCATCTCAAGAAGACAGACCACATCATCAACCAGGACACAGCGGTTATCATCACCAAGGAAAAAATCCCTACCTACACACTTACTGCTTGAATCATTCTACATCCAGGCAACACCACACGCAATTAACAGGAAATGAGGCAATCTACCGGATACTAACCCACACTCATTGCGCCATGTTCCCAGTACAGAAGCAAGGACTGTGCATCTTTGTTGTTGTGAACAATGGGTCCATAGGGGCCTCAAAATGGCAACCTGTGTTTTTCTTTATTTCCCCGCTTTTGGCAAGTGTTTATCTCTGCTTCAGTATGTATTGTTCTTGCCAGATGGTACTCCATCGAACTCTCAACTAAGTGTAGCTACTGAGCAATGCTGCATGGAACTGCCAATCTCAGATTTTGAGCATGTTTGCAGTTGAACACAATTAAGGGCTAACTATGCTCTATGTGAAGGCCCAGACGTTCCCGGGGCGACAAGGCAAGCCATATGACAAGGCTTTTGAAGCCAGTTTCTGTGTATCGCTGTGAACGAGAACATCACCAGGACTGTCCTCCGTGTTGTTTTTCATGCATAAATGATTGCATCCTGTGTCCCCTGGCACAGCACACCACCATCAGAAATGTTGCATTGTGTTTAACATAAATGGGTGCATTTTCACGGACTCAAAACCCGCGCTGCAAATTTTGGGATGCTTCCTGCGCCACACCACATATCAGGTTCTGGCCCTGCAGATCACCGAGCTACTTTCATACGCTCAAGAAAAACACCACCGCATAGTGTTCCAATGGATCCCGGGACACTGTGGGCTCAACGGTAATGAGATGGCCGATGCTGCAGCAAGGCGCGCCCTCAGCAATGGTCTGCGAACTGTCGTGCCATTCTCCAGACCGGACATCACATGCCTCCTGTCGGAATTAATGAGGAGTGCGACGAGAAGATACTGGGCCCAGCCAGACGCTCGTCACGTCCGCCTTAAAAGCCTGGATCCCGATATGAAATTTCCCATTCTGCGTGGAATTCCACGCCCTCATACATGCCTGATACACAGACTGCGCTTAGGCGTCGCCTTCACGCGCAAATATTTGCACATTATTGGACGGACAGACTCCCCGGACTGTTCAGTGTGTGGCGCTGTAGAGACTATAGAACATGTGCTTGTGGTGTGCCCTGAGTATGCGCGAGACAGACTGACATTAGCAGATACATTGAGACATTTACACAATGGACCACTGTCGGAGGACCTCTTGCTAGGCGCGTGGCCACA
Organism: Dermacentor variabilis; assembly: GCF_050947875.1. Classification (NCBI taxonomy): domain Eukaryota; kingdom Metazoa; phylum Arthropoda; class Arachnida; order Ixodida; family Ixodidae; genus Dermacentor; species Dermacentor variabilis. Next base: position 5,190,346 of record NC_134569.1, read on the forward strand.
GAGTTGGCAGACGACAGAGACAATGCGTGCACTTTCACGTTTCCTAGGTGACACGGGCCTGGACTCACGCCTGTGATACCAGTTGTGTAATGTGTCATTCACCTCGTTCCTCCCATTATCATCCCCCATTGTGACCCTTTTTCTTCCCCTCTTCCCCTTCCCTTACGTAGAGTAGCAGGCCAGATGCTCCATTATCCGGCCGACCTCTCTACATTTTCCAATCATTAAAATACTTCTTCTTCTTACAATATACTACATGAATATAATTACATATACATTTTGAAAATATTTAAAGGGGCCCTGAAACACTTTCTGAACATAGTAAAAAGAAGTTGCCGAACTGACGTAGAGGCTGCTGTGAACATGTGAGCTAAATATTACTGCACTGCATGACCACACGAAATTTACTATTTCTTTTCAAGAACAGCGAAAAATTGCTGGCTATAACTTCCACAATGTCATCATGCAGCATCATCGCAAGCAGCTGGACCAGCCAATGCTACTGGCTGATTTCGTGATCACAAGAGCATTCTGAGTAATACATAACTGATCATTTTGAGTAATGACAGAAAAGTCGCTTCATTTTTGCACTGTTGGTCTAAGCACAACAGTTGCGTGTAGCTGTGTCTGCTCCACACGGCCTACAAGATAGCAGCGATGTACTGAGTAGTGTAGCCTACAGCATGGGGTGCACCCCAATGAGCCCTTTGTGTGGCTCTGAGTGCTAGCACAGATGAAAAGAGAGAGCAAGTTGCGTATCAGTGCAATAACTTCATGTATACTTGAAAGATACAAAAGAAATTTGTGACATGGGATTCGCAAGACGATGTCCTTTAATAGTAAGACCATTCTATCACTAGTTAGAAATGCACTTCAGAGGCCCTTTTCGTATAATGTAAATATTAACTAAATATGTTGCAGGTAAGAAAATACTGGTCGATAAGCATGCTTACATTGAAATGTAGTACTTCTTTCAGCTGTGAGCTGTCTTGTGTTGTAAAAACAATAATTAATGTAAGATTACACTCGGCATATTAACTTCCTAATCACACTCTGAAAGCATGCAATTATGTTTTGTTACATGTTTGCAAGTAAAGCTTTTGCTGTTTTGTCCATAGTGTCAGACGAAAATTTTTAGATTTACTAAATAACTAGAGATATTTGAAATAGCTCTCGCGTGCCAACAGCAAGTTTGCAGCATTCAAGCCCCCATGTAAAAAAAGAACAAACAGATAAAGCCAATTATACTGTCTTGTCCTGCTATTCACACAGAGAATACATGCATCAAAGTAATTCTGGCATATGCAAAGCAGTAACTTGCATAGGTGAAGTTATGCACAAGCACACTGGACACATAACATGAAGGAATTTATTTATTTTTTTTTTTTTTGCACTCGGGAACGACTTACAGAAGCAAACGCGTCACTGCAGTTGCTCATATCTTTTTGTACAAATCAGAACTGTAGATCAACTGTAAAGCCTAACTATCTGCAGATACTTCAACAGTGTTTCTAAAGCTGCCACGTGACGGAGTGGAGCCTGAAGTGTTCCACATGTGCTTCAGAAGAGGCTAGGTGACCACCCTGAGAATGGGTATGCATGCTTTCCACAGTAAGGCACACCCAGACGACACAAACCAGCACAGCCTCTGCACTCTCTTGTTTTAGAGTGAAGTGACACCATCGTAGCATATTATTGGCATATTATTGAGCGGCACTGAAGCTAATTCCTATCAAAGACGCATTATGATGTACACAAGCATTTGTGAAATGTAGCACTCTAAATTGTTGAGGGAGTCGCCAAGCATGGGAAGAATCTGCCGCTTTCATGTCGCACACTCGAGAGGAGGAAACATGTCTGCGTTATTTTGAATAAATAAATCTACTGAAAATGCTACCAACATGTTGCTCCCTTCCATTCACAGGAAGCAAGAATGGAATGATTCCTTTATTGAATTGTTAGATGTCCATTCAACATAATGTGACATACACTGGAAATGAGTGTTGCTGTTCAGATGCAGCTGCAAATATTATTAACGAGAACAGCATTTTTCTGTCTGACCTAATAGGTAACCATACGAGGGTTTATTGATCAGCTGCCTGGTCCTAATTATCAAGCAGTATGTGACACCGCCGATCAAGAGGATGTTCCATTTCTGCCGCCATGACCTTGAGTAGCACTGGCTAACACTCGCCGGGTCAGATGTTGTACATGTAAAGAAATACTCAAGAATGTGGATGAGGGAACAGCTGTTGCTTTAGCACAATTGCTAGTGCAACACATATGTAATGCTGAGGTTGTGAAATTCGATACTACAGGCTGCTAATTGTTTTTATCCATTTTCATTTGTCTTTAGCACATCGTTTATACACTTCAATTAAACCTACAAATAAAATCCCCAATGCTTTGCTTGGCTTCATATGGATGCAATTAACAAAAATCAGACCCCTCTGTTCCCCTTCCTAGTTAAACTAAGATGCTGTACAATGCTGGATGACTGCAATGCAAATCAAGGTCTAACAAGGGTTTCAGTAGGTGGTTTCTAGCCACATATTCAGGCTCTCAATACAGAAACAGCAAGAGCTAGTAGTGCTAGAGAAAAAATGACTTTGCGCATTATAAGGACATTTGCCGCGAAATTTATGTAAATGCAGCATCTCACACTACCAGCAGACGGTGGAAAATTACGACCCCAACAATGTAGTGCCCTTGCCAGGAGAAGGAATAACGAACAGCAGAGAGACAGTGTCATTGAGAAAGTTGTCACATTTGTCCATTCTTCTACCATGGTACCATTCTTCTACCATGCCTCACAAACTTGCACAACATGCGGGGAACAAGTATTTCTTCTGCAGAAATCCAGAGTTACACATACTAATGTGGAGTTCCAGTAGATTCACAATAATTCAACAGATTCTGAATACTACCCGACGGACTTTCGCAAGACAATAACAGCAACCAACACTGAGAGTGAGGTTTCCTTATAATGCAGGTGTTACAATGAGACACCGTTCGCATTATGTTGAAGCAAACGTCTGTCTGTCAAATGTTTTTGCAAATTTAAAGTATATAACAGAGACCATCTTTTTCCAAAAGATGTTCAATAACTCAAATAATTGGGCAGTTTCTCAAATGGTAAAGCATCGAAAGTGATAGCAAGGTATACCATTGCACTGAAGCTTCTCGGACATGGAGTTGGTCAGGGGGGTATGTTCACGCAACACAACACGCAAGGCAACTTCTGCTTCACAGCTTAAACGACGCCCTGGCAACTATCAGGCATCTCACAACACCAGCATGATAAGGACTGCTGCCAACAATGTTGCACCTCGGTGGTGCACAAGACAAGAGCGAAGGACAACCATCGGCGTTTGCAGCTTCAACTTTGCTGCCCGTTCCACTGAGACCCCTGTTTGCACACAGCTGCACAGCAGGAGGCAGAACACTGTCCGAGTTCCACTGCAGAGGTGCAGAATGTGACACTACGTGGCTTCATCATTTATTGCAGCCAAATGTATTCATTGCATGACGCTCACATCTTTGGAAATTTTCTAGCCTTCCATGTGTCGACCGTGACAGCATGGCAACGGCAGCAGCAGAAATGTGCCTCGAGTGTATAATTGCTATCACAATGAAATTGACTTAAAACAATTACCCCGCGATTTATGCTTCCCCTTGGCTATCCAAATAAAGATTTATCTGCTGAAATCGCTCTAGGTGCTTTTTATGTAGGTGAATTACCTTCACTGGTAGTTCTGCCAAATGGCAGAATTCCCGTCCAGAAAAAAGATTTCAAAAACATGGCAACATGTTGCACAGCAGTTGACTATGTGTTTGCTTAATGCGCACTGGAGGTGAGAAAAAAGTCTTATCAAGTGGTATTCACTAATAATTTAAACAGCCTATGCTGAAGATAATAATAAATAAGGAACAGAGAATGAAACATGCAGCATCTGCATGTGAGTAAACATGCAGTTTTAGAAAAATGCTTGTCTTTTGCTTTCAGCAGCATGAGAGTAGATAGCAAGAGAAGTTCTCTGTAGCCAGGTGTCATTCAATACGAGAACACTTAAAAACATAAACGTACAAATTATTTTTTGGAAGTTAACTCGAATGAGAATATAAGTGTGTGCACAAAAACTGAGTGCAAATGTATCCGTTATATCACCTAGTGGGCACAGGATGACGCTGACAAACAAAATTTACAAGCTGTTTTGCTGTCCCCCCCCCCATATGCACATGTTATCAAAGGTTGAATTACAAAAAAGGTATCAGACAAATGCAAGGCCATTCATTAAAAACAGATTCATGCAATAATGAACCATATTGTAACACTAAGACAGAAGCCCTTCGTATGTGGTGATGACGTCAGAGAACCAGGGCCATAACTAGGGGAGGTTTAGGGAGTCCTAACACCCCTCCCCCTCGCCACCCCCGAAATTTTTTCGTCCTTCAACTTTTTGGATAATACTAAAATATTGACACGCCTTCACTGCAACCACCAGTTGCCAAAATTTTTCATACGCTGTAACTTTCCTGATATCACTTTCCCCTTTGCTCAAGCCTTCCCTTTAACAAGACCACCTCAGCACTTCCCTCCCGCCCTGCACCAGCCTTGCACCTCACCCTCCCATTCTTTCACATCTAATCTTTTTCGGCTTTCACTACGTGGCAGTTCCTTTATTGGTCCCAGATGCTTTCACTGCCCATTGCCGCCTGAGAAATTTTCCGCCTGTGTGAACCGCACTTGTCAGCATTGAGTCCCTGTCAAAAATCCACACGTGTCTTTCAATGGCAGCAACGAGCCATCTGCAGTCATTTGAGGAACAATGACACACTGATACATGTCACTCCTCCCCGTTCCCCGTGTACTACCACAAAAAAAAAACGAGCCTAGGCAAACATTGAAGGATAGCCGTGATTGTGGTGAGAGGAAAGCATTTTAAGCAATTCCACATGGCAGCGAACACATGCCATCAAAGGGTAATTGCTGTCGCCGGGGGTGCATGGTTGTAAAGAACACGTTGAAAAAGATGTGCCAACTGTTCACAAGCCGTGTGTAGCGCTATGCAGTCCCCACGAGTGGTGAGGGCTTTGCCGGCCTGTCAGTAGCATGCGCACAGCTCTGTCCGTATGGGTGGCATGCTGGAAACAAAAATGAAAGGAAAGCCTGCAGGGTGGATAAGAGAATAAAACAAATAAAGACTTGCTGCAGTAAAGCCACCATTGCTCTTCCTGGTGGATTATCTGGGGGGGGGGAGACTGTCATAGGAAAATGTGAAGCCCAATGATATTCTGTAGTTTTAAGCGCAATACAAGCACGGAGCCAGAGAGGGTGTGAGGGTAGATTCTCCATGTTTATTCTCTCTGCATTCGTCCGACGTTTTCGCCAGGCAATCACAAATGCGTCTCTTTGGAGTCACTGGCCACTTTTGTTTAAGTGCACAAGATTGCGGTAGCAAAATGAAAAGACATGCTGCAACAACAAGCAAACAAATCTTGCGTCTTCAAGAAAGTCCGAATGGATGAAACAAGTGGAGGTGAAGAGATACCTTTGTCAACGGACAAAACTGCCCTTTCTCTGCACAGCCGGAAAGTCAAGCATGTTCCAATATCTGTAGCAACTCGGCAAAACGCACAGGCATATGTGGATCACCTGAGAAAGAATTGTAGCTGGCCCTAAACAACGACAAGCATGACAGCCACGCACCACTGGGAAATGATGGCAGCTGCCATACAACTCCAAGTGACCTTTGCTCTACCGTCAGTGCCGTGCAAAGTGACGACTTCACCATGGAACAATAGCCAAGCAAGGTGAGTGGCATGGCACCTACAATCGATGCGACAAGTGCAAATATTTTTTACTTGGGGCGTTTTGTCTCAAAGACTAAGCATGCACTTGATCCAGAGACGATGGAGAGGCTGCTGCTTGATCCCTGCATTCCTCCAAGCTAACTATGATTATCCAGCCACAGACACCAAGTTGACATTTCGAAATTCCCCGAGTTTTCCAGGTTTTCCCCGAGTGCCTTTGCAAAATTCCCTGAGTGTACAGAACTATGCTTTATGTCAAGACGGGCTGAAACCATATCGCCCAATGCTGTCACTCTCTAGTAAGCATATCGAGTCGGACAATGTCAAATACGAAGAAAAACGAGATGCATGCAGAAGCTAATATTTTCGATTATGAGCTTTCTTCTTTTTTTTTAATGCGAGGGTAAATGCCTCAGGGCATACAGGGGTATGGGATGGGGGTGAATAAGGATGATTAAATGAATGAAAAAAGAATTGCTGATCTAATGAAGTCCAAGAGGGATCGATAATGTGGTCCCTGCGTCCAAGCAGTGTAATCGCTCGGATTATGCAGCGAGCTATTTCTATCAACTGATAGCAAGCTCAGTGGTTTGAGGCCCAAACATTGTCAAAATTGATTCTCTCTCAACAGCTCGTAACTCAACCTCAACTGTCCTGACATACTCTCAGCCCGCGCTCGAAGCCTCAGTGTTGTGTTTCACTGCTTTAAAGAGTCTATTTTGGTTTGAATGAAAGACAGCTGCATCTCGGCATCAGCCAATACTTTGTTCTTTGAGCTCAAGCTCCTTCAATACGACGGCAGCACGCTTCCTTTCCCGTTCATTCCTCAGTGTGTAGGTCCTTTCTGTTCTTGTCCTCCTTCCGCCACTCGTTCACCCCACGGACCATTTGAAGCAGCTTCTTGGCCAGTTGCATAGTCCACATCCGATTTTTCGAACTCCCTAGGGGCCGCGAAAACGACCGAAAAATCAGCCAGTTGAAAAAGAAAATGCATGTCATTTACTGCCATTAATTAAGGGCTCAAACCACCACAGGCCCATTAGAAAACACTTCGAAGGCCTGTTGGTACACGTATTAGGCATATCGATGCTCGTACTGTGACAGGAATTACCGAGTGCGTGCGTGTATAATTAAGGAATACATGCTGTGTCCCGTGGCATAGTCCCTTCCCACGCTTGCTATGCTTCACTGTAATACTGTTGCATATGGTTCAGCAAGTAACATTTCTGTACAGAGGCGAAGCTGACTTTTGGGGACCGGCATTATGCAATGCTACGTGCTTTCCAAGCTTCCAACCCAATCGCGAGGATTACAAAGGCGGAGTCCGTGTCATTGCTTACAGCGGCGAATTCTTTCAATAAAACACGGTACCAAATGGCAAGAAGCTTCATAGCGAATGTCGAAGCAGTTAGGCCTAGTATTGCCGCAGTGGCGGCTACGGCTGCCAGTGGATCTGCATGCGAGAGCGCTGGTTCGAGGCGGCGAGGTAATCAAAATGGCAGCGATGGTGGCTTTGATTAATGCCGTTTAGGACCTGCAGTCACGGCGAAATGTCCAGAAAATCGGACGGCGAAGAGTTCTTGCGTCCGAAAGTTCAGACATTCTGATAGGCTCTATGGGGTACGTGATGGTGCCACGAAGCCGTCTAAATTATCAGGAATCCGGAAAGTTGCTCGTGGACTGTACACTGGCAACTCTTCCAGCTGAGGACAAGGCGTTAAAGACGATTCATTACGATTCTTGTCAGTTACTCGAGCCAGCATTACTGCGACTTTCGCCCCTTTCAATAAAATTACAGCTAATTTTCCCTGATAGAGGCACAAATTCCCTGAGTTTCCCCTCCTGAGTTTTTCCAGACTACTCAAAATTCCTGACGATTCCCGGTTTTCCCGGTTGGTACTGCACAGAGAAAAGAAACCTGAAGTTCCAATGTCCCTGGGTAGATTGTTACCTATGGCTTGTTTATTCAGAGAACCTTCAAGGAGCGTTATGCAAATATTGCATAGTCTTCACAAGCGAGTATGCAAGAAAAGGGGAGAGCTTGGGCTGCTCTGTAACTAAGGTGTTTACCAATTACAAGAAAACCATGCACACCTTTAAGAGCTACGCATCCAACAGTTACCACACCATGTGAACAATGCTATCCCTGGGAACTTTCTAGCAGTCCGGCCCCGCTCAGAGCACGACATCTTCACACAACTTGACCACGGCCTTAAAACGCAGGCAGAAGAAAATCGCAAGAACTTGCTACCAATAATAGAAACAATCTTTTTTTTTCTGTGGCAGGCAAGAAGTGGGGCACGGCAGTTGGCATCAACCGCTTCGTGCCATGGGAAGGGATGACACATTCCCACAGGGGCATGGTAGCTGGCCGCAGGGGCACATGGATAACCCGCTTGGTTTCATCGCGCAGGTAAGAAAGCGCTTTAAAGATTGCATGCATTCGATTGAGCTTTGTTTAGTTGTGCTGACGTGCCCTGGGCTGCTGTGTGAACTAATTTTTGACATAGTGGATCTCGTCAAATTATTACTACTAGCTGGAGGTATAGAAACAAATTCCGGGTTCTGATATACCCGAAATTTCACGGCAACTACAAATCCTGAAGGATTTAGAAGAAATAAAAGTAACAGCGTTTAACAGCAACAGACATGAAACTCGAGCAACTTACAACCTTAGACAAAAATGTTTTGTCTTGCACGGAAAAGGTCACTAATCTACAGAAAGTTGTTTCAATGCTAGAACTAAGACTACACGACCTTGAAAATCGCTCCAGACGATCAAATTTAATTGTATATAGTGTGCCAGAAGACAAGGAAAACGAAGACACACTACAACTTCCAGTAAATGAAAAAATTGTCAAAAATGTCCTGAAACTCGAAGCTGTAAGTATCGAACGCATTCGTAGATTAGGCAGGCCGGATACCACTAAAACAAGACCAAATATTTTTAAACTTCTCGACTTTAGAGACAAAACTAAAGTCTTGAGAAATTGTTTCAAGCTAAAGGGGTCATGTTTTTCGATCTCTGAAGATTTTTCGCCATGCATACGAGACTTCAGAAGGAAGTTGTGGAATTCTGCCAAATCAAGGAAACAATCCAGTGACAAAATTAATCTATGATAAACTACGAATAAATGGCGATATGTTCTACTGGAATGAAAAAAATAATAATATAGCTCCTATGAAATCAGGTTCCTCAATCCTGATTCAAAAAACCAGCAATACTGCCCTCGAAGCCTGTTCCTGCCGAACTTTATATCCGACTTATCCTTTTTGAACATAAATGCCCGTAGCATATTTTAAAAAATGAATTCCCTTGAAGCCTTGATTCTTGCATATGAACCTGACTTCCTAACACTAACAGAAACTTGGGTAACAGCTGATATTAAAGATGTTGAGATAGCCCCTGCCAACTACGCTATCATCCGGAAAGACCGGACAACACGAGGCAGTGGCGTGGCCATTCTAGTAAAGAAAGAAATCCCGCTTTTAGTCTTACCAGATGTTGCGGGTATTGAGGATATCCTTTGTAAACTGCGCTTCGCATCTCACACTATTGTCGTAGGCTGCGTCTATCACAGTCCTTCTCCCGGCCTCGACAATATGCGCCGATTGCATGAATACACGGAGCAATATGCATCAGGGTCCAGATTAATAATTGCGGGTGATTTTAACGTTCCTGAAGTGAACTGGCAAACATAGCAGCATCATTAACCCTGTGCCAATGTGTTACTGGACTTAATGTTATTGTTCAACCTTACTCAAATTGTAACTGAGCCTACACATGTACAGGGATCCAGCTGTGCCATACTAGATCTAATATTCCTCAGCAATCACTTCATAAATGACGGCACTGTATTAGGCTTACTAGATGGTATTTCTGATCACAAAATCACCTATTGCACTATACCCCTTCATGACATTGTTACTCCTCAGCAAATCATCGTTTACCCCGACTATAGTAAAGCTAACGACACTAGTATACTTGATTACCTGATTAATGAATACAACTAGTTTTTGCAACTTTCACACAACAGCAATACGGGCATTGATACGTTGTGGCTCGCGTTTAATGTCAGTATATCTCATTGTATAACCAATTACATACCAACTAGAAAAAAGAAACTTACTAGCCATAATCCATGGATGGCACGTGATGTTACACATGCAAAACGTAAAGTAAACCAAATGCGAAAATTGCTGAAAACTAACCCATTAAAATTTACACATGAAAATCTCAGCGCAGCTATGCAACGTATGAAATCACAAATTAGGACAGCTAAACAGTTCTACTTTACTAATACACTGATTAAGTTCTTGAAGACTGCTCCCACGAAGTTCTGGAGCTACATTAACCAAAATAACCGTAACGACACCGGAGCCTCAAGATAATAGAAACTCTAAAACTTGCTTAACCACTACTTCTGCTCCGTTTCCACTGAGGGCAACGGCACACTACCACAAGCAGGCTCCTCTAGAAATAAGCCGCTAGAACCACTCACACTAACCGAAACAGGCGTACCTGACCTATTACTTAACTTAGACCCAAAGGAATCACTGGGACCTGATAGTATGCCAAATGCATTCCTTCGCACATACGCTGAGTGGATGGCCAAGTACTTATTATTAATTTTTAACCAATCAATCTCCTCAGGCACCCTCCCTAAGGATTGGAAAACAGCTGAAGTAAAACCAATTCATAAATTGGGAAGTAAAACAGAACCCGCTAACTACAGGCCAATCTCACTAACATGCATTGTCTGTAAACTACCAAAACACATTACCTTAAAGCACATAACCAAACACCTTAACAGGAAGAAATACTAACAGATTGTCAGCATAGTTTTCGCAAAGGAGTTTCCACAGTCACACAACTAAGTGAGCTTGTCCACGATGTGTCGTTAAGTATTGACCTACAGAAACAAATCGATCTAATCTCTCTAGATTTTTCAAAAGCTTTCAATTGCGTAACACATAAGAAATTAACTTATAAGCTCCAACTTACCTTGGGAAAGGGCGCTATTCAAAACTGGATCAAAGACTACCTTACTAACCACACTCAGTTTGTAGAAGTTAACCAGAAATATTCCGTTAAATCTAGCGTAAGATCTGGAGTTCCACAAGGAAGTGCTCCAGCTCCAGTTTTATTTTTCATATACATTAATGAGCTGCCTTCTAATATTCCAGTCAATGTTAGACTTTTTGCTGATGATTGTGTTCCGTATCAGGTAATCAATTCTTATAATGACCATGTGGCCTTGAACGACGCTTTGTCAATTGTATACAAATGGTGTAACAAGTGGCAAATGACTTCAAACATTAAAAAATCAGCTATTTCATCAATTACGAGAAAAAAGATAAGATAAGAATTTACCTACATTATATATAATGCCACACTTAACAAAGTGAAGGAGTACAAGTATTTTGGCTTAACATTAACACACGATTTCAGATGGGAGCACCATGTTAACAAAGTTAGCTCGGCTGCACAAAAAAAAAAAGTTGTTTTTCCTAAACAGACGTCTCAGACAAGCACCCCCAAACACAAAACTACTAGCATATAACACATTTGTCAGATCTGTATTAGAATATACTAATGTTGTTTGGTTTCCTTTCACCAAAGAACTCGTTAACAAACTAGAAGCAATTCAAAGGAAGGCACTAAGGTATATTTACAATAAATATAGGTTAACAGACTCACCCACAGAATTGCTAAAACAGGCTGGTAAACTGACCTTACATAATTGAGCCAAGCTTGGACGATTAAAAATTATGTGTCAACTTATTAATAATGAATTAAATATGGACAGTTGAAAACGCTTATCTATAGCACAAACACGACTCACCCGCCTTAAACATTCACTATCATTAAACGAACACCCATTTCATACGGAAAGTCATAAGCAATCGTTTTTCCCTTTAATGACACGTGAATTTAATAAGCTGGACCCTAGTATTACATACAGCCCAACCTTATATACTTTTTCAACATTAGCCAAAAATGAACTGCGTGCTTCACAATTATGACGTACCTGTGTCACAATTTCTGTGCCATTTTATTTTATTTTATTCTGTACATAATCCCAATTTCTTTAACGACACCTTAAATGTATCTTATGGATTACTACCGCTTGTGTATATTTCACTTTTATAACTTGTATTACTTGCCATTACTGAGTACTATTGTTTATCTATGCAGATTGTTTACCTCTTTTTCTGTTGTATTATTACCTACCACCATTGGTATTTGAAAGACTATCTCATTACGCCTTGTTACTCTTAAATTTACTGCTATGTGTTATTGTGTAATTAATGCCTGCCATTTTGTTCACCTTTGTAACGTGTCCACCTTTTTGATTACCTCTTGCTTTTTCGTAACATTATTACAATGTATTTGTTATTTTTCTGCCTACTATATTGTTTGCCTTTGCTAATTGCCTGTCTATTATGTGTAATCTTAATATTGTGCTAATTATTATTGTTACATTGTAAGATTGCTATGTAAATGCCCATCCTGTTATGATCCCTGAAGGAATCGACAGTGTAAATAAGTCAATAAAGTCTGCTCCAATAAATATGCCTCCAGTGCCGCCATTGACGAATGAAATTTCCGTGCACTGCTTAGGATGAGGGCCAAAGGTGGAGATGCCGCCTTGAGAGCTCGTAATGAAACATCTCCGGCAAATCCCCTCTACACGAGCCGGAAAATTCAAAGCGAGTTGGTCACCCTCTATGGTAAAATCGTACAAAGAGAGATGGCTAACAACATCAACTCAGGTTCATCTTTTTCAGTTCTATCTGACAAGACCACTAATATATCTCACACTGCCTACATTGCCCTGTGTGAGGCATGTCAAACACGACACTTTAAAACTACCCATACTAAAAGAATTTTGCAGATTTCGTTCCCGTGTACAATCTCACTAGCAAGGCGCTGGCGAGCACAATCTTGAACAGCCTTAGGGGTCATGGCTTTTACCTGAACCTACTTTGTGGGTAAGCATACGATGATGCAGCGTCAATGAGCGGCCACCCAAAACGGTGTTCAAGCCTTCATTTGTCAAACCGCACCCAAAGCGTTGTGCGTGCATTGTAGCTCCCACTCATTTAACCTTGTTCTGCTTCACGCATGCAAACTCCCCAGCATTCGCAACTGTTTGCAAACTGCATCTGCAACCTGTGCATTTGCAAGGGCTTCACCACAGAGGACAAACCAGCCGCAAGAAAAAGTAGAAAACTTTACACAAGAAATAAAATCAGCTCTCTTCTTTTGCCAGACAAGGCAGGTGGAGAGTCATGATGCACTTCAGCGTTTTCTTGAGCTGTGCATGCCCACTGTCCAATGTCTCGAATATTTGGAAGAAGAGGGCTTGTCACCTGATACTTCATCAAAGGCTTCTCAACTGTGCCATCACGAAGCCAGAGTTTGTCGTTTAACTCCAGATCTCTACTTACCTCTTTTCTTTAACACTACACGCGTAAGGCACGACTGCACAAACATTTCGAATCTTATACTTACTAAACAACCAGAGACCTTATCATCGGTTACCTACCTTCATCCTATCAGCGACCGCAGTGTAATTCATGCCACATTTGACTTTGCCCCAGCACCGCGTGTTCTTTCCAGAAAAACTATCAACTTATATGAAAAAGCAAACGTCGCAGCTATAAATGAAGAATTGTGCACCTTTTTCCAGTCTTTGAAACGTCATTCAATGAACGATCTGTTCAAGACAACTAGGAACTGTTTAAAAATAATATGAACTAGCAAACAAGTATACTCCGAAAATAAGATTCCGTGCGAATCATCAGAACCCCTGGTTTAATAACAATTTGAAGAGGTTGGAAAATAGGAAAAAAAGACTTTTTCGTAATGTCAAGCAGAACCACGCCCAACTTCATGGGATAAATATTACGCCGCTGAGAGAGAATACTTACGTGCTGTCCGCAATGTCAAATAGTCCTTTTCAATAATGACTTCCCTAAAATGTTAACAGACAACCCCAATAAATTTTGGAAAGTTATCAACCCAGGCAACACGCGCACTATAACTCTTGTTAATGATACGGGGGAGATCATACCTGAAGCTGAATGCACACTAATATTTAACAATGCATTTTTGTCAGTATTCTCTAATGATAATAATATTTCGTTGTCTCATGTCCCTGCAACGTAGCTTCAAGCATTTCGAGCGTGGTGTTTTATCTTGATGGTGTTTTGCGCATAATTGAAAACCTTAAACTTTCATCCTCGGCAGGCATAGATGGTATAAACTCTAAACTGCAAAACATACAAAATATATTTCTTCATCATTTTTGTGTCTTATATTCTCGCAGTCACTTTCTACAGGTTTCATGCCTCACGACTGGGAGGTGGGTAAGGTCGTTCCCATCTACAAGTCTGGTAATAAGAACACAAAGCTAAATTATCGACCCATCTCTCTAACTAGCCTTCCGTGAAAATCATGGAACATGTCATCTATTCCTTGATCATGAATCATTTGGATGCCAATCAATTTTTTCACTGGGCACAGCATGGGTTCCGTAAGGGTTTCTCTACCGAAACGCAACTAGCTTTGTTTCTGCACGACTTGCATGCCACCTTGACTCTAACCAACAAACTGGCGCTATATTTCTGGACTATGAAAAAGCCTTTGACAAAGTTTCTCACTGCCACTTACTACTAAAGCTTTCTTCTTTGAACTTACACAGTGATGTACTCGGATGGCTCGAAGCATTCCTTTCTGATCACTACCAATTCGTTTCTATAAATGACAAATCATCCACTCTTCTCCCTGTAACTTCTGGTGTCCCTCAGGGATCACTTCTCGGTCCTCTTCTCTTTTTAATTTATATTAATGATTTACCCCAACCCGTATCTTACAAGATACGAATTTTCGCCGATGACTGCGTGATTTACCGTCCAGTTTCTAATGCTACTCATGAAAACACCTTACAACAAAGTCTTAACAATGTGCAGTCTTGGAGTGAGCATTGGCTGATGACTCTTAATCTCAACAAATGTAAACATATATCTTTTACCCTCTGCTGTAACCCTTTTCTGTCCTCTAATACAATAGTAAACGTTCCCATAGAATCAGTAGAATCATTTAAGTACTTGGGCGTCACACTTTCTCATGATCTCAGTTGGGGTACGCATATTTCCAACATACTTTCATCAGCTAACAGAACTTTTGGCTTCATGAGACGACACTTGTGTGACACCCCGCAGGACGTAAAACTCCTAGCTTTCAAATCGCTCATCAGACCGAAAGTTGAATACGCATCACCCATCTGGAATCCATATCAAATCTATCTTGTTAATGCGCTCGAGTCCTTTCAAAACTGCGTCGTAAGGTACATCCATTCATCCTGCTCATGACGTAAGCGCATCATCCTTAAGAGCAAAATCTCATCTACAGCCCTTCGCATGTCGCCGCGCTACAGCCAGCCTTTCAGTTCTTTTACAGTTCCCTAATTCACGAGCAATATATCACACCACCCGCATGCATACCGCTACGAACTGGGCACCATTACAAGTCTTATGGCCACGCTCCCATACAACTACTTTTGCTTTTTTTTTCCCGCACAGCATCAAACTGGAACGCCCTTCCCCACCACATCGCTGAAATCCCTTGCCCTACACATTCTTTCCAGAAAAAGGGAGAGTGTAAAAACAGAAGTCAATAACTCAGAAGTCGCTCCCTTTGCTGCAAATCACAAATGCTGAGATGGCCCTAACACACATCACTGGAAGGCAGAAGCAAAGAAGCAATGTACCTTCCGCTACTCCCGGAGAACACTGCCGGAGAAATGTGTATTTGCCTTTGCTGGCAGACTTCAAAAATCTATTAAGAGACCGGTTTGATGCCCATAGGAAGGTTATGGTTGGGCTTAACATGCTGCCCCCCCCCAAAAAAAAAGAAATAAAAATTCCTGGGTACAGCCCGTAGAAAACAAAACAAGTGGTCTCAACCCAAGATAACTATTGTCAGAAAGACTAGTCTTTTCCTCAATGTTTTTTGACTGTTCAGCTGATCTTCACACAAGCAGCTCTGGCTGAGGCAGTCCCATTGCCGAGTAGACACATTTGCAGCACTCCATAAAAATTGGTTTGATGACAACCATTCATACCGTAATCTACCACTTCAACTATAATCTGCAAGTATTAAGAAGAGATCATCGTGCAGTCAAACATGGTATAATGGTATATTTTTATGCTCATAGAAGTAGAAAAATAAGATTAAAAGAGCAAAGCTAGCAATACACAAATTAGACATCTTTCAATACACACCAAATTCTTTGGAAGTGCATTCAGCTGCACAGTCAGCTTGTAAATGGGGAGACAAGCATAAAGCTTAAGCTCATTGCTTGATTGGTTTACAATGCGTGACAGTCGGCAGAGCACATGGGTGGGCTCATTTCCACAGCAGGAAGGAGCCAATAACTGAAGCAACCCTGTACATTCGGTGGTAGCTGCATAACCACAAAAGTCAAACAAAAAATACTCATAGCAAATATTTCTACACTAAACAAGTACACCTGTGAGAAAAAGTATGCGGACCAGGGATTGCACGATAAAGCCGATTTTTTCCCTCTGCCTGTGAATGCAACTTGAAATTGAGAACTGCAGTCCGAAATTGGCATTGTGAACTTTCCAGTGTGAACTTTCCAGCCTGTGTTTAGGCATGTTAATTACTAAAAAATTTAGTTTTTTTTTGCAACCCTGTAGTCAGTATACTTTTGTTCGCATTTGTATTCGGATACCTCCAACTTACTGTTTTCGTTTTACAATTATCTAAGAGACGTTGGTCCCCATTACACTGCACCAGCTACTCCTCATTTTACCATCAATATCTGTGCTCAAACAAGGTTTCAAGAAAAGACTATGGCTGCAACAGTTTACAGCATTAATTAAGGTTCCCATACACACCACACAAACAAAAAAAGAAAGGTGTTTAGAATGGCCAGTTCACAAAACTCAAATGTTCATGTTGAAGATGACATTCATTGGTAGGGAACACCATGCTCCCAAATGCACACAAGAAAGCCAGAGGAACACGATTAGAGAAATGCAAATATGTGACGATGTGCAAAAGATGGACTTCTACAATTATAATGTTGTGATCAAATTACAATAATAAGATTTATACACATGCCACACAGGCAAAAGAAATAACATTCGTTCGTTAATGCCTTTAGTTCCCGAATGGCATTTTTAGGGGGGCAGAGCTGTGAGATGTCCAAATTTAATGACACTTGATGTGGTGATATCGATGACAGCATTTTCTGAAGTCAGCAAATTTAAGATACTAAATAAAAATTAAATATGCATATGGAAGTTTACTTTATGCCTTTGTGAATAGTGAATCACAAAAGCAAGCATACTATAGTGCCATTAGCTTGAGTTTGTTGCTGTCTTTTACAACGCTGTAACTGACCATAGCAACTCTGGCCATTCCAAGTCAAATCCGAAGCCCAAAATCATAATGGCGCTTGGTTCGTGGAAGCTGTTCCAATCCTGACATGACGAAGTTCACCAAGTACAACTTCTTGCAGGAGCATTGTAGTTGAAAGTTAAGTATAAATTATTTCTTTCATAGTAAAGAGTGTTTCAAACACTTCAAATATACTGCACTGCACAAGCTATGGAGTCGAGTCAAATGAGTACTGGTGAACACATTAGATAATGGATGACATTAAGGCAAACGACATTAGGTTGGTCTGTGTGGCATCACGCAAATGGCATTAAAATTTAAGGCATTAGCATGTTAACGTCATTTTCTGTGCCCGTCCTTCAAAATCATGTACTGAAGAAGATTGGAGCCACTGTGCTGACCCTAGCCACAAGAGGGAAGCTTCTGCTTACTATTACTTTCAGACTGCCTCGTGCTCACCATGTCCCTTAGCGTAAATAAACCCCACAACATATGGGGTGGAGGTGCTGGGTATTCAAGCCAGGGTGCCGAAACGACACTGTTCATTCCAGTTTTTGTTCCGGTTCAGCGAAAACTTTAGTTACAGTTCATTTGCATAACCAAAGTATAATTGCAGGAAAACTGAATAAATTTATTTTGCTAAAATGGTCGATGCTACTGCTAAGCTGCACGGAATGATGCCACATGTTGTTCTGTAGGCCGCAAGTATCATTAGTAGGTTAGAAATGAATAATGCAGATCCAACACCAATGCTGGAATCTGTGTGAAGCGAAGCATTTATTGAGAGAAAGAGAAGTGATGATGAGGATAGGCAGTAGGATGCGACTATGTACACTCTCTTGCCCAATGGCTCACTTCGTTGACATTATGTTCAGCCAAAGGCCCACCAACATTTTTTTTTCCTTTTTGCTGAACTGTCTGTTAATTGGCACCAACAAAGAGGTCTTGTGCATACGGGCCCTGGGCCCTTATTCACAATATGTTCTTACACTAGAATTGTTCGTAAGAGAAAGCTTGAGCCGATCCTGATACTGAACAGTGACGGCGGTCAGCCAGTGGCACTGACGCACTGACGAATGAAAGGC
The DNA here is from genome assembly GCF_050947875.1 of Dermacentor variabilis. NCBI lineage: Eukaryota > Metazoa > Arthropoda > Arachnida > Ixodida > Ixodidae > Dermacentor > Dermacentor variabilis. Next base: position 5,208,682 of record NC_134569.1, read on the forward strand.
TTTATGAATTCATTCCCCAGATCCTAGTCAGCAGGAACATGGAAGAGCTGCCAAAGTCTGTGATACCTGTGAGGCTGGCACTTTTTTCCAACGGGAAGACTTCTTGTCATATTGGACGAGACACAATTGTCATATTGGATGAGCTGCTCGAGGTGCGATATTGGAAAGCACGCAGGTGTTTTCCCCCTTCAGTGCACAGCCTCTACCCAGCACCAACGCAAGACTACGAGCAGTTTACCTGGAGCCCTGTGTCATAAAAGTGTTCAGCAATGGAAGATGTCGAGAGGGCAGCCACAGTACAGGAAGGAGTTTCTGGACTGTCGCGGAATCTTTCTGTGAGACATCCTTGTCTGCAATATTTAAACTTAGCCTATGCTAGTTCACATTTTTTTTTTCGCATTTCTCCCAAGAACATCGCCACCAAGAAGGAAGGTCATACCCATTTATTATAAATAAAACATTTGCAACGATCCGGGACATTAGGTAACAAAAGCTTCGATTTCATTATCACATCACAGAAGCAAAGCATGTGTCAGAAGCAATATGTCATTTCTATTTAAAGTTCTTCAACTTCTGCAATTAAAAGGCCCCACCCAGCTGGGAAGGATTGTTTATTTCTATGGTAATACATAGGTCTCCAGCTAATGGAAAGCTAATTAACAGTCATCAGATTCAAACGCTTATGAGTGTACTAATGATGTCTGCACCCCCTCCCCTTGATACGTTGAAATCTGTACTAATGGTACTACTACTCCTATATTCAGGGGAATATTGTATGTATTTAAAAATGTGGTAGACAGATGAGTCACAAGTGCAGGCAATGCATCGATGAAAAGCTTCTGAAGAGGTGGCTAGTCTGAACTGAAAACCATCATTTTTTTTTTTCAGCTTCCCTTCGGAGTGAAAAATATCCCAACATTCCAATTCAGTTCCGGTTCGAGCCGCAAAAATCATGTTTTTTCCCAGTTTTTGGTTGAGTTTTGGTTTGATACCCTGATTCACACATCTCTACTAAAGTGCATGTTGCACTGTTTTGGAAAGTTTCCGATGGCCATGCACCCAGGATATTATCCAGTAATATTGGCCTCCGATCCAGAACATGTAGCTTTGCAAGTAGCCTCTTATAGCAAGTGGCACAATACTTGCAATAGAATATATTCTATGTCTTCTTTAGCCAATTCACAAGAGCACACAACAGTCTCTGTTTTTCCTATGCTGTACAAGCTTTAGCGTAGGTCGTGCCAACCCAAGGTCTAGGAATTGTTTCTATTGTGCAGCTGGTTTTACAGTTATGGTGAATTGCATGTTGTCTATCACATACAATGTGGAGCTTTCCATACCATTTGCAAGTGAAGTTTCTTTGCACATTTGGCCACAGACCTTGCTTAAAAAACAATCACTTGTCGCTGAGGGTAGCAGCGATTGTACACCAATTTTGTGAGCTAGGTGCAGCATAGCCCCTGCACCGATGTCCTCTGTAACATTGCAACCGCTTCAAGTGCCATATAATGTCGTTGTGGCCTCCACCGAGCGCAGCGTCCCAAGCGGCAAGCAAGCCAAGCAGACTGCAGAGGTTTACCCGAACACAGACTACCAGAGATAGATCAGGGAATGGCATTGTACAGGCAAGCCATCCGGCCGGTCTAACAATATGAAGCATCATTCCAGCACACAAATAAATGTGGACAAGCAGAGAAGGACAACAAGAATGCCAGTTACCCTTCTCCGCATGTCCATAATGTGCGCTGGAACGATGTTTTATAATGCTAATCACAGCCAGCTAGCCCAGCTGTCCCCAGTTAGCAGTTAAACAATGTAACAATAAGCAATGTTTGTTACTCATTACCGGCCACAATTACTCCAGTCATGAAGTAGACATTTTGCTGCACCATAAACCTTTTGTATTTTGTGTATTAATGCACTGTTTGCTTCCCCCAAGCTGATTTCTTTGATGGTTTGTGTAATAGTAGCTCTACATCGGCACTGTTTATAAAAACAATAACAGTCCATACTCACATCAGCATGTGTCACAACTCTTTTATTTCGCTTTCTGTGAAATCGGGGGAGGCATCATGACCACTGAATAAATGCGTTTGCCTAGGCACTTCTAAGTGCTTGACCCTATGATGGCTCTCGGACATGCCAAATAGGGCGCTGTATGTTAAGTTTGACCTAACACACAAGAAAAGGTTGAGCATTATACTGACTCATCAAGATATCGCGATAATATATTTCTGAGAAGAAAGCAACTTCGATAAATGAAAGAATGTCACAAACATGGACATGTTAGCACTTTATCTGCGTGTGTGGGAGTGAATTTAAGAAGTAATTAAACCACCAGACCGCAAGCCTTGCAGTTTTCACCAATGCGTTACTTATGATGTGCACTGCGAGGGCAGTAAGCAGCGCATGATGAACGGGTGTCCAATTTAAACTCAAGCCTCATTTTTTGGCGCTAATCAGCTGTGCTTCACAAAGGTTCAAAGCTAACGGGAAGCAACAGTAATCAAGATGGCATTTAAATCTAGTGTTACACTCGCGGCAAGAGAAAGACCTCGTTCCTTGCCCCGCTCTGTACACAAAGCTCTTCTTCGGGCAATGCCTATGTTTCTCCACACAAACTACCACGGACTTGCGTTCGAAGGCACCATTCGAGGTGTTCGTTCTGACAAAAATCACAGCCGACTGACTCATCGTCTCCCGAGAATATGTTCTCCCAGAAACCGACAGGTCTGGGAATACCACTTACACAGGGGGAAAATGGCGTAGCCTTTCTCCACAGTTCTCATCAACGGTTGAAAAGGAAGGTGTTGGCGGCCGTCACCAACAGTGGCTGCGATAGGACCCCCAGCCCGCAACAAAGCGCAGCCAAACATTCACCCGCAGGCGGCATGGTTCTGACCTCCGTGACAGACGCGACCTCCCATATCGAAAATGAGGCGCGTGGATATGATTAGGCGAATGATTTGCTCATTTACAGTGGATGCTTTCGCTGAGCCAAGAGATAACCCAGTCTGCCGACGAGCGCGCCGTTTGTCAGTGCTTTTCAACACAGGTGAAACGAATGACTCCTTCGAAGGCGAATGCAGAAAGGCGTGAGTGCGCGCAGAGAGGGGTGCTCTCGAACTACATACGAAGAGTAGCTGGTACTCACATAAGAGGGAATTGCAGATCGAGGATCGCGGTCAGAGGCTTGGCTCGGCGCAAAAACTTTCACTACAATGCTTTGTTCATGATATAACTTTTAGAATTGCGTATCCTTGACAGCTTCCCTATTGATGGACTCCCCCCGCTGCCACCGCTGAGATCAACTCAAAACAATTTCCGGCCGCGAAAGAAATACAGTGCGTGGCGCCATCTTTGGAGGTCACAAGCAGTGCAAACAGTTATACATGTCTGTATTTCTCAGCTCAGCCGTATCAAGGCGCTCGTAATTTACGTGATCTAACTCTAATGTGATCTCGGCTAAAAGAGTATAAATACCTTGGTATATAAATAAACGAAGGCAATAGGTATATGGAAACACAGAAAAAAAATAACAGCAAAGAGAAAGAGAAATGCGGCCGTAATGAAACCGTGGCCTCCGCGATCGGCTGCGTTGCTCCGGCCATTCCATTCGCACGGAGAGAGCGTAATCGGAGAAAGTGGTGTGACTGCTCCTCTCGCCGCACCGTGGCGCGCGCAACCCAAGGCTCGCTTTCCCTGATGCGGACGGGCGCAGAGGACGAAAACGCAGTTTTCGCAGTCTGTGTGCGACGCGCACTAGAAAATTATCGCACAGCACAAGTAGCTGACTGGTGCAATTAGGCAATTGCTTTATTAAATTATGACGGAGACTTAGGACCGGGGTGAGGCAGATCGTCATGAGAGCGTTCGTTTCACAACACGCAGGCAATTTTCTTTATTTCTGTAGCCGTGCACGGTTTCAAGACACGGAACATTTTACAGTTAAGCCGAGAGGATTATTTTAATTCTGCAGTTCTTTTACATAGTAGTTTAGAACCTGAAATTACTTTTGAAATATAGAGATCAAGGAGTTCTGTCAGTTCTCCTCTAGAAATGGTACAAATGTGATGTGTACTTACATGCGTGTAATATATTTAGCTTTCAACGCTTGCAGATGCCACTGACTGCATTGTCCCACTCAAATGTTGGGCTTCCTTTTTGTGGATGGCTCTTTTGTGACGTGTTCAAATGTATCATATTATACCCCAATCATGCTACAGCCTCGAAAGAGGCTAGCAGTATCCCCAAATAAATAAAAGCTTGCAATGCATAAGGTTCTTTTACGTTGTGTATGGTTGGAACTGAGACGAATTTAGTCTCGTTTTTTTTTCTTTCGTGCGCGGCAAGCAAAAAAGAGGGTTTAAAGCGCCGAAGCTACAGCTTGGCAGGAGGACAGATAAAACCATTTGAGGATAAATGACATTTTATTTACAAAGAAAAAATCGAAGCCATATTGTTCGGCATCAGTTTTTACATTGTGTTTATTTTAAGCACGGAGCACTTTCCTGTGCAGTGGCTTGCAGGCCAGCTTTTTGCGGTAAGCAGCCCTGTCTGTCACAGGCCACGATGAAACCGGCGTAGTTACTGCTTCTCCGCATCTAAAAGCAGAAGTGGCGCTGCGGCAGAGGCCTGTCGAGGAGCGCGCGTCGTCTGCTACTGAGTGCGTTGTTATTGCGCTCCTGTTATGTTTCAAGTAATTCGTTTTCACCGTAACACCTGAAAGAAATTTGTTATATTCTGTTGAGGCAGCGCATGAAAGTGTGATGTGTCTTTGCAATCAGTAATTTTCAAAAGTGGTCATTTATATCGTCTGTTAACATGCTGACGGCACGGCTGCGCTCGCCGTCACGATAGTTCTCCGAGTTGCTGTAATTTCCTTAAACGTTTAAGAAGCGAAATAAATACTGAGGATGATGTTCATGAATACCAAGCTTGTGAGACTCCGGGACGGAGTGAAAGTGTTCCTGCGCAGAAGAAAAGAACCGGAGGGGCACCACTTGTTTTGCACCGCATTGTAAGGTCGGCTACAAACATGTAAGCCAGGGGCGAAAATATCAGTCGTTTCGATGCGCTGATACCCGTAACTTCCCGATAGGCGTGAGCATGTCCTTCGCCGTGCTGACAAAATGTTTCAACCGCATAATTCGTGTGCCAGTGCCACTTCAAGGAGCGTGTCATCGAGCGTATGACCGGCAGGAATCTGCAGATTCCAATGGTGTATATATATGTGCGGACAGGCCGCCATTGGAATATGAACCTGGCAACGTTTAATGCTAGAACGTTATCTAGAGAGGCAAGTCTAGCAGTGCTATTGGAGGAATTAGAGGGCAGTAAATGGGATATAATAGGGCTCAGTGAAGTTAGGAGGCCAAAAGAAGCATATACAGTGCTGAAAAGCGGGCACGTCCTGTGCTACCGGGGCTTAGCAGAGAGACGAGAACTAGGAGTCGGATTCCTGATTAATAAGAATATAGCTGGTAACATACAGGAATTCTATAGCATTAACGAGAGGGTGGCAGGTCTTGTTGTGAAACTTGATAAGCGGTACAAAATGAAGGTTGTACAGGTCTACGCGCCTACATCCAGTCATGATGACCAGGAAGTCGAAAGCTTCTATGAAGACGTGGAATCGGCGATGGGTAAAGTCAAAACAAAATACACTATACTGATGGGCGACTTCAATGCCAAGGTAGGCAAGAAGCAGGCTGGAGACAAGGCAGTGGGAGAATATGGCATAGGCACGAGGAATCGCAGGGGAGAGTTTGCGGAACAGAATAATATGCGGATAATGAATACATTCTTCCGCAAGCGGGATAGCCGAAAGTGGACGTGGAGGAGGCCGAACGGCGAGACTAGAAATGAAATAGACTTCATATTCTGCGCTAACCCTGGCATCGTACAAGATGTGGACGTGCCCAGCAAGGTGCGCTGCAGTGACCATATAGGATGGTAAGAACTCGAATTAGCCTAGACGTGAAGAGGGAACGGAAGAAACTGGTACATAAGAAGCCGATCAATGAGTTATCGGTAAGAGGGAAAATAGAGGAATTCCAGATTAAGCTACAGAACAGGTATTCGGCTTTAACTCAGGAAGCGGACCTTAGTGTTGAAGCAATGAACGACAATCTTGTGGGCATCATTAAGGAGTGTGCAGTAGAAGTCGGTGGTAACACCGTTAGACAGGATACCAGTATAGATATATAAGCTATCGCAGGAAACGAAAGATCTGATCAAGAAACGCCAATGTATGAAAGCCTCTAACCCTACAGCTAGAATAGAACTGGCAGAACTTTCGAAGTTAATCAACAAGCGTAAGACAGCTGACATAAGGAAGTATAATATGGATAGAATTGAACATGCTCTCAGGAACGGAGGAAGCCTAAAAGCAGTGAAGAAGAAACTACGAATTGGCAAAATATCAGATGTATGCGTTAAGAGACAAAGCCGGCAATATCATTACTAATATGGATGAGATAGTTCAAGTGGCTGAGGAGTTCTATAGAGATTTACGCATTTCCAGTAGCACCCACGACGATAACGTGAGAGAGAACAGTCTAGAGGAACTAGAAATCCCACAGGTAACACCGGAAGAAGTAAAGAAAGCCTTGGGAGCTATGCAAAGGGGGGAAGGCAGCTGGGGAGGATCAGGTAACAGCAGATTTGTTGAAGGATGGTGGGCAGATTGTTCTAGAGAAACTGGCCACCCTGTATACGCAATGCCTCAGGACTTCGAGCGTCACGGAATCTTGGAAAAACGCTAACATAATCCTAATCCATAAGAAAGGGGACGCCAAAGACTTGAAAAATTATAGACCGATCAGCTTACTGTCCGTTGCCTGCAAAGTCTTTACTAAGGTAATTGCAACTAAGAATCAAGAACACCTTAGAGTTCCGTCAACCAAAGGACCAGGCCGGATTCCGTAAAGGCTACTCAACAATAGACCATATTCACACTATCAATCAGGTGATAGAAAAATGTGCGGAATATAACCAACCTTTATATATAGCTTTCATTCATTACGAGAAGGCGTTTGATTCAGTCGAAACATCAGCAGTCATGGAGGCATTGCGGAACCAGGGTGTAGACGAGCCGTATGTAAAAATACTGAAAGATATCTATAGCGGCTCCACAGCCACCGTAGTCCTCCATAAAGAAAGCAACAAAATCCAAATAAAGAAAGGCGCCAGGCAGGGAGATACGATCTCTCCAATGCTATTCACAGCGTGTTTACAGGAGGTATTCAGAGACCTGGATAGGGAAGAATTGGGGATAAGAGTTAATGGAGAATACCTTAGTAACTTGCGATTCGCTGATGATATTGCCTTGCTTAGTAACTCAGGGGACCAACCCCAATGCATGCTCACTGACCTGGAGAGGCAAAGCCTAAGGGTGGGTCTAAAAATTAATCTGCAGAAAACTAAAATAATGTTTAACAGTCTCGGAAGAAAACAGCAGTTTACGATAGGTAGTGAGGCACTGGAAGTGGTAAGGGAATACATCTACTTAGGACAGGTAGTGACTGCGGATCCGGATCATGAGACTGAAATAATCAGAAGAATAAGAATGGGCTGGGGTACGTTTGGCAGGCATTTTCAGATCATGAACAGCAGGTTGCCGTTATCCCTCAAGAGAAAAGTTTATAACAGCTCTGTGTTACCAGTACTCACGTACGGGGCAGAAACCTGGAGGCTAACGAAAAGGGTTCTACTTAAATTGAGGACGACGCAACGAGCTATGGAAAGGAGAAGGATGAATGTAACGTTAAGGGATAAGAAAAGAGCAGATTGAGTGAGGGAACAAACGCGAGTTAATGATATCTTAGTTGAAATCAAGAAAAAGAAATGGGCATGGGCAGGACATGTAATGAGGAGGGAAGATAACCGATGGTCATTAAGAGTTACGGAATGGATTCCAAGGGAAGGGAAGCGTAGCAGAGGGCGGCAGAAAGTTAGGCGGGCGGATGAGATTAAGAAGATTGCAGGGACAACATGGCCACAATTAGTAAATGACCGGGGTAGTTGGAGAAGTATGGGAGAGGCCTGTGCCCTGCAGTGGGCGTAACCACGCCGATGATGATGATGAGTACTTGTGCCGTCAGCCTGGCTTGAAGCGTAGTTTGGCACTTCCGCGTCTCATGACGACAGATGTGGCGCTGCGGTCGGAGGCGTGTCACAAGCATTGGAGCATTGGAATAGCATTGGAGAGATTGTATGTCCCTGTCTGACCCCTTTCTTTATTGGGATTTTGTTGCCTTCTTTATGGAGGACTACGGTAGCTGTGGAGCCGCTATAGATATCATCCTGTATTTTCACATATGGCTCATCTATACCCTGATTCCGTAATGCGTCCATGACTGCTGAGGTTTCCACTGAATCAAACGCTTTTTCGTAATCAACGAAGGCTATATGTAAGCGTTGGTTATATTCTGCACATTTCTCTATCACCTGATTGATAGTGTGAATATGGTCTATTGTTGAGTAGCCTTTACTGAATCCTGCCTGGTCCTTTGGTTGACAGAAGTCTAAGGTGTTCCTGATTCAATTTGCGATTACCTTAGTAAATTCTTTGTAGGCAACTGACAGTAAGCTGATCGCTCTATAATTTTTCAAGTCTTTGGCGTCCCATTTCTTATGGATTAGGATTATGTTAGCGTTCTTCCAAGATTCCGGTACATTCGAGGTCATGAGGCATTCTGTATATAGGGTGGCCAGCCTTTCTAGGCCAACGTTCCCACCATCCTTCAACAAATCTGCTGTTACCTGATCCTCACCAACTGCCTTGCCCCTTTGCATAGCTCCCAAGGCGTTCTTTACTTCTTCCGGTGTTACTTGTGGGATTTCAAGTTCCTCTAGACTATTCTCTCTCACATTATCGTCGTCGGTGTTACTGGTACTGTATAAATCTCTATAGAACTCCTCAGCCACTTGAACTGTCTCATCCATATTAGTAATGATATTGGCGGCTTTGTCTCTTAACGCATACATCTGATTCTTGCCAATTCCTAGTTTCTTCTTTACTGCTTTTAGGCTTCCTCCGTTCCTGAGAGCATGTTCAATTCTATCCATATTATACTTCCTTATGTCAGCTATCTTACGCTTGTTGAGTAACTTCGAAAGTTCCGCCACTTCTATTCTAGCTGTAGTGTTAGAGGCTTTCATACATTGGCGTTTCGTGATCAGATCTTTCGTCTCCTGCGATAGCTTACTGGTATCCTGTCTAACGGAGTTACCACCGACTTCTATTCCACACTCCTTAATGATACCCACAAGATTGTCGTTCATTGCTTCAACACTAAGGTCCTCTTCCTGAGTTAAAGCCGAATACCTGTTCTGTAGCTTGATCTGGAATTCCTCTATTTTCCCTCTTACCGCTAACTCATTGATCGGCTTCTTATGTACCAGTTTCTTCCGTTCCTTCCTCAGGTCTAGGCTAATTCGAGTTCTTACCATCCTATGGTCACTGCAGCGCACCTTGCTGAGCACGTCAACATCTTGTATGATGCCAGGGTTAGCGCAGAATATGAAGTCTATTTCATTTCTAGTCTCGGCGTTCGGGCTCCTCCATGTCCACTTTCGGCTATTCCGCTTGCGGAAAAAGGTATTCATTATCCACATATTATTCTGCTCCGCAAACTCTACTAATAACTCTCCCCTGCTATTCCTAGTGCCTATGCCATATTCCCCCAGTGCCTTGTCTCCAGCCTGCTTCTTGCCTACCTTGGCATTGAAGTCGCCCATCAGTATAGCGTATTTTGTTTTCACTCTACCTATCGCCGATTCCACGTCTTCATAGAAGCTTTCGACTTCCTGGTCATCATGACTGGATGTAGGGGCGTAGACCTGTACAACCTTCACTTTGTACCTCTTATTAAGTTTCACAAGACCTGCCACCCTCTCGTTAATGCTATAGGATTCCTGTATGTTACCAGCTATATCCTCATTAATCGGGAATCCGACTCATAGTTCTCGTCTCTCCGCTAAGCCCCGGTAGCACAGGACGTGCGCGCTTTTAAGCACTGTATATGCTTCTTTTGGCCTCCTAACTTCACTGAGCCCTATTATATCCCATTTACTGCCCTCTAATTCCTCCAATAGCACTGCTAGACTTGCCTCTCTAGATAACGTTCTAGCGTTAAACGTTGCCAGGTTCATATTCCAATGGCGGCCTGTCCACGGTTTGACATACGGTAAACCGGTACAGGGAGGATAGTGTCAATACGATCCTTATACAGTTTTTTCCTAGTAATATTGGCGAGATACTGCACTGAAAACCGCACATGAAACATTCTGTACGGAAGCACGACTTCTCGCAGGTAAGCTTTAACGGCACCATGCATTTCTTCACACAAGCATACAACAAACCATGGAAGGTGACGACATAAAAGCACTTGCATGACTGTGCGAAGGAACCCATCATTCTAACCGCGAATATACATAAAGCGCGACAAAACTTGTCGCACAAATAAATGTGCCAACCCAAGGCCCCCTTTCTTTGCTGGCAAGAACAAGTTTGTACGGCTGGTCCTTTCCCAAGTCGATGCCCATATGAAAACGGCGAAGGTACGGTGGATTTCGTGGATGATGATCCGCGAAGCACACAGCACATTCATGACATTCCATATCTTGGACGTAAGAAATAGGTTACAGACTGTGGCGCGCGAGAACATTGAATGCTGTCGCCCCTCCCAGGCGTTAGCCTTTGCCTTTGCTCTCGCCACTTGTTCATTTCAGTACGACTCAGGGTCGCGATAAGAGTCGAGAGGCACGCCTAGGTAGGTTGTTGCATTGGTTGACCACCGCAGTCGAGCGAAGTAGTCTGGCGTTTCTTCCCATTCACCATGCCAAAACCCCTGACTCTTCTCCCAGTTTATTTGCGCCCCGGTGCACTTGCAGAAGGGTTCAACTACCATCACGGCCTCACAAATACTATTTCTATTGGAACAGGATATGGCGATGTCATCGGCATACGCCAATATTTTCACCTGTGTTGACTGTAACCTGAAGCCAGTTATCCGTTCATTGTTTAGGATGGCCTTGCACAAAGGCTCAAGGTAAGCCGCGAATAGCAGGGCCGACAGCGAACATCCTTGCCTGATAGAAGACAGCACTAGCACGCTGTCTGTCAGGTCCCCGTTTACAATCACCCGAGTTGAGCAGTTAGCATACGCCATCCTGACACCGTCTGTTATTACGCTTCCTACGTTGCAGTGCTCTAATATGGCGAAGAGAACATTGTGGGAAACACCGTCGAAGGCTTTAGCGAGATATAGTTCCATCATAGCCACTACGCCATGCCAGAATTTTCTTTTCTTTATTATATGGAAAAGAAAACTGAAGGTGTATTACAATGTGAACACAACTACACACTTAAAACTCAGGCAAACACGCACATGCATCCAACAAGTGCATCCAGTCTGGCGGAGGTTCCTGCGCAGCGTACACACTTCTTACATAAGCAGCACTTTCGCGAAAGAAGGACTTTGTAGATCGCGGGCTTTCGGCATGGCGATCACACAGTCTACTTCTCCATAGGCTATGTAAACCAAGTACTATGATTACAAAGACGGCGCCGAATAAAACAACACACGAAGAAGGGAGACACAAGACAACCACGTAAGCGCCTACGTGCTTGTCTCGTGTCTCCCTTCTTCGTGTGTTGTTTTATTCGGCGCCGTCTTTGTAATGCTTAACCAACTAGCCCACCAGCACATGCTCAAGTACTATGAACATGTCATAGGGAGGACCACCCGTAACCTTAAACTGTAGAAACCTAATTGTATATGGAGTCATGTCAATGTCCTTTTTAAGCGTCCGTTGGAGAATGTCAAAAAAAAAAAAGATACAGCGACCCTACAGTGTATGAAGCAGTGATCTATGGTTTCGGCACGTGGACAGAGCCGACAGTTTGTTGACCACGGCACAAAGCAGTCCCTCGAATTCAACCAAGTTTTAACAGGGAGTGTTTCCGAATGTAATTTAAAGCAAAATGTTTTTACTCCAGGAGGTACACACATTTTTCGGACGCGCTTAAGCATGTCCTGATAAGGTCGGCTTAAATAGGGTGCACGATACAAAGGATCTGGGAAAATAGAGTCCAGCAGTGCCGCAGCAATTGCTTTTCGACTCGCAGTGAACACGTACTCCAGGCTGAATCTAACTTTCAAGAAAAAAAATGTGTCAACAACCTCCTTGAGAAAGCCCCAGGGAGCCTGTGGGACATCTTTGGCATTTGATGACACTACTATATTAGGAACATAATGAACAAAACGGAGTTGTAACATTTCACGCAAAAATGGATGGTCATTGTCTCGAAAGAAAAGCAGGCGTGAAGCAATTTGCCTGACGAAGAGGTGAACTAATTCTAGACCACCACGTTCAAGGGACAGGGACAGATTGTCGCGCCGCATCGTTTCACAACTCGACCTCCAAATAAATGTTGCAAATACGCGATGCAGTACCTGAAGCCGAAGTCGTGAGCAGTGCAGTACTTGCAGCACATACATAGGACGGGAAGCTAAGAAAACGTTACAAACTTCAGCACGAAAGAGCATTTACAAATTCCGCCCTCGCCACGAATTCACTTTACGTTGAATTTTGTCAACTTCTCCCGACCAATAAGCGTTGCTATTTCTATACTCTGAGAGAGGCACACCTAAATAACGGAGATCTTCTTTCCATTGAATGCCTGCGTAATGTGATGGCATTGTGGCCCATAATCCAAACCAAAAACCTGAACTTTTTTCAAAGTGAACGCTTGCACCAGAAGCCCCACAAAATTCTTCTGTAATTGCAAGAGCAGTCTTTACACTCTTTTTAGCTGTACAAAAATGGCCACGTCGTCTGCATACACAAGAACCCGAGCCTCATTAGTCAGTAATTTAAACCCTTGGAAATTTTGTTCTGCAAGAATGCTCATACAAAGTGGTTCTAAATACAAGCAGAACAGAAGCGGTGACAAAGGGCATCCTTGTTGTACTGATGATGCAAGCCTAATCGAATCGGAGAGAGAGCCATTCATTATCAGCCTCGTTGAACCATTAGCATAACATATCCTGACACCTCTAAGGAGCAGGGATCCGATATTTATATGCTCTAGTACAGTAATCAGGAATGAGTGATTCACCCTGTCGAACGCCTTAGCCAGATCTAGCTGTAGCATTGCCACTTGTCCGAACCCCTTAGCTACACACTCTAGCACCGATATCGCAACATGAACGTTCGTCTGAATGGAGCGGCCCCTGATGCCACATGTTTGATGATCACCGACCACAGATCTTATTACAACTTGCAAACGGTTAGCTAATACCTTAGCAAAATTTTTATAATCAACATTGCATAAGGAGATAGACCGATATCCGTCAACTTTTTGCAATTTAGTCTCAGCATCGCTTTTGGCTATAAGGACCGTGTGTCCTTCGTACATTGTGACGGTTAGGTACTCTACTTCCAAGGCTTAGACCTCACGGTACACCTGAAGTAATAATGGCGTTAAGAGGGAACGAAAACACTGATAAAATTCGGAAGTAAGGCCATCCGGGCCGGCCGTCTTGGCCTTCACTAACGAATCGATGCATGCAGTTACCTCATTAATATCAATGTTTTCATTTGTATAATTGTAATCATTGTGATTTAACTGGGGCAGCAACGATACAATTTTTTTGGCAGCATCTGTATCCAATGGCTTATGGTCTCGAAATAGTTTTTGATAAAGCTCGAAAAACGCTTCAGTTATTAGAGAAGGCTCATTAACAATGATTCCGCCATACCCTATATCTAGCATTTTTTTCGACAGCGCGTGTCGGCGTTCATCACCAAGGGCCCAACTGCAAGGCTGTTCTTCCAGGAAACGCTGCTCTCGCGCACGCACTAGTGCACCTCTGTATTTTTCTGCGTTCAAAGTTTGTAACTGTGCCTTGACCTTATAAATATCATCACTATATTGACCCGGATGTAGGCATTCAAGCTCATGCAATTAACTCAGAAGTCTATACAATGCTTCGTAATTATTCTTTTTTTCAAATGCCAATATAGATGATTCTTCGATAGCTATCATTTTAACTTCTTGTTTGAATAATTCTCACACAGCAAAGAGTGGCAAGTCCTTGCTGCATGACACATGAGCTATGAGCTCAGTAACACGATTTAAGAAACACTCACGTGAAAGTAATTCGTCATTAAACTTCCGCAGCTCCCAGCACATACGCCGACTTTGATACCGACGGCTGCCAAACGATGCTGATACTATAGGCAATGGTCACTAAAGAATATAGGTTGCACAGTGTAACCATAAATAAGAGGTAGCGCGCTAAGTGAAACGTAAGTTCGATCAAGCCTTGCATGCGAGGTACCCTGGAAGTACCCTGGACATCCCGCCTTTTCATTTTCCCCCAATGTCCAGTAGCTGATAATCACATATCAGGCGTTGCAACGCATCACTACTTGGATCATGTCTCAGCTTCAGTGACGTACGATCTTGCGCGTTACATACACAATTAAAGTCTCCAAAGAGGACCAATGCACGATCAGTACAGAAATGATGTTCTAGAGATAAGAAGAAACACTCGCGTTCACGTAACTTGTTCGGAGCATAAACACACGCAAATCTAAAGCTCATACCACTGATGTGAATATCGTAACAGATCAGGTGCCCTTCGCTATCTGTAAACAAATGTAGCAAATCACATGGTAAATGTTTTCTAAGAAATAACATACAGCCTGCGGAAACGCCAGTGCATGGCTCACACAAACATTATAGTCAGATAGGAATTGAGATAGAGCTACTTCTGTGTTTTCGTCGGATTCAACCTTTGTTTCTTGGATAGCAGCAATATCTAATTTTCTATTGCGTAACAAATGAAGGAGCTGTACTTGCCGTCGCTTACTTCGTAAGCCACGGACATTTAATGTACCAAAATGCAAGGGAAGAGCGCCCGCCATGATTACCTATGTAGGTGCAGCGTCTAAGCACTGCTCCAGAGGTACACCACTCCCTTCTTGATGAGGTGGTGCACTATGTACCTTTTGGTGCACGTTAACACAAGGGACATCTGCAGGAGTAGGCGTTCCCCGGAGCGGCTTTGTCAACTTTGACACTTTGGGAACGCGAGCCTCCTTTCCCGAGGGCGACGGATTGTCAGATTGCGCTGGACGCTGCTTAGCGGCCTCGCACATCGATCCATATTCCACTGACGATGGGCGATCTTGAACTGGTGGCTATTCTGCCCATGACACAGTTGGTTCGCCATCAGGCGCCTTAGTCTCATCCTCGCTCGCAGGCTTCTGGCTGAGGCTAATGTCAGCCGATGACGGCTTAATCTGTTCTTGTCGATGAGTCTCTGGGAGTGTTTCTCCAGTTGCATCCACAACTTCGCTCACGTCCATTAGATGATCGGTGATGGTATCATCCTCAGCTGGTCTATTTCCACGAAGCTTGTCAGCGTAGGTTCCGACGCATGCATCTGCAGGGTTTACCGTAGCGGTGACAGTTACTACAGCGTGGTGTTCTACAGTGTCGCCGGATATGCCAAGCTCTGTTGCACCGGGGGCAAAGTGGTTGTCGGCCAGGTACCAAGATAAGGCACTGGTGGCCGTATATGCTCAACAGATGTGGCAGATTACTGGCATAAACTCCATCTTTCAATGTGAACGCTACGTCTCGATTAGTCATTTGCCAGCCCTCCTTGCCGTCACACCGCCACATTTCGCTCGTTATGGACTGCACTGTGCCATATGACTCTAGCGCTTCAACAATCCGTCTCTGTTCAAGGTGTGGGGGAAGCCAAAGAAGCTTCATCTTGATATTCTTGGATTCCGGGTCTATGACAAGGCACTTGAGGCCCTTCACCAACAACTCGCCTTTGTCGACAAGTTTCTGTTTCGCGATGCTGTTAACACATGTCACCAACCATAAATGGCTCACCTGGTATTGTCCAGCGCCGAGGATATCAGTGGCATTTAGCACTGAAAGTAGAGCATCGCGAAAGTCCGGGGCCCGATACGTCCGCCCTGCCAGGTCAGCATGCAGGAGAACTAAATTGAGAACGGTCTTGCAAGTCGGTAGACGAGGAAGAACGACTTTATAATTACAGGAATCAGTAGTTGACGGTGGGTGTGATCCTCGGCCGAGGGCCGATGCGCTGTTTCCAGCGGAGCTCATCGCAAACGTGGCCGTTCGAACAAGCCTCTTCCTCTTCTTCCTACGTACGACTGCATCGTACGTGGTGTTCTTACTAATTACGCCACGCCCGAAGCCGAACGGCGGCGCATAATTTTCCACGTCAAGGACCGAGAAGCAGCTTTAGTTTCACAGAGATAAGTCTCGCTCAGTCATGGTAGATGCGCTATCGCCAAGCAACTAAAACTCACGCCTATACCGCAAAGAAAATTTTGCTTTCCATATTCAGTAGCATGCTCGGAAGTGCCACAACAACGATTTTCACTTGTGATGGGCATTTTAACTTCAAAAAAAGTCTTAAGTGAACCACCGACCCGGGACGCTGAATGGGCTGTTACTACCGATTTGGATAGCCGTTTCTTGTTCTTCACGCGAAGGATATGCAACGTTTTCTTAGTTCAGTGATGCCTTTCAGTCGACACGTCTGTCTATTCATATATCTTCGTAAGCTAGGGGCGTGAGCTTTCGGTGACAGCACCCTGTGTTTATGACGCGTCACATCGGCGCTCGTCGCTACTTATGCTGGCCCTGTAAACATGAAAAAAATTGTTTTTTAAGAACACTGATGCGAAAGCTGAAAACGGCGATTTATTCTTGTTCTTGATTCCTGAGCCTAGACGCGCCGAGAGCGTGCAGACGGACTCGGCGGATATGCTTGGCCTAAGCTTCGTTGGGGACCGACCTCGGCGCCTTTTTCTTGACGATATTATTCAGTCAGCTGTTTCAATGCACTTTGCGATTAGGCGGAAAAGCAGTCCACAAGTGATGCAAAAGCGTCCACGGTCGATCGACCATACGGTAGGCATTTCGCCTGCAAAAGAAGAGTGCGGCTTCGCCGCATAGATTTGGTTGCTTATCAGGCAAGACGGAGGACCTACGCGCAACTCTGCCACCTTTGGTAGCATATACAGTAACTGTAGATAAAACAGACGCGCAACTCTGCTACCTTTGGTCGCATATACAGTAACTCAATGAACCGCCGATGGACCGCAATGTATTGAACGTATGGGCTCTTATGGAAGCTTCGCTACCAAGTAATATTTACCTTGGTATGTCTGCGCAGTAGGTTCAGTATTTGCTAGCGACATGTCATGCAGTAGTAGTAGCGTGGCATGTCGGTTTTTGGTCTCGGTGAACTCTGGTGGTGTGAGACCCGTATTTCTGAAGAATTCAGTGGTGCTGACGATCGAAATATTCAAGTGGCGTAGTGCCTCGGCAATGGTACTTGCGAACCAGCGCTGTGCAGCAGCGTCGCCTTGTTCGCCCTTTTCGGCAGCGTCATCACATCGCACATGTACCTTTACTAGACGGGCGTCGTAGGCGGAGGTATTGTACGTGTTCTTCGCCACGACTTACGTTACGTAAGTAATATAATGTTTAAGGTGATGTTTGCTCTCAACTGTTCACGCGTTCCTGAAATGGGGCAGCGCATGTTTCAATCGTGTTCAGCGCTAGTGCGCCATTCGTGACTTCGTATGATTTATTTTTATTGTGGACTTTATGACAATTATCTCGTACTGCTGTGAACATAACGGAGCTTTAGGACATCATATGGTCTGCCAGAATTCCACGAACTAAAATGCAGGGTAGATGTTTAATATCATTCGTACTAAAGGCGCGATAAACACGGTGAGGTGGATCTTAATACTGTGCCCTGTTATGTTCAGTCTGCATCTCTGCCCGTGTTTCGCGCTTGTAGTTTTAGTAATGGGACGCAGGGTTCTGTGTAAAGTTGGGACGAATGAATGTGTATATGTGCGTCTGCAATAACTTCACCGCAGCACATTTGTGTAATGCGATGAAGCAAACAGCGTATTGCGGGGACGGGATGTATGGCAGCCATAGTTACAGCTTTCATGTCCCCTTACCCTGAAGATACTGCCCCACCCGCTCTTGAACTCTCTATTTGCCGGTATTTTTATTTTCACATGCTGAATGGTGCCACCGCAATACAAATATGTAGTGAGGTGAAGCTTATTAATATTGCCAAATGCTTTGACAGTGTCGGACCGAACAGTTTTAGAGTGACATGGCCAATACAACAGCCCAGAACTTCACTTTAACGATCTTATTAGGAATGTCAAACTAATCTTACAGCACAGAAAAACAATGCAAACACCTCAAAAGTTCATTAGCAAGTAATACTGGAAAGCACACGTCTTGTGGCCAAGGTTGTGGTCAAGTGCTTTAAACATTCAACCGACACACCTTATGTGCTTAAAAATTTCTAGCATATTGATGCAGGTTGATCAGACTTACTGCGATATTGGTTGCATTACAATGAAAATAATTGTATTGGATAAGAGGATGCAAGCGACTCGTGTGCTGCTTGGTTATGCAAGCCACATGGATCCCAGAAATACCCAAGCAGGGTTCTTGTTTACGCATGCTGCTTGCGTCCGCTAATCTAAAGCTCTCTAATGTCAGCAGCGTAAAGAAAGGCTGTTTGAACTTCAGAACTCCAATTTTGTTTCTTCTATACTCATACAAGCTAAACACTACGCTGTCGTGACAGTGTCTGCCTAGCTCATTGCCACATTTTGCCACAGTTAGAATTGCCTGTCCTAATATTACTCCAAGAATTCTTTAAGTAGTTCGTTTTTTAAGCACGAAGCATGTCACGCTCAACTAGAAAATTAACCACGCAATAAGCTACTAGAAGTAGCTAAAAAGTGAGCAGTCTTCGGAAGTCAGCTTGCTTTGCAGCTCCTAAAATTGGCTATTATTGAATTAGGGGAAGGAAGGAACAGCTTGAATACACATATGTCTAGACTTCAGAAAGTTGTGGTGGTGTGCTGCAGGCTAAGGCAGTGAAAGGAAGCTGTTTTGGCATTGGTCTACCTCTGTCCCAAAACCAGGCACTGCAGCCGAGGCAACTTCACTTGGCTTTGACATCTTCAAGTTCGCATTCCCGAGCACAGAATACTCAGTCGAGGTGAGCTCAATGCATATCACCCATATTGGGGATGCAAAGACGTATGGCCAAGAGGATGCCACCTTGACGAAGCAGACACCACAGACCTCGAATTAACAAATGATGCTAACTATCCCAACTGCCATACCCTCCATTCAAACTAGAAGGGCAGTACACTTACCTAGCGTGGGCAACTGGGGCCTTCATCCAGAGTGTCAGTGCGACTCTGCCCCAAGAGGCAGCGACCATTCTCCGATATAATACTTGATGCAGGGTTGAAAAGGTGCCACATTCACAAAATCAGGGTTTCAGGCTGGGACCACTTCCGTGATGCACTTGAGTCTGGAGAATGTGAAGGTGTTGAAGAATCGACAGCAACACGCATCCTTTGCTCACTTCAAAGAGCGGCATGTCAACTAGAGCTTACTGGGGCAACATCCAGCCCTGGCAAGCACCTGCTGCAATTTTGGGGTGAGCAAGCCAAGCTGCATACAGCATACTTAAATTGTGGCTGCACGCAACAAACCCTGACCAATGTTCTGCACAAAACTGAGCAGGCAAGATGTCATGCTAAGAAACTTGCCAGAGGCTAGTGGATGTACAACTGTATGTCATTTTAACGTGTATTTGTCAGTAAGATGCGACACATTCTTGGCTATGACAGGATGAACCAAAAACAGTAATACTATTGAAAACAGGCTGCTCAATCTTCAGTGCACATCTGAGTAATTTGAGGAACAAGCTGCAGATGCTTTCCCCGACCACCTTGGAGTCACCAGAGTTGTACGCACCTTAATGACCACTTGCCGAGGAAGGAATGGAAAGCGTCTTTACGGTGGCAGAACCTGTTGTTGCTCTCGAACCTGTCAACACTTAAAGCGTACACGGTAAAGATGGAGTCATTTTGCAGATGTTGAGGAATCTTGCTGAAACGAGGAAGCAAGCACTATTGCTTGTAATAAATGAAATCTGGAATAGTGGAATTCCACATAGAGTGGAAACAATTGGTCGTGATGCCACTACCGAAACCAGGCAAGAAACCCGACACCATAGCCAACCTTTGATCACTCTCACTCACAGTAACAGTGTGCAAATTGAATGAAGGAATGAGCTTCGCGAGGCTGAACTACCATATGGGAAAGACAAGGCTACTACCACCTGTGCCAGATTGGTTTCGTGTCTAAGGTTGACACGTGCGACAATAGCCTCTTTCTGTATCGGAGCATCGCCAATGCCAGCCGCTTTGGATGAAATATATATGTGTTCTTAGTTGCAGTTGAACCAAGAAGAATGTTGAGCACAGTCTGCAACGAGGAGGTGCTGGCAGCCTTTCGTGAAGCCTGCCCAGCCATTAGGGTTGCCAGTGTTGCCAAAGCCTCTTATGCAACCAAATGTTTGAAATATGAAGTTACAGTAAACAGCCTATGGCAAAGAAGTCCGACACGGCTGCGAACGACACGAAGGACGCGGACAAGAAGACGCAACAGCGTAGGCTTAGCCAGTCACACCAGGAACAGCGTCTAGCCTGAGCCCCACTTCCGTAGCGCTGGCGATCCGGCTGCGGAGCTCGGCACGGCGCACTTCTTCTTCCTTACAACTTCCCCCCTCGCTGAAGACGGAGCCGCACAGGAGGCCTAAGGCGTCGTGAGGACGAAGGGCTCGTGATACGGCTTGAGCCGATCTACGTGCACAATTTCGCGGCCTCGGCGACGCAGGTCCGTAGGGGGCGTCAGAGGTTCGATAACGTAGTTCACTGGTGAAGTTTGGCGTACAACCCGGTAAGGTCCATGGTATCGGGACACGAACTTGGAGGAGACACCTTGTGTCGAAGTAGGAGGCACCCACAACCAAACAAGAGCGTCAGGCGAAAACTGGTTGTGGGGGCGCCCATCGTCATGACGAAATTTCTGTAGCGCTTGTTCTTGCGTTGTAAGGGAGCGAGCTAGTTGCCGACATTCTTCTGCATACCGGGCGGCTTCGGAAACCGGTGTACCCTCTGATAAGTCGGGACGGTAAGGGGGAATAGTGTCAATAGGAAATGATGGTTCGCGGCCATATAGAAGAAAGAAGGGAGAAAAGCCCGTCGTTGACTGGGGTGCCGTGTTGTAGGCGTACGTGACATAGGGAAGGATGAGGTCCCAGTTGGTGTGGTTGGAGGCGACATACATCGAAAGCATGTCGCCAAGAGTCCGGTTAAAGTGTTCTGTCAATCCGTTTGTTTGCGGGTGATATGCGGTGGTACAGCGATGAATAATGCGGCATTCAGCGAGAAGTTCTTGAATGACATCGGCGAGAAAGACGCGGCCACGGTCGCTCAGGAGTTCGCGGGGAGCGCCGTGACGTAGAACGAAGCGTTGAAGGAGGAAGGAGGCAACGTCACGAGCCGTCGCGGCTGGCAGAGCGGCCGTTTCTGCATACCTCGTGAGATGGTCTACAGCTACAATGACCCAGCGATTGCCAGCAGCTGTGTGTGTATGGCAGAGGCCCATAGAGGTCGATCCCAACCCGGTCGAAGGGTCGCGAAGGGCACGGCAAAGGTTGCATTGGTCCAGAAGGGCGGCAAGGATCAGGCTTCCGGCGTTGACATTCTGTGCAAGAGCGAATGTACTTTTGCACAAATGTGTACATACCACGCCAATAAAACCTATGACGTAGTCTGGTGTAGGTCTTGAAGAGACCAGCGTGTGCGCACAGAGGGTCGGCGTGGAAAGCGGCGCATACATCAGTGCGGAGCTGCCGAGGTATTACAAGCAGCCATTTGCGGCCGTCGGAACTGTAGTTACGGCGATAGACAATTCCGTCGCGGATGGCGAAGTGCGAAGCTTGTCGGCGTAATGCTCGGGATGGTGGGCGTGTAGGTGAATTAGAGATGGAACCTATCAAAGATGAAATCCAGGAGTCCTTGCGCTGCTCCAAAGCCACGTCGACAGAAGCGAATGGGAGAAGTGGGTCGTCTAGGACGGACACACTGACAATGTCGGCGTGGACAGGCGAGCGCGAAAGAGCATCGGCATCGGCGTGCTTCTTGCCTGAGCGGTAGATAACCCGGATATCGTACTCTTGTAGCCTCAGTGCCCACCGGGCTAGGGGGCCGCAGGGATCCTTGAGAGACGACAACCAGCAAAGTGCGTGGTGATCGGTAACGACATCGAAGGACCGGCCGTACAGGTATGGGCGAAATTTCGTGATGGCCCAGATGATCGCGAGACATTCTTTTTCCGTGACGGAATAGTTCGCTTCAGCTTTCGTCAGAGTGCGGCTCGCGTAAGCAACAACATATTCTTGGCAGCCGGGCTTTCACTGGGCGAGCACAGCGCCAAGACCAACGCCGCTAGCATTCGTATGGATTTCCGTGGGAGCAGTTGGATCGAAATGGCGTAGTATCGGTGGTGTTGTGAACAGGCGACGTAGCGCCGCAAAGGCATCATCGCAAGCCAGGGACCATGAGGTAAGATTGGGGTCTCCTCGAAGAAGCGCTGTCAGTGGTGCCATAATCGAAGCGAAATTTCGAATAAAGCGGCGGAAGTACGAGCAGAGGCCAATGAAACTGCGCAAGTCTTTTAGTGACGTTGGCCTCGGGAATTCTGTCACAGCACGGAGTTTAGCGGCATCAGGGAGAACGCCGTCCTTCGACACGACATGTCCGAGAATTGTCAGCTTGCATGCGCCAAAGTGACATTTTTTCAGGTTTAGTTGGAGGCCAGCGTCACTGAGACAGCGTAAAACCTGCTCCAAGCGATGAAGGTGAGTAGGAAAATCTGGTGCAAACACTACTACATCATCCAAATAACACAAGCACGTGGTCCATTTGAGGCCTCGGAGAATAGCGTCCATCATTCGCTCAAAAGTCGCGGGCGCGTTGCAAAGTCCGAATGACATCACACGAAATTCGTATAAGCCATCTGGTGTGATGAAAGCAGTTTTAGGCTTATCTTCTGCAGCCATAGGCACCTGCCAATAACCAGAACGTAGATCGAGGGAGGAAAAGAACTCTGCGCCTTGTAGGCAGTCTAGGGCGTCGTCGATCCGCGGCAATGGATAAACATCCTTTCGGGTTATTTAGTTTAGGCGACGGTAATCCACACAAAAGCGGATCGAGCCATCTTTCTTTTAAACTAAATCTACTGGCGATGCCCATGGGCTGTCGGATGGTTCAATGACACCACGCTTTAGCATGTCACCTACTTGTTCATCAATGACGCACCGTTCGGTCGACGATACGCGGAATGGTCGCTGCCGTAGCGGTGAGTGAGAACCGGTGTCAATACGGTGACATACAGTCGTCGTTCGGCCCAGAGAAGTGGTATGGCTGTCAAAAGCAGGGCGAAATTTCTCGAGGAGACGAAGAAGGTCATGGCGTTGTTCGGGGTTTAAGGTATTGTCGATGACAAGGTTGAAAACGTCTTCAGGCGATGTGGACGTCACGGGACTACAGTAGAGGGTGTTGACCTCTGACGATCCAATAGGAAGTTGCAACGTGGTAATGGCGTCGTAAGGCTCCACAGTGCCGAGAGATTCACCGCGAAGCAACGTAATCGGGAATGGGAAGTAATTGTATACAGGAAGGTGAGTCGCGCCAGCTTGAAGGCCAAGCAGCGCAGTTGGGAGTGGTGAGAGGTGGCGATGAACGAAAGCAGTCGAAGGTGTGAAGAGTACGGTAGCGTTGGAGGCAACGGAACAGGATACAGGTGCCAGAACGGATGCGTGTGGAGGTATTTGGATGTCGTCAGTGTCGACAACTTGGTGCAGGAAAGCGAAATGTCATCAGATATGGCATTGCCAAGCGAAGAGAAGGCGACTTCTGCACGGGAGCAATCAATGACAGCTTGGTGACGGGAGAGAAAATCCCAACCTAAAATAATATCGTGGGAACAGTGGGGAAGAACGACGAACTCGACTGCGTAGAGCACTCCTTGAATTTCAAGTCTGGCGGTGCACGCAGCCACCGGCTGGACGTGCTGTGCGGTGGCCGTGCGGAGTAAAGGACCGAAGAAAGGCGTCGTGACTTTTCGTATTGAGCGGCAAAGTTTTTCGGAAATTACAGATATGGCGGCACCGGTGTCAATGAGGGCAAGCACAGAGACACCTTCAACAGCGACATCAATAACGTTGGTCGGCGAAAGAAGAGGGCTTGAGCGTTGCGGTGATGACGCAGTTCTTGCCTCAGGAACTGCGCCACCTAGTTTTCCGTGTCAGCAGGAGAGGGACGTCGACGCATCGGGGAGGGCGAGCGACGACGAGGAGAAGGAGAATGGCGGTCAGAAACTTGACGAAGGCTTGGGAGGGGAAGGGGTAAATCGCGGTCAGGAGCGTAAGGCAACGGATGGTCGTACGCGGCTGTGCGTGGGTCGTCACGTGGATGAAGTGGACGGCGGCGGCACAGGCGTGCAACGTGACCGGGAATACCGCACGAATAGCAAATGGGCCGATTGTCCGCTGTACGCCATGGATTAATAACTCGATGAACTGGAGGTCGTGGCGGCGTGGGGGTAAAAACAGGGCTAGGCATCGGAGGCGGAGACCGGAAGGTCTGTGGTCGTAGTCGTGCGACGGCGTCGGCGTAAGTCAATGGGGCGGTGAGTTGAGGCGCCCGTTCCAGAGGAAGGACCTCGGACACTTGTTCTCCTATAACGTGTCGTAGGGTCGGACTAAGGGACGAACTTGACTCCGATGGGTTGGAGATGAGGGAGAGCTGGCGAGCAACTTCTTCCCAGACGAAAGCCTTGATTTGCGAGAGGAGGGTGGCATCCGGAAAAGGAGAGGTCAAGTCGGACAACGATTCCTGATGGGGAACACGACGGCGGGTGAGGAGGCGTTGACGGCGGAGCTCGTCATAGCTTTGGCACAGTTCAATAACTTGGGCAACAGTAGAGGGGCTCTTCGAAAGGAGCATCTGAAACGCGTCCTCGTCGATACCTTTCATGATATGCTTGATTTTATTGCCCTCAGTCATGGATGCATCGACGCGTTTACAGAGATCGATGACATCTTCGATGTAGCTGGTAAAGTTCTCACCAGGCTGCTGAGAGCGCGACTGCAGACGTTGTTCGGCACGAAGCTTTTGAACAGCAGGGCGGCCGAAGACCTCGCTGAACTTTGTCTTGAACACCGTCCAGCTTGGGACTTCGCTTTCGTGGTTCCGAAACCACAAGTGGGCAATTCCGGTAAGGTAGAAAGGGACGGTGGTCAATTTCATGATGTCATACCATTTGTTGTTCCGACTGACGCGTTCGTATGATGAGAGCCAGTCATCAACGTCGTGGTCGTCAGTGCCGCTGAAGATAGGCGGGTCCCGCTGGCGGAACGTGCCGGGGCATACGGTAGACAGGGGAGCAGATGGTGGTAAGCTCGTGGCGCTTTCGGTGGTCATGATGGCAGGGAGAGTCCGGCTGCGCAATTCCAGGATTGCAGGAGACCCAGCAAACCTCCACCAATTATGGCAAAGAAGTCCGACACGGCTGCGGACGACACGAAGGACGCGGACAAGAAGACGCAACAGCGTAGACTTAGCCAGTCACACCAGGAACAGCGTCTAGCCCGAGCCCCACTTCCGTAGCGCTGGCGATCCGGCTGCGGAGCTCGGCACGGCGCACTTCTTCCTTACAAGCCAAAGAACTTTTACCAACTGCACAGGTGGAAAAGCAGGTAAAACCCGGACCAGCACACTTGGTTGCAGGAGTGATTCGCTGATGAGGTAAGAAGGTGACTTAAGTTGGCGATAAGGTATACCGAATGCAAGTATGTGCAGTATGTACGAGGTCTGTTAGAAAAGTATCCGACCTTATTTTTTTGCGAACACCTGATGGATATGAAACAGGTCGCTTGCATAAGCCGACTTTAAACCTTCGTGTACATTCGCGAATTTTTTCCCGCCTGCCGACAGCATCAGTCGCTGGGACGCAGCGTTTGAGTGAGGTAGTACGCAGTGCTCTCGTCGGTTTTTTTATTGCAAGGAAAATGCCGGAGCGACTGGAGAAGCGCTACTGCATCAAATTTTGCCAGAAAGTGGGCGACAGCCTAGTGAAAACTATTCGGAAGATTCAGATGGCTTTCGGTGACGATGCTATGAGCAGCACACAGATTAAGGAGTGGTACAACCGGTTTAAAGACAGCCGCACATCGATGGAGAGCGAGCCACGCTCCGGTCGGCCATCGACATGCCGAAATGACCAGGGAATTGGTGAAGGGAACGCTATGGTGATGCGGGACCATCGTGTGACTATCCGAGAAATTGCGGAAGAGGTGGGCATCATCACTTTTTCTGCACATTCCATTATGAACAAAGATTTGGCCATGAAGAGAGTTACGGTGAAATTCGTGCCGAAGCTGCTCACGATGGAGCAAAAGCATCTTCGTGTTGAAGTCTCACAGGACATGCTGGATTCAACAAACAGTGACCCCAACTTCATGAACACCATAATAACTGGTGACGATCTTGGGTGTACGGGTACGATCCGGAAACCGAATCCCAGTCGCCACAGTAGAAGCATTCCACGTCACCAAGGCAAAGCTGGCCTGCCAAGTGCGCAGCAACGTCAACGTGATGCTAACTACTTTCTTTGACTTCCGTGGTGTGGTAGACCACGAGTACGCACCACAGGGTCAAACTATCATCGAGGAGTACTACAGGATATCCTCCGTCGCCTATGTGAAGCTGTGCGGCGCAAGAGACCGGAGTTGCGGTCAACAGGAAATTGGCGCATCCGTCATGACAATGCTCCCGCACATTCCTCGCACTTGATTCAGACTTTTTTGATTAAAAACCTGACTCCTGTACTTCAACAGGCTCCTTATTCTCCTGATATGGCCCCCTGCGACTTCTACTTGTTACCCAAAATCAAGAGGCCATTGAAAGGAGCGCGATTTCAGACAATAGAGGAGATTATGGCTGCAACGACAGCTGAACTAAACTCCATTCCGAAAGAGGCCTTCTCGGAATGCTTCCAACAATGGCAGCACTGCTGGGAGAAGTGTGTAGAGTCCCAAGGAGACTACTTTGAGGGTAAAGGTTTCCAATACTCCAGTTATGCCAGTTTTTTTTCTTGGGCCAAAGGTCGGATACTTTTCTAACAGACCTCTTATATGTACTGTTAGGGCAAAACAAATGAATTTTCTCCAAAGCAATGTCAAAAGCTCATTTTTCTTCTTCAGGATGCCAATCATGTGCTTTAGGCAAGTGTGGACAGCGTTATATTGTTACGTGTAGCTGAAGCACAATGCTATATACAATTTATTTACAGGGAAGCTAATGGAAGGCCAAAATGGCGACGCTATATCAAGCCGGCCCACGTCGTCTTCTTCTTCCTCCTCAGTGCAGCCACACTGTGTCGGCTATTCCGTAGCATCACTCCCGGCAGTAGAAGCACCGTCCCGGTGCTGAATCTACACATCTGTGGTGAAAGGTGTGTGGTATGGCTTCAGTCTTGCCACGTGAACGATGTCACTTGCAGCCGACGATGAAGCTGAGAGGTCGGCGGGGATGACTTCATACGCGACATTGGTCACTTGTCGCACCACACGGTATGGGCCAGTGTAGCGCGACAGCAGCTTTTCGGAAAGGCCCACACGTCGTATGGGTGACCAGAGAAGCAGCAGAGAACCCGGAGTAAAGTGCACGTTGCGATGGTGGCAATCATAGAGGCGTCTCTGATGCTCCTGTGAGGCCTCGAGACGGGTGCGGGCGAGCTGGCGCGCGTGGTCGGCGTGTGCGATCGCGTCGCGGGTGAGAGAGAGAGAGAGAGAGAGAGAGAGAGAGAGAGAGAGAGAGAGAGAAACATTTATTGAATCATAAAATGGAATTCTCGCGGATCGAAGTCTTCTCTTCTTCACGCTGTCTTCTCGTCGAAGGGAAGCCTCTTCAGCACGGGTGGTCCCTCAGTCCAGGGCTCCACTGAGTTTGGCCGCGTCCCTAGCGTGCTCCACCATCCTTCTTTGGACGGCGAGCTCGCAGCTGACGAGCCGGCTCTCCCAATGCTCCGCACTCCGGGGTTTATGATCGCGGAATGCGTCGTTTCGTTCGCACTCCCAAGTTATGTGATAGAGTGTGGGTGTAGCCCCGCACCAGGGGCAGGTGTCCCTATACTGCGTTGGGAACATCTTGTTGAATATGAAAAGGTTGGGGAAGGTGTTTGTCTGGAGCCTACGCCAGCTCGTTGCTTCCTCCTTCGTCAGCGCTTTATCGGGCGGTGGGTACTTGAATCTAGTCCCCCTGTAGTGTTGCAGTAATTCCGAATAACTGTCACTGAGGATCCCGGCGTAACTAGCGCGGTACTCCTGCTGCTGCCCAGCCCGGAATCTATTAGCGCGAGCTAGACCGTCCGCCGCCTCGTTACCCCTTATGCCCTCGTGTCCAGGTATCCACATCAGATTGTGTTTGATTTTCGCCTCCTCCGAGGGGTTACCCCCTCTGAGGATCCTAAGGGCAGTTTTGCATATTCTGCCAATCATGTAGTTGCGACAGGTCTCTTTCGAGTCTGTGAGAATATTTAGCGATTTATTCTCCCTATATCCTTGCATCGCCGCCAGCGCCACGGCGATTTCCTCGGCTTCAGCTACGCTCCATATCTCGTCCGAGACGCACGAGACAAGCTTTTTCTCCTTGTTCATTACTACCGCGATGGCCTTTGCCTCGCTTCCTATTACACTTATGCTCGCGTCCGTGAAGAGAGTGTTCTCTTCTCTAGCGACTGTCTTTTCTATGTATTCGGCCCTAGCTTTCCTTCTGCCTTCGTGGAGCCTGGGATCCATGTTCTTCGGTATAGGCTTTACGTTAAAGGTTTTCCTAATTCCCGCCGGTACGTCCTCGTACCGGTCGACGTCTCCTATTTCGAAGCCCAGCCTACCGATCAGGTTTCGCCCCGTGTAGGTCCCCGTTAGTCTTTTCATTTGCGCTTTCCGCTGTGCTTCCGCCATTTCGACGAAGGTGTTGCTCACCCCTAGTTGCATCAGCTTTTCGTTGGAGGTGTTTCTCGGCAGCTGCAGCGCCGTCTTGTAGGCTTTCCTCAGGACGACTTCAATCTCTTCGTTGGTCGTTTTAGTCCTCACTTGGTAGGGTAGCGAGTACATGACTCTGCTGACGATCAGGCTGTTGACGAGCTTGAGAGTGTCTTCTTTTCTCATGCCATGCCTCTTCTGGGAGACCCTGCTTATCATTCTGCTCACGTTCTCGGTCGACTTCTTGAGGAGGCCGATGGTGTGGTTGCACTTTCTGCTGCCTTGCAGCCACATGCCGAGGACGCGTATCATGTTGCGTTCTATTCAGTGACTGAACGTGTGGCCGAGGGCAAAAAAGTGTCTAAGGGCAACGCGGGTTCTCGGCCATAAAAGGGGTAGAATAGTGAATAGCCGGCGGTGTCGTGACGCGATGAATTATACGCGAACGTCACCTATGGTAAGTGAAGATCCCAGTCGTGGTGGTCGGTCGCAACGTACTTCAAAAGCATGTCGGTGATGGTCCGGTTGAGGCGCTCCGTGAGGCCGTGTGTCTGTGAGTGGTAGGACGTGCTGAACTTGTGCTTTGTCGAGCAGGAGCGGAGGATGTCCTCGACGACTGCCGACGGAAAGCTGCGGCCACGGTCAGTGAGTAATTGGCGCGGAGCACCGTGCACTAAAATGATGTCATAGAGCAGAAAGTCAGCAACGTCAGTAGCACAACTTGTCGGGAGGGCTCTGGTGATTGCGTACCGCGTAGAATAATCAGTATGGACGGCGACCCATTTATTTCAACAGCCCGAGAGAGGAAATGGTCCAAGCAGGTCTAGACCAATACGGAAAAAGGGTTCCCGTGGGATGTCGATCGGCTGGAGACATCCAGCTGGAGGTGTGGAGGGCTTCTTCCGACGCTGACAGGGCTCACAAACGGCAACGTAGCGCCGCTCGGAGCGGGCGAGACTCGGCCAAAAGAATCGACGTCGTACACGGTCGTATGTGCGCGAGACGCCCAAGTGTCCAGCCAAGGGAGCGTCGTGAAGATGTTGGAGGACAGTCGAACGCAGGTGCGATGCAATTACGAGCAGAAGGTCAAGGCCGTGTGGATCAAGATTGCGGCGGTATAATTTCCTCTCTTTAAGGAGAAACATACGGAGAGAGGCGTCGCCAGATGGTCGATGAGGGCTCGTAAAGAAGGATCGTGGCGTTGCTCGTTGCCGATTTCAAGCAACTGGGACACAGAGAAAACGCAAGCGATGGCGTCCGCATCAGCCGGTTCGTCGACGGGGTAGCGGAACAAACAATCGGCATCCTGGTGCAAGCGTCCCGTCTTATATACCACGGAGAAGGTATATTCTTGCAGGCGTAATGCCCAGCGAGCGAGTCGTCCCATGGGGTCCTTAAGCGAGGACAGCCAGCAGAGCGCGTGGTGATCAGTGATGACACAGAAGGGGCGTCCGTACAAGTATGGACGAAACTTCGCAACAGCCCACACAAGAGCGAGGCACTCGCGCTCTGTGATTGAATATTTGCGCTGGGCGGGTGATAGAAGTCAGCTGGCGTAGGCTATAACGCGATCATGTGCACGCTGGCGCTGTGTTAACACTGCACCTATGCCGTGACCACTGGCATCAGTTCGAACTTCCGTTGAGGCAGACGGGTCAAAGTGGGCCAGAATTGGAGGCGTGGTAAGGAGAGTAGTGAGCTGCGAAAAAGATGCGGCATGGTCCGGTCCCCAAGAAAATGGGGCGTCTTTCTTCAAGAGGTCGGTAAGGGCCGGGGCGCGCGATGGTCGCAAAATCCTTCACAAAGCGTCGGAAATAAGAGCACAGCCCTACGAAACTACGAACGTCCTTGGTAGACTTCAGAACAGGAAAGTTCGTAACGGCGCGAATTTTGTCCGGATCAGGTCTCACGCCTCTGACGTCCACGAGGTGTCCAAGGACGGTGATTTTGAGGCGAGCGAAGTGAAATTTTGACGAGCTCAGCTGGAGACCGGCGCGGCGAAACACGTCAAGAATTGCTGAAAGGCGGTCTAGATGCGTGTCAAATGTGGGCGAATAAACGATGACGTCGTCCAGATAGCACAAACAGGTGGACCACTTGAACCCCTGAAGCAAAGAGTCCATCATTCGTTCGAAGGTGGCGGGTGCGTTAAAGACCGAAGGGCATCACCTTGAACTGATCAAGGCCGTCAGGGGTAACAAATGCCGTCTTCACTCGGTCCATGTCGTCGACGGATATCTGCCAGTAGCCGGACCGTAAGTCGATAGAAGCAAAATAGGTGGCACTGTACAGGCAGTCTAGAGCGTCATCAATACGTGGCGAAGGGTACACGTCCTTTTTTGTGATTTTGTTCAGGTGGCGATAATCTACACAAAAACGCCACGTTCCATCCTTCTTTTTGACAAGTACGACGGGAGAAGCCCAGGGACTACAGGAAGGCTGGATAAGGTCCTTTGCACGCATCTTTTTGACTTCCTGTTGGATAACGGCTCGTTCGGACGCAGAAACACGATATGGACGTCGGTGAATAGGGTTCGCATCACCAGTGTTTATGCGATGGGTCACGACGGACGTTTGACTTAAGGGTCGATTGTCAAAGTAAAAAATGTCGCGATAGCCCTCAAGAACGCGGCAAAGAGCTTCAGCGTGAGCAGGTGTAAGGTCTGAGGAAACCGTCTTCTCCATGTTGACGTCAGTACCGTGCGACGACGTCACGGTATGGGCTGAAATGTGACGTTCTTCCACTGTGAATGGCTCGACCTCATCATCCTGCTAGACGCTAATTATACCCAATGAAATCCCCTGAGGCAGAACTTGCGTGGTTAGCGCGAAATTGACAAGGGGAAGGCAGGCACAGTTACGAGTAATTGGCAGCACAGTGTGCGGCACGGTAATACCACGTGTAAGTATAACTGCCGGAACTGGTGCGACCACGTAATTACCGTCAGGTACAGCTGGTGCGGGCAAGTCGACGTGTGTCACAGAGTGAGGCGGTAGGCGAATAAATCCATGCAGCTCAAACGGCTTCGAGGCGGGTCCACAGGGTCGGCAAGAAGGGGCAAGTCAAGGCGAAGTGAGCCGCCCGAACAGTCAATGAGGGCAGAATGATTGGCAGGAAATCCAGACCGAGAATGAGTTCGTGAGGGCAATGCTCGATGACGGTGAAGAGAACAACGGTGTGTCTCAGCAATGGTGAGTCGGGCAGAGCACATGCCAACAATAGCGACAGTCCCTCCGTCGGCGACTTGTACAACTCGGTTCGGGGCGGGCGTCAGAACTTTCTTGAGCCGACGGCGAAGAGCAGCACTTATAATGGACACATGCGCCCCGGTGTCAATCAACGCGCACACAGGAACATTGCCGACGAGAACGTCCAAAAGATCCTTGTTCGTGGGTAAGGTGAAGCGACGATTTCGTGTCAATGTCGTCATTGCAGCTTCACCTCCAGAAGCTGCGCTGTCTAGTTTTCCGGTCGGGGGTGCGGCGAGTAGGTCGGAGAAGGAGCACGGCGTGACGGGGGCGAATGAGATTGACGACGGGAGGGAGAAGGCGAGCGGGAGTAGCGGGGTCGTGTCAAAGGTGTCGCAGGGTCAGATGATGGAGCGGGCACAGAAGGGGCGAAGGAAAAGGATGCGCTAGAGGGGCGAGGGTGATAATCAGGAGAATAGCACGTCGGAAAAGTCCAGCGGCTGTGGCATTGGCGAGCGACATGTCCAATGCGTCGGCAGTTAAAGCACATCGGCTTGTCGTCCACGGTTCGCCATTCGGAGGTGTTGCGCTGTCCATAAGAGGAGTAAGAAGAGCGCGGTGGGGACGTGCGTGCAGAAAGAGGTTTCGAGAGTGCGGTACGAATGGATTGCAGGCCGACGTTGGACAACTCTTGACGGGCGACGGCCTGGATCAAGGAGATTGTCCTCGGAGAATGATCAGGTGACGGGAATGAAGGGACCGCCGGTTGTGCCGCTTCGACCTAACGACGAATGATGCGGGTCAAGTTGTCACATCGCGACGGCTGATGGAAGAAGTCACAGGATGACGTAGCAGCTGTGTTGGGAAGTCGCGTGATGTGCTGGTATACCCGGCGGCTTTTAGCATGCTCGAGACGGCGGCACTCCTTGAGGATCGTATCGATGCTGGTGACGTTCGTAAGCACCAGTAAATTGAAAGGCCTCGTCAGCAATGCCTTTGAGGACGTGATTAACCTTATCCTCCTCAGACATGGTTGGGTCAGCCTTGGCACAAAGGGCCAACACGTCGAGAATGTACGACACGTAGGACTCGGTCGACGTCTGTACACGTGTGGCAAGGGCTTTCTTGGCATTGACTTGGCGACCGAACGGATAACCAAAAAGGTCGCGGAGCTCCTTTTTGAAGAGAAGAGATCCCAGCTCGAGATCTCCTCTTCGTGAGTCTGGAACCATGCAAGTGGAGCTCCGGCGGGGTAGAAAAGAACGTTCGCAAGCATAACAGTCGGATCCCACCTTGACTGGTGCTGACACGTTCGTATAAGCGGAGCCAGTCGTCAACATCAGGACTGCCGACTCCGTTGAAAACACCAGGATCACGAGGGGGGAAAAAGCGACGTAGGTCGCGGCTGCAGGCGGAGACGGTTGTGCAGATGAAGTGCCGCCAGCAGGAGCCGAAGTTGCACTGTCGCCGTTGCGACCGCTGCGAAGCTCCATGACGGGTACGGGGAACGTCCACCTCCACCAAATTAATGTTACGTGTAGCTGAAGCCCAATGCTATATGCATTTTAGTTACAGGGAAGCTAACGGAAGGCCAAAATGGCGACGCTATATCAAGCCGGCCCACGTCGTCTTCTTCTTCGTCCTCAGTGCAGCCACACTGTGTCGGCTATTCCGTAGCAATATAAAGCTGCATAGGCAGAATGATACAACTAGATACAGCTGTTAAGCGTAATATTTTTTCTGGTCTAAATTCTTGCTCCTTGGACTCATTCGCGATCATTAACTGTAGCACCAAAGCAGCGGACCAGAACAAAGGCATTAGTGTGCCCACCTCAATCCTTGTGCTTATGCCAGTCTTTTTTTTTACAGCAATAAGTGCTATGGGCAAACTCCCCTGGTTGTTCTGATATCTACTGGTGTTGTCACTAGAATTCCCAAATTTCTTGCTAGAATATTGCAAATAAAGTTATCATTGCGCTGCGAGGATTCAAACATACGATCAAAAGATTGGCAGTCCACAATTCTATATTTCAGCCACTCTGCTGAAGGTACAGTCGTGGTGAATACTGATCCTGAAGAGCGCAATCAAGCCAACAGGTGCCATGGTTGGCTAACACCTGCTCAATGTCTGTGTACTGTATATAGAGCTGGCGTCCATGCCTTCAAGGTCTGACACATTACCTTCCCACTTGTGAAGGCAGTCCTATTTTAATTTTTCTTCTTGCATGTCATGACAGCGATGACAGCGATGACACTCGGAAGAAGGGGCACTCCCGAAGGGGCAGTTATCTCACCCCTTCTGTTTAATATAGCAATGCGCAAGTTGTCGGAAAGCCTTGCAGCAATTCCTTACATAGGTCATGCATTATATGCTGACGATATTACAATCTGGTGTCCTGG
This sequence comes from Dermacentor variabilis, assembly GCF_050947875.1. Lineage (NCBI taxonomy): Eukaryota > Metazoa > Arthropoda > Arachnida > Ixodida > Ixodidae > Dermacentor > Dermacentor variabilis. Next base: position 5,243,298 of record NC_134569.1, read on the forward strand.
AGGATCGGAGGCTACGGCCGAACAAGCTCTACAGCAGGCTCTAGATGTTACAGAGTCTTTCTTGGAAGGTACGGGACTGGCACTCGCCTGGAAAGTCGGAACTCCTGCTGTATAGACAGGCTAGACGAGGTGTTAGGGGACGCACCCCACTCACTCAGGCGCCCATTAGCGTTCGTACCAGAGATGGGCATACTATGCCGAGAGTAGACTTTATAAAAATACTAGGAGTTTCAATAAACTCGAAGGGATGCGACGCTAAGACTATAGCCCAACTCACCACGAAAACTGAAAACATTATTAGATTAATTATGAGAGTGTCCAACAAGAAAGGCGGCATAGGCGAGGATATACTCCTTAGGTCTCACCATGCTTTCCTCATCCGCCATGCCATTTGCATAGTCGCGGCCCTCAATTGGACGAAAACGGAAATGGATAAATTAGACAAGCTTATGCGCAAAAGTATCAAAATGGTGATCGGCGTACCAATCACGGCTAGCACAGAGAAACTCATGACATTGGGATTATACAACACAACTTCGAAATTAATAGAAGCACAAAGATCATCACAAATTATTAGATTATCAAACTCCAAAGCAGGCAGAAGACTGCTGGATGCGGCAGGCCTCCTTCCTAGCTTCAATCAGGGAAATGCCACGCAACTTGATATTCAAATAAGGAACACCTTTAGTGTAGACCCTTTTCCAAGAAATGTCCACCCCCAACACAATAAAGGTAGAAGGTTGGCGAGGGCTAGAACTTAAAGAACATATCCGGAACAGAGACCTTTGTTGACGCGGCGCGACACGCCATTGCCAAAAAGTTCTCCGTAGCCATAGTCAATGACGGGAGAACTCCTCTCGGCAGCCTCGCTGAAGACCTTCTCGGTCGATGTGGCGGAACCAGCTGCTATAGCTCTCGGATTACTTGACTCAAAAGGCACTACGGTGTACACAGACTCCCGAGCAGCCGTTCGAGCGTTCGCATCGGGATTGATAGCCAAAGAAGCAGCCAGGATTCTGAACGGCAAACGCCCCTCTGACATTGTTCAACACATATTCTGGTTCCCAGCTCACATGGGACCAGACGTATTACCGGGTCACCTGAACCCCAATGAGATAGCCCACGACCGTGCGCGAGGTTTCGTATGCCGCGACGGAATGGTATCTCGGGTGAGTTCCGGAGAGCTCGTTCGTCCACAGTGATCCACTAGTTACTTTTCATGAAATCACGTCTCATTACAGAGGGAATAGGCGGAGTTTTCCTTTTCCCCGTCATAAGTTCAACAGGCCACAAGCTAGCACGCTCCGCATGCTCCAGACGGGGTCCTACCCCTCTAGGGGCTTTCTGAACATGCTCCACCCGGACATTGATCCACTCTGCCCAGATTGTGGCACCGAATTTAGCTCATTAAATCATATGCTCTTGCAGTTCCCTGTGTTACAGGATTTTAACCGAGAAAAAGACTGGACGAAGGCCATCACAGACCCGAAACAAGACGTCCAGCTCCCGGCTGTCCAGAGGGCCCGTGAACGAGCGGAGAGGCATGACCTCTCTGTTCCGACATGGGACTAGCCAACGGCTGGGTAGGGACCTGCAGGCCCCCACTTAGCTCCCCAGAGCCCCAATAAAATCTTTTACTACTACTACTGCTACTATACAGGACATACAAGTAACACAGAATGAAATGCTATGGAACATATCAAAATTAACAGAAAGATCTGATGACATCGAGCGGCGATTGGGTGGTTTAAGTGCGCTGAATTCTAAAGTAGAATGCATCGCAACAACAATAACGAACGTTGAGGAACAACTCGCCAACATTAGTGAACATGTTGATAATCTAGAAAACAGAAGCAGTCGAAAAAACTTAATTTATGGCGTACATGAACCTAGAGTTGAAACTTCAGAAGACTTAGAACGAAATGTAAGAGATGAAGTCTTTAATGAAAAACAAGGCATTAACGTAACAGGCATCGAAAGGTGTCACAGACTCGGAAGAAAAATCCAAAATAAAACCCGTCCAGTGATTCTAAAATTTCTTGACTACCGAGAAAAGAATGCCCTTTTTAGAGCATCGCATAAACTAAAGGGTAGTGAACTGCCGCTATCTGAAGACTTTTCTAAGCGAGTACGTGATACACGGAGGCTTTTATGGGAGAGTACATAGGAAGGAAGGCAGAAAAATATGAAAGTAAAGCTGCTTTACGATAAGTTGAGCATCAACAGGACTTTGCTTGGTTGGGATGCTGAATAAAGATCCCGTTATAAGCTGAATAAATCAGGTCCTCAAAACCGACAGACTAAGCGCAAGCATCACTCTTTAGGAATACTTAACGTAAATTGTAGGAGCGTATTAAACAAGCGTACAGAGTTAGACGGAATTTTCTTGTCATATAACCCAGATATAGTTGTCTTCACGGAGGCTTGGTTAAATGAAGAAATATATGACAGCGAGTTCATTCCACTTTGGTATAGCGCATTCAGAAAAGACAGCGGTAGCAAGGGTTGGAGGTGTAGCGATCCTTTTCAAGGATAACATTAAGATCTTAAAAATGCCTGATTTATTAAATGTTGAATGAATTTTTTGCAAGGCCTACCATGAAAATATTCGACATGTCATAGCTGCTCTGTACAGACCTCCTAATTCTGGTGTTGAAGTTTTGGATTTTTTGAAGTTATACATGAGCGAGCATGTGAAACCCGGTGACCGGATTATTCTCTCGGGAGATTTTAACTTGCCAAGCATTGACTGGGAAACGATGTCGGTCAAAAGTGATAACGACAGCTTAGGGGAGGCCATGCTGGACATTGCCTTTTCTTTTAATTGATTATAGTTAGTGCATACCTATACTAGAATACAGGGTAATTCTGAAACAATCCTGGACCTCTTCTTTGTAAGTGAGACCATAAGTAGTCAAACTAAGTGCGATGTATTTCCCGGTATATTGGCTCACGAGGCTGTGTTACTGACAATAAATAATATGAATTGTAAAGACAGCTGTAGCCCTGTTCGATTCCACAATTTCTCCCGAGCTGATGACGTCTCGATTATAGATACCCTTTCGTTTTGCTTAGATTCATGTTCAGAGAAAATTGTAGAACTGCAGGAACTATGGGAACGCTTTAAGAGTATTGTTAATGATTGCATTGAAAAATATGTACCAACTATTGTTAAGAATAGAAAAATGAATCCCTTGATTTCTCGGGAGACTCTGAGATTGAAAAGGCAGCTCAAGAGGTTTAAAAAAATAAAAAAATAAAGCGCCCTTCACCAGATCAACGACAGAAATTTCTCTTTCATCGAAACTTCGGATCCAACTATTTACTGAGAAACAACGTTACTATGAAGAATCATTGCCTAAATTCATCACAGTGTCTCCAGATAGATTTTGGTGGGAGGTGTCGCCGAAACATTACCAATGCGATGTATTTGAAGTTGATGGTATTCACTTGAAAGAAAGGCGTCAGGCAGGGAGATACGATCTCTCCAATGCTATTCACAGCGTGTTTACAGGAGATATTCAGAGACCTGGATTGGGAGGAATTGGGGATAAGAGTTAATGGAGAACACAGTACTAACTTGCGATTCGGTGATGATATTGCCTTGCTTAGTAACTCAGGGGACCAATGGCAATGCATGCTCACCGACCTGGAGAGGCAAAGCAGAAGCGTGGGTCTAAAAATTAATCTGCAGAAAACTAAAGTAATGTTTAACTGTCTCGAAAGAGGACAGCAGTTTACGATAGGTAGCGAGGCACTGGAAGTGATAAGGGAAGACATCCACTTAGAACAGGTAGTGACTGCGGATCCGGATCATGAGAGTGAAATAATCAGGAGAATCAGAATGGGCTGGGGTGCGTTAGGCAGGCATTCTCAGATCATGAACAGCAGGTTGCCATTATCCCTCAAGAGAAAAGTGTATAACAGCTGTGTCTTACCAGTACTCACGTACGGGGCAGAAACCTGGAGGCTTACGAAAAGGGTTCTACTTAAATTGAGGACGACGCAACGAGCTATGAAAAAAAGAATGATAGGTGTAAAGTTAAGGGATAAGAAAAGAGCAGATTGGGTGAGGGAACAAACTCGACTTAATGACATCTTAGCTGAAATCAAGAAAAAGAAATGGGGGGGGGGCATGGGCAGGACATGTAATGAGGAGAGAAGATAACCGATGGTCATTAAGGGTTACGGACTGGATACCAAGGGAAGGGAAGCGTAGCAGAGGGCGGCATAAAGTTAGGGGGGCGGATGAGATTAAGAAGTTTGCAGGGACAACATGGCCAGAATTAGTACATGACCGGGGTAGTTGGAGAAGTATGGGAGAGGCCTTTGCCCTGCAGTGGGCGTAACCAGCCTGATGACGATGATGACTTGAATGATGAAGAAAAAATTGCTAACTTACTTAATGAGCACTTCCACTCCGTTTTTACTTGTGATGATAGTGTTTTACCTGTGTTTGAGGATTTTTCTGATGGATTTCTGATGTATCCATAAGCGAACAGGGTATATTCCACATGTTTTTAAAACTTGATGAAAAAAATTGTTCAGGCCCAGACGATATACCCAACACTTTGCTAAAAGGTTATGCCGAATGGGTTTCGAAATACTTGTACATTCTGTTTTTACGTTCCTTAAAAGAAGGTAAACTCCCGAATGACTGGAGAACGGCCCGGGTAATACCACTTGATAAACACGGTGCCAAACAGTCTATAAAGAAAAACCATCCGGTCTCTTTAACCTCTAACACTTGCAAATTATTAGAGCACATAATACATAAACATAGGGTGGATTTCTTAGATACATATAACATCCTAACAGAATGCCAGCATGGATTTCGGAAAGGGTACTCAACTTGTACACAGCTAGTTGCTACCATCCATGACTTTGCCGTATATGTAAATAACGTAAAACAAATTGATGCAATTTTCATGGACTTTCCGAAAGCTTTCGACAATGTATCACACAGTAAATTGTTGTCTAAATTACATAGTTTGCTTAGGAACTCTCAACTTGTCAATTGGATTTCATCGTACTTGAACAATCGTCACCAGTTTGCTGCATTCAAAGGCCATCAATTTAACCAATTGGCAGTGAAATCAGGTGTCCCGCAGGGCTCGGTCCTAGGGCCACTCCTTTTTCTTATGTGTATAACTACATGGTGCAAGACATCTCTGTTAAAATAAAATTGTACGCAGACGACTGTGTTCTCTATACGGAGGTTAATGATCAATCGGATCAGGCATTGTTAAGCAATTATTTTCAGCGTGTTGCTTCTTGGTGTAAGCGGTGGCAGATATGTATAAACTTCGACAAGACTGTTTTCATGCGGATCACTCGAAAGAGGAGGCCCTTATCGTTTCTGTACAATTTTAATAATGTGCTTTTGTCTGAAAGTTCTGAATACAAATATCTTGGGTTATGGATTTCAAACAATCTTAAGTGCACTAAACATATTCACTACGTTACAGCGAATGCTTATAGAAAGTTATTCTTTTTAAGAAGAACGTAAACTCTGGCTAGCCCTGCTGTAAGAGGATTAGCATACAAATCCATTGTCCTCCCAGTCTTAGACTATGCTGCTATAATATGTGACCCCAATATAAAAGGTAATAGTCTGAAACTAGAGAATGTCCAAAAAAAGCCGTACAGTTCATTTATAACAATTTTCGACGCAGCTCAGTGACTGAACTACAAGCTCGCGCTAACCTAACCCCGTTATCCGATAGAAACCGCTCATCACGACTAAAATTTTTTATATCAATTAGTTAAGGGGCACTATAATGTCGACGTTACTGAATGAATTACCTTTTCTTCCGGTTATTAAATACGCCAAAGACATGAACTAACAATAACACCTTTTCGTTCTCATAATGACTCTTTCAAGTAACCATTTTTTCCACGAACAGTCACAGACTGGAATAACTTCAGCAGTTGCATCGTTCAAGCAGACTCTTTGTCAGCTTTTGCATCGCTTCTTGATGGCTGAAACATAATTGGTTATTTTTATAGTGACTGTCTATATGATATACGTGTTGATTGTTCCTCTGTTTCATTTGCACATTTTCTAAATGCTTTGTTTAAATTTTTTGTGTTCTTTCTTGACTGTGACCTAGGCATGTACACATATTTTGTTTGCCATTATGTTGTATTTTTTCTCATGTATCCCACCTTGCTAAAATTCCGGTGGGGATTACAGTATCAATAAATAAAATAAAATAAACTTCTAACAGAAGCTTTTCACCATCGGAATATTTCTAGACTTTCGCAAAGCTTTGGTTCAATTAAACACGATATCTTATTACTAAAGCTAGAAGATATGGCATTCGCGGTATTGCACACAAATTGTTGGAAAGCTATCTTACAGGACGGAGGCAGTCTAGATGGCTAGAGGAGCTTAAATCCGACACAGGTATAATACAATTCTGTGTACCACAACGCTCTATCCTCGGCCCTCTACTTTTCATTTTATATATTAATGATATAGTAAATATACACTCAACTTCAAATATGGTCCTCTACGCTGGTGACACCAATGTCTTCTTTTCCGGTCCCAACCTTAACTTACTTGAACATCGATCCAATACCTGGCTCACTGAACTGCGGACATGGCTTAATGCCAATAAGCTTGAACTAAACATTAAAAAAAACTAAATACGTACTTTTCCGCGCTAAAAATAAGCCTCTTGATCATAATATCCGACTATATTTTAATAACACAGAAACTGAACAAGCGAATTCTCATAAGTTTCTAGGAGTTCGTTTCCGCTGTTACTTGGGCTGGACCGATCACGTCAACAGTCTGCGGATACGAATATCAAGATCAATTGGGATAATTCAACGACTTCGTTATCTTCTTCCATACTACGTAAAAAACAATTATATATTTTCTCTTATTCATTCTCATATTGTGTATAGTAGCTTAGTGTGGGGAACATGTTATAAAACTAACTCGGATAGGTTGTTCTCTCTACAAAAAAGAGCCTTACGTATTTTGGGTAGATATCCTGTTAGTACTAATGGCATTTTTACCTCTTGTAAGGAGCTACCGTTTTTTTCTATGCTACAAACACTACTTAGCACTCCTAATCTACCGAAAAATAAAACATGACTTTGAATCTATTTCTCGTTCTTATTTGAATAGAGAAATCACACATATAACTTGCGCACAATTTCTTTGATTGGTTCTAGGCCTCGCACTAATTAAGGCAGCCAGACTACAGATCAGCAATAACAATTTTATGCAACACATATCCAACATTAATTGCTTGTGCCCATGAGAATATCAACATTCATAAATTCAAGAAGAAAGTGAGCCATCTTTTGAACACCCCCGTGTGAAATTTTGTTATGCGTACATGCTGCATTTCATTGTTGTTCCTACTGCCCTGTGCGAATGTATTTTTTTCCTTTCTACACCACTTACTGCCACTCATTGTTGATGACTTCTTCAGTATTATTCTCTGCCTGACCATTGCTTCTATAATTGCTTATGTTGAATTCCTGTCTCGCTGCGTTTGATGTACCACTGTTCTCACTGATATGTTACTCCGCACCATCTGCACCGACGTGTAATGCGGGTGTTAGGCTTCGTCAGGAGACATCTTAGTCTCCTTTAGCCTCTCCTCGCGGACACCATGTATTGTTCTCCGAAATAAATAAAAAAAATAGACGAAAGGCGTTCTAGGTGTGTCGAGAAGGTTGGCGATAACACGATGATGTCGAGGTGACAAAGGCATATATACCACTTAATGCTGCGCAAGAGCGTGTCCATCATGCGCTCGAAGGTGGCTGGAGCATTGCACAAGCCGAATGGCATGACTCGAAACCGATAAAGGCCATCTAGCATAACAAGTGCAGTCTTCTCACGGTCCATGTCATCGACGGCAATCTGCCAGTAACTGGAGCGCAGGCCTATCGATGAAAAATACGTCGCACCGTGTATAGGCAATCCAATGCGTCGTCTATGCGTGGCAGTGGATAGACATCCTGCTTTGTTATCTTGTTTAGATGGCGGTAATCTATTAAGAATCGACATGTGTTGTCCTTATTTTTTACCAAGACAACAGGAGAAGCCCACGGGCTCGACGGTGCTTCATTAATGCTCTTGGTAAGCATCTTGTCAACCTCCTGTTGTATTACTCGGCGCTCGGCGTGTGACACGCGATAGGGCCGTCTGTGAATTGGCGGTGCAACGCCACTGTGTATGCGATGCTGAACTAGGGAGGTTTGTGCCAAAGGCCGACCGCCAAGGTAAAAAATGTCGCAATAAGATATGAGCAAACGACGAAGATAGTCGGTTTGTGTAGGGGTAAGGTCTAGGGCTATCACCTTGGTAATGTTGCCGTGCGCTGGAGGCGACGTGGCGGAAGGAGAATTGCAGGCGGCGGAAGAAGACGGAAGGGGCGAGAGGGAAGAAAGGTCGTACTCGTGCGACGGCGACAGTGTGGCGAGAGAGATCCCTTTGGGTAGTACCTGAGTGCAGAATCCGAAAGTCAGGAGTGGAAGGTAAAATTTGTTAGACGATACGGTCACTATGGTGTGAGGAAACGACACGCCGTGCGAAAGTAAGGTACTGACACAGCGAGCGACGACATAGTCACCATCCGGTACACAGGGGTTGGGTACAGCAGTCATACAGGTCAGTACCTGCGGAGATAGACGAACAAAGTCGGCGCAAAAGAGCTGGATCGGTACGGTGTCGATAAGGTCGGTAACATCAGGGAAATAAAGTTTGACTACACCAGCCGAGCAGTGAATTATAGCTGAGTGGGCAGATAAAAAATCAAGGCCAAGGATCACGTCGTGAGGGCAATGGGCAAGTAAATGGAACAATACAGATATGTGGCGACACGAGGCACTGACACGAGCGGCACACATTCCCAGCACAGCGGGAGTTCCCCCATGAAGCCTTCCGCGGCTTCACGGCCAGGAAGAAGTCGAATACCATCGCTGTGTGGCTCCCGACATTGTCTGCTGTCGAGCGTTTGCAAACGCTTCAACGAATCTCGATAACAAGCGAAGTCACCGTGCCGGTCCAGGTGTACATGGTAGAGGGCTCGGATTTACAGCGCTGTGGCGTTTACAACGTTGACGTTGGCGAGGACCAGACTGCACTCCAACGTGAGCTCTACTGTCCTACTCACCGTGTCATTCAAGCGCGTTACATGGGAAAGGGGCGCTCTTAAATCGTCACCTTGCAGGGCCCACCAACTCCCCCAGCCCGCCTGTACTACTATGGCTGCATTCTACGACCTCGGCCATATAAACCCAGTGTCGTCTATTGTTACAACTGTTTCCGACCGGGCCACATGCGCCGATCCTGTCCATTTACAGCGCCAGATGAAGCTGTACTAGCTGGCGCAGTGTCTTACCGATGTGGACTCTGCAAGACCGACGACCACGAGATCACTTCTCCAACTTGTCCCACAAAGCAAAAGACCACTCTGAAGGTTCGTCGCGGGATTCATAAGCAATAGCCTCAGCATGCTGCAACGCATCCAGTGCCGACATCTAACAGGTTTGCGGCGCTCCAGAAGGATGACGACGACTGGTAAGAGCTTTCCAAACCCGACCCGCCTGCACCCCATTCCCAACAGACTTATAGTGACAAAGTTCGCAAAGACCGCCGTCGCCCGCTGGTTACACAGAAGCAGAGCGTGCCGGAACATCCGCGTGATGATATCTCAGCAGTTGACAATCAAATTGCCCGCCTTTTAGCGGAGGTATCCAACCTCCGACAGCACCGTGAACTACTTGCGCGTCGGCGACGTGCAGTGGAATCTTACACCACTACAACTATCGATTCCGCTGCATCATCGTCTCTGTCACGCCCTGCTGTATCGTTCGCAGAGTCTACCAGGTCATCAGCTCCGTTGCCGGATAACTCTACAACATCCCGTTTGCGGTTCATGGTCAGCCAGTTATCCAACCTGACACCTGTGATTTTACAACACCTGGACTCGTAATCAAAATGGCGGGCACAGGTGTTTGTGGCGTGCTGAAGTGGAACTGTAGAGGGCTCTCCACGAAAGTGGGGTAGCTTATATCCCGTCTACGCATGAACAAGCTGCAGGTGTGGGCCCTGTTACTACAGGAGACCAACGCATTGCCTGCCGTTCTGGGCTTCAGTAGATACGTGTCTCCTTCGACGAGTGACCGTCGCGTGCACACAGCTGCCCCTCCAGGAAAGGCGGCAGTGTTTGTTGATACGCGCTATCCGCAGGTCTGCCTTTCTCTTGAAAACTGGTGTAACTCATATCAGGAGGTAGTGGCTGTAGCAGTGAAGTTACCCAAGGCAACTGTTGTGGTAGTGTCATACTACATAAGACCAGCCGGTGGCTCTTCTTGAAGAGTTAATCTGGGCTGGTTAGTGAATATCCGTCGCCAATACCCAGCGTGTCCTATTTTAGTTGGTGGTGATTTCATCGCCCCTCACCCTGATTGGGGGCACCCTACTTCTAGCCATCGAGGTAGGCGTGTGCGGGACACCTTCGCGGATGCGTTGTTTGTACTACTGAACCATCTCGATTCAGCAACGCGGGCTGTGCCTCAAGCTCGACGTACAACATACGCACCGGATCTTACGTGGCGGTCGGGTCCCGGCACTCCCACTTGGCACCTGGAGCCCGACTGCTGGGGTAGTGACCACCACCCTATCATCATCGGCCTTCATCCGTCGCAGGCCCGCCGATTTCGCCGCAAGTGTTCTGTGGTCGATTGGGACACCTTTCGCGCCGTTCTCCAAGATACCTCTGTGGACTCGTCACCACTACTTGTTGACCGCATACAAAGCGCGCTCAATGCAGCTACAACCTTCAGCTGGGTAGTCGTCGATCGACCGGCACCGGATATCGGCCTGCTCAACTTGTGTGCTGCTCGCAGACAAGCTGAGCTGGCAGTATCCCGAGACCCCACTTGTGAACAAGCACGTACAAGACTGAATCTCCTTACTGCTAAGGCCCGCAGATACGAACGCGACCTCTCGCGGAGGCACTGGCATACGTGGTGTGAGCGGTTCTCATCCAAGAGATCGAATGCTTCTCTCTGGCGAACGTTCCGTGCCATGGAACACGGTTGTCGCCGTCCAGACGCGGCAGCCACAGCCTGCTCCGCTGCTGGCTTGTCGCCGGATGATTTCGCCAAAAAAGCCCGGAAGTTTTTCCCCCATTACGACATGTTGCCTCAAACAGCCGATGGTGCTTCCTTGGCAGGCATTCCGACACATATCGACAGGTTACCATCTACAGCAGACTCCGAGGGGATTGCGAGCTCTTTCACCACGCCTGAGTTGCTTGCAGCGATAGATGGTACCAGTCGCAAAACAGCACCCGGTCCAGACTCTATTACTTATGAGGCCTACAAGAACCTGAGTTCCGCTGTGCTGCCTCAATTGCTCGACACCATCAACAAGGTATGGCTAGGTGGCGTTGTCCCTCCAGGCCGGAAATCAGCTATTGTGATCCCGATTCCGAAACCAAGCAAGCCGCCGACTGACCTTGGCAACTTCCGACCCATTTCCCTAACGTCAACGTTGTGCAAGCTTGCTGAGAAAATGCTAGCCACACGACTGTCGTGGTGGCTAGAGCACCACAGTTTCTACCACCCTGCTCAAATTGGCTTTCGTCCATCCATAGGTACTGAAGATAGGCTGGCTGTCCTGGCATCCTCGGTTTTATCGTCAACTCGTAGCCACAGTGTCCGTACTGTCCTCGCTATGGACATCGAAAAGGCGTATGATAATATCAGTCATGCTGCCATCTTGGCTTCAATTGACATGTTGCATTTTCCCCCTAGAGTACGGAATTTTGTCAAATCTTTCCTTGAAGACTGACATTTTGCAATTCGCCTCAGTGGTGACGCCGTCGGCTCATTTGTCCCTCTTCGTGGCGTACCCCAGGGATCTGTATTGTCACCCACATTATTCAATATTGCTTTCATCCCGCTTCCATGGCGCTTACGCGATGTACCCGACATAAAGTTCTTGTTGTACGCTTATGACATCACGGTATGGAGCACTCATCAAGACCTGCAGACTTAAACCGCTGCCCTTCAATCAGCTTTAGATATCACGGCGACTTACGCTTCTTCGGTCGGCCTTAGGCTTTCCGTCAGCAAATCTGCTTACATGTAAGTCGCCAATCGCTGGGGCCGGCGTAAACTCTCTGGAACGCCCATTCATCTTCATCTATCCAGAACCCCTCTTCAACAATGTTCAACTATAAAAATTCTGGGTCTGATGGTACACGAGTCGGGAACTGGAACTGCTTGGCTCTCCAGCCCTAAAAAGCAGGCCATTCAGACGTTGGGTCTGATTAGGCGCATTGCTCCTAAAACGGGCGGCGCTCGCTCATATGTTGCGCGACAGTTGGTGAAGGCGGTAGTGCAACCACGCGTTGTCTATCAAGCCCAATTCCAGCATTTGACGTGGGCACAATGGCATCGTCTTGAGGCTGTTAATCGTGGGGCAATGAGGGGCATCACTTGCCTTCCCCGCATAACCCCGATCGTGGCTCTCCAAGAAAATGCACAGCTCAACACACTAGATGAGCTGGTGCAGCAGCGACGTGATGCTCGCAGGCTTAAAGCCAGCCTTTCACACGCAACGTGTACTCTCAGGGCTTACGCTTTCTAGAACTCCCTTCTACCAAAACCATCGCCAGTTCTTCCTCTCTGGAGTTTTGTACAGCTGAGTGATAACAAGCCAACTGATATACATCGCCCGACATCAACTAACGCTGCGTCGCCGCTTCGTGACCGAATTATAGCTCAAGATGCCCACCTGCCGCTTGGCTCCATCGTCCTTTACGTTGATGCAAGCATTCAGGACTGTGAAACAGCCACTGCAATTTATTGCTCATGCGCGCCTGCCAAGAGCCTCCTTCCTCCTTTTGTGCTGAGCTCCTTGCTGTCCGAGAAGCGTTGTGCTCTGTGGCCGCCTTTTCCATGGTCCCCATGGCTTTCATCGTCATCCGCACTGATGCCCTCCAGGCGACGCGTCAGCCGCAGCCCTGACATATGCCAACAGATCCATGTTCTGGCGGCACGCATCCCGCAGCCAATATCTGTCGAGTGGATCCCACGCGACCTTCTAAGCTTCCAAAGCCGTGCGGATTCTGCGACCCGTCTAGCGACCTCTCCATCGTCACTGCCTGAACTCTTTCACCTAAATGATGATACCCTCCTTTTAACAAGAAAGGAGCACCTGCGGCGCCGCACACGTGCTCTCATACCTCCGTGTGCGGTAAACCTCCCCCGCGGTCTTACCCGTGCAGAGGAGGTTGCGCTTCGGAGGTTCCGGGTCGGGGTTGCCCTCACTCCTGCCGTGACTCGTAAGTGGCCGCACTTTCGCCTCTTAGATCCTCGTCCTGAGTGCCCACTCTGCCAGTCGCGAAATGCTGAAGCCGACATCCACCACCTGCTGTAGGTTTGCCCTGCACTGAAACCGACGAGGCTCCGGCACCTCGCAGCAGCGGGACTCTCGCCGCATAATCCGAGCGATTACACTGCTTGGACGCAGGGACCGCATTATCGATCCCTCTTGAACTTCATTAGGTCAGCAAATCTTTTTTCATTCATTTAATCATCCTTATTCACCCCCATCTCATACCCCTGTATGCCCTGAGGCGTTTACCCTCGCATTAAAGAAAAAAGAAAGTTCCCCCATTAGCGACTGGTACGACGCGGGACTCGACAGTGGTGATGACTTTCTGGAGCCGCTTCCGCACATCACCGCTTAAGGCCGAGGTGCGTGCGCCGGTGTCGATGAGGGCACTGGCAGGTGAACATCAACTTCGACGGCGATTAGATTCTAACTTGTTGGCACGGTAAGGAGAGGATTTGCAGCTCGAGAGTCCAATGCAGCGTCACCTCCGGAAGCTCCATCCGTCAGTTTTCTGGGGATGCGCGTACAGAAGGGTGAGACGATAAAAAACGACGGGGCAGGGGCAAGCGGGACCGACGATCGTGCGGCGAACGGCTCGAGCATCTGATGGACGCAGAAGGCCCGCGGTCATTGTATGTCGGGTCATTTGGAGCATGAAATGGCTGGCACTGGCTGTCATTGTGGCGGTAGTAGAACGTGGAGCGTGAAAACGAGGGCTGACGATAACGGCAATAGCGAGAAATGTGCCCCACGCCGCCACAATGGAAGTAAATGGGCTTGTCGTCTGGTGTTCGCCATTGGGCCGGATCTCGATAGCGTCGAAACGTCGGTGAAAGTCGACGAAGAGGCGCAGGGCTAAACGGATGGCGTGTTATGGAGTGCACGGGTTGAATACCTGCGTTGGCCAGTTCTTCGCGGACAACTGCGTCGAGGCGGGAGATCGTCGATTGCGTATCCTCAGAACGGCGCGAGATATAAGATGGCAACGCAGCCGCGATTTCGCGCCGCACAATTCGGACAACGCTATCTGTAGTGGACGATTTAAGGCCGGAATGAGCGTATTCGTACGACGACGTAGCGGCGGTGTTGGGAAGCCGCTCGAACTGTCCGGCAATGCGACGGATCTTTGCATCTTCGAAACGTCTGCACTGACGGATAATTTCGTCTACCGTCGAGCAGTCTTTAAAAACGAGCAAGTTAAACACATCATCGACGATGCCTTTCAGAATGTGCCTCACTTTGTCAGCCTCGGGCACACTGGCATTGACGCGGCGGCAAAGAGCTAGGACATCAAGGATGTATGCCACGTACGACTCGGCTGCTGTCTGAGTCCGACAGGAAAGGTCTTTCGCAGCGGCGCACCTGCGACCAGCGAGCTTGCCGAAGAGGTCGCGAAGGTTTTGCGTGCATACGTCCCAGCTGGTCAACTCTTCTTCGTGTGTGTCATACCGAGTGCGTGCTGGTTTCTGGAGGTAGAAGATTTGCGAGCATCAAGGTCAGGTTCCATCGGTTGTGTGCCGCGACGCGTTCGTATATGCCAAGCCATTCTTCGATGTCGACTTTGTCGGTGCCGTTACCAGAGAACGTGCCGGGGTCACGCGGATTGGTCAAGACTACTGACGGTTGCGATGTCGCGGATGCGGACGGCCCAGGTGCGCCGGGTGCTGACGCCGTGCTTAACGCAGCGGCCTGGTCGTCTGCCAGCATGGTAGGACGGCCGAGGACGAGCCCGCTGCGGAGTTCCGTCTTGTGCAATACCCAGCACCTCCACCAAAATGAAACGGGCAGAGATATAAGGTTAAATGGGACCGTGTTTACTCCGCAGAAGCCTATGGCCAGTACAACCGGTATGGTCAACCTTAGGATAGCCCCACTACGTCGTCTCTTTCGTTTTGATGGCGATCGTCGTCTTTTTCCCTCTCGTGGCACCGTTACTATATATATATATATATATATATATATATATATATATATATATATATATATATATATATATATATACAGCAACAAGCTAACGGCACGCCAGACACGCCAGATGCATTCGTCATGCGCCAGACATGCTACCGAAGCGAGCGAGGTCGGCTGCGCATGTGAAGTTCGCCTGTTCGGCGACCCTTGCTTTTTTTTTTTTTTTACTGTAGCCTTGTTTGTTGGGCTACCGGCATATTCTTATGTTCCTTCTGCACTTCTACCCGGCACCATAGAGAAAGACATTCAACAAGAGCGGACACTCAGTGTCCTGGGGCCCAATTGACTGCAGGACACCAAGCGGATGGGATTAACATCTTCTGGTTTTGGTTTCGGGCGCGCGCGTTTTGAACGCTAGCTAGCACGCGTTGCGCCGACTGAGGAAATCGGCGTGGCATTCTTTTTCTTTTTGCTTCTGCTGCTAAACCGCGTGCGTTCTTAGTACGGAATTGTTTTATTTAGTACTAATGATTGCGAACGATCATTACAAGCCTCCATCCAATCTGTGCATGCGCCATTTCATAAGGTATATGCACGGCCCCTCGTGAAATGGGAAAATGCATATTTCGCTGTATATAAATGCTCGTTCCGGACATTTTGTGCATTCATCCAATGTTGTGGTACCTGGTAAGAAGCAGTGGATGGATGGATGGATGGATGTTATGAGCGTCCCCTTTGGAACGCGACGATGGGTTGCGCCACCAAGCTCTTGCTATTATACTGCCTAGTGTCCTACCTAGGTTAAACAAGAAAATAAAAAAAAACACTATGAACTCAAAGAACCAAATTTTCGGATCCCCTATTGCGAACATTGCTTTTGTACGTCTTCGTTTTTTTGTAGTTTCCCTACTTTTCTTCCACCAATCCTCCAACCGCCTCTTACTAATCCCTAGCTATTGCGGACATGCTTACTTTTCCACTGCTCTCGCTGAACCCAAGGGATTCAAGGAGGCCAGTGGTGGCTAAATCAACCGCTGGGCAGACGTCTTCACATTCTAATAAAACATTCTCCGTAGTTTCCCTAGTTTTACCGCAGCAAGCACATGCTTCTTCTTCCTTTTTATATCTTGCTTTATAGGTGCGTGCTCTAAGGCTTCTCGATCTCGGTTCCAAAAGTAATGAACTTCCCTTTGAGTTATCATAAGTTGTTTCTTTCCTGATTTCGTTTTTTCCTCTTAAGTAGTTACTCATGGCAGGTTTCTTTTCCATTTCCGCCACCCATGAGACTATTTCAGTCTCTGACTTTCCGCTTGAAGTTCTTTGTTGCTGTGTTGCCCACCTTACAGGCCGCATACTTGTTGGTAAGCTTCCTAGTTCTTTTCCTCCACTGTGAATCAATGTTTTTCCTGTACAGATACCTCAACACTCTCCCAGCCCATTTACATTCTTCCATATTCTTCAGTCGTTCTTCATACTCAATTTTACTGCGAGCTTCCCCCACCTAAAAACTAGTCCAACCCATATCACCCTGCACAGCTTCATTTGTAGTCTTCCTGTGAGCGCCCAATGCGAGGCGTCCCACTGACCTTTGGCTCCCATCGAGTCCTGATTGTACCCCTGATTCAGGGGTACAATCAGGACTCGATGCCAACAACATTAACAGACTTACTTTTGGAAATGCAAACAACAGCATTTCCAAAAGTAAGTCCTGGAGCCATCACACCTTTCCACATACCTCGGAGCACCTCGTACCTATTGTATCCCAATAGCGCTCTGTGCTTCATTATGCCTGAATTTCTCTTCTCCTTCACTGTTATTGTCTTTTCATGTGTTTCCATATATCTATTGCATTCGTTTATGCATATACCAATGTATTTATATTCTGTTACCTGAGGTATTTCCTGGCCCTATACTGCCTGTGTTGCCTGTATTGCCTGTATTGCCTGCCTGTAGGTATTTCCTGGCCCTGTCCACAGATATTAGCCAGACGTTGCAGTTCACTTTGCTTGCTAGCTAGCAACACAATGTCGTCTGCATAAAATGAACCTGGAAGCTGCTGCGCTACTACTGAACCCGTCTTTTTGTATGAGATATTAAACCCGATATTACTTTCTTCTAATGCCCTCTCCATCCTCACCATGTACATCATAAACAACAGTGGAGATAAAGGGCACTCCTGCCTCAGTCCCTTGTTGATATGAACTTTCTCCTCGCTCTTCATCCCTTGGCGCTCCTCATCCCATTCAACGGAATCGGTATTTTCTAGGTAAATATCTCTCAAAAGCTGTAGACAATCGCCACCTAAACATTCCCCTTCCTGAATATTCCACAAAATGTTGCGGTCTACGTTGCCATAGGCTCCTGTAAAGTCTAAAAAGGCCACATATAACGGTCTGCTTTCTACTTTTGATATTTCACTACACTGAGTAAGAACAAATAAGTTATCTTCTAAACGCCTACCTATTCTAAAGCCATTCTGAAGTTCTCCCAAAATGCTAGTAGTTACCGTACGAAGCTCCCCCAGACGGCATCAGCTGAACAAAGTAAATTACAAGCATGTGCCATTTTGGTATATGAACCTTACAGGAACACTGCGTGTTAAAGCGAAGCGTGCGAAAATAGTGAATGGGCAGCATTACAAACCAAAGCAGTTCACTTGTACGCACGCATGACGTAGAAAATACCCGACTCATCCCAAACAATATAATAAAATATGAAAACATCTGATCTACAAGCATTCCCCATTCCTGGTCAATTGCTTGCGCCGGCAGAACGCGCTAAAGATAATGCCAAGGAGCTGAAATCCAATAACTCGAAAATTCCGGCTTCTGAACGACTGAAAACAGGCTTTGCACCTACGCATTTGTCTTAAGTGCGAGTAGAAGGAATTCTGCCAGCGCCTAGCAGGTTAAGGAAAAACTACTGGAGTGGAAACTATGTCACGAAGGTGAAGCCGCACAGAAGTGGTACGATAAAACTATAAATAAGCAGCAAAAAGGAAGCGCTTTTCGCACACTTCGTACGAGTTAATGAACCTCCTTGATTAAGCATGGCTTATTCTACCGGATAGATACTTATCTACGTGTATCTCTGTATTACTGGTTTTAATATGAAATATGGATATCCTGTCGTATTGGGGAGAACGTCATGAATATTGAGAAATTACTATTTTAGTTGCGCATAACCAGCTTTTATTTTCTTAATTATTTAGCTTAATTAGCTTAATTAGCTTGGCATTACAAGAACAGAGCCAAATCGCTTAATATGTAAGCAGACATCACACGACAAGGCTCTATTTCAGGCGAAGGTCGAGGGGGCAAACATTGGCTTCACCTGTCCTGGTAAGAAGCTACGGGACCTTCCACTCGGGCAGCTTTTGTTTAACCGCCTTGCGCCTAGTATGGTCTTGCTGGGAGACTGTGTTCTGGCCATCTCGTTGTACATAGCGTACCATCGCGTCGGCTGAGGCCACGTTGTTTTGGAAACGCAGTCGCCCGTGCATTTGTACTCTTCAAGTGCTGGAAATTATACCCGGAAATGGCAGAATGTTTGGAAAGCAGGTGTTTTCTTCGCATTTTCTGGTATTGTTTGGGATGAGTCGGCTATTTTCTATGCCACAAATGTAAAAGAAAATTGCTTTGTTTGTAATATGACCCATTCACTGCTTTCGAACGTTTCGCCTCTGCGCGAAGTATTCCTATACGGTCTAAATGCCAAAAGGGCACATGTTTGTAATTTACTTTTTTCAGCTGATGCTGTCCGATGGAGCTTCGTACAGGAACTACTGCTACTTACCTGGTGCCACAACGTTGGATGAATGCAAAAAAAGCCCGGAACGACCATTTGTATAGAGCAAAATAAACATTTACTCATTTCACGAGGCGCCTTGCGTCTATTTCATGAAATTGCACGTGGCATGGGCTCGATAGAAGCTTGCAAAGATCATTCGCAGTCATTATTACTAAATATAAAAACGATTCTGCACAAGACCGCGCTCGAATGAGCAGTAGAAAAAAGAAATGAGTGCCGCGCCGATTAGCTGAGCAGGCGTAACGCGTTCCAGCTAGCGTTCGAAAGGCGAGCGCCCATAACCGAGACCGGAAGTGTGGTTCAGGTATTAAAGGGACCCTGAAACGCTTTTGACGATTTTCTGCAAACGTATTGAGCCGTTAGAGTAGGTCCTTCTGATCATTAATTGACACATCTAAGTGCTCCGCGTAAAGCGTGTAATTTATTATTAGGTTTTAAATATGCACATCGCTGCCGATCGCAGCGCACTGCTCGGCAGAATTTTAAGCCGCCCCTACCCATATGACCGAAATCACCCATACGACGTCAGTGGGGCGAGCTATCCGATTGGCTGACAAGGGCGCGTGATCGATAATTTTTCCAAGTTTATGGTAAACAAATGATCTTCGTAATGGTTCGAATGTTAGTTAATTTGTTCTTATGAAAAGAAAGTAACATAAAGAGAATGCACAAGAATAATTTTTCAGTACACTTAAGCACTTCCGGCACACAGCATGCGTCGTCTGCTTGTGTTACAACGTACTCCATTTTGAAGAGAGCTCCGCGGTCAGAGTTGGTCTCAGTCTTTTCGCGAGCACTATGATTCGACTTTGTTGCCTTGTGGACTGCAAACGTAGCGACTGGCAATGTGTCAAGCTGCGACATCGTGTCCCTCTGCAAGGCAGCGTACGAGCGAACTGGCTGCTGCGCATCGGACTGCCGCTATCCAATCGGCGCCAGGATTTGCGCGTTTGTGGCCGTCACTTTACACCGGAAGATTACTAACGCAATAGCGTTTCCCGAGTCCGGTATTAGGGAAAACGCAAGCGCAAGGGGACAGAGTCTGGCGCTTGACTTTGCCGTAACGGGATGAGCCATGAGATGAGCAGAAGGGCAAATGCGAATGGTCTGCACGGTGCAGCCACCTGGTGGCACAGAGCTCAACCATACACAGTAGCAGCAACGAAGTGTATTCTTCTTTGCTGCTGGTGTGTATTTTTCGCAGGAGTGTAATCATGAACACGTTGTTTTTATAAATGTTTAAAATGTTTTACACTTGGTTAGAGCAATATTAGCGCTTTGTTTGGCTGGTTAAACGCTGCAACAACAAGTGTATGGACCGTGCTGACCGATCAGGCCGCTCACGTACGTCTACGCTAAAGTTCCTTCATCAGCTTATGCCTACAGTCATTTGCCGAAATGACCAGCTTGCCTGTGGTTACCGGAATACAAGACACGTTCGGCGCTACGACAGAATGCTCGCAACGCACGCTGCTTCGATAGCTCTCGCTTGGGGTCGACGGCCAAGCGGCTAGCGGAGCGGTCTCGCGCGGGCGGGGGCGGGCTCCAAAACAACCGGAAGTGAACGATGTGACGTCGCATCGTGACGCTGAACCAGTGAAGGCGGAGCTTAGCCCCACTCGCTCGGCGAACGAGTTGAGGAGGAAAAGCATGGCTAGGGAGGAGGGTAGCTTCTAATCGCTTGTAGCTCCATTAATACGTAACGCTTCACTTAAATTGTGGTGCGAATGTTCTACTTAAGCTGTACCCTACGCGTCTACAAAATTTGTTCGAACCGTTTCAGGGGCCCTTTAATGCCGGCGGCCAGGTGCGGTACAGTCAATTCGACCGCTGGGCTTGATGTCCGCTCTTGTTGAATGGCTTTCTGCGCTGTCCACTTTCGCGCACTTGAAGACCAGGCGCAGGCTGACACCGATGGATGAATTGGCGACGCCGACGCAGTTCACGCATGCAAGGATGCGCTGGCAGTTCTGGCCCGATTATTTTACGGCGAAAGAAGATTAAATCTGCATTCGCCTGCAATTCAAGCGAAGACATCAGAGTCCCTATGAATCTAATGTGGACTTTTTCCAAGACATTAAAAGGTTCGCGAACTCGTGCAAAGCGAGGCAGCAATGGAGCTGATGAAGAAGGACAAAAAATTCTCTGTGGGCTGCTGTCTTAACAACTACTCCGCCATTTCATTCTAATGGGCAAGGACTTCACAGTGAAAAAAGCCATGGAAGTTGCCAAAGAAGAGGGGTGGCCGGACAAACTCATGCAGCAACTTGGCGTCCTGCTAGTAGATGCCGTAACCTAGCGTTGAGGGCCACAACATGGCGGACGCGACGAGCGTCATCCTCGACGCGATGTTCGAGATGGCGGGCGCCTTACCCGACCAGGTCAAGGGCTAGATGGCGGCCAGCGGACCAGCCGCCACGACCCGTCGCGGTAAAGAGAGGAGACAGATTCTCAGGTCACGGGGTTGCAAAAGTCACGTGACCAAATGGGCTAGGCACTTGGGTATTTCTCTGCGTAAAATATAGGGAACGCCTAGGTACAACTGGTGCCCTTAAATATCCGAAAACGTCCCTAAAGTCGCGGTCTTGCCTGGCTACGGGCCTGACTTTGGCTTCTGCTATTTGCAACTTGCGCAAACGGCGCAGCGCAAGTATGGCGCGAGGAGCAAGGCAAGAGTTTTCAGGCATGAATGTTCCGTCGTTCCGTTCGATTCGGCAGCACGTTGGTTCTTTATTCTATGGCACCACTGTGAACCAGATAACGGCGGTGTACAAGTTCACAAATTGCGCATCTTTGTCCGGCGTTGCACTAGCAAAAACGGCGCAAGGCTTTTCCGTTTCGAAACGTTTTCAACGCACGTTTGGTGGCAACGAGTTGTTTAAACAATGAGCAGGTGTTGTGCAACGAGCAGTTTAAATTGCCTTCATGTGTGTGTGGAATACGCACGTTGGTGAGCGCCTTCGTATGCCTTCTGTTTATTCCCTCTCTTATCGATGTTTGCTTTCGAAGTCTGTGTGGTCCTAATGCACATTTTCCATGTGCACTGTTTGTATGTCATGTAGATTGGCAACAGACGATGTCGCGCGTCTTTGTGTTGGTTAACACAGTGCGACCACGGTTGTTATGTTCATCGGTGTTCTCAAACCTCAAAGCAGCATTTAAATGCGGTCTCGTCAACCGCGTGTGACTCCCAGTGAAAATGTATACGTAAGATAATCACAGCCTCGCATGTGAACCCATATGTTCCAGCTTTTCACACGTTATCACATGAATTATACCGGCTTCACACGGCAACTTTCGAACACGATCGAGCTCGATAATTTTTTTTTACATAAAGACTCTGAACACCACAATTCTGTTACACGCTCATACCACCGTGACTGTGGTTAGCGTTTCGTATGTCTAATCGGAATTACACTGAGGCGTTTTGTGCCCACGCTGCTTAATTAACTGGTAACCCACCTTGCTCTGTATAGGCCATCACCAAATTATGTACGATGTTATATAGAGAGGTGCAAGCATTTATTGAATTAAATTTTATTGAGGCCAATACTTCAGATATGTTGTGAATTTTTATAGGAAATTCCGGCTATCATTGTCAAAGGATACTTGGGAGCCAATAAGCTTTCCTTCTGACCAATGTTTATGAATGACATCACATTTAATGGTTTGTCTGACATATTTGTTGCAGAAAGTGTCTGCTGTATTTGCTTGACCTTGACTCCCGACCTCCCGACCTCCTTGACCTCCCGAATTTGGCTGCTGGCAATAATGAACACATAGAACTCGGTGCACCTTTCCTTAAATTTAGCATGCTGTTTCATCAGCTTTATACAGTATGTGGAAACACTTCTTCCCGCATGTCTCTTCATTCCAGTGGTAAAAATACTGAAGAGCCATCATGTCAAATTGTCTCATAGTTATAAGCACGCGACTTCCTCCTTTGACTATGCCAGATATTACCGGTGTATTCGTGCAAGCATGTTGGGAGAACACCTCTACTCCTACTTTGCTGTACCACACTATGCTGGCAGGTGTACTAGGATATCATTTGTTTGCTGCTGTTTTGTTGTTTTGTTCCAGTAAAAAATAGTTAAATTTTTGCTGTTGGGTTACATGGAATAGTGTAGGTATCACAGCTCCAATGGTTGGTACAAACATGCGCCATCCATCACCCATTAAGCACTTTGCAGACATATTCACACAGTCTCTATTGAGTAAACGAATGTCCGCATAGTTTCTGCTCAGCTACAGCTTCTTCAAGCCATTTGTAATCAAATGTAACAGGAATATTTTTGTCTGCATTTATATTTCACAATGCTGTTGCTTGTGCAGCATAACAATTATCAGCATGTTCAGTTCTGTACAGTGAGAGTAACCCACATCACAGTGGATGTGTTAAGCAAGACCCTGTACGTTTTATTAGGCACATCATGGTGACAAAAAGACTGCTTTCAGAAGTATTAAAAATTTGAATGTTTATTTTCAAAGATTAAGTTGATTAGATGAATAATTTTTTTAAATAACTTTATTGAAATCAATTTAGGGATGGTTGCCTACAAGCCATATCTATTTCTTTATTCTTCCTGTGTTCAAACAGGAAAATTACAGTTGGCCCCGTCTCATTAAGAAAAATGATGCACTATTACATGGTAGTATGGTTTATATTAGGGTTGTGACTTAGACTAGTTGGTTCATGGTGCGAAAGTGGGGTAACAGCGCAAAATTTATGCAACACAAGTTGAAGAAAGGACGAACACGACAAACATTGTTTATGTGATTGATAAACATGTATTTATGTCTTTTGTTGGGAGATGTAATACTGCCGTTCTAAAAAAGTAAACTACTTGAATTTAAGGTTATAAGGTCAGCATGAGATTCCAGGTGTGATGCTGGCTGCAGCATTTGCACTGCTGAAGGGCTGAGTGTTAAAGTACTTATGTTCCATGATTTGTGTCCACCTTAAAAAAACGCAGCTGTTAAAAATTAATCAGATGCCTTCCTCATTACAGCCATATTTTCCGACAAGAATTGCTGGAGGCAACTGTAGTGCTGCGATCATTCAGTTGCCATGAGAGCATTGGGCAGTACATGCATTTGTCTAGTGTTTGTGCTTGTGGCTTTAAATAGTATTGTGGTGTTGCTTATGGCACTTTATAAATGTCCACGCAATCATAGTAGTTTACTAGCTCTATAAACACCACAAGCTAATACGTCTTTGTTCAAATGCATAACCATTGTGAATTGTCGCATTTATAAAGCAATGTTTTGTTGACTATGATAAACTCGTCAAGTCACAAAGCGATTTGAAGTTAGAAGGACAAAGTTTATGGAAATCTATGTACTACCAGTCGTTACACTGTCATTCACATTCTGGCATAACTGCCATACTTGCAGCTTCCAGACACAATAGTGTCAGAGTTCTCTCTACACTTCTCTGTAGGATACTTTGTGATGCAGTGCCCCTCATAACCCCTGTGTTAATTTGAAATGATTAGGTCCATAATTTATTTTTAGAGCTTAAGAGGTTTCAGAAGTCGCTGAGTGGACTCTGTGGGAAGTAATGTGCATAACTAAATAAAGAAATACAAGAAGTAATCAAATTGTATACAAGATGAGTAGCATGCACACCGCAGTTGTTATTCAGAGGCGCACCAGCACTCAGGATTCTGTGTTATAATGTAGCTTGCACTGTTTGGTTTATATATGATTTGATTTAGGGACCTCATAATAATATCTTCAGAAATTTGTTTTTCAATGGTTTTCACACATCTGGCCACGACTGCCGCATTTCGATGAAGGCGAAGTGAAAAGACACCGGCTTACTTAGGTTTAGGTGCACGTCAAAGAATCCCAGGTGGTTGAAATTAATCCGGAGTAACCCACTACGGCGTGCTTCATAATCAGATTGTGGTTTTGGCACATTAAACCCCATAATCTCTTTTTCACATATTCATTAAATGTCGTCTCAAATATTTTCGACCATGCTAGCAATATTAAGCCCATCTTGCGGCATTTTCTGAGTGGATGTAGTCGATAATTACTTCGCTGAGCCGATGAACTGAAGTAGCAGTTATTGTATAGTAGGTGAATCAGTGCATGAGACAAGGAATAACTAAATTAGATACACAGAGCACAGACTTCAAACTTATTTATTGGCATGAACACGCATCCTTATAGACATATTTTGTGCACGGAACACTAGACAGTGCTCGTCTAGTGTTTCGTGTTTTCTTTGCCCCTATGTTCTTTGCTCTGGATTCCCCAAGTAACTGTGAACCAACTCGCCCAAATCTATGTCCTGCTTTATCTCTCTTGAGCTCTGCGCCTCAGAGAGCTGAGGCGCAGAAGGCAAATGCACTCTGGTTTTGCGGGTGGAGCTTCTGTGTAATTATTAGGTTGTCACTAGGTGTACGGTGTGTGTTCAAAAAGAAACCTAACTTTTCCTATAACATCTTTATAGCTTATTGTACAACATTTTAAGCACTGTCCCCGTTAAAGCAGTCCACTCCACCGGCAATACACTGTTCCCATCGTTTCTTCCATTTTTGGAAAGCCTCCTGGCACGCACTTCCTGGGTTGGCGCGCAGGTATGTTGTCGCATTTTCACGAATCTCCTCTGCGGTTTGGAAACGATGTCCTTTCTATGTGGTTTTAAGTTTGGGAAACAGGAAAACATCTGCTACGGCTAGGTCTGAAGAATACGGTGGATGGAGTACAACAAAAGTGTAATGTTTTGCTGGATAGCTGCGAACAAGGAGCGACGCGTGAGCTGGTGCATTGTCATGATGCAACATCCAAGTCTGGTTTTCCCACAATCCAGGCCCCTTACTGCACACAGGATCCCTCAAGCGCACTAGAATTTCCCAGTAGGCTTCTTTGTTGACCATCTCACTGTGTGGTACAAGTTCCTGATGGACGATGCCATTGCAGTCAAAAAACACGACCGATATCACCTTGATCATAGACCATGCTTTCTTGGAGGAGGAGACCCTTTGCCACCCACTGCAACGACTGCACGTTTGTGTCAGTATTGTCACGTGGTGGTGACGTTGAAGAACACAGTAGCAAATACTGTGAAAGACAAAACCAACTTTTATTGGGCGAACCTGTGCCCACAAAAACAGGCTACACTTATAGCACAACGATAGCGGCGAACACGGTCGGCGATCGTCGAAAATCTTATCAGCGGGTCAAGTGCGTCAGCTTTTATACAGCAGTCATCGAATGTTCCAGACTAATCGTTGGGACCCACATGCCTTCCACAAAGTTCTACAACATTCGAGTCACGCGATGATATACGATAACACAAGGTTCGGCGACAACAGACAGCGGATAGAATCATCGATAACTTTCCAGAAACTTCTGATACATGCAGACGCATCCCGCGCTGTGCGATAACATTTGTTAGGCGGCGAAACGTGACCGCCCGTTAAATATAAGTACACGTGTCAATACCCCCCTCTTAAAAAGCATCGACCCGATGCTGCAAACAAACGAAACTAATAAAAGAAAAGCACTCCTAGCAAACAACAAAATAAGGAAGTTCGTCAGCGTCCGTAAAAGGGTTTAAGACGCACCACGTGGACCACTTCAGATCGTGCGCGGCGTCGCTGTGAATGCGAAATGCCGTCTGGCACGACCTCATAGTCCAGTGCGCCAATACGTCGGATGACCTTGTAGGGTCCGAAATATCGTCGCAGTAGTTTTTCACTGAGTCCTCGTCGGCGTATCGGGGTCCACACCCAAACACGGTCGCCGGGCTGGTACTCGACGAAGCGTCGTCGGAGGTTGTAGTGTCGGCTGTAGGTCCTCTGCTGGTTCTTGATTCGCAGGCGGGCGAGCTGTCGGGCTTCTTCGGCGCGCTGGAGGTAGGTAGCGACGTCAAGGTTCTCCTCGTCAGTGACGTGCGGCAGCATGGCGTCGAGCGCCGTCGTCGGGTTCCTGCCGTAGACTAGCTTGAACGGCGTGATCTGTGTTGTTTCTTGCACCGCCGTGTTGTAAGCGAATGTTACGTACGGCAGGACGGCATCCCAGGTCTTGTGTTCGACGTCGACGTACATCGCTAGCATGTCGGCGAGGGTCTTATTCAGCCGCTCCGTAAAACCATTCGTCTGCGGGTGGTAGGCCGTTGTCCTCCTGTGCCTTGTCTGACTGTATTTCAGAATGACTTGGGTGAGCTCCGCTGTAAAGGCCGTTCCTCTGTCGGTGATGAGGACTTCTGGGGCGCCATGTCGCAGCAGGATGTTTTCGACAAAGAATTTCGCCACTTCGGCTGCGCTACCTTTCGGCAGTGCTTTTGTTTCAGCGAAGCGGGTGAGGTAGTCCGTCGCCACGACGATCCACGTATTTCCGGTTATTGACGTCTGAGAGGGTCCCAGGAAGTGCATCCCGATCTGCTGAAATTGTCGGCAAGGAGGCTCGATTGGCTGTAGTAATACGGCTGGCCTTGTCGGCGGTGTCTTGCGTCGCTGACAGTCTCGGCATGATCTGACATAACGGGTGACGTCGGCGGTCAGGCGCGGCCAATAATACTTTTCTTGTATCCTCGATAGTGTCCGGGACAATCCGAGGTGTCCAGCGGTCGGATAGTCATGTAGGGCATGCAATACTTCTGGACGAAGTCCTGACGGGACAACAAGAAGGTAATTGGCGCGGACTGGTGAGAAGTTCTTCTTCACGAGTAGATTGTTTCGAAGTGTGAAGGAAGATAATCCGCGCTTAAATCGCCTGGGGACAACGTTGGTGTGCCCTTCCAAATATTCAAAGAGGCCTTTTAGCTCCGGGTCTGCCCGTTGCTGTTCAGCGAAGTCTTCCGCGCTTATAATTCCAAGGAAGGCGTTGTCATTCTCGTCATCTTGCGGCGGCGGGTCAATCGGTGCACGTGATAGGCAATCGGCATCGGAGTGTTTCGTCCGGACTTGTAGGTTACAGTGATGTCGTATTCTTGTAGTCTGAGGCTCCACCGCGCCAGTCGTCCTGAAGGATCGTTTATATTCGCTAGCCAACACAACGCATGATGGTCACTGACGACTTTGAATGGCCTGCCATAAACATAAGGGAACACGGTCGGCGATCGTCGAAAATCTGATCAGCGGGTCAAGTGCGTCGGCTTTTATACAGCAGTCATCGAATGTTCCAGACTAATCGTTGGGACCCGCATGCCTTCCACAAATTTCTACAACATTCGAGTCACGCGATGAAATAAGATAACACAAGGTTCGGCGACAACAGACAGCGGATAGAAGCATCGATAACTTTCCAGAAACTTCGGATACATGCAGACGCGTCTCGCGCTGTGCGATAACATTTGTTAGGCGGCGAAACGTGGTCGCCTGTTAAATATAAGTACACGTGTCAATATCATAGCCATAAACCCACGTCTTACCACCTATTATGATTTTGTTAAGGAAGTTTTCATTGTCATAGACAGTGGCAAGCGGTTGCTGGCTGATTTCAACACGGGTCTGTTTCTGATTGGCGGTCAGCAAACGCAGCATGAATTTTGCACTGACACAATGCATCTCAAGTTTTTCACTCCAGATTTGATTAAAATTGTCCGTTGATGCCCACTTCGTCAGAAACTTCTCGAACAGTTAAACGAGTTTCCATGAATCATAGCACAAACTTTCTTGACATGGTCATCATCTGTTGATGTGGAAGGTCGTACAGGCTTGGAATCGTCACCGATCGACATTCTGCCATGTTCAAAACACTTAAACCACTCATTGCACTATGCGCGACTCGTACAGTCCTCCTCGTTTGCTTGGCTAAGCAATTGAAATCTCTCTGAAATGTTTTCAAAGTTTTGTAGCCAAATTTTGCACACAAATGTTGTTCGTCAAGCTCTTTCATTGTCAATTTGGCACTAATCTAACGAACAGCTTGCGCACATGCTCACTTCAGGGGCTGTAGCTCACCAACTAACGGTCAGAGCGATACATGTTAAATGACGGCTTGTTGCCTAAACCTGCCGCTACGTGCGCTCAGTAGCCGCAGCAAGCTCCCACTGGCGGTGGGCGCGCTATTTCAAAAGTTGAGTTTCTTTTTGAGCACACATCGTGTAGTCGCCTGCATGGCGAAATGAAGTTGTCAACAACGCTGACCGTTCGTCTTCCTTTTGTAATTCAGGCATTTCTTCTTGGCGGAGCGTGTGCCAGTTCTGCTGGTCTACCGCTGCCCATTCTATGCCTGGATCCCGCATCTGCATGCCATCTCTCCCCGACCCGTTCTGCTGGCTATTCTGTTTATCTACCCGTCCGTATCAGCGTGGCGCGGCGATCAGTGACGTCACAACTTCCCGAAGCTATAAAGCCTGAACTTCAATGCTCCTGGATCAGTGGGCATGGCGAAATGAAGTTGTCAACAACGCTGACCGTTCGTCTTCCTTTTGTAATTCAGGTTAGCTACTCGCATTCTTCTGTAAAATCTAGTAATAGATTTCTTGTAGGTTGTGCCATGCCCAAGCGTTCTTATGCATATCATGTACGAATGTATTCTTGTGTGCGAGCTCCTTGTTTGCGGAGATGTCGAGTCAAATCCTGGCCCTGATATCGAGAGCAAGTTAAGTGATATCGCGGCAGGCCAGAATGCAATAATTCAATCTATTGCAGAACTTAAATCCCAGTTGACGGCATCACAGGCTGCTTTAGTTGCAGTCAGTGCCAGGGTAGTGGAACTTGATAAACTTCTGCAAGAAGTCAAAAAGTCTACAGACCAAATTAACGACATTAATAGTGCTATTTATTCACTTCGCGGTTCTGTCACTCAGCAGTCCGAGAAGTTGGTCGACCTTGAAGACCGCAGCCGTCGTTCCAACTTGGTTGTTTACGGCGTACCTGAGGCGCCTGATGAAACAGCAGATCAACTAAAAAATAAAATTGTAAAGGAAATATTCGAACAGAAGCTTAGGGTGAAATGTTCGTCCGTTGGTAGAATTCATAGGCTTGGTCATAGTCATAAGAAAAATCTACCGACTATTTTGTACCTGCAGGATTACAATGAAAAGCATTGCATTCTAAAAAATGCTAAGAAACTGAAAGGCACACGTATCTTCATCGAGAATGATTATTCCCGTCGCACTCTTCGCAGGCGCCGGTTTCTGTATGAGAGTGCAAGGGGAGATAGGACAAATGGAAAAAAAAAGTCTATCTTGTCAATGATAAACTACGGATTGCCAATGACACGTTTGTGTGGGACGAGTACAAAAACACACGTGTTAGGCTCCCTGCTAGACGCGTCAACGCGGACAGCAATTGACAACCACGTGTTTCTCGGCCACAACATTTGCGCCTCTTAAACGTAAACGTACGAAGAATAATTAACAAAACTGCAGAACTAGAAACTATACTCCTTTGTCAGGACCCTCATATAGTAGTATTAACCGAAACATGGCTCCATGGAGAAATTAAAGACGAGGACTTGGTTCCTGGATCCTAGAATATATACAGAAGGGACCGAACTTCTCGTGGCGGTGGTGTGGCCGTTATTGTGAGCAAAAACACGTCTGTATCTTTACTAGAACAAATTGATAATCATGAAAGTTTGTTCCTACAGATCAATTTGTACGGGTTCTTGTTTAACCTTGTAGCAGTGTACCGTGTGCCACGTCGGATTTCCTAAACGAACCTTATGAACATATTGTTAAATATAGCAGAAAGACCATAATTGTGGCTGGCGATTTTAACTTTCCCAGCATAAATTGGAAGAAACTTTCGTCACCTACTCTAGCAGACCAAATTATTTTCGACACAATGTTAGCTCGCGACCTCGACCAAGCAGTTCACGTTCCAACACGGGTGCAGGGATCTGCTTCCTCTATTCTTGATCTGGTTTTTTACAGCAGATCTCTTCGAGACGTTGAAATAACTGTTGAGGAAGGCATATCAGATCATCGGCTAGTGTGCTTCACATGCCGAACAGATAGTTCAAACAATAACACGCTTAAAGATTGCGAATCCGTCAAAAACTATACTAAAGCAAATGACGAGTCCGCTATCGATTACCTTGAACTAGCACTGGAAGACTTCTCTGGCGATGATGTTGACTACCTATGGCTAAGGCTGAAATCCATTTGCCACTTCTGTATTGATAACTTCATCCCTAGTAAAATGAAGAAGGTGCACCGAAAAAATCCTTGGGTCAATCGAGATATAATCCACCTCGTTAGAAAAGTAAAAAGATACCGAAGGCAAAAAAAATTTGGCCCAGTATTCGACGGGTTGAAACAAACACTCACTAAAAAAATTAGAGCAGGTAGGCATTTTTATTGCTCCCACACACTGACCCAATTTCTTAAGACTGACCCTGAAAAATTTTGGCGACATTTGTACTATAAGAAGACGCAAGCTCTTGACCACGTAAAGACTGATGGTCAGATAATTCAAGATAAGCAACACCAGGCATCCAAATTTAATCATTACTTCCATTCTATCTTTTCTGAGTCTCATCAGTGCTCTCCGGTCATTGCTGAAGATGTGGAAAACGTAAATTATGATTTTATAACATAAGAGGGTATATTTTCTATGCTCTTAAATCTAAACACCAAAAAGGCATGCGGTCCTGATGGAATTTCTAATGCTTTTGTTCGTCGCTATGCCGAGTGGCTTTCACATTTTCTTCTCGTAATTTTCCGCTCGTCCATATCTTGTGGCATCGTTCCATCATACTGGCGGGTCGCTCGTGTTGTGCCTGTATTTAAGAAAGGCGATCCTACATTACTATCAAACTATCGCCCTATATCACTGACGGTTACATCTTGCAAGCTTTTAGAGCATATTATCTCAAATTACATGACGGAATTTCTTGAAAAACGTGGTATTCTGTCCCCGTGCCAACACGGCTTTCGTAAGGGGCTGTCTACCACTACTCAGCTTCTCTCTAGCGTCTACGCTTTTGCCTCCGTTCTTGATAAAGCCGGCCAGGTTGATGTTATATTCCTCGATGTCAGCAAAGCCTTCGATAGGGTCTCTCATTTTGGTTTGATAACAAAACTAAGCAACTATGGGTTTCCACCTAAGATTGTAAACTGGATCTGTGCTTATTTGAGCATGCGCGGACAATTCGTCGATGTTGAGGGCCATTACTCTGGATGTCTCCCCGTAAATTCGGGAGTGCCGCAGGGAAG
The DNA here is from genome assembly GCF_050947875.1 of Dermacentor variabilis. NCBI lineage: Eukaryota > Metazoa > Arthropoda > Arachnida > Ixodida > Ixodidae > Dermacentor > Dermacentor variabilis. The sequence goes on from NC_134569.1 coordinate 5,275,523, forward strand.
CGTGCTCGGACCGCTACTTTTCCTAGTATATATTAATGACATAACAGCATGCATAGACGATAGTGTGAGTATTAAATTGTTCGCGGACGACTGCTTACTTTACAAAGAGATTAAAGATGCCAATGATCAAGTGATCCTGAATAAAAGTCTTACTGCGATTTCCGACTGGTGCGACACCTGGGAAATGAAACTTAATGAAGAAAAAACGGTTTTTATGCGCATTACCAACAAAAAACACCCTCTAACATATCAATACACTATTAATCAATCCATGGTCTCTGAAACAGGCTCCTTTAAATATTTGGATGTAACCATCAACAATCGTCTAACCTGGTCGCAACACATTGATAATGTTTGTGCGTCTGCTCGACGTAAACTCGGCCTACTGAGACACAAGCTGAAACATTCTCCTCCATCCGTGAAACAATTGGCATTCAACACACTCGTAAGGTCGCGATTAGAATATGCTTGCGTCGTCTGAGACCCATTCACGAAAAAAGATATTGGAAAACTGGAAAACATAAACAGGCTTGCCGTCCGCTACATATATAATTGTTATGGACGTTATGACTCCCCCTCTCAATTGATTAATGAAAGTAATATTGCCACCCTAGAATCCCTAAGGAAGGTAGCACGCCTAACATTGCTTTTCCGCCTTTGGAAAAGGGAACTACAACTTGGTCATTCACCCTGTCTCCACACGCTACCAGCTAGAGCTACCAGAAATTATCACCCCTACAAAATAACCCCTATTTTCGCGCGTACAAATTGCTTTAAATACTCCTTCTTTCATAGAACAACAAATGATTGGAACTCTCTGTCGACCGATGTATTCCTGTCCAATAACATATTACATGCCATTGAAAAACTGCATTTCAGATAAACGTGTGACCACATGAGTACTTTCATGCGTGTTAGCATGAAAAAAAAAATGCAACCTGTGTAAACTGGTACTGTAAATATTTCTCTCCTTTCAATTCAATCCCTTGCATTGTATGCTTGTAGAATGTTTTTTATGTATTTATATCATCCTTCAATGTACCTCATATGATTCAATGTATTTCATATGTGAAGAAGAAGACGCGCCTCGCGGCACAGCCGCATCGCCAACGCGCGGCTCGTCTCGCCTCGCGCTGTTGATTGCTGGCGTCCGTTTGGACAGTGTTTCGGGCTTCTTCGCCGTTCCCGGTTGCTGTGCCTTTACATTAGGAGCCGCCAATAAACCTTTTCTCAATTGGTGGAGGTGCGGGGACTCAAACCCCGTCGCTTGAAACCCTGGAGCTGAGATCAAGAACGCTACCACCCGCCATGACCGACAGCTCCTCCCAAACGGCACCGACGCCACAGTCCATCACCTGCACCGGCGTTCCACGACAACGGGACCCCAAGGTCTTCAGCGGTGCAGACGACGAAGACGTAGAAGACTGGTTTGCGTCATATGAACGGGTGAGCGCACACAACAAGTGGGATGATCCAGCCAAGTTAACTCACGTCATCTTTTACCTGGCTGGTGTTGCCCAACTGTGGTTTCACAACCACGAAAGTGACGTGCCCACATGGTCAGTCTTCAAGACAACCTTTACGGAAGTGTTCGGCCGACCCGCTGTTCGCAAGCTGCGTGCCGAACAGCGCTTGCGCGCCCGAGCACAGCAGACGGCGGAAACGTTCACAAGCTACATAGAAGACGTCGTGGACCTTTGTAAACGAGTCAACGCCGCAATGCCCGAAGCTGAGCGAATTCGCCATATACTGAAAGGCATGGATGACGGCGCATTCCAGATGCTCCTAGCCAGGAATCCGCGCACTGTGTCTGAAGTTGTCAGCCTGTGCCAAAGTTACGATGAGTTAAGGAAGCAACGCGCTTCGACTCGGCGTCCTTTGGGAAGCGACGAGTTGTTGGCGAGCCTTGACAACTTGTACGACCCATCCTCATTCTTTCAGCGGGTCAAGGACTTTGTGCGTGAGGAAGTTGCCCGCCAACTTTCTTTAGTGCCCTTCACTCAGGAGCCCACCTCCCGTCTTCCAAACTCGCTCCGCACCCTCATTTCCGAAGAGGTCGCCCAAGTTGTCCCTTCCGCACACGATCAGCCGCCTGCAGCCGCGAATCTCAACTCTACGCGGGCAGTGCAGCCTGTCGCTACGCCTCTCACCTATGCGCAGCCAGTCCTGCCTGTGGCCGCGCCTCTTACGTACGCGCAGGCAGTACGCAGGCCTCCACCGGCGTCTTTCACGACCCAGTCCCAACCGCTGCCACCGGAAGCCCATGCTACATCTTGGACCGCACCGCGCGCTAATCCTTGGCGAACACCTGACAATCGACCCATCTGTTATTCTTGCTGCACTCCCGGACACGTCGCCCGATATTGCCGCCGTCGTCCTCAAGCGTTCGGCGACGCCTCGCGGCCCTTCCAGTACGGCAGCCTGCCATTTCGCCAATACGCCGCTCCTTCCCCCCAACCGTATGCTCGTGCTGACATCCCAGAATTTCCTTCGCGTCGCTCGCCATCCCCTCGCCGACGCTCGCTCTCCCCAATGCGTCGGCGACCCGCACCACCTGACCAGGAAAACTGAACGTCGCAGTTCAAGAGGCAAGAACTGCGCCCCATTCGAACTGTCAAAGTCCTCGCGCCTCTCCTGCTAACGTGGTCGAAATTTGTGTAGAAGGTGTTCCAGCATTCGCTCTTGTGGATACCGGCGCAGCCGTTTCTGTGATAGCCGCCAAACTGTGCCGTTCGCTGCGCAAGGTGACCACGCCGCTTTCTGGACTGTCTCTTCGTACGGCAAGCGCGCAGCACGTCACTCCGCACGCAGCCTGTACTGTGCGTGTGCTTATTCACGGCATTATTTACATCGTCGAGTGTATTGTTCTTCCCACCTGCTCGCATGACGTCATCCTCGGATGGGACTTCTTATCCAGTCATAAAGCCGTGATCGACTGCGCACGCGCCGAAGTTGAATTTGCCCCTTGTGACGCACCCTTGGACGAAGATTGCGACCGCCCTTCTAAACTTACCGTGCGCGAGGACACAGATATTCCACCTGGCTCCTTCGCCCTCGTACCCGTCTTTTGCGATGCCATCGCTGATGCAACGGTCCTCTTCACGCCGTCCGACGTCTTCATGGGCCGTAAATCTCTCCCACTACCCTTCGCGACGCTTGACATGGCTGGCGGCTGCAGTAATATATACTTTTACAATCCCCTCTGTGCGCCTATTACGTTGCTCGTTGGTGAATGCCTTGGCTTCGTGGAACTCCTCGACTCTTCGTCTTTGGTCGACGTCCCTGGAGGCTCTTTTGACGTCGACCCCGGCCAACCATCTTCGATGTCCGCGCTTGAGGAAACGTCCAGGGTTGCGTTCTTGAATGTCATCGCCGATACCCTCACACCTGCCGAACGCGCCGACCTTCTTGATCTCCTGCACAAATTTAGAAGTTCATTCGACGTTTCACAACCTCACTTGGGCCGCACGTCGGAAGTGCAGCACTACATTGACACCGGTTCACATCAGCCGTTACGTCAACGACCATATCGCGTCTCTCCCGAAGAGCGTCGTCTCATTACCACCCAAGTCGAAGATATGCTGCGCCGTGATGTTATTCAACCTTCGCACAGTCCCTGGGCATCTCCTGTCGTTCTCGTTCGCAAGAAGGACGGGTCTATTCGCTTTTGCGTCGACTACCGTCGGTTAAATAAGGTAACGCGCAAAGACGTCTATCCTTTGCCGCGCATCGATGACGCCCTCGGCAGTCTTCAGGGAGCAGAATTCTTCTCGTCCCTTGACTTGCGTTCAGGGTACTGGCAGGTCCCGATGGCTGCGGCCGATCGCCAGAAAACCGCATTCATTACGCCTGACGGTTTATATGAATTTAAGGTGATGCCTTTCGGGCTTTGTAACGCCCCTGCCACCTTTGAACGACTCATGGACAACACGCAGCGTGGCCTCAAGTGGTCTATATGTCTGTGTTACCTCGACGATGTCGTGGTTTTCTCGTCTGATTTTCCTACTCACCTGCTCCGCCTCAGACAAGTTTTGACCTGTCTAACAAACGCTGGCCTTCAACTCAACCTCAAGAAGTGCCGCTTCGCCGCGCGAGAGCTCACCATTTTAGGCCACGTTGTGTCCAAGCACGGCGTTCTACCCGATCCTGCAAAACTTCGAGCAGTCGCCGAGTTTCCGAAGCCTCAGACCATCAAAGAACTTCGAAGCTTCGTGGGCCTATGCTCATATTTCCGGCGCTTTGTTCGAAATTTCGCATCGATCATGGCGCCATTGACTCAGCTTCTACGCGGTGACGCCGCCCTCTCCTGCTGGTCCCCTGCATGTGACTCCGCCTTTGCTACGCTGCGTCGTCTTCTCATCTCCCCACCTATTCTTCGCCATTTCGACCCGTCAGCTGCAACTGAAGTACATACAGATGCCAGCGGGGTCGGTCTCGGCGCCGTACTCGCCCAACGAAAGGCGGGCTACCCCGAATATGTAGTCGCCTATGCGAGTCGCACACTGACGAAGCCTGAGGCCAATTACAGCGTGACCGAAAAAGAGTGCTTGGCTTTAGTATGGGCACTTGGCAAGTTCCGACCATATCTGTACGGGCGCCCATTCGACTTGGTCACAGATCACCATGCGCTTTGTTGGCTCGCCAACTTGAAAGATCCCACTGGCCGCCTAGCCCGTTGGGCACTACGCATCCAGGAGTACGATATTCGCGTCGTATACCGTAGTGGACGCACACACTCCGACGCAGATGCCTTGTCTCGTTCACCTTTACCTCCAGACTCGGCCTGCGCAACAACTTCCGCACATTCCGTATCATCTCTCGACATGGACTCCTTTGCAACCGCACAACGTCGTGACCCGTGGATCGCTTCTCTTTTCGACTATCTTTCTGGATCGTCGACCATCCCTGTATCCCGAACCCTTCGACGCCAAGCAGTTCATTTTGCCATTCGTGACCAGCTGCTGCACCGACGCAATTACACTCCTGAAGGTCGTCGGTGGCTTCTGGTGGTTCCCCGCAGCTTAAGGTCTCAAATATGTGCCGCTTTCCACAACGATCCGCAGTGTGGCCATGCCGGAGTCTTCAAGACGTACGAACGAATTCGCCACCGCTACTACTGGCGCGGCATGTACAATTTTGTTCACAAGTTTGTTCGGTGCTGTCTTGACTGTCAACGCCGCAAATCGCCGCCTTTACGCCCATCTGGTGCCTTGCAGCCGCTCCCGTGCCCTGTCACACGCTTCGATCGCGTCGGCATCGACCTATACGGCCCGCTTCCTATGACACCAGACGGCAATCGGTGGATCGTAGTTGCTATTGATCATTTGACACGCTACGCCGAAACTGCTGCTTTACCAAGTGCTACAGCGCGGGATGTAGCCTCTTTCGTCCTACATCGCTTCGTGCTTCGACACGGCGCACCTCGGGAACTCCTCAGCGATCGAGGTCGCGCCTTCCTCTCCGAAGTCGTCGAAAGTTTGCTTTCGGAATGTCATATTATTCATCGGACAAGCACGGCATACCATCCACAGACTAACGGGCTCACAGAGCGATTTAACCGCACACTTGGTGATATGCTCTCTATGTACGTGGCATCTGATCATGGTAACTGGGACCGCATTCTTCCATTCGTCACGTTCGCGTACAACACCGCGATCCAGGCCACTACGGGATTTTCACCTTTCTTCCTCCTGTATGGCCGCGAGCCTACGCATACCATCGACACGCTCCTTCCATACCGTCCTGACGCCTCCGAGTGTCTACCTGTTTCCGAAGTCGCCCGACAAGCCGAAGAATGCCGCCAGCTAGCGCGCTCCTTTACGGCAGAGCAACAGCAGCGCCAGAAAGAAAACCGCATCGACACGCATCCCAACACGACCTACGCTCCAGGCGTTCTTGTGTGGTTGTCGGCCCCTTTCCAAACGCCGGGGCTTTCCTCGAAACTCGTCCCAAAATTCTAAGGGCCTTACCGAGTCTTGGAGCAAACATCCCCGGTGAATTTTCTCATTGAGCCCCTGTCACCACCTGAAGACTTGCGCCGGCGTGGACGTGACATTGTCCACGTCTCGCGTCTCAAGCCCTACCACGACCCTCTGCCTCCCGATTCTTAAGGTGCCAGGATGGCTCTTTTTGTCCGGGGGGAGATTGTGAAGAAGAAGACGCGCCTCGCGGCACAGCCGCATCGCCAACGCGCGGCTCGTCTCGCCTCGCGCTGTTGATTGCTGGCGTCCGTTTGGACAGTGTTTCGGGCTTCTTCGCCGTTCCCGGTTGCTGTGCCTTTACATTAGGAGCCGTCAATAAACCTTTTCTCACATATTTCATATGCACTTCTTTTCTTTGAACGTATTTAATTACATTACTGTAAGAGCGTATTCCCTCCTGCCTGGGTCACAAGTTGGCCTGCAGTATTCTATAAATAAATGAATAAAAAATAAATTTCTTCGTGATCATTGTGACAATGTTTTTCCATCTTACATAGCCCAAATTTTTACAGTACTTTACCGAGTAGATGAATTGGCGGGATTTGTTCTCTTTGGGTCACAGAGCTCCCTTTGGCCCTTCTACTTCTAAAAAAATTCAAGTACTCGAGTTCCTGTTCCATATTCAATGGAAGTGTCTTACACCTTGAGCGTCAAGTACTCCGCTACGAAGAACATATTTACTGACGGCTCTTCTACACAACGTAGCTCTTCCTGTGGTATTTTCGTTCCTTCCACTGGCCAAACATTTTCATCGTGTTTAGAGCTAGTGTTTACAGCATTTTTTGAGCTCTGAGCTGTACACGATGAAACAGGAGCTAAAATACATACCACGGCAGCTTCAACAACATTGGACCATCTTAGACTTGAAAGCAGCATTGCAAAGCCTTTGCTCGAAAAGCACTAAACCCTGCAATCACATTTTGGTCCAGGAAATAACATACCTTCACCACTCGGAATCTAACGCCGGAAATGTGATAGCATTTCAGTGGCTTCCAGGAGATTGCGGTATAACAGGTAATGAAAAAGTGGAGGAGGCAGCCCGAAAAGGACATGATCACGTAAAATCTATAAATGGGCTTTTCACTAAAAGCGAGGCTTCAGCTATGACGAAGCGCTATGTGCTCAATGATTGGCGTAGAAGATGGTCGTCACCTTCAAGCAATTGAAAGGTTTTGTCCAACATCGACCCAGAACTACAATCAAGGCTACCAAAATGTATACCACAACATTTGAAGACACTCTATCACCAGCTTCGACTGAACGACGCACACATGAACGATCCGCTTTTTCGCATTGGCCAGTCCACAAATCCACGTGACAACTGCTACTCCATGGAATCTCTAGAACACATTTTGCTTGAGTGCCCAGCTTACAGAGACGAGCAACGTTGATATAAAATGAACATGGAAAAGCTTGACTAAGGCCCCTTGACATTGAAATCGATGCTGAGTCCCTGGCCTTGCCCATCAAAAGAGCGCAAAGTCCTAAAGTATTTATGTATTGAGTCAATTGGTTTGTTGTCTAAACTGTGACTCGCACGTCGTCTCATCAAGACTGTGATTTTATTTTATTTTGCATTTACCATCTACTTTAATCGCATCGAATACTTACTGCTGATAAAATCACAAGACCTGCATTTTTTTCTCCTTTTTCTTCTGCCCACTTTCTTCTAGCACCTTTCTCCTTCATCCTATTCCCTGTAGAGTAGCATATATGCCCAAATACTCCAGCTAAATACTCTAGCTCCTTTTTCAACAAAGAGCTTTCTCACTCTCTCCATTTCTTGCGCTTGAATTCATGGGAAAGGGCCGCATTTTAGACTTATATTTTTTGTTAGTTTCATCTTGGGTTCACTGACTGAAATGTGCAGTGATTTCGAATTACTTCCTTTTTAATTATTTCGGAATACGCGAGAACAATCTTTAGGTCAATCCTTGTAGTTAGCGTCCGTGTGTGTGTCCAGAACGCACGCGTGTTAGCTGAAAAGCCATGCTGTAAGTGCGTGCACGAGAAAAAATATTCTGATTTATCTTTATTTATTTATTAACAAACCTGAAGACGTTATGATACGTTTTTATTACGGTTTCAGTCTCTGCCTTGATGATGATGATGGCGTTGCGAAGCGCCACCTGCATTGGTGAAAAAAACATGGCGGTTGTTTCATTCATTCAAATATCATATGAGTAGTCTCGAGCTCATGCTACGCGGCAAATAGCAGATCGAATCTGATTTCTTGTTTTCTGCAAGCGGTTAAACGGCTAAAGTGCACACGCCGCAGCGAAAATTGTGTGCCTGACTCTCGTCTCCCTGTAAACGTGAGTAAACAGAATGCTGCGTTTTGCGCTTTCGACCTCGCGATACGATAATTTGTAACCGATCTTTTAGGTCTGGTTGGTAATTAAATATTATTCAAAAGCGTGTATAATAGTCGGACTGTCCCGCGAACAATCGAGCCATCTGTTTTGGTCAGTCTTGTTCTTTCCTTAGGACGATTTATGTCTTCGAAGACGCGAACACTGGGAGAGTTGACGATTTAGCGAACGTGCCGTGAAAATTCATGCCTACTGATGCAAATGCCCTGCGATACAAGTTGAAGCGTTCGAGCTTCGCAGTGCGGCAGTGTTTAAGGTTGCGCATTTGATTATACATTCATTTCATCAAGGCGAATGAGTAGATGTTATTGTGTGTTGGCTTAATGCATGTCCTCAAACGTAGAATACATATAATCTTGTGCACTGGATTTCTAAATTAACATAATAAATTTGCTCTATTTTACAATAAATCTGGGTCTTTTTATGAATGACTGTTAGCTTTCTGTGACGATTTTCGGAGCTATTCTTAACACTTCCATTTTAATGTTTATTGTTACCGTGATCATAGAGCACTCAGCATTTTTCAGTATTTCTTTACCCTGTAGCTTGCAGTTCAATAAATTCTGGTGCATACTAAACGTGTTTCGTAGCGATGTTGCCCTTACAAGAGTGTAATTACACTGGGAAAACTGTGATTGACAGCACAAGTCTGCATAGATGACATAAAACAGGACATTTTGTTCCTTAAGCTCATAAAATTTGTCTAATGTACGAGGACGAGCTTTTGCTGTGTGCGGAGATGGTTAACTTCACAGCCGCGTTTTATCATTATTTAAGGAGATAGAAAATGAAAGGGATGAAATAATGTCGCAGTTTTCAAAATGTGCAATTCCTGCAATGGGCTCTTGGATAAACCTTTCCAGCTCTCACAACATCCTATGCAGGACACGGAAAAGTCGCACAGCGCTGGTAGCATGTTCACGTCCTGCATAATCGCATTGCCACTGTGAATCGGTGGTGAAGCACAGTCTAGCTGGTCGTATCTGTTGGTGTATCTATCAACACCAACAGGAAGGAGATGGAGCCAAATTCGCAAGACCACGAACAAAGAAGGCATTCAAGAATTATTTGGATGAGATACGAAGTCTACGAACGACTGTGTCAAGAGCGAAAAGAGCCTCCACCATTATTCCACCAGAACGGATATTGGCCGAGTCATTCAGGTACCTCAACAAAAAAAAATTCTGTGTCTTCAGATGTACCTGCAACCTCTGAACAAGCTCAGACGAGGCTGGCAAAAAGAGTTCCGTCAGCTTGCCCTTCCTTAGTGAGCTTCCTGGCCTTGCCAATTCGCGCCAAGTAGTAGTAGTAGTAGTAGTACACGACTTTATCGGCATCCTCAGGAGCTAAGCGGGGGCCCGCAGGTCCATACCCAGCCATTGGCTAGTCCCATGTCGGAACAGAGAGGTCATGCCTCTCCGCTCGTTCACGGGCCCTCTGGACAGCCGGGAGCTGGACGTCTTGTTTCGGGTCTGTGATGGCCTTCGTCCAGTCTTTTTCTCGGTTAAAATCCTGTAACACAGGGAACTGCAAGAGCATATGATTTAATGAGCTAAATTCGGTGCCACAATCTGGGCAGAGTGGATCAATGTCCGGGTGGAGCATGTTCAGAAAGCCCCTAGAGGGGTAGGACCCCGTCTGGAGCATGCGGAGCGTGCTAGCTTGTGGCCTGTTGAACTTATGACGGGGAAAAGGAAAACTCCGCCTATTCCCTCTGTAATGAGACGTGATTTCATGAAAAGTAACTAGTGGATCACTGTGGACGAACGAGCTCTCCGGAACTCACCCGAGATACCATTCCGTCGCGGCATACGAAACCTCGCGCACGGTCGTGGGCTATCTCATTGGGGTTCAGGTGACCCGGTAATACGTCTGGTCCCATGTGAGCTGGGAACCAGAATATGTGTTGAACAATGTCAGAGGGGCGTTTGCCGTTCAGAATCCTGGCTGCTTCTTTGGCTATCAATCCCGATGCGAACGCTCGAACGGCTGCTCGGGAGTCTGTGTACACCGTAGTGCCTTTTGAGTCAAGTAATCCGAGAGCTATAGCAGCTGGTTCCGCCACATCGACCGAGAAGGTCTTCAGCGAGGCTGCCGAGAGGAGTTCTCCCGTCATTGACTATGGCTACGGAGAACTTTTTGGCAATGGCGTGTCGCGCCGCGTCAACAAAGGTCTCTGTTCCGGATATGTTCTTTAAGTTCTAGCCCTCGCCAACCTTCTACCTTTATTGTGTTGGGGGTGGACATTTCTTGGAAAAGGGTCTACACTAAAGGTGTTCCTTATTTGAATATCAAGTTGCGTGGCATTTCCCTGATTGAAGCTAGGAAGGAGGCCTGCCGCATCCAGCAGTCTTCTGCCTGCTTTGGAGTTTGATAATCTAATAATTTGTGATGATCTTTGTGCTTCTATTAATTTCGAAGTTGTGTTGTATAATCCCAATGTCATGAGTTTCTCTGTGCTAGCCGTGATTGGTACGCCGATCACCATTTTGATACTTTTGCGCATAAGCTTGTCTAATTTATCCATTTCCGTTTTCGTCCAATTGAGGGCCGCGACTACGCAAATGGCATGGCTGATGAGCAAAGCATGGTGAGACCTAAGGAGTATATCCTCGCCTATGCCGCCTTTCTTGTTGGACACTCTCATAATTAATCTAATAATATTTTCAGTTTTCGTGGTGAGTTGGGCTATAGTCTTAGCGTTGCATCCCTTTGAGTTTATTGAAAGTCCTAGTATTTTTATAAAGTCTACTCTCGGGATAGTATGCCAATCTCTGGTACGAATGCGAATGGGCGCCTGAGCGAGTGGGGTGCGTCCCCTAACACCTCGTCTAGCCTGTCTGTACAGCAGGAGTTCCGACTTTCCAGACGAGTGCCAGTCCCGTACCTTCCAAGAAAGACTCTGTAACATCTAGAGCCTCCTGTAGAGCTTGTTCGACCGTAGCCTCCGATCCTTCAGGACACCAGATTATAATATCGTCAGCATATAATGCATGACCTATGTAAGGAATTGCTGCAAAGTTTTCCGACAACTTGCGCATTGCTTCTTCCAAGTGTGAAATAGTCCGAGACTGATTGCCTCAACTTTATGGCCGCCGTCCTGCTCTCGAGCAAGGATGCAGCGACGGAGAAGAATTTAACTCGTAAGTTCAATGCCGATATCTTCTGAAGGATGTAGTCATGTGCAATTGTATCGAGTGCCTTGGATAGATCCAGTGCGAGGACCCCTTTTACATATTTGCTTTGCGAGTCGATTATCTGTGTTTTGAGCAGCAGCATGGCATCCTGCGTTGAAAGCATAGGCCTGAAACCAACCATATTATACGGGAACAGTTCGTTGCGCTCGATATGTCTCGATATCATGTTAAGCACTGCATGTTCGGCTACTTTGACAATGCAAGAAGGAAGAGAAATAGGACAGAGGTTCTCCAAGCTGGGTGATTTACCTGGCTTGGGGATTAGGACCACTGTGGCCTTCTTCCAACTCTCCGGTACAACGCCCTCCTCCCATACCTCATTTATCTCCTTCACTAAAGCTTGAATTCATTTGTCGTCCAAATTTCTTAAGAGCCGATTTGTAACTCCGTCGGGGCCTGGGGCAGACCTTCCGTTTAAATTGTGCAGCACTTTTCTGATCTCAGTTTCCGAGAAGGGGACGTCCAGATCTGCGGCAGGCGCGCCCTCATACTGAGGGTGGGGAGAACCTGGGCTTTGGCCAATTGGAAGGTATTTGTTCGCTACTTGGCGAAATATGGAGGCTTCTGAGATGCCTTCCATTTTTTCCTTATTAATTAATCGGTTTATGACTAGGCTCTGATTACATTGGGATTGTCCATCGTCTAAGAGATGTTTGAAGAGGGTCCATTTGCCTCCTCTGCACATTTTTCCACCCGCTGCCGAGCAGGCGTCTCTCCATTGCTGTTTATTAAGTTCGGAGCAATGCTCCTCAATGAGTTTATTGAGCTCCGCGATCTTTTTCCGCAGCCTGTGATTGAGTCTTTGTGTCTTCCATCTCTCAAGGAGAGAGCGTTTGGCTTATAGAAGGTGCGCTGACCTTGCGTCCATCCCTGGGGCATCAAAATCTATTTCCTTGGTGGCCTTCTAGACATCCATCTGGATCTTTACAAGCAGTTCACTGAAGGTGTCGTATACTGCGTCATCTTCCCCTCTTATTTTCCTAAAGAGGTCCCCTTCTGTGTATATATAGGTTTTGGGAGGAGCTGCTATTATTTACATGCTGAGTTCTATTATGTAGTGGTCGCTGCCCAAGTTCTCCTGTAAGTTGGACCACGTGGCCACCGTATTTCTAGTGAAGCTGAAATCAGGCGTCGTGTCTCTGGCGACCGAGTTTCCCAGCCTCGTGGGGAAACGTGGGTCCGACACGAGCGTTAGGTTTAGGTCTGTACTCACTGCAACAAGGTTGGCCCCTTTCTTTGCTCGTGTTACATAACCCCAAGCCGGGTGAGGAGCGTTGAAATCTCCTGCGACTATTAAGGGCTGCGATTTCGCAGCGGTTGCGACCCTATCTAGCAGTGAGCGGAGATTGTGCTTATAAGCGGAAGGAGAGCTGTACAAGTTGAGAATGAAAATGTTACGTCGGATTTTTCCGCGCGGGATGATTTCAATTAGCTGTGCCTCAAGATCGGATTTCTTATCCTAGTTACAATATTTGAGTTCGCGCTCCTGAAAAGAGGTGTCTTTCCTGACGAATGTGGCGATACCTCTGCCATTTTCTCCTTTTTGGCTAACCGAACGGTAGCCCGATAAATTTACGCTCTCAATAAGTGCTTCTCACTAAGGCCGCCATTGGAATCTGAACCTGGCAACGTCTAACGTTAGAACGTTATCTAGCGAGGCGAGTCTAGCAGTGTTATCGGAGGAATTAGAGGGTAGTAAATGGGATAATAGGGCTCAGTGAGGTTAGGAGGACAAAAGAAGCGTATACGTACAGTGCTAAAAAGCGGGCACGTCCTGTGCAACCGGGGCTTAGCGGAGAGACGAGAGCTAGGGGTCGGATTCCTGATTAATAAGGATATAGTTGGTAACATAGAGGAATTCTATAGCATCAACGATAGGGTGGCAGGTGTTGTTGTGAAACTTAATAAGAGGTGCAAATCGAAGGTAGTACAGGTCTACGCCCCTAAATCCAGTCATGATGACCAGGAAGTCGAAAGCTTTTATGAAGACGTGGAATTGGCGATGGGTAAAGTCAAAACAAAATACACTATACTGATGGGCGACATCAATGCCAGGGTAGGCAAGAAGCTGGCTGTTGTTTGGAATCCGGCTGCTCGTACGATCTGTTGGGAACTCGGCGCTGACGCCCGTGGTTGTACCTGGGTCGCAAGCCCCAAGGGTAGCGTTGGCCTGGCGGCCTGGGGTACAACTGGAAGCATCCGAAGGTCCCGGCAAAGCATGAGTCGACTGGTAACAACGAAACAACTTGTCTATTTTAACATCGCAAAGAGTTGGCGGTCAGGTTTGACCGAAGTAGAGAGACGGGAGAGCACTTCACTCAACAGAAGAAATCGGAGCCCTCCTTTTGGCGTCCGGGGGCAGCTGTTTTTATACTCTCGCAGTTGAGGGCAAGAAGGAACCCCTCAAAAGACGAGCACGTGAATGTACAATGGGCTAATGGTGACGCACACTGTCGTGGCGCTGCGCACGATCTCGTAGCACCCTGTCGTGGCGCTGCGCACGATCTCGTAGCACCCTGTCGTGGCGCTGCCGGTCGGACACAATGACTGGAACGAGATCCCTGCTTTGGCATCGCCTGTTTCGGGCCCAATAACTGGAACGAGATCCCTGCTTTGGCATCGCCTGTTTCGGGCCCAATAACTGGAATGAGATCCCTGCTTTGGCATCGCCTGTTTCGGGCACAATGACTGGAATGCGAGGAGGATCCCTAGGCGGTCGCATCGCCGCAGACGCGCCTGGAAACACCTGGCGATGAGTGTTGCGGCGACGACGATCGGGCCAAAATGTCTGCCGCCCCGCCGCAGTCGCGCCGGCAAAACCACGTGTCGCAGGCGAAACGCAACAGACCGCCCCGCCGGGGGAAGGAGATCCCGATGGACAGGGGACTGCATCCGCTGTCCGGAGGGATGTCGCTCGATGATGCTCATAACCGAAGTCGGGCGTCCCTCGACGTTTCTTGAGCGCAGCGCACAGAGAAGGCCTCGTTCTCTTGTTCAGGTTCGCACGGGACACTGCAAAGTGACTTCGGGAGAGTTCACATTTTTGTTCTCGTTCCCGGCAAGCGTTAGAACTACGTTGAAACTCAACCGCTCAGTCAGCAAGCACGGCACAACCCTCACTAAGCCCTGCCAGGCTCTTTCCCCTTTTTATACCACTGCCTAGTTCCTTACAGTAGTCTAGCATCACTCAGAACGCGTCCACAAATTGAAAAATTGCACTAGAAAGCATATCATCACTTTGAAACACTAAACAAAAGCAATATGTTAAAAAAAATCCTGCCTCAGGAAGAAAAACATCAGTAACAAACAATTTTGAGGCTGATTCCTACGTTAGGGGCTTCGACTTAAGCCATCGGCGTTACCGTTGAGACTCCCCTTTTTGTAACGCACCTCAAAGGAATATTGTTGTAAAGCGAGGCTCCAGCGCAGGAGGCGGCCATTTTTGGGAGAGATGGTCTGCAGCCATTGGAGAGGGCAGTGATCCGTCTCAATGATAAACCTCGAGCCGGCTAGATAGCATGACAATTTCTGAACGGCCCACACGAGACACGCACACTCTTTCTCGGTGGCGCTATACGCCTGCTCACGACTGGTCAGCTTACGACTAGCATACAGGACGGGGTGTTCTACTTCTCCATTTTCCCGTTGGCACAGTACAACGCCCATGCCTCGCTCACTAGCATCGCACTGAACAATGAACCCTTTTGTATAGTCTGGCGATCGTAGCACAGGCTGGCTTGTTAGGGCACTCTTTAGGGCGCTAAAAGCTCTTTCCTTTGTCTCGTCCCAGACGACTGTTTGAGGCTCTGTTTTTCTTAGAGCATCCGTCAGGGGAGCCGCGATATCAGAGTACCTAGGGATGTACCTCTGATAGTAGCCGGCGACACCTAAGAACGACCGAATATCGGTCTTTGTGCGCGGTTGCGGAAAGTCTCGCACAGCGGCCACTTTTATTTCAGAGGGGCGGCGACGACCCTGACCAATCACGTGACCGAGGTAGACAACCTCGGCCTGTGCTATCTGGCACTTAGGAGCCTTGACTGTCAAGCCCGCTTCGCGCAGGCGGGTTAGCACTGCCCGCAAGTGTGCCATATGCTCAGACCAGGATGCGGAGAATATCGCTACGTCGTCTAGATAGGGTAAAGCGAATTCTTGCTGTCCCCGCAACACTTTATCCATGAGACTTGAAAAACAGTATGGCGCGTTCTTCAAACCAAAACTCAACACTTTAGGACGGAATGTTCCCATTGGTGAAATGAACGCCGCATACCTACTAGCCTCTTCTGTAAGTGGAACCTGCCAATAACCCCTGACAAGATCTAGGGTGGAAATAAACTGAGCGCTACTAACTTTCTCAAGGCGCTCCTCGATGTTAGGGATCGGATAAATTTGATCCTTAGTGATGGAATTAAGCCTGCGGTAGTCGACGCAAGGACGAGGTTCCTTGCCCGGTACCTCAACTAAAATCAAAGGGGAGGTATAATCACTCTCACCTGCCTCAATAACACCGAGCTGTAGCATTTTCTTTACCTCAGCCTCCATAATATCGCTCTGGCGGGGTGACACCCGATACGCCTTGGATCGTACTGGCTCTGGGGAGGTAAGTTCTATATCATGAGTAAGTACAGAAGTCCTACCAGGCCTCTCAGAGAACAGACCTTGAAACTCTTGTAATAGCTGGTGTAGTTCGGTTTTCTGCTCGGGCGACAGCGGTGCTTTACTGATAAGGTCACTAATGACTTGACCGGTGTCTTCCCTGTTCGTCACTGAGCCTAGTCCCGGAAGCTCGACTGGAAGCTCTTCAGGAACGTTTATCATCATGCACACCACTGCTTCCCGTTGTCTATAAGGTTTGAGCAGATTACAGTGGTAAACTTGCTGTGCTTTCCGCTTTCCTGGCAGACTTACCACGTAGTTAACGTCCGACAGTTTCTGAACAATTCGTGCTGGGCCCTCCCACTGCACGTCTAGTTTGTTGTTTAGCGATGTGCGCAATATCATGACCTCATCGCCAACCTCAAAACGACGGGCCCTGGCTGTCCGATCATAATAAACCTTGGCCCTCTGCTGGGCCTTTGTCATTGCTTCACCTGACAACTCCTGTGCCCTTCTTAAGCGTTCGAGGAGCTTAAGCACGTACTCCACCACGACTGGGTCGTCGCCCCTACCTTCCCATGATTCTCGAAGCATGCGAAGCGGAGATCGAAGCGAGCGACCGTACACCAGTTCAGCTGGCGAAAACCCCGTAGCCGCATGCGGCGCGGTTCTTAACGCAAACATCACCCCAGGCAAACACAGCTCCCAGTCAGTTCGATGTTCAAAACACAACGCTCTCAACACGCGCTTCATGACGGAGTGGAGCTTCTCAACGGAATTCGACTGTGGGTGGTACACTGAGCTGTGTAGCAGCTTTACCCCACACCTTTCGAGAAAAGTTGTCGTCAAAGCGCTAGTAAACACTGTGCCCTGATCTGATTGAATTTCTGCAGGAAAACCAACTCGCGCAAATATGGACAGTAGTGCATTAACTATCTCAACTGAGCTGAGTTCTTTAAGCGGCACTGCTTCAGGGAACTTTGTCGCTGGGCAGATCACAGTCAAAATGTGTCTGTACCCCGTGGCTGTTACCGGCAGAGGTCCCACAGTATCAATAACGAGCCGTCTAAAAGGCTCCGTAATGATAGGTACCAATTTCAACGGCGCCCTCGATTTGTCCCCTGGTTTGCCCACCCGCTGACAAGTGTCACATGTCCTCACGAAATGGTCTGCGTCCCGAAAACACCCTGGCCAATAGTACTCTTGCAAGAGACGGTCCTTAGTTTTCTTAACTCCTAGGTGTCCGGACCACGAACCCCCATGCGACAAGCGCAACAGATCCTGGCGATAGCATTGAGGCACGACCAGTTGATCGAACTCCACTCCTCGGCGGTCTAGATACTTCCGGTACAGGACTCCACCTCTTTCCACAAAACGCGCAGTTTTCCTGGCGATACCTTCTTTGACATTGCAGCGCACGTTTTCCAGGCTGCCATCCTTTTTTTGCTCGGCTATCAAAGCCGACCGGCTGACTCTTAGCAACCTATCAAGTCCGTCTGACGTAGGCGCGATGAGCAAATCTGTAGATAGCTCTTCTAACTTTCCCGTGTCGGGCGGTTCCTCTCCAGTATCTGGCGCCTTCAACGCTACAGACTCAATTTTATTCAGTTCGGGCGTGCTCTGAATATCAGCTTGCTGCGCCTCTGACCCTTTTTCGTTGTTTGATAACGTCGGCCCCGCAACTACCGCCTTTGCAGCGAGCTCCCGAACCTTCGATCTGGTTAAGGCCTGAACACTAGCTTCACCAAACAAAAGCCCCTTCTCGCGCAGGAGGTGATCGGACCTGTTTGAAAATAGGTACGGGTACTGGGGTGGCAGCATAGATGACACTGCCGCCTCTGTCTCAAGCGCTCCGAAAGGTCCTTCAATAAGCACCTTTGCTACTGGCAGACACACGCTATGAGCTTCCACGGCTTGCTTGATCCACGCGCACTCGCCCGTGAACATATGGGGTTCTACGTAAGATGGGTGAACTACATCCATCGTAGCTGCGGAATCGCGAAGCACTCGGCACTCTTTCCCGTTCACGAGGAGGTCTCGCATGTAAGGCTCGAGAAGCTTCATGTTCTCGTCAGTGCTGCCTATTGAAAAAAACACAACTTTTGGTGTTGTTTCCGGACACTGCGCCGAAAAGTGACCCGGCTTCTGGCACGTATAACACAAGCGCGCTCGCCTCATCTCGAACCGCTTTCTGCGTTTGGCTGCCGCCGTCTCTTTACGTTTGGTCGGACTGCTTTCGCTCGCATCCGCACTACGCGTGTCCCCCTTTAATCTCATGGGTGTGAACTTTGGCCTCTCAAACTTCGAGCCAAATTCACCCTTTTGACCGTCCTTAGCTCCGCGAGCTCGACGCGTCACAAACTCCTCGGCTAGCTCAGCGGCTCTAGCCACCGTACTCACGTCTGGCCTATCCAAGACCCAGTATCGCACGTTCTCAGGTAACCGACTATAGAACTGTTCTAGCCCGAAACACTGCAGAACTTTATCGTGGTCACCAAACGCTTTCTCTTCTTTGAGCCACTCCTGCATGTTCGACATAAGCCTATACGCAAACTCTGTATATGACTCACTTTTGCCTTTCTCATTTTCCCGAAACTTCCGACGGAACGCCTCCGCAGACAGCCGGTACTTTTTTAGCAGACTCGATTTTACTTTGTCGAAATCCTCTGCCTCCTCTCTATCCAAGCGAGCGACTACGTCGGCCGCCTCGCCGGGTAACAAAGTGAGCAAGCGCTGTGGCCACGTTTCCCGAGAGAACCCCTGCTTCTCGCACGTTCGCTCAAAGTTAACCAGGAACAAACCAATGTCCTCTCCAAGCTTAAACGGCCGCATCAGGTCAGTCATTTTGAACAATACTCGTTCTCCTGCACCGTGTGCCTGACTTCCATTACGAGCGCGTTCCATTTCTACCTCAAGACGCTTCATTTCCAAAGCGTGTTGACGGTCACGCTCTTGTTGCTCTCGCTCTTTCTGTTCTTTACGTTCACGCTCTTCTTTTTCTTTTGCAGTCTCCCTCTCTTCAATAGTCTCAAGGCATTCCGATAGCTCGTCATCCTCAGCCTCTAACTCAAGAATAGCCTTTAGCAGTTCTGGTTTTCTGAGTTTGTCCGAGACATCCAGACCCAACTCTCTTGCAAGCTCCAACAATTTCGGTTTGCGCAACGACTTCAAATCCATGGCTGCTCTGAATGCTGCTTTCTCTACTGCTTACTATTGTCTTGCCGCAAACTAACCCGGCAGCAACGACAACCACAATTACCAGCTCTGTTTCTGACACTAACAAAAAGCCTGGCAAAGCTCAGAAGAAGAAAGTCCCGCACTCACCAAACCTCGCAGGCAGGAATTCCGCGCAGTCGTTCCGCTGCAGGCAACCAGTCGTCACACAGGGCTCGTTGCACTGCTCCCGGATCGTCGTTGAGCTGCTCAGCATACAGTCAACTGCATCTCTTCGCTGCTGGCCTCCGTTGTCGCGATCTCACCGCTGGCAGACAGTTGTTTGAAGTCGGAGGCGATCTCACCGCTGCCAACCAGATGTTTTGGGATCGGACTGCTGGTACGATCTGTTGGGAACTCGGCGCTGACGCCCGTGGTTGTACCTGGGTCGCAAGCCCCAAGGGTAGCGTTGGCCTGGCGGCCTGGGGTACAACTGGAAGCATCCGAAGGTCCCGGCAAAGCATGAGTCGACTGGTAACAACGAAACAACTTGTCTATTTTAACATCGCAAAGAGTTGGCGGTCAGGTTTGACCGAAGTAGAGAGACGGGAGAGCACTTCACTCAACAGAAGAAATCGGAGCCCTCCTTTTGGCGTCCGGGGGCAGCTGTTTTTATACTCTCGCAGTTGAGGGCAAGAAGGAACCCCTCAAAAGACGAGCACGTGAATGTACAATGGGCTAATGGTGACGCACACTGTCGTGGCGCTGCGCACGATCTCGTAGCACCCTGTCGTGGCGCTGCGCACGATCTCGTAGCACCCTGTCGTGGCGCTGCCGGTCGGACACAATGACTGGAACGAGATCCCTGCTTTGGCATCGCCTGTTTCGGGCCCAATAACTGGAACGAGATCCCTGCTTTGGCATCGCCTGTTTCGGGCCCAATAACTGGAATGAGATCCCTGCTTTGGCATCGCCTGTTTCGGGCACAATGACTGGAATGCGAGGAGGATCCCTAGGCGGTCGCATCGCCGCAGACGCGCCTGGAAACACCTGGCGATGAGTGTTGCGGCGACGACGATCGGGCCAAAATGTCTGCCGCCCCGCCGCAGTCGCGCCGGCAAAACCACGTGTCGCAGGCGAAACGCAACACTGTAGACAAGTCAGTGGGGGAATATGGCATAGGCTCTAGGAATAGCAGGGGAGAGTTATTAGTAGAGTTTGCAGAACAAAATAATATGCTGATAATGAATACCTTCTTCCGCAAGCGGGTTAGCCGAAGGTGGCCGTGGAGGAGCCCAAATGGCGAGACTAGAAATGAAATAGACTTCATACTCTGCGCTAACCCTGGCACCATACAAGGTGTGGACGTGCTCGGCAAGGTGCGATGCCGTAGCCATAGGATGATAAGAACTCGAATTAGCCGAGACTTGAGGAGGGAACGGAAGGAACTGGTACAGAAGAAGCCAATCAATGAGTTAGCAGTAAGAGGGAAACTAGAGGAATTCCAGATCAAGCTACAGAACCGGTATTCGGCTTTAACTCAGGAAGAGGACCTTAGTGTTGAAGTAATGAACGACAATCTTATGGGCATCATTATGGAGTGCGCAATAGAAGTCAGTGGTAACACCGTTAGACAGGATACCCGTAAGCTATCGCAGGAGACGAAAGATCTGATCAAGAAACGCCAATGTATGAAAGCCCCTGACCCTACAACTAGAATAGAACTGGCAGAACTTTCGAAGTTAATCAACAAGAGTAAGACAGATGACATAAGGAACTATAATATGGATATAATTGAACATGCCCTACGGAACGGAGGAAGCCTAAAAGCAGTGAAGAAGAAACTAGGAACAGGCAGGAATCAGACGTATCCGTTAAGAGACAAATCCGGCAATATCATTACTAATATGGATGAGATAGTTCAAGTGGCTGAGGAGCTCTATAGAGATTTACGCATTTCCAGTAGCACCCACGACGATAACGTGAGAGAGAACAGTCTAGAGGAACTTGAAATCCCACAAGTAACGCCGGAAGAAGTAAAGAACGCCTTGGGAGCTAATTAAAGGGAAAAGGCAGCTGGGGAGGATCAAGTACCATCAGATTTGTTGAAGGATGGTGGGCAGATTGTTCTAGAAAAACTGGCCACCCTGTATAAGCAATGCCTCATGGCTTCGAGCGTACCGGATTCTTGGAAAAAAGCTAACATAATCCTAATACATAAGAAAGGGGACCCCAGAGACTTGAAAAATTATAGACCGAACAGCTTACTGTCCGTTGCCCACAAAGTATTTACTAAGGTAATTGCAAATAGAATCAGGAACACCTTAGACTTCTGTCAACCAAAGGACCAGGCAGAATTCCGTAAGGGCTACTCAACAATAGACCATATTCACAGTATTAATCAGATGTTAGAGAAATGTGCGGAATATGACTAACCGTTATATATAGCTTTCATTGATTACGAGAAGGCGTTTGATTCAGTCGAAACCTCAGCAGTCATGGAAACATTATGGAATCAGGGTGTAGACGAGGAATATGTAAAATACTGAAAGATATCTATAGCGGCTCCACAGCCACCAGAGTCCTCCATAAAGAAAGCAACAAAATCCCAATAAAGAAAGGTGTCAGGCAGGGAGATACGATCTCCCCAATGCTCTTCACAGCGTGTTTACAGGAGGTATTCAGAGACCTGGATTGGGAAGAATTGGGGATAAAAGCTAATGGAGAATACCTTAGTAACTTGCGATTCGCCGGTGATATTGCCTTGCTTAGTAACTCAGGGGACGAATTGCAATGCATGCTCACTGACCTGGAGAGAGCAAAGCAGAAGAGTGGATCTAAAAATTTATCTGCAGAAAACTGAAGTAATGTTTAACAGTTTCGGAAGGGAACAACAGTTTACGATCAGTAGCGAGGCACTGGAAGTGGTAAGGGAATATATATACTTAGGGCAGGTAGTGACCACGGATCCGGATCATGCGACTGAAATAATCAGAAGAATAAATATGGGCTGGGATGCGTTTGGCAGGCATTCTGAAATCATGAACAGCAGGTTGCCACTATCCCTCAAGAGAAAATTGTATAACAGCTGTGTCTTACCAGTACTCACTTATGGTGGAGAAACATGGAGACTCACGAAAAGGGTTCTGCTTAAATTGAGGTCGACGCAACGAGCTATGGAAAGAAGAATGATGGGTATAACGTTAAGGGATAGGAAAAGAGCAGATTGGGTGAGGGAACAAACGCGGGCTAATGACATCTTAGTTGAAATTAAGAAATAGGAATGGGGGGGGGGGCATGGGCAGGACATGTAATGAGGAGGGAAGATAACCGATGGTCATTAAGGTTTACGGACTTGATTCCAAGGGAAGGGAAGCGTAGCAGGGGGCGGCAGAAAGTTAGGTGGGCGGACGACATTAAGAAGTTGCAGGGACAACATGGCCACAATGGACCTTTCCACAAATTGCAGCGCCGCGCCATCCCCTAGCGGATCCGCGCAAAGCATGATGTGAGAACGGAGCGATCGTCTCCCCCTTTTTCTATGCTCGCCTGCCAGCTGCTGTCAGGTGTTGCGTTGTTCTGCCACAGTTTTCTGGCCTTGTGCGTCTTCTCGTGCGTGTTGTTGGTGTTTCTTAGTCATATCTAGCAGTGGACTGTAGTGGAAGTTAGCTGTTAATCTTTCTGCAGTTTTGTGGTGCTTTTTAGACGTTCGACTTGTCCGCAAAGGAGAATCTCGGTGGCGGTCAAACATGCTGCGTGCCCGGCTGTAGCAACAACACAAGAAAGGACAAAAACATATCATTCCACGGATTCCCCAAGGACAACAAGCTGAAGCAAGAATGGGTACGCAGGATAAATCGGCAAGGCTCGGAAGGGCGATTTACCTTGTGGAAGCCTTCAAAGCACGAAAAATATGTGGTGCGCATTTCAACACTAGCGGGCGCAAGGGATGCATGGATCGTCTCCCCACGATCTTTCCACACCGAGTGTATGCAGAACGGACACCTGCTGTGGTTACGGGTAAGACTGCCACTTTGAGAGGAGATGGTTGCCTGCTGCTAATGCTTCCTTATGTTTGCCAGGCGCTGGAAAACGACGCCGTATAAAGCGCGTTGTGGTGATGTCGCAGGAGGCCTATATCCAGGACGAACTCTGCATCTGCGGCACGGTTGAAGTGGAATCTCAGCAACGTACGTAACAGCCTTTTTTCTTTTGCATTTAAGCTTAATGTGCTTCGAATGTGGAAAGCGAACCAGTCGCTGCTATAGTGCTTTACTTTCTTTCGCTAGAAGGAAGGGAGCGGGTTTAATGGTCGGTAAGTAAACGGACTTGTTGAATTTTGACACTGCATAGCAGGCGCAAGTGAAAAGGGAGACACACACAGATGGGATTTGGTCTGCATTACAAACGGAGTGCTGTCTTATCATTGAATTTTTGTTTGGATTCGTTTCGCCGTGACCGGCAGACGCAATGACTTTTTTTTTCGGGGGGGGGGGGCAGTAGGCTTTCTCGCTATTAGAGATTGTACATTTATACCTCTCTTTATGAGCTGGCTCTGCTACAGCTGTTACTAAAAAGTTCGTTTTCCAGAAACATTATTCCGCTCATTCAGGTTATTTAAATTCAGGTACTGTCTTGAAGCTACATCCGCGTTGTTAAAGTATTTTGAAATTATCTTTGCAAACAACCTCTCAGCTACTTCACCTGTGCTTCTTCCAGCTGCTTCTCCATCAAGCATCCATCCCCAGCTAGCAGCAGGTAACCTCGCAGTGAAATGTTGTACATATGTACAGCAAGACCTATTGAAGAATGCAACTAGAATGGAATAGATTGAGGAATTGGAAATGAGAGCACGAAGATATAATCCTGGTATTGTGTTTTGCGCCTGCTGTTAAGCTCTTGCTTATGGCTTGTTTCTGTCATTTTATTTGATTTTGCATGTTTATTTTTACTATAAACAATTTCATATAAATCTGGCTTCACTTTTCCCACCTGACCTTGCTATCATATAAAAACTGTTTGCTGAATGCAGCCTACCATATTTGTTTGAAATTGCTTCATTCCAGACTACGACCATACGTATTCCATGGGACCAGCATCAGAGGCAGCACATCGTTACCAAGCAAGGGCTGCAGAGCTTGTAACTAGGTGTAACAACTTCGGTGGCCGGGCGCAGTCGGAGAGGCGGACGGAAAGACGCGAGCGCGGCGCGGCGGCGCTCCGTTTTCCCAGAGTGCTTTGCGCGGCCGTTTGGTGGCGCGGCGGAATTTGTGAAAAGGTCCATTAGTACATGACCGGGGTAGTTGCAGTAGTATGGGAGAGGCCTTTGCCCTGCAGTGGGCGTAACCAGGCTGATGATGATGAAGAAGTGTTTTTTGCAAGAGCAGGACGTGCGGCATTATCGCTTGTGCTTTGATGAGCTGCAATGGAGCAGCGTTGAGCCTTAAGAAGCTGGCGCAATTCCACTGCCAGATAATTAGGTTTCCGGTTTGTCCTGCCATTTTGATTTCTATTGAAATACCATAGCCTGCAGGAAACTCGTGTTGTCGGGATCCTGCTGTACTTTCTTAGCTTTTGCAATGGTGCTAGTGGTGATGCTTTTGATTTTGGTAGAGTCTATCATTTTCATTTTAGACTCGAGGATGCCAACTCTACGTGTTAGGTGGGAGATGTTACTGTCCATATGCTCGACCGTGCTAAATTGAATGGCTAAGGCCTCTCTCACCCGCGGGAGGGATTCCTCAGTTACTTTCAAAGACGCCAGTATGTTTCGCTCCGGCATAGCGTCCTGAGCGGTGGACTCGTCAGTTTGCATGGGCTCTCTTTCCGTGGTCGCGGGGGGGGGGGGGGGGGCGGATAGCTTTGCGCTTATTCGACCCTTCTGCTTGAATTGGGATGGGTAAGGCTGCTTCGCGGGGCTCACCCGAGTTATGGAAGAGCTCGAACTCAGGCCTCAGCGTTTGTAGTGCCCCTGTTAGCTCTGCATTTTTTTTTCTTAAGCATTCAAATCTCGGATTGTTCTCTTTTATGCTCCGGCGAGATGCCCTGTGTTACCTTTTTGTCGCGTGGGATGTTCATCCTGGCCTTGTCCACCCAGGACATTGGTTCCTGGATTCGGACCCTGGAACCTGATCTTCCTCTCGAACGGAAGCGTCTGCTGCTATCGCACCCTCTGGAGCGAGAGCGCGATCTGCTCTCGGGGCGCCCTCTGGATCGGGAGCGGGAGCGTCCTCTCGATGCCGTATTGTTGCGGCGGTGGGAGTAGAAGGGTTTCTCCCCCTCCATTGCTGCTCCGCCGCTAGCTGTGTCAAAGCCACGTGGTCCTGCCGCCAGCTGCCCGTGCTGTGCGCGCCTGCAGCGCCGCCGTCTTTGGCGCACGATGTATGGCACCTGGAAGCGCTGTTTGCACTTGCGGCCTGCCGTTTAGTGTGCCCCACCACAGATGGCGCACTTGGGATCACATTGATGATCCTCTGATGGTGTGAGCATGCCACATCCGCGTCATTTTTTCTGATCTTCTCCCTTCGGGCAAACGTCGGCCCTGTGGACCAATTCTCCACACGCATAACAAATGTCTACTTGCCTGCGATACAAGGAACAAGGGTAGCGAACACCATCACATACGACGTTTAGGGGGACCTTGTGTCCGTCGAATAACACGATCACTGTTGGTGTCTTCTTGATTCTTTGAACCCCCAGAGCACTGGGGTTTCTCCAGTTGACGATCATCTCCGTCAGTTCTGCGTCACTGATGTCCACGTTGATTCCACGGATCATTCCTTTACATTTGTCGTCCGGCGCAGCCACGTAGGCTGCCACTTCTATGACGACACTTGCCATACAAATCTGCTGAACCTTGGCGTAGGCGCGCGCCTTCGCCTCGAACGGCGTGGCAACCACGAGAATGTTCTGGAAGGGGTTTGTGCACAACGTGTAGCCGAACACCTGCTCCGCTGTTAGGGAAGCCACTTTGGCGAGCGCACGCTTCAAAATAATAAGGTCCGTCTTCTTAACATCCAGCCCTCCACGAGGCCTTACAATGGTCTTAAAGTAATTCCTAGGAAGGTTCGCGATTATGGAAGCTTTCACGACTTCTCTCAATACATTCTGTGGTGCGGCAGTGCGGGCGCCGCCATTACCGCTTCCTTTCCCTGACGTGGGCGCGTTAGGATCACACCGCTCGGCAAGTTTCTTCTTCTTGCTCACGACTTCGATCCGGCCTGAGCACTCCGCTTCCTCCAGATTGATTTCCATGCCTTCTGCAACCGAGGTATTGGGGTTGGAGGCCATTTTCTAGCTCGATGACTCGTTGGGCCTAGGCTCGACGCCTGCCCGACCACCCCGTATGGTTTGGCTCGTTAGGCATAGCAGCGCGCCAACATGGAGTGCGGTGGAAAAGTCTCGGAAAAGTCCGAAAGATCCACCCACCGGTAAGATTTTGGTAGCCACTTGTTCCTTGGAGCAAACTGCGTCGATTGATGCACAGTTCACACGCGCACACGTCGATGATGCACAGGTTGAGGAAAAAAATCTGGTCCAGAAGGGGAGTAGAAACGGGAGCCGACGCGCTCGGACATGTGCGTTCGAAATCGTCGTCTTCTTCCTCCTTCGTGGCAAATATAATTTTTTTTCAATGAATGCAAGCTTTTTAATTCAACATTCTTGTGAGAGATCATTCCTCTTCCTCATCCAAACATTAAAGGTCAACCGATTCTTTGCTCATACTTAATACCAGTCACTCTCTATAGAAGCATAACATATCTGTGGCAGTATTTTATAGCGTACGTTGCCATGTGCGATTCCTCTCCTGAAATAGCTGATACGCCATTGTCCTGTGTCTTGCATTAACCTTTGCACCGTGTGCTATGTGGCATTAAACTTTTCTTAATGTTCTTGGCTTTCACTGCTTGCAAGGTAGAGTGGCTTCTTTCTTGAATGCAAACTTTCTCATTCCCATGTTTAATTCCTAGTCTCGTTCAAGATTGCCATTCTTGCTCGACAGCCAGTGTTTCGCGCAAGCTACATCGAAGGGATTGATTGCAGAATGTGGTTTCGCTGCTGTCCGAATTGGTACTCGTCACCGTGTTACGTTTCTTGTATGTGGGAGCCTGGTCAGTTGCATTGGGAAACAGTCTTTCAAGGCAAGCACCTGCTCCTACAGTCCGCACAGTGACATAGACTGCGAATTTACACGCACCGTGGTTGGTGCTCCCCGATCCGTTCTGTCCTGCTGCTGTCGTGTGCAAATTTTGCTTCTGGCCTTCCTCGGCCATGAATTGGCGTCAACAGAGACTCTCATAGATGATTACATGGTCCTAAGTGTATGAAGTTGATATCCACATATGTGGAAAGGCCTGCAAAAGT
This sequence comes from Dermacentor variabilis, assembly GCF_050947875.1. Classification (NCBI taxonomy): domain Eukaryota; kingdom Metazoa; phylum Arthropoda; class Arachnida; order Ixodida; family Ixodidae; genus Dermacentor; species Dermacentor variabilis. The sequence continues at coordinate 5,303,186 of NC_134569.1, forward strand.
GGCTGCAATAATGGTGATGCCCACAATATCGACCATGCCCATATTTAGAGAATGTGGGGAACCAAGCGTGATTACACATTAGTGACATGCGAAATAACAAAAAGAAACGTTCAGGTTGGAAAGGCAATAACGCTAACATGTCGGGCACCCCATGTCGCTGTGTTGGCTGTGGCAGCAGATGCTTGCGTCACCTGATTGCTTCGCAATGAAAGTTGCTTATATCCAACGGCGACTGTCGGTGCAAACACGTGGGACACACTGTCCAATCTGGTTGCGCTGCTGGTTGTTGCTTGTTACCAGGCTACCATCTGCGACGAAGGCAAGCACTATGCCTATAGTCGGACGGTTGAATGTGCCGCAAGCGACCCGTGTGTATGTATGCTCACTGTTGTCAAGTGGATCGTAGCCAATGTGTAGTGTAGAGTGCCAATGTATAGATTGAGCGTTATGGTAGAGTGGTGGGGGGGGGGGTGCTGAAGTGATTTGAACATCTTGAAGGGGCAGCGCAAAAAAACGACGACAGAAGGCAGGAACACACAGGACAGCGCTGAACTCACAACTAACTTTATTCGAAGGCATACATACACTTAAGTACACAACCCATAGCCACGTGCTCTCCCATCCATGGCGTCAGAGCACGTGGCTATGGGTTGTGTACTTAAGTGTATGTATGCCTTCGAATAAAGTTAGTTGTGAGTTCAGCGCTGTCCTGTGTGTTCCTGCCTTCTGTCGTCGTTTTTTTGCGCTGCCCCTTCAAGATGTTCAACCAGTACCAACTCGCCCAAATGTCGATCCTTCTGAAGTGATTTGACTGCAGAGTCTTGTTTCAATGCTGTCCCACTTGGTCATGGTTGCCGTGTTACATTTCTCGGATGTGGCGATCTGGTCAGTTGCATTGGGCAACGGTCTCTCGAGGTAAGCACCTGCTCCTGCAGTCCGCACAGCGACACAGACTCCCTGTTTACACGTACTGTGACTGGTGCTCCCTATTCGTCCTTTCATGCTCCAGCCCTGGGTAAAGTGTGCTTGTGGCCTTCTTCGGCTGCGTTTTGCCAAGAACAGAGACTACCATACATGATTACATGGTTTGAAGTGCATGAAGTTGATATCCACATGGGTGGAAAGGCCTGCAAAAGTGGCTGCAAAATTGCGATTCCCACAAAACAGACCATATCCATATTCAGAGCAGGTGGGGCACCAAGTGTGAGTGACACATTAGCGGCCATCGAAAGAACAAAAAAGAAACGTGCAGTTAGGAAAAGAGGTAACGCTAGAATGCCGGGTAGCTCATGTCTCTGTGTTGGCTATGGCAGCAGGTGCCTGCGTCACTCGCTTGATTCGCAGTGCAAGTTACGGCGACTGTCAATGCGAACAGGTGAGGCACTGTCCAGCTTTCTTGCGCTGCTGGTTGTCAGTCTTTACTTGACCGCCATGTGCGACGTAGGCTAGCACTAGGCCTGAAGTCGGATAGCTGAATGTGCTGTAAGCCACCTGTACTGCGTGAGTGCCCACTGTTGTCATGTGGATCTTAGCCAATGTAGAGTGTATTGTCTCAACCTTATGCGGTGATCGCCGTGTCTCATTTGATAACAGTCGCCGTGTTGTTTCTTGGATGTGGCGACCTGGTCAGCTGCATGGGCAACAGTCTCTCGAGGTAACCATCTGCTCCTGCAGTCCACACAGCGACAAAGACTCCGAACTTACATGCACCGTAATTGGTGCTCTCCCCGTTCGACCCTTCCTGCTGCAGCCACGGGAAAATTATGCGTGTGGGCCTTCATCGGCCGTGATGTGGCGTGAACGGAGACCAGCACACGTGATTACATGGTCCGAAGCTTATGAAGTTGACAGCCACATGGGTGGAAAGGCCTGCAAAAGTGGCTGCGATATGGTGGTGCCCATATGGAGAATATGGGGCACCAAGTATGAGTTGCAGAAAAGTGGCCCCCGAAAGAACAAAAGAAACGTGCAGGTTGGAAAGGAGGTACCGCTGAAATGTCGGGTAGTCCATATCGCTGTGTTGGCTGCGGCAGCAGATGCCTTGCGTCACCCGATTGCTTCGCAATGCAAGTTACAGCGACTGTCGCTGCAAACAGGTGGGGGACTACCCAATTTGCTTGCGCTGCTGATTGTCGCTCGTTACCAGACCGACGAAAGTGAGCAGTTTACAATCTCGCGTTAAAGGTTTCAGCGCATATCGACATGCAAATTTTATTTCTGCTCTTATACGAGAAGGTGCACTGCTGTTCTTCTGCCAATAAAGTCGCACGTCCTGTTCACTCACTAGTGGCTTGTTTGTATGGCCGTCAGTAGAGGCTCTTTAGTCTCCTGGCGATTAAAACGCGGCAACTGCGGCATGCCGCAAAGCCAGCAAGGCGAGCACGGCGCATACCCAGCTTACGCCACCGGTAAAAAGCGGCCATATTGGATATTGCACTAAAAAATGACATTTCGGCTTCCTGTTCAAGTAGCGTCATCCGTCGGGCCGCCCGCTAAGTTCCATGCGCTGTTGCTTTATATTTTAGAACCACTGTGGAAGGTACAGTTTCCCTTCTCTAAAGTTGGTTCTTTTTTCTGTGGAGTGGAGACAACCGCGGCGTCTTCTAAGGCGTTGGTCGCGCGAGTCGCGGACGCCGTAGATAGGTGCGTCCACACTAGCGACAAAAACGCGTGCGACACGCCACACGCGGCAAGCGCCCGCGCGGCAGACGCGCGCGGGCAAGTACACAGCCGCGTTTTGCGGCACGCGGCAACGGCGTGCGGAGTTCCGCGCTGTCTCGTTCCATTCGATACTTCTCGTGACAACGCGCTCTCCGTTCTGCCGATTTCGTGTTCCATCGGAAGTGCCTGTGTTAGCGCCACTGCCGGCCACTCTCAGGTATGTCAGGTACGGACGAAGAGCTAATGGCGACTGAACACTATAATACTTTTGTTCTTTACTTGTGCGACGCCGACGTAACAGAATGCGGACGAGAAAGTTTTGGGTGCGCAGGACACTGAGGGCCAGGCGCACACTCTGCTTCCCCGCCTTCACCAATTACTCACCTGCCATGCCAAACTGCTTGCCAATAATGTGCCAGCGGTTAGCGCGCAGCTCCTTTCCCTTAATAATAATTTTCTACAAACGTACTTAGTCGTTAGAATAGGTCCTTCTGATCATTGATTGACACATCTAAGTGCTCCGCGTAAAGCGTGTAATTTATTATGAGGTTTTTAAAATGCACATCGCCGCCAATCGCAGCACACTGTTCGGCGGAATTTCAAGCCGCCCCTACCCATATGACGGAAATCACCCATATGACGTCAGTGGGGCGAGCTATGCGATTGGCTGACCAGGGCGCGTGATCGATAATTTTTCCAACTTTATGTGAAACAAATGATGTTCGTAATAGTTGGAGTATTAGTTAATTTGCTTTTATAAAAAGAAAGTAACAAAAAGAGAATGCACAAGAACAATTTTTCAGTACACTTAAGCACTTCCGGCACACAGCAAGTGTCGTCTGCTTGTGTTGCAAAGTGCTTCGTCTTTGACGAGAGCTACGCCGTCAGTGTCGGTCTGTTTTTTTCGCGTGTGCTACGAGTCGACTTTGTTGCGTCGCGGGATGCAAACGTAGCGACTGGCAATATGTCCAGCTGCGACATCGTGTCTCTCTGTAAGCTAGTAGACGAGCGGACTGGCTGCAGCGCATCGGACGGCCGCTATCCGAACGGTGCCAGGATTTGCGCGATTGCGGCCGTCACTTTACACCGGAAGATTACTAAGGCAATAGTGTTTCGCGAGTCCGGTGTTAGGGCAAACGCAAGCGCAAGGGGACAGGACCTGGCCGCTTGACTGTGCCGTTTAACGGGTGAGCAGAAGCGCAAATGTGAATGGTCTGCACGGTGCAGCCACCTGGTGGCATAGAGCTCAACCACACACAGTAGCAGTAACAAAACGTATTCTTCTTTGCTGGTGGTGTAAATTTTTCGCAGGAGTGTAATCGTTAACACGTTGTTTTTGTAAATGATTAAAATGTTTTACACTTGGTTAGAGCAATATTATGTCTTTCTTTGGCTGGTTAAGCTCTGCGCCAACGGGTGGCTAGACCGTGGAGACCGATCAGGCAGCTCACGTAGGTCTACGCTAAAATTCCTTCATCAGCTTGAGTTTATGCCTCCACCGCTCCGTCGAAAAGTTCAGCTAGTGTGTGATTACCGGAATACCAGACACGTTCGGCGCTACGACAGAACGCTCGCAACGCACGCTGCTTCGATAGCTCTCACTTCGGGTCGACGGCCAAGCGGCTAGCGCAGAGGTTTCGCGTGGGCGGGGGCGGACTCCAAAACAACCGTAAGTGGACAATGTGACGTCGCATCGTGACACAGAACCAGTGAAGGCGGAGCTTAGCCCCGATCGCTCGGCGAACGAGTTGAGGAGGAAACGCATGGCTAGGGAGGAAGGTAACTTGTAATCGCTTGTAGCTCCATTAATACGTAACACTTCACTTAAATTGTGGTGCGAATGTTCTACTCAAGCTGTACCCTACGCGTCTGTAAAATTTGTCCGAACCGTTTCAGGGGCCCTTTAATATCGACGTTCGATTTGTCATAGAGAAACGCATATCCGCGAGCGGTTTCCAAAACAATTGTCGACGATTACGTTACTTCCTAATGCGAAATTTGAGCGCAGCAAATAAGCTGTTTCACCTTTTCGATAGATTGAGGCAAAGAAATCGAGGAACACATGTATGCGCTATCACAGAATTTTTTTTTATTTTTCACACGTATTCCTTTAACAAAGACTCCACTAACAGTTCTTGACAGTCATGAAGGAAGCTTTGTGGTCGGAGAAATAGACTGATATATGTTCGACTTAGTACAGCAATGCTTGATTCTCAAAGACGAGATCTATACAAGTGCCTCGCGAGGTTGTCACAGCCGTGGGACGCGTTACGAGCGAGAGGAACGGGATGTTCTCCCGCATAAGTGTTAGGAAATTGCTTTTTGTCTTTATGTCAAGCCGCCACCGATCTGGCTCTCTGATTGCCACCGCACAGGGCGAACGGCAGCGGCAATTTCGGCTCGGGCGGTGCACATATACAGATCCGCCGCCACCGATCTGGCTCTCTGATTGCCACCGCACAGGGGTTGCATTGGAGGAGGAGCGAAGAAAGGAATTAAGTTCGAGCCGGCGCTTTGACAACCGGAGACTCGCAGGAAGAGGGGGGAGGGGGGCGGCGTGTACACCCAGCGGCAAACGATGGGGGCAGAAGCGCGCGCAGCAAGCGGACAACACGATAAAGGGAGGAGGGAAGAGATAGCAGCGACTGACTGATGCCGCTGACGCCGATAGTGAGTCAACCCCAGCTGCGGAGTTGGTTTCAGGGACAACGAATAACCGGCGCGTCGGCAACTGAAGAGCACCCTATCCGCCACACAAGAACAGGGGGGGGGGACCCTTTCCTCCTCTTTCTGCATGGCGGCGACGGTGTTCTATGCAGTCACGTTATCTTGACTCTCCAGCGGCGTCAGCGGCATCCAGCGGTATCAGTCGGTCGCTGCTAGCGCTGGGGGGATGAAAGGGGGGCGGAGCTGGTTACGAGGCCGACGACGACGCCGACGCGAACCCAGGAACGGACGCCAAAGAGCTGCGCCCTAAAACGCCTGCATTGCGAGGCGACTTCTTCGTCGACATCCCGTTGGCGGTGTGGGAAGTCTTAACAAAAACAGCCTCCTTGACGGGAAATGGCCCCTGAGATTTTACGGCGTGCGTGCCACTGTCCAATATCAGTCCATAGATTATGGTTCTTGGCTTATGCGACAGATGGCGCCACAAAAGCGCGGCTCGCTTCTTATTGGTGCTCGTTTTGTGGCTGCCGCGAAAAAATGGGTCTCGCACCCGTTCGCGCGTTTGCCGTGCATTGCTGCTGCTTTTCGTGAATCTTGCCGCGCGCGACAGCACCGCTCGCCGCGCGCGGCGTGTCGCACGAGTTTTTGTCGCTAGTGTGGACGTACCTGTAGACGCCTTTGGGGAACGCCATAGGGACGTGTTAACGGCGCTCGTGTGTTTGTTGTGCAGTTTGGCACTATACTGGCCTTCCCCATCTACGCTGGTCTCTGGTGTTTGCGAAAGCAGAGCCACGCATATTTTTCTCGAGTCAATGAGAGCAATATACAGCGCCTGTGGCTATAATACGTGCGGTGTCGTAGTGTTACTACGTTGCCGAAAAGCCTTTCCTGGTCTGTCTGGACCGTCACGATGTCACACATACGCTTTCAAAGCGAAAGCTTTACTGGCCGCGAACTTGCGATTTCGCCATGGCGGTGCTCCGGTTTTTGACATGACGTTGCAGATAGTAGTAGTGTAGATAGCGTTGTGACATGACGTCACAACGCTATCTCTCTCTCTCTCTCTCTCTCTCTCTCTCTCTCGCTCCCTAGTCACTACTGCGCATGCGCCACTAGTAGCACCGAGCCACAAGTGTTCCGGCGCTGCGCAGCGTCGCGCCGCGCCTTTCCGACCTGCCGTTTGGTATGACAGCACACCGCGTTTCTCGTCGTTGTGCTCGCCTTCGCTCGCTTCGCCAGCTGCGCCGTATGCGTGACAACATGTCGGAGGATTGAAAAGGAGAGCTCGCGTGAGCCGCAACCACAGTTGAGGAGGCAGTATGGACGGCGACAATTCTGATAAGCAGGAGGACGCCTGGAATCGACATCGGAAGGAGATGAAGAGGAAACGAGTCGCCCAGGAAACAGACGAACAGCGCGCCGAATGACTGGCTAAACAACCAGACTAACCTGGACTTGCAGTCAACTTTAACCAAGGCTAACCATGCCTTAGCTTTCGCTACGTATATCCAGGCACAGCCGAGCTAAGCCACTGCCAATTTTTTAAGAGGAAGGTTCTGCTTTGGGCACGGTGTGATTCGGGGTCAACTCGGATGCCGCCTATTCACATGCGTGTAAAACGCAGAAATGCTTTTATGAGATAACCGCTCGACTGATTTGAATAAAACCAGTTGCATTTGAGGGAAAGCGTTGACTTCTACTAAATGTGGCAAGCGGAATGTCGATTTAGCGCATGGAATTTTTACAAAGGTTGACGAAAATTGGCATGTTAAAAAAGATAAGCTGGAAGTTTCTGTATCTGTAACTATATTTGTAACTCGCTGCAAAAACAAAAAAAAGAAACAGATATCGCAGTTCCGTAAATAGCATCCGTAAGAGAGTATAAAGCGGACAAATTCGGTATATAAATTTACAGTTTACGTGAATTTACTGCAACATTTATGTGGGTTTCACAAAAATGGTGCTCACAAGATAGTGGTATATTTCAGAGTGGTGTGTTGTAGATGAATTTTGTACGTTTTGGGTGTAGTATTACGTTCAGCTTAAAAAATTGTGATATTTTTTCATTGCTGAGTTAGAAATGTAAACTTCGCAGTTCGTTTTCTGAAATTTTACGATCTTAAACAATTTTTGTTAAGCAATGAACGGCATTGTCAATCAAAAAGCCCCTTCCAACAGTCCCTAGAATTCAACCAATCCTTTAAATGACAGAAACCTCATCAAATTCAGTGCACTGGTTGCCCTCCCCTCCCCCCCCCCCCCCCCCCCCCCCCCCCAGGAAGAGAAACACATTTTTCCTGTTTGTTCATTCTGTGTTGCGTCAACGTTTCGAAGCGCGCCGCCGTATTTTACCACGATTTCTCCGTTTGCCGTGGCGTCGCCCTCGCTGCGCGACCTACTTCGCGAACCAGCGGACGTCGGGCGAGGCACGCAGGCACCTGACACGTGCACCAAATCTGCCCCGCATACTGGCTGCCGCTGGCGCCTTGGCCTTGTCGCATGCAAGCCGCGTCATTGTCACGCGGCGCCGCTTTCGCCGCTTGGGGGGGGGGGGGGGGGGGGGGCTACGAGGAACACAGTCAGACCAGGAAGACGCAGGACTAAGCGCACTCAATTCTTTTTTTAACTCGCGCTCACTGCGGGCACCACCGTACAGGTGCGTGGGAGAGAGCGAAGTGAGAAAAATAACTCCTCCGACTTACGCCAAGTTTGTAGCTAGTACCGTCTCCACGAGCCGACTGTTCTGCAATCTATGTTGGTATAACTGTAAACGTGGAGTTTTCGATTGGCGATTTCGTGGTTGACAAACTTTATTATTTGACAGATGAACGCTCTGAAACAATTACAAGCAGTCCTCTGGAATCGCCTGGTATGTCCGGTGATAATTCCGCAATTTTTCCCCTGTGTGTGGGATATTTTTGTTAACTTCATCTTGTCGTCTCTTCTGTCTCTCTGATTGTCTCATGTTTTTTTTATTTGGCTGGACGCCGATGTGAAAAGACCCATAGAGAAACCCCAGACTGGAATCCGCAGCTAGAACTTTTCATATTTCCTACAAGTGCGGCTTTTGGTCAGATTACGCAAACTGGAAGGACCTGGCGAAGCTGCCAAAAAACGTTGTTTGTATCTAAACGACTACGGCTGGTCAATTCGGTCAGTTCTTGAGAACGCCAATGGGGGCGCCGAGTGCTCCACTTCTACCGCAGAATGCTTGAGGGGGACATTTAAACTCCAACTACAGCGAAATTATTTGGACCGCGTAAAAAGCTTAGTTTAAGACAATACTGCAGATATAGAGGAACCTCCATGGAAAATTTTACCTTGCGGAAGCGTCACAAAAAGCCCGCAAAAATGGGTGTATTTTATACTGAAACTGAAAAACACACACACACACACAAAAGGAAGAAAAGAAAAACAGCGCCGTTACCATTCGCCGGTAGTGACACAAGTGTGCGCGGCTCCTCGCCGTGACCTCTTCCATTCCTCCGTGCCTCCGAGATAAGGCGTGAGTTGCGGCGGCAGACGGCCTCTTCGATTATGCAGTCGCGGACTGTCCGCAAACCGTCTGCGGCTTCCGGTCTGACTAGCCTTGACGGAAGAGCGCGTCACAGTCATGTGATCCTGCTGCCGGGGACTGTCCGAGGTTTCGTTCGAAAGCACCGAGACCTGAAGTCACTCTCGTGGCTGCCGTAGAGTGCTTAGCTACTCGTAGATAGCCCTCTACCCAGCGAATTCATTAGCGTGGCCTCCGAAGTGGTGCAGTCTCAGAGGCTACGTCACCGACACAGCCACAAAGCTTGCATAGTGGAATCGCAATGTTACTGCATACAAGGTGTTCGGAAAGCGCACTTCGCGCTCTCGCTCTTCGTGCCCATTAGTCGCTGCAGTCAAGCTAGCTCACTGCCTGCGAAATTTAAGAGGAATTCCCACACGGACATATACAAAATCGCGGTCGTGCCACGTCGCTGTTCATGCAGAAAGCTCCCGTCGCAGCTCGTGAGACCGCCTAATAATCAGAGGCCCGGCGCGTGTCTATTATGACAGAGCACACGTACACCGTCTACGTATCCCGCGTGTCAAAACGCAAGCGTTCGAACTTTGCAACAGACGGGATCAACACATATGTCAACAGCAATCGGCGAAGCTCGGACTGTGTACCATCCCAGTTACCGGCGTGAATAGCCACATACAATATGATATGCTTCCTCGCACACCAGTTTAATTCACCTGAAAAACGAGATCTACCTGTTTACTACGCATATAGCAGCGACCATGACAGAGATCGCGAAACACGTCAAGAAAAGCAAGCACGTTAACCTGGTCGCTGTGCATCTCTCTTAAAGAAACACGAAGACCAAAGCTGCAGCAGCTTGACCGCTCCTGAAAAACTCGCATGATGGCACATGAAGCGATAGCTGAGTGCACAATATTTGACGTTTGGAACTCGCAAAGTACGCAGAAGCAAACGACATCTTTTACAACATGGCGTCAAACGTCGCGCACATCTTTTTAAGACAGTCGTCGTCTGCTAGCTGCTTGCGGCTAATTGTGCGGGCAAATTTCTGCTGACAGCTCCGAGAGTCCACGGACCACGACTTCTGGTGTGTGAAAAACGAATGCATTTCTAGCAGCTCTCGGACTGGGGGGCGGAGCTTCCGAATCTATTCGGGAAAATGGAATGCGGGACAGCAGTCCGGGACTGTCAGGCTCCGATAATCGAAGAGCTTGTGGCTACCCGCCCGCGCGACTCGTCCAAAAATCTCGGAGGCAGCGTCCTAGCGACAACCACTGGGTGCAGGCTTCGTCTTCTAAGGTGCTGTTCCAAGGATGCTCACGGGAAAGCCCTGCCAATATTTGCTTTGATAATACTGCTGCAGTGGTAAATACTACTCATTGATGAAAAATTTACCCGAGGTTATATTTTATTGCAGCTGGCATTTAATTCGGGCTAGTTCATTGCTGGAAGAGTCATTTCATCCCGAGCATTTAAGTTATTCTCGGCAGGGGACGTCGCACGCCTTCAGCGCTGGATCGTTCATTGCAGTCCCGTGCGCACTTTCGCCCTACCGCGTGTCGGGCCACTCGACATCCCTATGCCCGAGACTCACGCTGGGTGTGCAACCTTTGAGCCTGATCGGCATTGAAAGCCCGACATTTGTGCGAAATCTATTCGTTCGCCCTGCGACTATCTGGACAGGTGACACTGGACGTAATGTCGCGTTACCACTGCAGTTTCTTCGTAGCTGTGATGAAACAGGGCCCACATTCACGAAGCTTTTCATTAGTGAGAGGGATTTGTCAAGGCTGATGGCCTTCGATAAACTCTATAAACTCGATAAATCACAATTGGTTGCCCCACTCATGCGTAGGAATAAGAGCGAGCGGAGCAGCAGCCCTAAGGCCAGCCAAATATGAAACTCTTTTACGTAATAACTGTTTTGTGAATACGACCGAATTCCCTCATGCTAAAAAGAAGTGCGAAAGGACACGCAACGCAGCATACCGCGCCTTGACTTCAGGCATGCTCCTTTAAGAAAGAAAAAAAAAGTTTATGTTTAAGGGTAGTGCGACGGAGAAGTCCCGATATTCCCTCTATTTTTCTTTTTGCTTGGTCTGGCATCTGCATATTTCAGTTCTCATAGACCCCATTGAGGTCTTTGTCAGCTGCTGCGTCACAGAGTAATTTAAGTGCAGTAGTTGAACTTGAGCTGCTCCTACATCGACCAAATTGGGTGAATTTGCAGCTCAACGGCAAATAGCGTCTTCTTTTTGAAGCCTCCCTTATCACCTGCGTGTAATATATTGCGTACTTTCTGGCGCGCTCTCAAACGATCTCGTTCAGGCCAGCGTCCTGAGCAGCCATGCTGAGAGAGAGAAACATTTATTTATGCTCGCGTGAGGCATCTTCCTCGAAGCCCTTAAAGCTCAGGGCCTCGTTGGCTGCCGCCGCCGCTCCGCGTGCCCACTGGACCAGCTGTTCCTGCGGGTCGAAGCCGGTCAGCGCAGTCCCCCGCGGGAGGAAGTTCAGGATGACTGAATAAACGCAGCAGATAAGAAAGGCCCGCTTTCTTCAAGCGTTGAGATGTCCTCCACACACAGTCTTTCAGATGACTTCCTTGAGCTGCGTCATTCTGATGGACTTTTCGTACAGCTTCTTTGCCGTGGCCGCGTTCGTAGCCCACGGCACAGCAAAGGTGGGGGCGCAGTCTTTGAAATACTTCCCACTCACGTTCTCAACTTCCTCGGAAACGGCAAGGTACACTGTGGTCTCTGCGCCTTCCTTGACGCTCTGCAAAACGAAACAAACGCAGGCGTGAGGGTATGCACGTTACAGCAGACCCTGTCGTCCGCCACAGAGCAATAGTGCCAGACACCACGTTGCGGCTGAGTCATAACGCAGCGTCTGCCATTTCAAATGCAGTCACTTCTCGAGAAAACAAGCTGCTCTCTCATTATCTATAGCGCTTAAAAACAGCGCACAAATATTAGAAGCAGCGAAGCCAGAAAATACGAAGCCGTGCGCGTTTACGCGTTGTCTACAGGAAGCCCAATAATGGTTGTGGCAAAACATGAAGTTGCCCAAAAATTTACAAAATATATATGTCACGCACTATAAATGAACAGGCGCATAAAATCGATAAAACAGATAAGATAAATTTCCTTCGGTATAAAACTTTATTCAAGATTTCTGCTTCTCTAATCAAATTTTCTTCATTCATCTCTTCATTATTCCTCAGGTTTAGAACCTTTTATCTGTATTTCGCTGTTCGACTACCAGGCTTCTCAGACAAACTATAGTTTCATAGTTGATATAAAGTCACCGTGCTTGTAAAAGTATTCGTCGACGTCACATATACTGCTCATCCACGCACTTGAGTTACGCCTGCAATTGTCGTACTTGTTTCGTCTTTTCTGCGCTTCTGGTTAAGCCGCTTTACCTCCCACGTACCACTTTGATCAGTACTCTACATACCACAATATTCTGCACAAATGTTGTTTTCACTGATCAAATTCGGTCATGTCGTGCTGGTCATATTCTATTTTTGCCCAATTGTCTTAATTTTCCAGCCTGGAGCTTTGTATGCTTTATGTAACTGAAGGTGTTGGCCCACCTTCAGTTGGCAGGCACCACTGGCAGGCACAAGATTGCACAAGCGAGGCACATGTTATTTGGACATCGCTGGGGGAGGCCTTCGCCCTGCAGTGGACATAAGCAGACGACAGCGGTGGCCGCGTGAATAATTGTTTGCTGCAGTTGATGCTCTCATTGAATACGAAGTGGTAGCGTTCCGCACCTGCGTGCTGCGACGAGCTACTCATTCGTGCGCATGCTTGATCCGTGAAAAGAAGACGCTCGCGTGAAGCAGTTGCGCCATTCCGCGGGAAGGCTACATCCTCCCACAGCGTATTGCCTCCTCAATCGTATAAATATGTGAGGATCCGTTAAATATGCGCTATTGAAGCTATCCAACGAGCAATCACGTCAGATTTTACATAGAGGTGACAGTGAAGAACACAGTTTAGCATTTGTTAGCCGGTCAAAGCGTTGACTGAACAAACAAGTGCGCGTGTCAATATCAAGCAGGTCTTATTACGCAGCGCCAACACAAAAACCTCTGCATTTGTTCACCTGTAGCGGCGGAGAAACCTTTTCCATTAACTTCGTAACGTGTATTGGGATTTTGCACGCCGGATTAGCAGGCCGAGATGCCTTTCAGCAAAACGCCAGCTTGACGATTCGTTTAGGAAGACCGGACATTCTCGTCTCCACGTGAAACGAAAGCCCATACACGTGTATACTGGTGGGTGTTTCTGCGACGACTTTATGGAACATTTAGATATAGCCTTTTTGAAATAAAAGGACGGTTCTCTCGAAGGCATGCTGTCGATGATGGCGACGGCGGGGTGACGGACGGAACGCGGTAATTAGTCACTAATTAACGAAAAAGTCGCAGTTTCGCCCGACTGCGATAGCAAATTAGTAGATAACTATATATGAAGTAAGGATAGTAGTTTTAGTAGGCATATAAACTTGTAAACATTCGCTTACCAACGAAATTAACGATGGTATAATGTGTAAGCGGTACTGCCTCTGTGTGTCTGTTTCTTTCTACGCCCTCGTTCAGTCGCGTTTAGACATCCTATCACGGATTGAAACAAAGTAGCCCGCCAAGGTGTTTTAACTAAATTGCCAAGCACGGTGCCCCGCGCGAACAGGTAAACATGAGCACATCTCGCTCGATGAGCGCGGAAACTCGCTGTCAAAACGCTGGAGCGAGGAATCGCGGCCGCAGCAGCGGTCGCATTCACCTTCCTGTATCTCTCACTTAACCGCGTAAGAAACGTCGAAAGCACAGCGCATACGAAGCTACCGGCACTACGCGCACTCTCTAAGCATTGCAGATCGCTTTGAAGATGAAGCCTGTGCGGGCGCGCACTTTGGCCACATCGCAGATCGCTTTCAAGATACGGCACCTGCGCGGCCGCGTCGTAAGCAGCAGCCGCCGTGGTGTTTGTATTGAGCGCCGTAAGCCAAACCTATGAGGAGCGCACCGAGTTACTACGCAAAGGAGGCGCTTCCGACAGATGGCGACTCCGTAAGTCCTCGCCCACACTGGAACCTCACGGCGACGGCAGAAATTCGCCTCGAGTGTCCAGATAATTTCTATCGCAGTAAAATACTTTAACTTGTAGACTTTTAGTTTCAGCGGGCTCATCGTTAGTGGGAAATTGAAGCTCCGTACAAGCCATAGCAACGTTGGATCTGGAAAAATGTGATTAGCCACGGAACTGTGCCACAAGGTGTTTAGACTCTCAGTGCCCGAGATAACGAAACTGGGAGGCTGCATCGAGCGATGTTCTGCTTACGTCACCCAGCAGAAGGAAGCGAGCGCGCTGCGACAGCGAGGGGCCCCAGCATAATGTTTCTGCTGTGTCTGTTTCTGGAATTGCTCTGGAATTCATTCATTCATTCATTCATTCATTCTGGAATAGTTGTGTTTCTGGAATCGTGCATACCATGTTTTGTTTATGGAAGAAACAGGTGAAAGACCACAGCCACAACAAGAAAGTCGTTTTGAGATCAGTACGAATGACACGTTCACAATGTGAAGCCGGCTACGCTCAAGGTTCTCAACTAGTCTTGAGAGCACGATGCAAACTTCGTGAGTACACGCAATTTAGGGTGTCACATGATCTGTTTACTGTGGTATACATGGCTTGAATGATTAAAGATGCAAGATTGAGCTTCGTTAAATCCGTATCTGTAGCGACTATCGGTCGTTGTGCCGGTTTATCTCCTGACCCATCTGCATGCTCGGCGTGTTTTTTAGGGCGCGGCTCTTAAGCGCCCGTTCCTGCGTTGAGCGTCGGTGTGCCTCGGCGTCGTCGGCGTAACCGAGTGAACGAGCGAACGCGGAGCGCAGCGGGGGATGAAAAGCGAAGCGAGCCCGAGGAAGAAAGCGGATGCTACAGTAAAAGCATGAGGTGGAAAGTAGGAGGAGGGTATGGCGAGAGTGCGAGAAGAAAAGCGTAGTGCCCCTCTGCGGCGACGACGAGTACGAGATGGCGCCAGAGTAGCGCGAGTCGTCTGTTTACAGAGGACATGCGGCGAGCGCGTCCAACGACACTATACATGATAACAAAGCGCTGCATTGGCGTAGGTCTGTTTGCGACGGCTGCTGTGAATCGCGCTCACGCGTCACTCACGCTCTGCTTCTCGCGATTAGCGAGGCAGTCACGGTGCACTTCGCTCAGTTTGCAGCATGCCGCATGAGACATTGTCCTCGCCAGCCATTATATCGCGAAATGAAAACACATATAGAGCTCCTCTGAAATTTCGCATTAGGGAGTATCGTAATAGTCCGTGAACTTTCATGGTTTTTTTAGTGCGCTGCCTTTGATGACATTAATGCGCCGCTTGAGAAGCCTGCAGAAGTTACCACTCACACCATATGCACCGATTCGCAGTTGGTGCACGGAATCGTGTAGACCATCACAGGAAAACTTGCCCCAGAGAGCAGATGCTTAAAATTTCATCAATTGATATTTAGGCTTGCTTGCGTGCGCGATCTGTACTTGACGCTGTCTGAAAACGCGTGCTATAGAGCATAGCTCGCACCTCGCATATGCGGGACGGCGGTGCGCTTCGGTCTTGAGGCTATTACTTGCTCGGCCGTGTCTTGACTGTGCACCGGGAACTCGAATGCGCTGCCAATAAAGTTCCTGGCGTAATCATTCCTTATTTTATTCCCCTTAAGCGCCTCTTGAAGGCTTCGCTCATCGGGTGCTTAATGCTTGCTGAACTATCGCCCGCATCACATAAAGCAGGTTTTCGGCCTTGCGGGACTCTCGTTAACACTCCCTGGGTTATATCTTGAACATGCGCATTAATTCCCAAGAATGTGGAACGTTAGAACCGCCCCTGCCGTGGCCCGTCTGGCAGAGAGCGACGCGATGCGGACGCTTCGGCTCCCGCCGGCCCCCTTTTTTTTCCGTCCCCTTCACCTTATCACTTCTGCACTTCGGTTAAAAAATAACTAATAATTTTCCGTTTGCTTTCCTCGGTTTCGTTAACTGCTCGCTTCATGCAGTAAAACACGTTATACAGCACGACGGGATAGGCGTGCTAATTAGGCTTCCCTGGCCGACTGCTAAATGTCGATAAGGATGACGCTGGTGATGACTTATTGGCGTCCCCTTTGAAACTGGGTGGGGAAAATAGTCACCTAACCAATTTGATCTAATCAGGTACGCTTGCATGCTTGTCACTCTAGCATTTTGCCTACACCACTTTCATTATTTTTTGTGAATTGTTTAAAACATCCATATGTAGTGCAGATTGCGCCTAACGGGCCCGGTCCTATCAATCTATTCCCCGCTTTTTTTCCACCAACAATGTAAACGTGTGAAATCAAGAGTTTGGCGAAATCTCGTCAGGTCGAGATGTAATGGAATAATTGGAAGAAAAACAGAACGTCGACCAAAATGGTATTGTGTAAAAATTATTAAACGTTTCGGCTTCCACGCGTCTCTTGTGTATCTCGACTGCTGACCGGTTAATGCTTCCGTCCGTTTTAAATCCCAGTGCTTCTGAAAAGTGGGAATTTAGTGCGGGCCTCCCTAGGTGAATCGAATTCCATTAGCTTGTGCTGAGTTGTCTCCTGATTTGGGCTGCAGCAGACACGTGCTTCACCCTGTTGCGAGGATTTGCTCCGGTATCTTTTTGTCCTTAGGCAACCAGCTCGCACCTCAAAGAGCAAGGCACTGCCCTTCGTCTCATTGCACAGATTTTCCTTTCCAGTTCTTTTTGCCATTCTTGCAAACCTCCATGCACCTTTTATTTATTTCCGTCCTTCGCATCCGATTTACTGTCTCTGTTGTTCTCACTTTCTTTTATTTCACATTTTTAAATGGCAAAATGCCGACTCTGAAGTGCTGCCTTGGAGCCGCAAAAGACGATCCATTTCTGAGGTGCCTTTTGAAGAAGGTATTTTACAGCAGCACGCAGGGCAGCAAGCTCACCCGTCGTTGATGTTGTTATGTGTGACAGTCTGAATTTAACACTACCTTTGGTAGCCGAAATGACAACGGCACCAGAAGAGTTGGTAGATGAGACCTAACCATCGGTATATATATGTAGTGGATCGCCGTATGTCTCACTCATTAATAGCAGGGTGAACTCTTTTGGAGCTAATTTTCGGTGATTAGCCTTCTTCTTTACACCGGAAATACCAAGGCGCACCTGAGGCTGTTGGAGACGCCACAATGGGAATAAAGGTCTTTCTTATGGTCTGTATCCTGACGGAAAACAATCTGCGTGGGTGATGATAATTTAAAAAAAAACGTAGCATGAGGTCTCTGCGAGAACAAGAACGCCAAGTCATGATCGGGAACGTGGGATCGGGGACGCGGGAACGACGACGGATATGCGCCATAAGACAGTCCACAGAAACGTATGTTTGGATAGGATGATCCTTGGCGAGGACGATTTATGCAGGTGTTGACCCGCAGCGAAGAAGTTCTAAACACGTACGCAATGCTTGGCGCTGTAAGCTGTTAGAGGACATTTCACTTGCACGCACTTACTGGACAATACTGGAAGGCTGTAGCGTAGATAATGTTATGAAGCAACCAAGAGTGGTGCCAGTCAGAAGAAGATTTGACGTTAGAGGTGGAATCGGGCTCGACAGCATCTTGTTTATGCATCGTTGTCTCTCTTGTAAATATTGTAAATACATCTTTATGGGTGACTTTGCAACGTAACAAATTGGTGGAGGTCGGGGTACCCACAAGAAACAACGGAGCTCCGCAGTGTTCGTCACCTCGGATTGGACAACATGACGGGCCAAACAGAGCCCGACATGGCGCGGCCCGCATAAACGCCTCCAACCCCGACGGTTGTGCTGGCTGAGCTGCGGGCTTAGCCGACCACCTCGATGTGGAAGACTGGATCGCCAGGTATGAGCGTATAAGTGCCTCCAACAAATGGGATCCGACAATTATGTTGGCTATCTTTGTCTTTTACCTACAACGCCCGGCGAAGGTGTGGTACGACAACCACGAGGAAGAGCTTAACGACTGGGACACGTGCAAACAGTAGCTGAGGGACTTCTTCCGTCGTCCCGCCGGGCGGAAGACCACCGCTAAGAAAGAACTAGCGACCCACGCCCAGACGTCCACAGAATCATACGTCTCTTACATACATGACATGCTGGCTCTGTGCCGTAAGACCGACAGCGATATGGCTGAGTAAGACAAGGTTGGGCATGCACTGAAGGGGATCGCTGACGACACTTTCAACTTGCTCATGTGCAAAAATTGTGAGACAGTACAGGGCATCATAAAATAGTGTCAGCGCTTTCAGCAGGCCAGAGCCGCCGCATTACAACGCCGTTCACACGTCTGCCGAATACAGCTGCGACATCCTCTTGTGACGACAGGCCAGGAGTACAGCGACCATCATCATCTGACATGACGCGGATAATGGGGCGGTACTTGAACCCATGGCTCCTGCAGCCCCTTTTTCCCACCCTGGTGAGCCGAACAACTTGCGTACAACGCCATTTGTGCAGGCAATAGCCCGCGACGAACTCGCTAATCTTGGAGTTCATTCTGTATGTGCCGTTGCCGTTTTACAGCTGTGTCATGCTCCAGGTCCATCGACTGGTCTGCGGTATCCCACACGCTACCGAAATCTAGCCTAGTGGCGAACTGCAGACGATTGGCCAATCTGTTTCGCCTGCCGGCGTACCGGTAATGTCGCTCGCCATTGTAACTCGTCGGCAGCTGGTTCTGCTCCGGCAGGTACAGACTGGCACCCTCCTTACTCCCTTCCTCGTGTGCAGCGTTTTCGCAGAAAGGGGGACCCTCGTGGCCTGGAATGTTCGCGTGCGGGTACCTGCGGCCCCTGCAACACCAGGGCGGACCTCGAACGCTTAATCTGGGACTGCCCGCTGTATTGTGGCCCCAGGCAAAGGGCCCTTGCTTCGCTCCCAACGGAATGGCGACCAACCTCCCTACATACCTGGGCGCTAGCGAGACACTGCAGTGCTGCGACCGCCAACGAGCTCTGGCGGTCACTATACGAATTCCTGGATGATCCTGAGGCTCCAGCCACTGGGACCAGGCTTCTTTATCTCGAGCGTACCAGCGAAAGCATCAGACCCCATGATGTAGATAATTAAGTCTCCAATTATTTCCCTTACCTTCTCTCTCGCGCCACTCTCCAAGCCAATTCACCGCAGCCCTTTAAGGGCAAAAATGTGAATAAAGACGTGTAAACAACAACAACAACGCCATTGTAACAACGGAGCAATTGTAGCAACTGTGCAACTTAGGTGGCAGATCTTTTACATGGCGTCATCCTCCATCACGGTGCACCCCGGCAGCTCCTCCCTGATCACGGCCGCACCTTCTTGTCCCGAGTAGTTGAAAACTTACCTCGCTCCTGTTCTACTGAACACAAACTTTCCACCGCCTACCATCCGCAGACAGACGGACTGGCGGAGCGGCTCAATAGCACGTTGACAGAAATGCTATGTACGTTTCTGACGACCGCAGAGATTGGAACAACACATTACCCTTCGTGACCCTCTCCTATAATTCGTCCGATCACGAAACTGCTGGCTTTTCACCCTTCTGTTCGGCCGCCACCCTTCGTTGCCTTATGACACATTGCTTCCTTCCTCGACGAGCACTCTCACTGAATATACTTAAGACGTATTCGGCCTGGCTAACACGGCACGCCAGACTGCCGGCTCCCGACTCGCTGAGTCTCAGGCCGCGAAGAAGATCCGGTAGGACAGCTGACATCGGGGCATTTGCTTTTCTCCTGGCTCCGTCGGCCTCCTATGGCCATCATGCCGCCTCGTCGGCTTGTCTGGAAAGCTGCTGCAGAGCTACACAGAGCCCTGCACGATATTGCGTCAGCTTGGCGATGGGAACTACGAGATCACTCCTCTGGACTCGCGTGTCCCCACGGACGCTATGCATGTATCCCGGCTGAAACCTTACTTTGCCGCGAGTTCACCTCACTAACAGTTAGCGCCGAGAGGGCGCCTTTAAAGGCGGGGGTTATGTTACGGAGCAGCCAAGAGTGGCGCCAGTCTGAAGAAAACGATTTGACGTGTAGAGGTGGAATCGGTATCGACAGCCATTTTGTTTATGCATCGTTATCTCTCTCGTAAATATTGTAAATAGACCTTTATATGTGACTTCTGCTACGTAACAATATCCTAGGAATATAGGCTCTCTGCAACTGAAGCATGGAGCGTATAGATGTCCCTCATGTTTTCCTGCACATTAATCTGAGTAGCAGGGCAATCGACAACAGATTTTTCTTCAGGTGCGTCCAATGAGGCCTCTAAGAAAGATTTCGGTCATTATTACACCCAAGGATCGATGGGTCTTTTCATAGGTGATGGTGTGTCCACTAATGGAAACTGGGTATGGCGTCCTAGTTTACGTGTGATTACAATGAATGCACATTTCTTGGTTGATACAGCCAAGCCTTGTGTCTGAAGGCATGTTGATGTCAAGGGTGCTGGCCGTCGCAATCGCGGGAGCATTTGAAGCCGAATAACCGCAGAAGTCTAAAGGCAAAAGTAATCTGCGCGTATCGAGAGCTAGACAGCCTTAGGTAAAACTTCAGATAGCATAATGAGCGTCACATTGAATAACGTGGTACTCAATACTCCTCCTTTAGGCACGCCTCAGTACATGCAATGTTCAGTTGTGGTGCCATCTTATCCGTTTGTACAAAAAACGACCGGCGATTTACGCAGTCTGATAACGAACGAAGCATGCAGCCGCCGTTTCCAGTAGTCTCCAGGGTGTTGATGATGGCGTCATGTGGAACGTTGTCATACGCATCTTTCACGTCGAGAAAGAGCGCAACCGATATGCGCTTACGGCTTTTCTCCTGTTGCACAAACGTTGTGAGGTCAATGACGCTATCAATTGAGGAACGGCTCCGACGAAAGCCTGCCATAGAAACGAAGTAGATATTTTAAGACTCGAAATACCATTCTAGACACGCAAGGACCATCGTTTCCATCACATTTCCGATGCAGCTGACCAGAGCGATAGGGCGATATGCCGCCAAGTCCAATGGAGATTTTCCAGCAATGGTACCAGCGGACTTAACTTCCATTGGCGGGGAACTGCACCTTTGCGCCATGAGTAGTTAAAAGTGTTCAGAAGCGCTCTTCTCGCCTTTTGTCCAATGTTTACTAGGGCAGCATAGGTGACGCCATCAGGGCATGGAGAGGATGATCGTTGAGAAAGAATCAGGGCCGCTTCGAGTTCTTCCATGGTAAAAGACACGTCCATTTCTGGTACCCGAACCGCAGGGAGGTCACTTAGATCAACGTTGGTGTTGACACGTTCACCAGTGACTCTCGCACAGAACTCCTCCGGCACACCGAACTCAGTTTGGCCAAGACGGAGCACCAAAGCTGAAAATGGGTGTCGTTGTTGCGGCGATAAAGGAAGACCACGCACTGTCCTCCAGATATGTGAAAGTGCCTTGCGAGAGTCCAGTGATTCACACAATATTTTCCACCGCTCACTCTCTAGTTTATGCGACTCTGAACTTTCTCCTGAACGCGTCGTGCGCCTCCGAGATCATAAATTGATTTAGTGTGTATCTTCGTTCAGCACGCAGTCAAATCGCACGAAGTCTCTCAAGCTAGGTGTCGAGATCCGTTCGGTTTAACGACAGCAATAACGAACACTTGGCAGCTTTCGTTGCTTCTACGATGGTTTCGTCGATATTGCGGGCGGAATATCCCCGACACGCTTCTTTCATAAGCGACGTAAACATAGTCGAGTCAGTGCTCTTCACGACACCACGAGAGAAAGACAGAGTGAGCCCATTAATCTTTAAGTAATATTTAAGTTCATCTTGCTTTCCCGCTGTCCAACCAGGACTTTCTCGCTTTTAATCACCTGCTCTTTGACACTAGTCAGCTGTGCCTTGCTCTGTAGACCCAGCTGTTTGAGTAGATGTATTGGGATATTATATAGTCCTGCTGCCACGTTATTGCAAACCCCTTTTTTCAGCATTTTACGAGTAAAGGTTATCTACGCTAAATTTCGGTCAGTCGGGCTTCTAAGTCACTGGATCTGGTTGAGTCGGGACCACGCTTTCTCTCTTGCAGGCGCTTTCGAAGTCGATCGTGTACCGCAGCGCGTCGTCTCTTTCGAGGACCGTCCCTTGTTTGAATATTTTTAGTCGGGGCTTACATAGTTCCGGAATCTCTTTGGTGGGCCTATGTTTCTTTTGCGAATGTCATGCACCCAACGTTAACTTGTACATTTAATGTTTTCGCGCACGAGTTCACTCGCCACCCTTTTCTTTCCGCTTGCATCTACATAGTGCCTATTCTTCATGTAATTCCATCTTTATGACTTCTCTTTGATCCATAGAGAACTGCTTAGTTGTTCTACAGCTTGCTTTATTTCCTTGTTCCGTTCACTTGCGTGTTTCTTTTTTCTTTCCACTCCGACAATTCTTTAGCTGTGTTTGTCTTATCTCCTGCTGCATGACGTCTACCAGTTCTTTTTATTGCCGGACTGCAGTAAGAAGCGCCTTCATTTTCTTCTCTATGCTTTTTGCGATCTCATATATTTGCATTTCATTAATTCTTTAGCTTTCTGTTGCTATTGGTTGCTGTCTTGTGTCGCTATATATTCCAAACTTTATTATACTTTCACGATCGCTACCCTGGCTATCTTTTCCATGTACATCTATCGTCATTTAGTCAAGTCGTTCATACACCCTTTCTGAGACTAAGGTGCAGTCGATGTTTGACGGCCTATTCGCGCATTGCCCCGTTACCTGTCCATGGCACTTATTCTCGCTGTTAACTACTATAAGGCCCTGTTCGTCGCAGAGATCAAGCACTAAAGAACTGTTGTAACCAGTATATCCGTCTAAATCCTCCATGTGCGCATTCGTATCTCCTGCTAATACCACCTGTCCAGATTATTATCGTAATGATTGTGATCATCTATTGGTATCCCCTTTGAAACGGGCCAGCGACAAATAGTCACCTAGCCTACTTGAGTTACTCAGGTATGCTATACATCATTCTAGCATTTTTTGTATACGTATCGCTACCTTTTTTCTCTCTCAAAACGGCTCTATCTACGATGTGGCGGCGACCTATGCCTCTAACGGATCCGGTCGTATCGATCTCTTCCCAGCATTTTAAAGCGAAGTTTTCTTTGCCTCTTCTCCCGACGTTCCGGGCGCTGATGCCATGGTGTTGCTCGCGCTCGCCGCTGGGTTTCTTGCTATACCACTAGATGGCGCTCGCCCCCCCCCCCCCCGCATCCAAATCTGCCCAGCGGTCGATTTAGGCACCACTGGCTTCCTTGATGCCCTTGGGTTCAGCGAGAGCAGGGGAAAAGTAAACATGTCCGCAATAGAGATTAGTAATGTATCGTATCTTGGGCGCCGAGCGCCACACGTGTTCCGCGCAAGCGCATTGTATGTCAATACGCATGCACCATGTGCAGGCTGTGCAAACAACTTATCTGTTCTTGATAAAAAGACACACCCCTTCCTAAAACCTATATATGTACACATGTTCAATAAATCGGAGTTCTTTCCCCTACTGCCCCGGCCCAGCATGTTCGTCTTCCTAGGCGCTACGATACATGGTGTCAGAAGTGGGATGCGTAGTCAAGCACGGCTTTGATCTTCGACGGGCAGCACTGTAGGGACTACGTAATGGATTCAATGAGAGCGCCTGGTCCGTTAAACATGACGGGAGAAGCGAGCAAGAATTGGCAGACGTTCAAGCAGAGATTCGAACTCTTCCTTGCGGCATCAGAACCGGATGACAAGAAGCGATCAGTGTCGTCGAAGACAGCGCAGTTTCTCAGCGTCGCAGGTGAGGACGCCATCGAGATATTTAATACGCTGAGCTTCGCAGAAGGCGAAGACAAGGCCGACTACGCGACGCTCATCAAGAAATTTGACGATTACTTCAAGCTGCAGACCAACGAAGTACATGAACGCTACATATTCCGGAAGAGAGTTCAAAGCCAAGGTGAGCCATTTGAACACTTCCTGCGGGACCTGAAGCAACGGGCGTGCAATTTACCTCTCCAGGTCAGTGAGCATGCATTGCAGTTGGCCTGAGTTACCAAGCAAGGCAATATCACCAGCGAATCGCAAGTTACTAAGGTATTCTCCATTAGCTCTTATCCCCAATTCTTCCCAATCCAGGTCTCTGAATACCTCCTGTAAACACGCTGGGAATAGCATTGGAGAGATCGTGTGTCCCTGCCTGACGCATTTTTATTGGGGTTTTGTTGCTTTCTTTATGGAGGACTCTGGTGGCTGTGGAGCCGCTATAGATATCTTTTAGTATTTTTACATACGGCTCGTCTACACCCTGATTCCGCAATGCCTCCATGACTGCTGAGGTTTCGACAGAATCAAACGCTTTCTTGTAATCAATGAAAGCTATATATAAAGGTTTGTTATATTCCGCACATTTTTCTATCACCTGATTGATAGTGTGAATATAGTCTATTGTTGAGTAGCCTTTACGTAATCCTGCCTGGTCCTTTGGTTGACGGAAGTCTAAGGTGTTCCGGATTTTATTTGCAATTACCTTAGTAAATACTTTGTAGGCAACGGAGAGGAAACTGATCAGTCTATAATTTTTCTAGTCTTTGGCGTCCCTTTTCTTATGAATTAGGATTATGTTAGCGTTTTTCCAAGATTCTGGTACGCTCGAAGTCATGAGGCATTGCGTATACAGGGTGACCAGTTTCTCTAGAACAATCTGCCCACCATCCTTCAAGAAATCTGCTGTTACCTGATCCTCCCCAGCTGCCTTCCCATTTTGCATAGCTCCCAAGGCTTCCTTTACTTCTTCCAGGTTTACCTGTGGAATTTCGAATTCCTCTAGACTATTATCTCTTCCATTATCGTCGTGGGTGCCACTGGTACTGTATAAATCTCTATAGAACTCCTCAGCCACTTGAACTATCTCATCCATATTAGTAATGATATTGCCAGCTTTGTCTCTTAACGCATACATCTGATTCTTGCCAATTCCTAATTTCTTCTGCACTGCTTTTAGGCTTCCTCCGTTCTTGAGAGCATGTTAAATTCTATCCATATTATACTTCCTTATGTCAGCTGTCTTACGCTTGTTGATTAACTTAGAAAGTTCTGCCAGTTCTATTCTAGCTGTAGGGTTAGATGCTTTCATACATTGGCGTTTCTTGATCAGATCTTTCGTCTCCTGCGATAGTTTGCTGGTATCCTGCCTAACGGAGTTACCACCGACTTCCATTGCACACTCCTTAATGATGCCCACAAGATTGTCGTTCATTGCTTCAACACTAAGGTCCTCTTCCTGAGTTAAAGCTGAATACCTGTTCTGTAGCTTGATCTGGAATTCCTCTATTTTCCCTCTTACCGCTAACTCATTGATCGACTTCTTATGTACCAGTTGCTTCCGTTCCCTCCTCAGGTCTAGGCTAATTCGAGTTCTTACCATCCTGTGGTGAATGTGATTAGGCTTGGGTAGACACGCATCGTTAGCCGGCGATATCCGCGTCTTGGTAAGACGCCGTTTCAAAGGCTCCCGCGCAACGCTCTGAGACGACGGCCCGGCCTCGCTCCCATCAATGGTTGAGCTCGCACTGACTCGGCGAGCGTGGTGCTTCTCTTAGCAAAGGAACCCAGCGAATCACGTGGTCAGGCGGTGTCCCAGCTGCGGTAAAGTTTTAGGAACTTTAAGCTGCGGAAAGCACATGCGCCAAGCCGGCGGCGGCTAGCGCACGCGGTGGCGGAGGTCGGTGCGGCGAGTAACGTGATGCGTTGCCAAGGTTACGGCGCAGCTGCGGTCAAATTTAGGTAAAATTGCTGGTGACGGCGAAACTCGGCTCCACTAGGTTAGTAAAGCGTTCGCTTTAAAGTGCAGGTGCTAGGCTATGGAGGTCACGTGCTGGGCTGTGTGTAAACATTACAATCGCCCACAGCCCGAAGAGAGCGTTTGGAGCTGGCGTCACAACAGCGTGCTGACCATGCGTGCAGACGGAGCACGTTAAGCGCGCCAGAAAAATGTCTCCAAAGCGCGCACTCAGCGTTGAGAACACCCAGACCCGAAAGAAGCGTCTCGCGTGGAACAGGAACCTCTTCGCTACGCAACGAGACGTGTTGCAGGCCGCAAATGTAAGTGAACAATGAATACATTCAATAATAATAATTCATTGAATTATGCACAGCCCCATAATTAATCTTTTAATACTTGTACCACGATGCGATCTGCCATGTGAGACAATGATAATGCTCAACCCTCTCAGAGATTATGAACAATGACGCCGAACAACGCCTCAAGCAAACGCGTCTCCCTGCGTGTTCCGTGCACTACACAGAAAAACAGCAGCAGTGCACGCATGACAAAGTTTAACATGAGCTCATCACCCTCGTATTGAACTAAATGCCGAAGAAATTACACGTTTGCCTCCAACATCACCGCTTATTAAAGCCAAAGCAAACAGCATACAAAGTTTCGCTTACATCGATCCCCACAATGCAAACGCATATTTTTTTGCAGCGATACTCTAAGCGTCTCTTGCTCATGTCGACTGCTGACCGGTTGAGGCCACTTAAGATGCAAGCGCTCGTGGGAGATGCTCGTCACCCACGGGCATCACTGGGTCAGGCTCTCAGGTAGCGGTAACAACACAGTGCCATGTCGCGGCTACGTTCAGCGGTGTGCCATGCTTTCCCGTAGAAGTGTCGAGACTGGAAAAACAATATGCGGATCCCACGCACTGTGGAAATCGATGTAGGCGAAGCTTTGTACGCTATTCGCTTTGAATAAACAATAATTAGCGGTGATGTTGGCGGTGAATATCTAATTTCTGCAGTGTTTATTCATATACGAGTGTTGCAGCTGATGTTAATGGTTACCTTGCGTGCACCACTACTGTTTGCGTAGTCCACAGAACACGCGGAAAGACGTGTTTGTTTGAGGCGTTGTTGTGCGTCGTTGTTCATAGGATGGAAGTAATAGGACTAAATAGATAAATATGACGGAACTAAACGGAACCTGACAGCGGAAGTGGCGCAAAGGAAGTGTGGAACCAAGAAAGAACGACTTCGACATGCTGCCAAACATGCTCAACATGAGCCTCAATCTGAGCCTGAAGCCGCACGTAGCAGAACGTCGGCGCTTGACGAGGAACAACATGAAGACACAGCGCGATAACAGGGCAGTGACCAATACTAAAACTTGTGAATAAACGCTAAATTAGACATTGGTGTTTTGTTTACGAGAGATTGTGCTGGGCTCTCGAGATACATGAATAAAGTATTTGGTGTGAATTTGCACTGACATTGCAAAAGAAGCGGACCAAACATAGGTTTCAGCACTCTTTATACATCTAAAGGACGCTCCGCTGTATGTAGATTCCAGCAAAGTGCACTGGATCTTCTACAATTTCTATTAATTTTTTTATTAATTCAAGTCACAAGTAACATAAGAAAAACAGATCTTTCGGCAGCCCCAATCACGCATACTTGCGTCGTGCACTCGAGGCCATGTATACTTGAGGACCTCCAGCGTAGCCGGCTTCCCATGGAGCGCGTCCAGTGGTGGCCCTGGCTAATACTTCCAAGGTTAGTTCTAGAAGTAACACATAAATAGCCAAGGAAGTGGATGGGGAAACGGCGCCGCGGTAGCTCAGTTAGAGCATCGCACGCGTAATGCGAAGACGTGGAATCATTCCCTGCCTGTGGCAAGTTGTTTTTTTATTCACTCTCATTGCCATTAATTTATCATTTCTTTAATTCAATTAGTAAGTACAATTTCCCCTATGCTGTCCACTGGAAATGGTAGCATAACTATTTAGCCATTATGAGCAGAAAGGCACGATACTTAACAGGAGGCACACCATTGGGAACATTTGCCCCGTGAAAAACAATCAGGAGGCACTCACCTTGCCGTAGAAGTTTAGCAGCAAGTTGAATAGCCACGTTTGAATATCGCTGCTGCGAACAGCGATTTCCGAGCGCACGAAGCCAGGGTGACAGCAGTTTACTGTTACACCTGCGTCAGAGCAAGCGGGAACAGTTTGTCACCGTGCACAAAGCTAGAAGGTAGTAGAATGAAGGCAGTGGGACATTACGGGAGAGAAAAGGCTTCACAGGAGCAGAAGAGGCAAGCGTTCGACCTCGTTAAGGGCAAAGAGACGGTGCGCAAATGGATGGGAACTTGAAGTGACCAATGGCGCTCTAGGCACACTGTATGCACAATACTAGCGTGTGGTGAGTTACTGCTTCGTTTAGCGCCACTAGAAAGACGGCACAAGTGGTAGGCTGGTATGATATCATGTACTCCTTTCTCTCGACTTCATTCCTTTTTTATACGCTTGCCTGCCCGGTCGATTTCTCGTCTAGTGAAGTGGGCTAATTCCAGAGATGGTGTAATCAAAACTGGGTCTATCCTAGAGACTGTGTCAAACGCAGTCGCATGGGTCTCATGGGTAGCACCATTGGCGCACTGTGGCACTGTGGTGTCACATTCGCAGAAAGCGCGTGTAAGACTGAGCGTATCGAAAACCAGCATTGCGGCAGCATGCCTTTTGCGCCTGTGTCATTGGACAGAAGCGCCATCGGAACGCCAAGAACGAGCATCCTGCCTGGCAGGCACGCATTTCCTACACTGCAGAACACGTTACGGCTAAGCCAAACGAGAATAAATAAGAGTTATGCAAACTTAACGCACACGTAGGGATCTATATGATGCGAAGCGGTTAACTAAATGATATGCCATTAAATGGGATGCGTATTTGTTATATATATATAAAGTTCTTTTTCAAAATTCAGCACGCAATTCAGCCCTGTACTCTGACGAAGGCGGTGTATAGCGTTTGTCAGATAAAGAATGGAGAGGTCGCACACTAAAGACAACAACGAGATCAGAGGCCACACATCAACATCTAGATGAGAGCTGTATGTGCACAGCGAAGTACGATACATATGTAAACACAGTTATTTGAACCCCTTCATACCCCGTGTGCCACAGCGGCAGATGCACGTTCTCGATGAATGGCCGAGAATGGGCACGTACACAGTGGCACATGCAAAATGGATTAGGTATGGGGTAGCCCATACTTCACCCATTTGAAATTATGGAAGTCAAAGAAGCAACTGAATATCATAGGCTATTGCATTAGGAGGTGTCCGTGTGCTTTAGACACACTTTGAGCCGACATCAGATGTGCAGATTTTATGTCGCGATACAATATGGCTTTAATTAAGCAGAACAGAGGCAAACTCACTGGAACCGCATTGTTGGTCCTCTCTGTCGTGCCTGTCATGCGAGAAACCGATGACCCAAGCCATAACCGCAGGAAGTTTATATAAAAAAATTCATCGAGGATTACGGTACTCCATATGACAAAATTTGAGCTAAATGCGTGTTTTCATATCGCGATATATGGGCAGGCGCGGATAATCCGTCTCGCGCGGCGCATTGCAAACGGAGCGAAGTGTGGCACGACCACTTCGCTAATCGGGAGCTCGCGAGAGGCAGCGTGTGGGTTAGCGATTCACAGCAGCCGCCGCAGACAGACCTCCGCTCATGCAGCACTTTGTTCCCATATATGGCATCCGTGGACGCGCTCGCCACGTGCCATCGGTGAACAGACCACGGCGCGCTACTCTGGCGCCATCTCGTAGCGATCGTCGCTGCAGTGCCCCTCTTGCGCAGCACAACGCTTTCGTCTCGAACTTTCACCATACCCTCCCCCTCCCACTCCGCTGCGGCCTCCACGGCTTCCCTCCCCGCGTTCCCTTCGCTATCGCCGTACTTCAACCCACCACCTACACTCGGCCATTGCTCTTTCATTCTTCGCTGGGCTCCTTCGCTCGGTTACGCCGAGGGACGCCTACGCTAAACGCAGGAACTGACACCTAGCTGCGCTCTAAAAAGCTTCGCTGTATACATTTCTGCAATGAGAGAAAAACAGCTCCTTGCGCGTAGCGGGAAATAAAATACACTTGCGCACGCCATGTTTCTTTTTGCATAGAATTTCATTATAACGCCTCAACAGACTTTTGCTTAGCGTAGGTGCCAAAAAGTGCGCTGGATCTGTCGCTTTTGCTACCTTCCTATCGCTGCTAGTTGATATTTATGCCAAAACAGCGATTTTCTTATCTTATGCGACAGCTTCTGCTGAGCCGTGCAGATGAGATATTGACCAAACTAGTCTTGCCAAGCCCTGGGCAGGGAAGCTAAAACACCTCTGCTTTGAAAGAATTGAATTGGAAAATTAAATTCTGAGGTATTACGTGCCAGCACCAAGATGAGATTATGAGGCAGGACATATAATGGGGGCTTGCAGTATGATGGTAGCGCATCGCAAAGGCAATATGTAGCATCTGTGATGCTCCAGTAGACGCTCACACTGCACCTCAAGTCAAACAGTTGAATTTACTCACACTGCATTCTCTGTTGGAGTTGAGGCTGTTACTAGCCTATCGTAAAGAAGCAAAGCAAAGCCAGTCATACATCACGTCGTTAGCACAATTAATTAGGAACAGAACAGAATACAGTACACGGTCACCTGAACACTGGTATGTGCCGCACCCTCGCACTAACTATGCTCTTCAAATGTTGTACCATCGTTTACCACGCCTATTAAACACGCTTAAATGTAATAACATAGATGTCACTTCCTGTCCTGTATCGCATTTATATGAGCATTTCAGTGATATTTGAAGACGAATTGATTTGTTGTTTGTGACTGTTTTCTGAAGTAGACTGTCGTCACACATCTCCGTTTGATATTAGCCTCTGTCAACGGCTCAATCATGTCTAATTCTTTCCTACAATGATGACTTTGTTAATGATTCTATCGCTACTTCTGTTGTTCTAGTGTACACTGTCGATTGCGTTGTTTTTGTGGTTTGTAATGTTTTCTTTTTCATTGCATTTCTGTTTGCTGGCATACTGTCTAAGCCAACTTGTCATTGTTTTCTTTTGCGTATGTATTGTTTTGTCGGTTCTAAATCAGTGCCTGTGCCTTCTGCTGCTGCCCTCAGACCGGGTTTAAGGCCCGTCAAGTTGCTGCGAGCAACTTTTTCCTTAAATCTCCCATAAATTGTCCGCTTATGGAAATAAAGGCATATTTGTATTTATTTGTATTTTATATAGACGAAGACGCAAGAAGGCGTACGAAAGACAGAGGCACGGAGCCGTGTCTGTATCTTTCGTGGGCCTTCTTCTGTCCTCTTCTATATGCGCTACCATCACCCTCAATCATGCCATAGCTACAAGGCGGAATTGGAGCACTATAGTTGACTTCACTTGTTCAACTAGCCCGTTCTTGCACATTAGCGCCGTGTCTGCATCTTTCGTGCGCCTTCTTGAGTCCTCGTATATATGCGCTACAATCGCACTTAATGATGCCATACCTGCAAGGTGGCATTGCGGCACTATAGTTGACTTGACTTCTCGTTCAAAGTGCCCTTTCTTACACATTAGGGCCGTGTCTGTGTCTTTCGTGTGCCTTCTCGTGTCCTTGTCTATATGCGACACTACACTCAGAGATGACATACCTACAAGGCCGCATTGCAGCAATATAGTCGAATTCACTTCTTGTTCAACGGGCCCTTTCTTTCCCATTAGCGCCGTGTCTTTGCCTTTCGTGTGACTTCTCGTGTCCTTGTCTATATGCGCTACAGTCGCACTCAAAGGTGCCATACCTGCAAGGTGGCATTGCGACACTATAGTTGACTTCACTTCCGGTTCAACGGTCCCTTTCTTTCCCATTAGCGCTGTGTCTATGTCTTTCGTGTGCCTTCTCGTGTCCTCGTCTATGTGCGATACAACCCCACTCAGAGATGCCATACCTACAAGGCGGCATTGCAGCACTATAGTTGACTTCATTTCCGGTTCAACGGGCCCTTTCTTTCCCATTAGCGCTGTGTCTGTGTCTTTGGTGTGCCTTCTCGTGTCCTCGTCTGTATGCGCTACAATCGCATTCAAGGATACCATACCTACAAGGCGGCATTGCAGCACTATATAGTTGGTTGACTTCACTTCTTGTTCAACGGCCGCTTCCTTACACATTAGTGCCGTGTTTGTGGTTTCTTCTGCGGCCTAGAGTAAATGTGTAACAACGCTAGTGGCACGTCGAACGAAAGTCTGGACAGAACTGGCAACAGAGACGTGGTCGGTAACCCAGTTGCGATACGAACCCCGCCACAAGTACACAACAACGATTCAAGGTTGCACTTACTACGTCAGAGTATTCGACTGCTTTTGTGATAGTGTGTTTTATGCAGCGCTCTAGCTTTACTGGCGGAGGAGCTACGCACGTTTCACTGTTTCTTCTATTTCGTCGATTTCCTTGTTATTTTGTATTGGTATATATTTTTAGAAGTAAATTTGTCTTCGTTGTTGGTTTCAATGTGTGTTCGTCACCTTTTTGCCTTCACACTAACCGATCAAAGTTCTTCAGGGGCTGCGTTCTTCGCGAACGCAAATGACCAAGAACCAATCGCTACTTTGCGCACAGAACAACGATCCGTAATTGTCCAATGCTTTCCCTTTCGGGTGAAACTGGGCCTTTCTGTAAGTAAAGCACCCCGCCATGCAACGCTAACCACGCTAACAAAAGCACCGCTCGCCACGCATCAAGTGTTTGGCTACATCTTCTGTTCTGGTTGTGTTTTGTTGTATCACGGCGCCATAGAGCGAAAACAGGCAGATTTTCTTTTACTTTTAGCTCTAGCGCGAACAGTTACAAAGTGCCATGCATTGTAAGAACCACATAAGTATAGAAATGAATATAATAGTTTGCATTAAGTAAACGATAATAAAATATTCGTTACCGTTTAACCAATACATTTCTGAAGGGTGTCCTCAAAGAAACCTTAATTGTTACCTTGCTTTAAAGGGAGACTAAAGCGAAAAAATAAATCAGTTTAGACTAATAAAACGTTGTTTGAGAACTCTGCAGGCAGTCATTTCAAAATAATAGTTTGAGTATTAGATGAGAAAATGAAGGTCAAAGTTTCAGTATTTGAATTTACCCGCCGTGGTTGCTCAGTGGCTATGGTGTTAGGCTGCCGAGCACAAGGTCGCGGGATCGAATCCCGGCCACGGCGGCCGCATTTCGATGGGGGCAAAATGCGAAAGCACCCGTGTACTTAGATTTAGGTGCACGTTAAAGAACCCCAGGTGGTCGAAATTTCCGGAGTCTTCCACTACGGCGTGCCTCATAATCAGAAAGTGGTTTTGGCACGTAAAACCCCATAATTTAATTTACTTTAGTATTTGAATTTCGCGCTCAAACCCCGACGCCGGTACGTCTGTGTGACGTCAGGGATTCTAAAGTATGTTTTCGGATTCGGGCCGCGTTGGCTGAGTGACCGTTCCCGAAACTTGCCAAGTTTAATATTCGGTTCCTTTAGAACACAATGCAGTCAATCTGTACCGCTACATACTTAAGTAGGCCCTAGAACATGCAATCAAAATCCATGACGTCACAGCGACCAGGTGCGGGAACTTCGAGGAGGCGTCGCCACCCGTCTTTCGTTCTTGCGCTTTTTCTGGCTTACCAAGCGTCTTAACGTGGTAAGAGTGGTGTTTTTGGCGTCGTAGAAAGGTAATTTATTGATGCAGAAGAAATCATTTTTCTCTTTAGTTACGATATTGCTACGGAACAGCCGCCACAGTGTGGCTGCACTGAGGACGACGAAGACGACGTGTGTGCCGGTTTTGATATAGCGTCGCCATTTTGGCCTCCGTGAGCTTACCTGTAAATAAATTGTAAATAGTATTCGGCTTCAGCTTCATCATCATCATCATCATCAGCCTGGTTACGCCCACTGCAGGGCAAAGGCCTCTCCCATACTTCTCCAACAACCCCGGTCATGTACTAATTGTGGCCATGCCGTCCCTGCAAACTTCTTAATCTCATCCGCCCACCTGACTTTCTGCCGCCCCCTGCTACGCTTCCCTTTCCTTGGGATCCAGTCCGTAACCCTTAATGACCATCGGTTATCTTCCCTCCTCATTACATGTCCTGCCCATGCCCATTTCTTTTTCTTGATTTCAACTAAGATGTCATTAACTCGCGTTTGTTCCCTAACCCAATCTGCTCTTTTCTTATCCCTTAACGTTACACCTATCATTCTTCAGCTTCACGTAACATTAATTTGGTGGAGGTGGACATTCCCCGTACCCGTCATGGAGCTTCACAGCGGTCGCAACGGCGAAAATGCAGCTTCGGCTCCTGCTGGCAGCATTTCATCTACGCAAGCGTCTCCGCCTGCAGCCCCGACCTACGTCGCCGTTTCCCCACCTGTTTCGATGTTTACGAAAAGGCCCTTCCTGTGACGCTCCCCAAGGCGTATTCCTTCAGCCAATCAGCAAGCTGACATGGCGGCTATCTTGGATCGCCTCCACATGTTCGCGAAATTGCAGATGCATTGCAATGGCTTCTGCACGCTATCGCTCACTTTCTTTTTGAAGCGTTAACGCCGCAATATAGCTGCCAAGGACCAAAACATATATATATTAGACGATAAAATTTTCAACCCCACGTCACGTTTCGTCATCTTGATGAAAAGGCAAAATTGCATTTTGCAAAACTTCCGTTTCCTGGCACGTTTCAAGGCACGTGAGCTCTCGACAGCCAATAAGAGAGTCAACATGGCGGATAATAGCGGTCGTGCAGCCGCCATGCGTGTCGAGAATAGAACCTTAGATCACACCAGCCTAGGTGACAATAGAACCATCGATAACATTCGAGAAGCTTGCTATACGTGCGGGCGCGTCCCGCGCTGGGCGATCACACTTGTCAGACAGTGAAAAGCGGTCACTCGAGAAAGATAAACAACTACACGTGCCACTCTTGTAATACAATTATCATGCCGTCGTCGTCATTACTTGGCCGTTGTTCCTTCATGCGACGGCATTACGCATGATGGGGTGACCACACGACAACGACTGCATGGCAAGACTCGCACGAAGAAGCTGGAACGACAGTGACGGAGCCACGAAGGCGTCGCGACCAGAAGCGCGTGCCTGGCGACCCGGGTCGGTGCGGACAACTCGGGTCCCTGGGTAGACATACTTAACATGCGTGAACTGGGCGAAGAATGCTAATTGCATTATTTTTTAGTCTTTACTAGCAATCCACTTGCTCCAGAGCAAGTATCGTGTGTTTGGAACGGCATTACCTCGGTTTACGAGCTCTCGTGAGGTCAGAAAAAGAATGGTGTTGTCCGCGTACACGATGTATTTTAATTCATTGGCTATGCTCATAATGTTGCTCGCATATACGTTAAAAATAAATCACTCTAAAAAGTTGCCCTTAGGAACGCCCCATTGAAATAAGCGCGTATTGAATATATACGAAAAGATAAAAACAACCTGTCTTCGGCACTTTCAACAGGACTGAAAAAAAGATAGGAGGAACGCCACGCACACTGCATTTCTGAAGATCAACATTTTGCGATTCAGCAGTTAAAGCGCTTTTTTAATTATCGACGAACACTTCCAGTGTTACTTTTATTTTTGTTCAATATTACCTAAAATAGGCAATCTTGCAATATGAGGACTGATTCAGCGGATTTTCCCTAAACCCAAAGTGACTTTGCAACTAATTGTGCTTTCTGAAAGACCTTCATTCGTGTTAGCATAAGCATTTACAAGGCCTCACAAAATACAGGGAGAACACAGATAGGGCAATAGTTATATAAGTGATTTCTGTCACCATTTTTAAATATACCAGAAACCCTTGCATTGTTCTTTGCTGTAGGAAACATGTCCGATTTGAAAGACAGGTTTGAATTGTGTCTCAGAAATGGTACTAAGGTGTTAACTGTAAAACTAATTTGCCTAATTTGTTGTCGATCATAATCAACTAAGTTTGTATATCTCAAGTTCAACAGCAAACTGAGTACTTTTTAGCATCAGTTAAGTTAAAGGCGGACGACTAATTCGTTATATCGGAGATG
Organism: Dermacentor variabilis; assembly: GCF_050947875.1. NCBI lineage: Eukaryota > Metazoa > Arthropoda > Arachnida > Ixodida > Ixodidae > Dermacentor > Dermacentor variabilis. Next base: position 5,339,028 of record NC_134569.1, read on the forward strand.
TAGCTACTAGCTCTGACATCGCAAGTGGCCGCAAAACTTGAAAAATCTCGCGGAATTTGCTTGAAAGTGTAGAGCGAGACGCAGGTACGTCATCAATTACAAGCTCACTTAACTATTTATTTTGTTTTAGAATATTATTGTTTAACCTCACAAAGCCCGACGTATCATACCTGTTAAGTTGAATTTGATGCCTAAGAGCAATGATTGAAGCATAGGAAACGTAATACTAGCGGTTTTGATATGCTGCAGGTCGTTTTAAGCTGTGCATAGTTCAGGAAATCAATTACTAATTACGTAAATCAAATGCTACCGATCTGTACTCAATTATGATTTCACTGTTTTCTTTGTAACAACATGCTCGCCATGACCAGAAACAAGTACAAACAAGTTGCTTTAATTTTGTTGGACGTGGAATGGCGTTCAGGCTTTGTAGGGCTAAATGCACTGAAGGCAACTGGATTCATGGCAAACAAAAAGTACTCGGACATCTTGGATTTCTAGATCGTTTTGACATGAATTAGCGCCACGCAGGTTTATGCAGATTGCGTTTAGTGACAATAGCTTTCTTTCCCCGTGGAAAGCATCTGTCGTAAACTGTCTTAAACAAAGTGAAAAATTACCTTATGGCACACATACGCTCCGAAACATTCGAAAGGCTTGATCCCCAGGCAGCATCAAGTCATAACCAACGAAAACAAGCACGTGGCTAACTAGTTACGCTTCACGACTCATTAGTTACGTTTTGATTTCCGGTTGTTGCGTCGAAAGACGGCGCGCAACCGACTCTGCCTCGTTCGCCGCACTCACAGCTGCTGCAAGTGTGGCGAGAGAACGCCCGTTTCACGACGCGGAACAGACAGACAGACAGACAGACAGACAGACAGACAGACAGACAGACAGACAGACAGACAGACAGACAGACAGACAGACAGACAGACAGACAGACAGACAGACAGACAGACAGACAGACAAAGAACTTTTATTTTGGTCCTGAGAAGACGATGAGTGTCCCCGTTAGGGGGCTGCGTCTGCGGACCGCACCCACGACGGAGCCGGGAGGTTGAGACTCTCGGCGATATCGTGGGCTCTCTGGACAGCCCTGAGTTGCTCTTCCTTGGCGGAGCTGGTGACGAGCCGGAGCCAGTCTTCCTCCGAAGAGGGAGACCCTGAGCCCCCGCACAAGTCGAGGCACTGCCAGAGCATGTGCTTAAGAGTGCATCTGGGATGTCCACAGCGCGGACAGCCCGGGTTGATGCCGCCTAGGAATTTTGAACAAATAAATGGAGACGGATACGTCTCCGTCTGCAGCATTCGCAGGGTGATTGCCTGTGGTCTGTTTAGGTGTGGGTGTGGAAGTGGAAACTTCCGACGCCCTAGTTGATAGTGCTTGCAGACCTCGTTAAAAGTAAGGAGAGGGTCCCTGTGCCATTGCCATCCCCCAGCCTCCGATTGCCCACTTCCGGCGCGGCGGGTGAGATCTCGCGCCTGGGAGTGAGCAAGTTCATTGGCGTTGGGGACGGCTTCATGAGCATCGCTGCCCATGTGACCGGGGAGCCAGATTAAGTGCTTTTTGCCTGTCCAAGATGCTGCAGAGAGAACGCGAGCGGCTTCCTTGCATACCGAGCCTTTCATGAATGCTCTAACGGCAGCTCGCGAGTCTGTGAAGATAGTGGAACGGTTCGTGGAGGCCATGGCGATGGCTACGGCCACCTGTTCGGCTTTGTCGGCGTTCACATTTTGATGCGTAAGCGACGTCAGCAGCTCCCCCCGCAGCGATGCAGCCACCGAAACAAAATGATTGGAAGCAGCGTATTGCGCAGCGTCGACGAAGGCGACGTTGTCCTCAATCTTAGCCGCTAGGCTAAGAAGGGCCCTGGCCCTCGCTTTACGTCTGCCGTAATTGTGCTGAGGGTGCATATTTCTAGGTATCTGGGATACTGAATACATTTCTCTGACTTTGACGGGGAGCGCGCACTCCCTCTGTTTGGTGATGCACGAACCTTGACCGATATGCGCTAGTAGCTGTCTGCCGGCTTCCGTGGAAGCGAGTCTTGCAACTTGTGCCATCTGTTGCGCCTCGACTATCTCTTCAAAGGTGTTGTGGACACCTAGCTCCAACAGCCTTTCGGTACTGGTGCTCTGTGGGAGACCTAGTGCCTTTTTTATGCTCTTGCGAATGATTGTTTCTACCCTAGCCGCGTCCCTTCTGCTCCATTTGTGGGCCAGGGCTATATAGTTAATGTGGCTGATTAGGAAGGCGTGGAAGAGTCGCTTAAGATTATCCTCCGATAGCCCCCCTTTTTTGTTGGCCACCCTCGTGATTAACTTTGTCATGGAATCAGCTTTGGTAGCGATGCGCTCTAAGGTGTAGTCATTACTGCCGTCCTCCTCCAGGAACATGCCCAGGATTTTGATTCTGTGTACTACCGGAATGACGGATCCGGTCTCGGTGGTGATAGAGATATTGGGAGGTGTCCCTTTCTTTGCACCGATTGTGGGTCGGTATAGTAGCAGTTCCGATTTCTTAGCCGACAGGCAGAGTCCTGCCTTCGCAAGAAACTCCTGAACGACTGTGATCGCTCTTTGTAATTTTTCTTCGATGTACCCGTCGCTACCTCCCTCGCACCAGACTGTGATGTCGTCGGCGTAGAAGGCGTGACCGACACCCTCAATCTCGGCCAGCTTTTGGGAAAGAGCTCTCATGGATAAGTTAAATAAAAACGGGGAGAGGACTGCCCCTTGCGGGGTGCCTCTGGGTCCGAGATCGAATGTTCTCGAGCCCAGAGCTCCTAGGCGAATAGTGGCTTTTCTATCCTTTAGGAAGGAGCTGATGTACTTGTAGAATTTGTCTCCTAGACCTGCTTCTTTAATCGATTCGAGTATGTGAGAGTGTGTTACCTTGTCGAAGGCCTTTTCTAGGTCCAGTGCCAAGACGGCTCTGGTGTCTCTGGAGGCCTTGTCAATAATCTTGTGTTTTAGAAGCAGCATTACGTCCTGTGTGGACATGGATGGTCTGAATCCAATTTAATTAAACGGAAATAGATTCCTTTCCTCTGTGAATTTAGTGGCCCTATTGAGGATGACGTGCTCGGCGACCTTTCCCACACAGGAAGTGAGTGAAATCGGCCGGAGCGAGCCAAGCTCTAAGGGTTTCCCTGGCTTCGGGATGAGGATTACGGTCGCGTTACGCCACTCCAGTGGTACCTCGCCTGTCTCCCAAACCTCATTGATTTTATTTGTGAGGAGCTCGATGGCCCCATCATCCAAATTCTTTAAGAGTTTATTTGTGATCCCCTCGGGACCCGGTGCTGATCTGCAATTGAGTTCGTATAATACCTCTCTCAGCTCCGCGTACGTGAAGGGGGAGCCCAGAGGGTCCGTTTCGTTCTCGTGCGTCGCAGAGAGGTAGTCATTGTTTGAGCCGGGTTCGATACAGAGGTACCTCGAGGCCAACTCGTCTGTAATTTGTTTCTCGGTCATGCCAGAGTTCTTTAAGTTGTGGATGAGCCTATCAATAGTGAGCCTCTGATTGGCTTTGGATTGTTTGTCCCCAAGCAGATGCTTGAGGATGTTCCATTTTGCTCCGCTCCTCATTTGCCCGTCGACGGCGTTGCATACTTCGTCCCATTGTTGCCGAGCGAGGGTTTGGCTATGTTCATCTATTTGCTTATTAAGTTCTGCAATCTTTTTGCGTAGGCGTCTATTTAACTTTTGTGTTTTCCATTGTGCCTGTAGCGCGTTTTTGGCTTCTAGCAGGTGTGCTAATCTACTGTCCATGCGCTCTACCTCTTTGTCCGTCTCTATTTCCTTTGTGGAAGCAGCAACGTCTTCTCGGAGGCGGGCGAATAATTCCTCTAACGAGCTGTATTTAGTCTCGTCCTTCTTTCTGATAGCTCTAAAGAGGTCCCAATCCGTTACTCTGAATTTTCTGAGAGGCGGTGATGACACTCTTATCGCGAGGCTGCTGATGTAGTGATCACTGCTGAGGTTCTCTTGTAAATTGGTCCATACCGGTTCCTCCGCATTCCTAACCATGGTCAGGTCTGGCGTGGTATCCCTGCTGACTGAGTTGCCAATTCTGGTGGGGTATTTTGGATCGGTGACCAAGGTGAGACCGCAGGCTGCTATCTGTGCCGCGAGGGCCTTGCCCTTGGCCGTATCTTTGATGTAACCCCAATCTTGGTGCTGTGCGTTAAAGTCCCCTGCTATGATAAGCGGATGATCGCCTGCAATTTGACATGCCTTCTGGAAGAGAGCGTTAAACGTCTCCCTTCTGTCGGCTGGCGAGCTGTACACGTTCAGAATGAAAACGGATTGGTTGAGTTTAGCGTTTTGGATGAGCTCGATCATGATGTGTTCGACTTTTAAGTTCGGCCTAACGTCGTGACGTAAATAGGCGAGACTCTTTGAGACGAGTGTCGCTATCCCTCTTTTGCCCTCCGAAAAGTGCGCTTCTGCATGGTAGTCGTGAAGAGCGATCACATCGGTGAGTGTTTCCTGGAGGAGGATTACTGACGGCCTTTCGTTAGCAGAGCTAAGTAGTTGTTGCAAGACTGCCTTCCTTTTGCGGAAGCTGGCGCAATTCCATTGCCAGATAACTAGATTGCTTGAGTCAGCCATTTTACTTACGTAGTGGGGGCGTACCGAGCAGCGCAAGCTGTCTGTCGGATTCTAAAATTTCGATCCTCGCTGTGTGCTCGTTCAGTTGGAGCTTGATGGGGCTAATTTCGGCAACTATGTTCGATCTTAGCTGGTCAAGCAGTTGCTTAATCCCCGAGACGTCAAGCGTCTCCGCGTCCATGGGCTCGGGGCTCGCCCTGCGTTTAGCGCCTCTGTTAAGAGAGGCGGCAGCTTGGCCGCCGATCGCGCGTTCTCTCTGCTGCATTTCCTGCAATAATGACTTAATTTCAGATAGTTCCTTTTTAAGAGACGCGTTTTCGCGCTCGAGTGATTGAATTTTGCCTAGCGTTTGCTCTTGGAGTTGCCCTTGTTGTGCGGGAGCACGGGTCTCACCTGTTTTGGCTGCCTTGTCCGCCCAGGTGGGTTGTGAGTTGATCCGGACCCGGGATCTGCTCCTGGATCTCGATCTAGAACGTTCCGCGGTGGCGTTCTTGGGAGCGTTCGTAGCTGGCGTCGTGGCTGGAGCTGGGGTTCCTCGACCCCCAGCGTTGCTCATTGCGTTGTTCTTCTTGTTGCCGCGTTTCCTTCCTCTTCTGCGTCGTCTCCTCACGACATAAGGAACTTGATACCTGTTCTTGCAAGTTCGGTCGCCGGTGACGTGAGCGTCTCCGCAAAGCGCGCACTTGGGTAGCACACATTCGTGTCCGTTTGTGGTTTGCAAAGTTCCGCACTTTTCACACACTTTTTCGGTCGGTCTGGGGCGAACGTCGTGCCTGTGACCGACTCGTCCGCAGTTGCGGCAAGTGTCTATTTGCCTCTCGTACAGCGCGCAGCGCACCATGTTGGGGCCGCAGCGGACATAGTTGGGCACTTTCATGCCGTTGAACAGTATGATCACGGTAGTCGACTCTTTTATGCGCCTGACTCCGAGCACCATCGGGTTTCTGGGTGTGACAAAAAGGCTTTGCAGTGCAGCTTCGGGCAGATCGGCATCGACGCCTCTGACCACGCCTCTGCAGGTATTACCCGGAGGCGTAATGTATGCCGCGATAGGGTGCCGTTTATCCGCCAAGATAATCTCCCGGACTTTGGAGTATGCACTGGCGTTCAATTCGGAGGGTGTGCTTATAACAAAGATATTCTGCATTGCATTCGCACACACGATATCCTCCTCGGCTGCCACCGGGGGCAGCTTGGCCGCCATTAAAATGGCGTTCGTGACTTTGATCTGACTGCATTTTCGCACGTCCAGCCCTCCCCCCGGGCGGTCGACAACTCGAAAGTGGGATTTAGGCAGGCGCGGTAGCCTGGAGGCTGCGGCAACCTTTCTTAGCTGGCTGGCTTGTTTGGCGCCAACGCGGGCGCCTTTTTGCTTTGCCTTGCGCGTCTCGTTCTCGACGCAGGTTTTGTCCGCGTTCCGCTTCCTGTGAGCGGTAATCCAGCCGTTGGACTCGGCGTCTTCTTTGGAGATTTGCTCTCCCTCTACCATTGCCTCGTAAGGCATAGCGGAATGTTCTGGAACGCTCTTTGGCGTCGGCTAAGCGAGCGGCCGCGCCCTCCCGCGCTACGGCGGAGCCGATGTCGTGCTAAGCCAAAATAGGCTTAACCCTTGGTGTCGGAGAAAGGACCCACAAAAAAGGTTTGAGTGGACCTACCGTGATAGATGCGCCATCCAATTGCTCCTTGTAACTTCCCGGAGTCGTTCCAGTAGAAATTGTGAGGAAAAGGTACATTGGAACAAGTAGGTCAACTTCGGTTGGCGGAGCTGATGCAGACAGGTCCGCACGTCACGCCGCCAACTAGCGTTCACGACGCGGAAGCGCTTGCGCGGACGCCCGACCTCGCTTCTCCCGAATGCGCGGCGTCGGAACGCCACAAGCGCTGGTCGCACGTGTCAGGCATCGTCGCAGATCGCAGCATTGCTCATGACGTCGAAAATGAAAAGGAGGTGCACGAAGTTGTCGTCTACTTTCCGTGATCGCGGCCACTGTCGAGAGCACCTTGCGTGTTTGCTTCGGTACACGGCTGCGCGGCATCTGGAACCGCTGATAGTGCTCGAAAAGAGGCTGCTAGGAACTAACGTGCGATCCAATCTACAGATATAAATAACAAGTTTCATTTAGTGAGTTTTCCGGCTGCGACAAATCCAAAAAAAGTGTTTAACCAGGCATCGATCGCGAGCTTTATATGGCATGTTTTCAATAGTTATCTGGCTCTCTATTCAACTTTAGAGAATGTTTTCTGTAATAGCAGCATTTTGCTTCGTCTACCGTTATCGAATGTTACGGTTCTCCCGCTCATGCGTTCTCTTTATAGGTCGCCTCCAAAAACGTGCCAATGGGGTTCTACGACATGTTCAGGTAAACTAGCTTTGTTTGCGCTATACCCGAGCCGAAGCCTGGGAAACTAGTACCGCACGCGGTCCCATGGCCTATTCAGGGCCCTTCTGAGTGCCCGTGCATTGTGAGAGGCTGAACAACGATGCGTAGCCTCTCGCCTGGCTTGCTTACGCTCGCTTCAGAGATTTGTCTTGCTGTGTTCGTATATGAAACACAGTTGCAAGCTCTTCGCTATGATGGCAACACCACAACAAGCAAACACGCTACAGGCTCTCTTTCCTGCATCTAGCGAAAAAAAATTCGGCGCATTAGCGAGGGCCACGTTCATCATCGAATTAGCCAAGGTTCGAGCAACGCAACCACGCCATCACCAAGGTGAAGGTTGTGCGGCACAAAACGTGACAAAAATGAAACCTCCACCACGCCCACCGTCACCATTGCCTTCGGCCCTTTAAGGCCGTGTGGCCCTACATTGCTCTGTATGGCAACCGCAATTTTACTGTTGGCGTTAGTGTACTTAATTATTAGTACTTTTTTCCTTCTGTGAGCTCCTCCGTTAGGCCAGAAAAATGTATATCTTTACAGTTATACCGTTGTTTAGGAAGCTGTGACAGGAGATCATGCAAGTCCAGCGATGCGAATGCGAACCGTACCAGACTCACTCGATTGTCTCTTGCGAAGTTTTATGTCTGCGGGATGACTGTCGACGGCGAAGCCTCCCTGCGAATCGGTGTTAGGGCTAGGCGGGTTCGAGATAGCTTCTTCCGGCGCACATCGTTCCCGTTGGGCTTGCATCTCATGTCGAGGGCTCGACGTCGCCACCGACACTTTGTTCCAGTTGGGTTCGAACGCTTCCTTTGCCCAGTCCGCTAACAACAAATGAATGCGAAAAAAAAAACCACAAGCATGGAAAACGCAATCGCTTGGCACTCTTCTTTGACAAGGGGTAACATAGAGAAGTAAGGAGAATTAGGAAACGTTCAGGAGGAGGAGAAATTATCTAATGCAGTGGCGAAAGCGAGTCCCGGGACACAAAACACATACTCGCGTGCGGACTAGACGGAACAGAAGGGCTATTCTGGTAGAGCAGTGCCTCTGTTCAATGATCGAATCACCCTCGGAAACACCAGTTCTTCCACTCGCAGCACCGTCACTCAAGTTTACGCGGCAGATAAGATCGGAGAATATGTGCGGGAAGTTTCACGAATGGAAAAAGTTGACATCCACCTAAATTCCATCCTCGCGTGCTCATACACAAGCTTCCATCAAGGAGCTAAACTACGTCACACGTGCCCAACTATGGCGACCACGGGATGAAGAAAAAAAACAACAAAAAAACCAAAGGAGAGCGTGAAATCAATGGTGTCGTTTGTGGTCATAATGGAGAACAAAGACCATCGGTAAAAATCTCACCGATAAAACCACCGTTGTGTACGGGGTCACATTACCTTTGGTTATTTTGACATTCGCTTTTAAGGCCGCTGTGTTAACCTTCTCGTATGAGTTGAAAAGGGAATTATGGAGGGGATGCCGTAAAACGGCCTTCGAATATGCACCCTGTCGGTATTGAACAGGCATGCACAGTTAGCAAAAGAAATATGATAACTGATAACTGATCAGCGGTCTTTGATCAGCGATCAGTGAGAGAGAGCCCATTTTCAGTTATTAGACACAAGCTGTATATGTCCCCATTCCTTCTCTAGCGTTCCCGCGCTTCAACAAAAGTTAGCTTCGTCAGGGGCCTCATTTATAGGTGTTGGTTCTGCGTTTTAGTTTCCCGTTATGTTAACTGAAGAAGGAATTGCAGGGAACTGCTCAAATAATAGTCCGACGACTATATAAGATAACGATACAGTTGGTTCAGTGACGGCAGCGACATGGACAAAGATACTCGTAACGATGATACAACGTGTAAGGGATCGAAGTGTGAAGCCATATTAGATATATTTAGCTTGTCCGGTAGTCGGGTAAATGCAAGCAGACTGGCCATTTTACCTGATGAGCGGAAGTGTAAACGTGAACATCCTGCACTGCGCAGCCACCTGGTGTATTCTATGCTGCTGCTGGCGCAAATTTTCGGCAGCGGCCTAATCGTGTTGCTGCCGAAATCTTACACTAGCAGCAAAGTAAAATACACTTGGTTACTGCAAATTAGCTGTGTTTGTCTGCTTGAGTTTTGCGCCACCAGGCGGCTGCACCGCTCCGGCCGCTCACGTTTACGCCTCCGTCCCTCCAGGCCCCGAACACTCTCAAGTTCAACAAATGGCCACAGAGGGCGAAAACGTCGACCGCGCGCCGCTGCTAAAAAAAAAGAAGGAAAAAACAGGCATAGTAAACCAATTAAAAAGGTTCCCCCGTGAGCGCATTACCTCCCGCTAGAGGTGCCGTAGTAAGCGCAATTTTAACCTACAAACTTTCCTCAACAATTAACGAAGCGTTCTTTTTTTAAATGACAAAGAGTACAAAATTATCATTCCTAAGTGTACATTCTACTCTTCATTACCAACTTTGTTTTTTTTTGCCATTTTAAACGCGAAATAGTGTTCAGCATCAGTGACCTCCCATGTGACCTCTGGCCTCGATTTAAAATTTTTACCGGTATGCTCGCATGCACGGCAGGTGCGGATTCTTTGGTTTTTACATTGGTTGGTTATATTGTGCTAAAACCAGTTTGTTGCGCTTCAATATCTCGCGTTGTTTAACTTGGGGTGTAAGCCCGAAAGCTAGGTTTCAGTCGTGAGCCATGTAGAACACGTCCACATCAAAATGGGAGCCGGGTCCTGCTGCGACTGGGGACGGCAATACCGGTGAGTCGTTTAATATCGCTGCTTCAATTGCTATGTAGTAATTCGTCTCGTTAACTTACAGGCGGAGGCAAGTTAAGGAACTAGATGCTGCATTACATGCGGGCAGTCAGGACCCTCTCTCCGCTGCTGTTTCCAAAATAAACTTTCAGTTGTGAGGCCATCATTATACACATAATTACACATACACATAATACATATAATTACACATAATTGGCAGCAGCGGTGGTGGAACGCAGACGCCTTCCAACACTTTCTTCTGGAATTCTGCAGTTGCGCAAACCTGACCTGGTGTCATCCTGCTGCGCAAGGAATCATCGGACTCCATCGCTACACGTGCAAAGACCTGACCACCTAATCACTGCTGCATGCGATCATCATGGCTGCCATGTGTTGCGTCATCGTTCAACAGCTACAAGGGACAAACTACAGGTGTGGTCCGTTAAAAATGGTCTCATAATTAACACTACTAAAACTAAAGCCATATTATTCTAAGCCAATAACAAAAACGCTACGCTGCCTGCTGACATCATACTTAATTAAGAGAAAATTGAACTAGTGAGCTCAGTTAAGAGCCTAGGGATCATTTTCGACCACGATATGTCATGGAATAGCCACATATTATCACTTGTCACTAAATTTTCACAGATAGTTGGACTGGTTTTCTCCCTTAGGTACCTTCCACGCCATGTAAAAATGCTTATATATAACTCCCTTTTCATCAGTCATCTGAATTATTGCTGCCTTGTCTGGGGTACCACATCTGCCACAAATATACGTAGATTATTCATGATTCAGAAAAAAATTCTCCGTGTGATATGTGATGTACCATGAGACTCCCCAGGTGAACCTCTTTTCCAAGAACTGAAAATACACAAAGCGCATAATTTATACACTTACAGGTTAGTCCGTGCATACGTTAGGGAGTGTAAATCGAATAATTGTTATATCCGTTCCATAGCTAACCTTAAACAGAACATACGCCATTATCAAACACGATCTCCAGAATATTGGTACGTAATGCACCCGCGCACTAATTATGGAAAGCAAGTGATTGCTTATACGCTGCCTGTCCTGCTTAACACACTGATCGCAGATGATATCGATGTTTTACAGTCTTCGTTAACTAGTCTGTATAATTATTATTCCTGCTAGAGCTGGTTTTATGCTTAATACTTTGTACTTGTAGATCACAATATAACTTTTGCAACATCATCTGCTGTTAGTATGCATGACTGATCTGAGTGACTGATCTGAGTGTCGTATTTTTTTTCTCCATACTGCTGATTTCTTAATATACGAGCTAAGTAACTTGCTTTGGTTTATAAATTTTTGTGTTTGTTTCTTTTGCGTTATTTTATTCGTCTTATTCTGCTTTATTGTTATCATTTCCACATGCACTGTTGTTCCCCCTGCTGCTGCCTTAAAATGGGTTTTAGGACTTAGTCAAGCTGCTGACGCAGCTTTTTTCCTCAAGACCTGTTCATATTCAAATGTATGTTGTATATGAGAAATAAAGCACTTACTTACTTACTTACTTGCACATTCACGAAAGAAAAAGCGATATCGGAACGCGTGCCTTCTTTTTCATGTCGCTGTAGCCGTAGCCATGGCTGACTGAGTAGCCTTATCAATATAGTTTTTTTCGAGTCCACCGGAAACTTCTTTCGTCCAAAGAACCGAGTAACCCTTTGATAAACTGAAGCTAAAGTACTGAATTTAATGTATTAAACAGTTGCACGCATGATAATTCACCCATATTTTGTACCTGTTGATTCCAAATGTTCTTGCTGTTCAGTTTGGTTTACCTCAGGACATTTATTTTTGCAGTAAGGAAGCGGTGCATCACGTTCATACAGAAAAAGAATGCATAATTTCTAATAGCTTCATGTCCTCCATCTATTTGCCTGTGAAACCAGCAATGTGATCTCTTCTAGTGTACAAACGAGCACACAAATGTTGTCATTTGTGATCTTAATAATACTTAAGCTGTTGACATGCATTGTAGTTAGGCAGACGTCAACTTTACGGAGAGTAACAATATTTATTTCCCATGCTGCTTAAGCACCCTAGAACAAACGGTGTACATTTACATGTGTTCTGTAGTCACAAACCATTACAATGTATATGTCGCACCTTTTCGCATTTTATATTGCAAGATTGCGTTTATTCAATTGCAGACATGCAGTAATGAGGACGGCACCAGTATGAAGCAGCACACTCCATGCACTAAACAGAAGCTGCTGCCTGCTACAGCAAGGTCATTGTGTGGACTTTGGTTGCTACTACAAAGTAAACAACACCTGATTCAGAAATAAATATACTTGATATATGCTGTATTGGCTCCCTAGTATTGAGATACATGTCATTTGTTCGTAGCCGATGATAAGAACGTTTGTTCACGTTTGCAGTTCAGCATAATTGGTTTGAAAATAAAAGAAAACACTACATGAGTTTGGATATTCTCTTCTGTATCTCATGTGTCACTGTTCTGTCCCAACAGAGCCTGCGCCAAGTATGTACATGTTGGTCATAACGGGAGCCGCCATCTACACGAACAGGAAGGGGATGGGGCCGAACTCGCAAGACTACGAACAAAGAAGCTATTCAAGAATTATTTGGATGAGATGTGACTGTGTCAAGACGACTTTGTCAAGAGTGAAAAGAGCCTCCGCCATCATTCCACCAGCACGGATATTGGCCGAGTCATTCAGGTACCTCACCAACAAAAATTCTGTGTCTTCAGATGTACCTGCAACCTCTGAACAAGCGCAGACGACGCTGATCAAAAGAGTTCCATCAGCTTGCCCTTCCTTAGTGAGCTTCCTGGCCTTGCCAATTCACGCCAAATATAATTTGTTTTTACAATGAATGCAAGCTTTTTAATTCCACATTCTTGTTAGAGATCATTCCTCTTCCTCATCCAAACATTAAACGTCAACGGATTTTTTGCTCATACTTAAAACCAGTTACTGTCTTGAAGCATAACATATCTGCAGAAGTATTTTATAGCGTACGTTGCAATGTGCGATTCCTCTACTGAAACAGCTGATACGGCATAGGCCTGTGTCTTGCATTAACCTTTGGACTGTGTGCTATGTGGCATCAAACTTTTCTTAATGTTTTTGGCTTTCACTGCTTGCAAGGTAGAGTGGCTTCTTTCTTGAATGCAAGTTTTCTCATTCCCATATTTAATTCCTAGTCTCGTTAAAGATTGCCCTTCTTGCTCGACAGCCAGTGTTTTGCGCAAGCTACATCGAAGTGATTGATTGCAGAATGTGGTTTCGCTGCTGTCCTAATTGGTACTCGCCAACGTGTTACGTTTCTTGTATGTGGGAGCCTGGTCAGTTGCATTGGGAAACAGTCTTTCAAGGCAAGCATCTGCTCCTACAGGCCGCACAGTGACATAGACCGAATTTACACGCACCGTGGTTGTGCTAATTTCTCTGTTCATATAGGAGGTTGTGGTCAAGTACTGCACCAGGGTGGCCAATCCTGCTCTGGTGAGGAAGTGCGTTACCGGTTGTGCTCACCGGGATCAGGCCACACTCCATGCCTGTTTATGCAATTTTATCAACACGCGGATTTTTTTCCGGCGGAAAATTGCGAAAATACACTATTCTGAAGGGCGACTTCAATGCCAAGGTAGGCAAGAAGCAGGCTGGAGACAAGGCAGTGGGGGAATATGGCATATGCATTAGGAATAGCAGGTGAGAGGTGAGGAACAGAATAATATGCGGATAATGAATACCTTCTTCCGCAAGCGGGATAGCCGAAAGTGGACGTGGAGGAGCCCGAACGGCGAGACTAGAAATGATATAGACTTCATACTCTGCGCTAACCCTGGCATCATACAAGATGTGGAGGTGCTCAGTAAGGTCCGCTGCAGTGACCATAGGATGGTAAGACCTCGAATTAGCCTAGACCTGAGGAGGGAACGGTAGAAACTGGACATAAGAAGCCGATCAATGAGTTAGCGGTAAGAGGGAAAATAGAGGAATTCCAGATCAAGCTACAGAACAGGTATTCGGCTTTAACTCAGGAAGAGGACCTTAGTGTTGAAGCAATGACCGACTATCTTGTGGGCATCATTAAGGAGTGTGCAATAGAAGTCGGTGGTAACTCCATTAGACAGGATACCCGTAAGCTATCGCAGGAGAGGAAAGATCTGATCAAGAAACGCCAAAGTATGAAAGCCTCTAACCCTACAGCTAGAATAGAACTGGCTGAACTTTCGAAGTTAATCAACAAGCGTAAGACAGCTGACATAAGGAAGTATAATATGGATAGAATTGAACATGCTCTCAGGAACGGAGGAAGCCTAAAAGCACTGAAGAAGAAACTAGGAATTGGCAAGAATCAGATGTATGCGTTAAGAGACAAAGCCGGAAATATCATTACGAATATGGATGCGATAGTTCAGGTAGTTGAGGAGTTCTATAGAGATTTATACAGTACCAGTGGCACCCACGACGATAATGGAAGAGAGAATAGTCTATAGGAATTCGAAATCCCACAAGTAACGCCGGAAGAAGTAAAGAAAGCCTTGGGAGCTATGCAAAGGGGAAAGGCAGCTGAGGAGGATCAGGTAACAGCAGATTTGTTGAAGGATGGCAGGCAGATTGTTGTAGAGAAACTGGCCACCCTGTATACGCAATGCTTCATGACCTCGAACGTACCGGAATCTTGGAAAAGCGCTAACATAATCCTAATCCATAAGAAAGGGGCGCCAAAGAGTTGAAAAATTATAGACCGATCAGCTTACTGTACGTTGCCTACAAAGTATTGACTAAGATAATTGCAAATAGAATCAGGAACACCTTAGACTTCCGTCAAGCAAAGGACCAGGCAGGATTCCGTAAAGGCTACTCAACAATAGACCATATCAGCGCTATCAATCAAGTGATGGAGAAATTTGCAGAATATAACCAACCCCTATATATAGCTTTCATTGATTACGAGAAAACGTTTGATTCTGTCGAAACCTCCGCAGTCATGGAGGGATTACGGAATCAGGGTGTAGACGAGCCGTATGTAAAAATACTGAAAGATATCTATAGTGGGTCCACAGCCTCGGTAGTCCTCCAGAAAGAAAGCAACAAAATCCCAATTAAGAAAGGCGTCAGGCAGGGAGATACAATCTCTGCAATGCTATTCACAGCGTGCTTACAGGAGGTATTCAGAGACATGGAATGGGAAGAATAGAGATAAAAGTTAATGGAGAATACCTTAGTAACCTGCGATTCGCTGATGATATTGCCTTGCTTAGTAACTCAGGGGACCAATTTCAATGCATGCTCGCTGACCTGGAGAGACAAAGCAGACAATGTGGGAACCAAGTGTGATTACACATTAGTGACATGCGAAAGAACAAAAAGAAACGTTCAGGTTGGAAAGGCGGTAACGCTAAAATGCCGGGCAATCCATGTCGCTGTGTTGGCTGCGGCAGCAGGTGCTTGCGTCACCCGATTGCTTCGCAATGCAAGTAGCTCATCTTCAACGGCGACTGTCGGTGCAAAAACGTGAAACACACTGTCCAATCTGCTTGCGCTGCTGGTTCTTGTTTATTACCAGACTACCATGTTCGACGAAGGCAAGCACTATGCCTACAGTCGGACGGTTGAATGTGCCGCAAGTGACCAGTGTGCACGTGTGCTCACTGTTGTCATGTGGATCGTAGCCAATGTATAGTGTATAGTGCCAATGTATAGAATGAGCGTTATGTTAGAGTGTGCTGAAGTGATTTGGCTGCAGAGTCTTGTTTCAATGCTGTCCCACATGGTCATGGTTGCCGTGTTACGTTCCTCGGATGTGGCGACCTTGTCAGTTGCACTGGGCAACGGCTTCTCGAGGTAAGCACCTGCTCCTGCCGTCCGCACAGTGACAGACTCCCTGTTTACATGTACTGTGACTGGTGCTCCCTGTTCGTCCTTTCCTGCTGCAGCCCTGGGTAAAGTGTGTTTGTGGCCTTCTTCGGCGGTGATTTGGCGTGAACAGAGACTATCATACATGATTACATGGTTTGAAGTGTATGAAGTTGATATCCACATGGGTGGAAAGACCTGCAAAAGTGGCTGCAAAATTGCGTTTCCCACAAAACAGACCATGTCCATATTGAGAGCAGGTGGGAGCACCAAGTGGGAGCGACACATTAGCGGCCACCGAAAGAACAAAAAAGAAACCTGCATGTAGGAAGGGAGGTAACGCTAGGATGCGGGGTAGTTCATGTCGCTGTGTTGGCTATGACAGCAGGTGCCTGCGTCACCCGGTTGAGTCGCAGTGCTATTTGCGGTTACTGTCAATGCAGACAGGTGGGGCACTGTCCAATCTGCTTGTGCTGCTGGTTGTCACTAGTTACTAGACCACCATGTGTGACGTAGGCAAGCACTATCCTGAAGTCGGATAGCTGAATGTGCTGTAAGCGACCTGTAGTGCGTGAATGCTCACTGTTGTCATGTAGATCTTAGCCTATGTACAGTTTATTGTCTGAACCTTATGCGGTGATTGAATGCCGAGCCTCATTTGATAATAGCCGCCGTGTTATGTTTCTTGGATGTGGCGACCCGGTCAGCTGCATGGGCAACAGTCTCTCAAAGTAACCAACTGCTCCTGCAGTCCACACAGCGACAAAGACTCCCAATTTCCATGCATCGTAATTGGTTCTCTCCCCGTTCTACCTTTGCTACTTCAGCCGCGGGCAAATTATGCCTGTGGGCCTTCATCGGCCGTGATGTGGCTTGAACGGAGACCAGCACGCGTGATTACATGGTCCGAAGTGTATGAAGTTGGCAGCCACATGGGTGGAAAGGCAGGCAAAAGTGGCTGCAAAATGGTGATCCCCATATTGACAATGTGGAGCACCAAGTATGAGTTGCAGAATAGTGGCTCCCGAAAGAACAAAAGAAACGTGCATGTTGGAAAGGAGGTAACGCTAAAATGCCATGTAGTCCATGTCGCTGTGTTGGCTGCGGCAGCAGATGCCTTGCGTCACCCGATTGCTTCGCTATGCAAGTTACGGCGACTGTCGGTGCAAACATGTGGGGGACTACCCAATTTGCTTGCGCTGCTTATTGTCGCTCGTTACCAGACCGACGAAAGTGAGCAGTTCACAATCTCGCGTTAATGGTTTGAGCGCATATCGACATGCAAATTTTATTTCTGCTCTTGTACGAGAAGGTGCACTGCTGTTCTTCTGCCAATAAAGTCGCACGTCCTGTTCACTCACTTGTGGTTTGTTTGTATGGCCGTCAGTAGAGGCTCTTTAGTCTCCTGGCGATTAAAACGCGGCAGCTGAGGCATTCCGCAAAGCCAGCAAGGCGAGCACGGCGCATACCCAGCGTACGCCACCGGTAAAAAGCGGCCATATTGGGTAGTGCACTAAAGTAAAAGGCATTTCCGCTTCCTGTTGAAGTAGCGCCATCTTTCGGGCCCTCCGCTAAGTTCCATGTGCTGCCGCTTCTTATTTTCGAACCACTGTGGGTGGTACTTTTTCCCTTCTCTATAGTTGGTTCTTTGTTCTGTGGTCCCTCTGGCAAAACACCCAGTTTACTGGAATACTGGGCACGCTATTGGCGGCGGCCGCTATGTTGTGGGCGATTCTGACGCACGGAGTTAGTCGCCGCGTTACTGCTTACGTGATTTTTATATGCATCGACTCGTCAGCGTCGGATGTATTTTAAAATGAGCTCATCATCAAATACGGGGGAAAATAGCTGGCGCGCGAGGTTGCCTATGGCACCGGGATGTGCGGTGTTTTTTTCCTGTGTGTGCGCCTGCTTTTAATGTCCATGGCCATATAAAGACAACAGACCATGAAGCCAAGAGAGCATCAAGGAAATTATCTGTGGTCAAAATCGAAATGTAGAAAATAATAAAGAAGGGGAAATGAAAGTGAACGAAAAGATAACGAGTCGCGGAAGCCTTTCCGTTCCCCTTCTTCTTAAGGATGCCGCAACACTTGCGGCAAACCCGTAAGTGACGACACTGGAGTTGACGTGTGGACGCGGGGTGAGTGCCGCGCGAAGCCCCTCCAACCACGCGTCACTTTCGCTGGTCGGCAGAAACGTGTGTGGAGGGGCTTTAGTGCCACGCGGGAGAGACAGACCTGTGTTCGTTTTCCCCCGTTTGGTTTTTGAATGTGGAAGAGGGATTGTTGCAATGTTGGTTTTGACGGGTGGCTCCCTGTTACAGTACGTCCCTTTACGTCCGAACTGGGCCAGCCCTGTTCCAGTGCATTTGCTCTTGGTTGTTTGTAAATTGCGGGCCGGACTTCCGTAACATTAAACGACGCCCAGAACGATTGTCCGGAGTTCTGGTCTAAGGTCAGCTGGCATGCATCTTCGGTTATGCAGAGTGGGACAAGTTCCCAGTGTTAGCCCATTTGAATATTTCTCACTGTAAATATGTCTTGCCTGTAGATTTCAGTATGTAAAGTTGCATTACTGTTACAACCTCAGAACTTCTCCAGTCCCTACAGTCATAGTTGCCAAGCATACCGTCTCTGGAGGGTGCATCTCTGGTACAAGGAACCGAGTCTGAAGCGAAGCACCGGAAAAGTAGCGAAAACGAGGGGGAAATCGGCTATTGTGATACCAGGCAAGCCGCCTACTGACCTTGGCAACTTCCGACCCATTTCCCTAACGTCAACGTTGTGCAAGCTTGCTGAGAAAATGCTAGCCACATGACTGTCGCGGTGGCTAGAGCACCACGGTTTCTACCACCCTGCTCAAATTGGCTTCCGTCCATCCATAGGTACTGGAGATGGGCTTGGCATCCTCAGTTTTATCGTCAACTCGTAGCCACACTGCCCGTACTGTCCTCGCTATGGACGTCGAACAGGCATTTGATGACATCAGTCATGCTGCCATCTTGGCTTCAATTGACTTGCTGCATTTTCCTCCTAGAGTACGGAATTTTGTCAAATCTTTCCTTGAAGACTGATATTTCGCAATTCGCCTCAGTGGTGAAGCCGTCGGCTCATTTGTCCCTCTTCGTGGTATACCCCAGGGATCTGTATTGTCACCCACATTATCCAATATTGCTTTCATCCCGCTTCCATGGCGCTTACGCGATGTACCCGACATAAAGTTCTTGTTGTACGCTTATGACATAACGGTCAAAAGCACTCATCACGACCTGCAGACTTAAACCGCTGCCCTTCACTCAGCTTTATATATTACGTCGACTTACGCTTCTTCGGTCGACCTTAAGCTGTTCGTCAGCAAATCTGCATTCATGTCAGTCGCCAATCGCTGGGGCCGGCGTAAACTCTCTGCAACACCCATTCGTCTTCACCTATCCGAAACCCGACTTCAACAATGTTCAACTATAAGAATTCTGGGTCTGACGGTCCACGAGTCGGGAACCGGAACTGCTTGGCTCTCAAGCGCTTAAAAGCAGGGCATTCAGACGTTGCGTCTAGTTAGGCGCATTGCTCCTAAAACGGGCGGCGCCGGCTCATATGTTGCGTGACAGTTGGTGAAGGCGGTAGTGCAACCACGCGTTGTCTATCAAGCCCAATTCCAGCATTTGACGAGGGCACAATGGCATCGTCTTGAGGCTGTTAATCGTGGGGCAATGAGGGGCATCACTTGCCTTCCCCACATAACCTCGATCGTGGCTCTCCAAGAAAATGCACAGCTCAACACACTAGATGAGCTGGTGCAGCAGCGACGTGATGCTCGCAGGCTTAAGGACAGCCTTTCCCACGCAACGTGTGCTCTCAGGGCTTACGCTTTCTCGTACTCCCTTCTACCACCACCATCGCGAGTTCTTCCGCGCTGGAGTTTCGTACAGCTGAGCGATGAAAATTATTACACACTTATTGGCAGTATTGGAAGTCGGGAATGGTCCGAGACGCTCCATACCGATTTGGGCAAAGGGGTCGTGGGCACTTGGAATGGTTGTAGTAGCCCAGCTGGTTAATACATGGTGATTTGCGACGCTGACAATCGAGGCACGTGCGCACGTAATGTTTCACAAAGGTGGCAATCCTTGGCCAGTAATATTTCTCTTCGACGCGGGCCAGTGTTCGCGCGTAGCCGAGGTGGCCAGATGTCGGTTCATCGTGGCAGGCTTGCAAGACCTCATGACGGAGGCACGTTGGGACGACACGTGGGTGGCTGCTTCCACTTGCAGAGAAGTTCTTCTTGTAACGAACATCATTACGGAAGCAGAATGATGGCAAGGTTCATGTACATGTTTTGGGCGCGCTTGTAATCGGGCCTTCTAAAAGTTCAATGAGCGGAATCAGTTCGCTGTCTTTCCGCTGCTGACGAGCAATCGTGGCCGTGTCTAGAACACCTATAAAAGCCATGTCTTCGTCATCTTCTGTGACTTCCTGCTCAGTCGGTGACCTTGAAAGGCAGTCGGCGTCGGAGTGCTTTCGTCCGGACTTGTACGCCACTGTCGTATGGAATTTCTGAAGCCTTAGGCTCTAACGCGCTAGCCGACCGGACGGATCCTTTAAGTTCATCAGCTAGCAAAGTGACTGATGATCGCTGACAACACTGAAGGAACGGCCATAGAGACTCAGGCAAAACGTTATAACTGCCCATACCACCGCAAGGCATTCCTTTTCTGTGGTTGAGTGATTAGACTAAGCACGTGAGAGCGTCCTGCTTGCGTATGCAGTCACTCTCTCGGCTGAGTCTTGCCACTGCACGAACACAGTGCCTAGACCTCCGTTAACTGATATACGTCGCCCGACATCAACTCACGCGGCGTCGCCGCATCGTGACCGAATTATAGCTGAAGACGCCTACCTGCCGCTTGGCTTCATCGTGCTTTACCTTGATGCAAGCATTCAGGACTGTGAAACGACCACTACACTTATTGCCCTTGCGCACCTGCCCTTCGTAAGACGTCCCGGTTTCAAATCCAAGAGCCTCCTTTTGTGCTAAGCTCCCTGCTGTTCGAGAAGCGTTGTGCTCTACGGCCGCCTTTCCCATTGTCCCCACGACACGCATCGTCATCCGCACTGATGCCCGCCAGGTGACGCGGCTTCTGCGACGCGTCAGTCGCAGCCCTGAAATATGTCAACAGATCCATCTTCTCGCAGCATGCATCCCGTAGCCGATATCTATCAAGTTGATCCCACGTGTCCTTCTAAGCTTCCAAAGCCGTGCGGATTCTGCGACCCGTCTAGCGACCTCTCCATCGTAACTGCCTCAGCTCTTTTACCTTGATGATGCCACCCTCCTTTCAACAAGAAAGGAGCTCCCCGGCGCCGCACACGTGCTCTCATACTTCCGTTTGCGGTAAACCTCCCCCGCGGTCTTACCCGTGCAGAAGAGGTTGCACTTCGGATGATCCGGGTTTGGGTTGCCCTCACTCCTGCCGTGACTCGGAAGTGGCCGCACTATCGCCAGTTATATGCTCGCCCTGGGTGTCCAGTCTGCAAGTCACGAAATGCTAAAGCCGATATCAACCACCTGCTGTGGGTTTGCCCTGCATCGAAACCGACGAGGCTCCGGCACCTCGCAGCAGCAGGACTTTCGCCGCATAATCCGAGCGATTACACTGCGTGGACGCAGGGACCGCATTATCGATCCCTTTTGGACTTAATTAGATCTGCAAATCTTTTTTCATTAATTTCATCATCCTTATTCATCGCCATACCATACCCCTGTATGCCCTGAGGCATTTACCCTCGCATTGAAAAAAGACCGAACCAATGTTCACAAAGATGAGGACGACAATACCACCAGAGCGGAAGCGACCATGTCAGAAAATCGGTGATACGGAGGCACGAAGAGCTCGAAGGTGCCGCGAAGAATACGACGATGATGACGACGCGGAAACGCCGGCGGCTGCACGACGACAACAGGACGACGACGTGCCGACACTGAAGAGAGATGTCCTCACATATATATATATATATATATATATATATATATATATATATATATATATATATATATATATATATATATATATATATATATATATATATATATATATATGGCGACATCCAGTATGCGGCACGTAGGAAGACGAAGATCTCACGCATTGCGGAAGAGGTCCCTGCGCGATCGTTTTTCAGTTGGCCTGCAATTAAAGTGTCCTGCAGTTTTCTTTATCAGTTTCTGCTGCTTGTGAATCCTGACCCTGGTGGAGGCTGGAGGCGTTGAGTAAATGTTTGGGACGCTTGTCAACAGCCCAACATCAAGCCCAGGACGTCTTCCGCGTCACCAGCCTTCGTCTACTAGCCTAAGCCCAGAATTTGTTCCCCTACCAGAAAGGCTGCCTGTTACCACGAGTTCCCTAGCCATGGCAGACCCAGGCCCTGCACAGGTGACTCTTTTGACTCCTCGATCTCCCGTGAGCATCCACGGCAATGCCCACGAGGATGCAGAAGACTGGCTCGAGGAATACGGGCGCGTATCCAAGTATAATGAGTGGCATGCTGGACAGAAGCTGTCCCATGTGTATTTCTCTCTTGAAGACGGAGCCCGCACGTGGTTCGTAAATCGCGAGGGAATCTGGCCAAGCTGGGATGAGTTCCGCCGCCAGTTCCTCCATACGTTCGGGAGCACCGAAAGGCGAGACCACGCGCAGCATCTTCTCGAATCACGGATTCAAAAGTCGTATGAAATTGTTGCCATGTTCGCTGAGGACATGGCTCGTCTTTGTCGTCGTGCAGATCCCGATATGCCCGAGGCAAAAGAACTCAGCCACCTCATGCGCCTGATAAAGGAGCAGCTGTTTGCCGGTTTTATGCGGAACCCGCCGACGAGCGTCGATGAATTTATTAAAGAATCGAGAGCCATAGCGCGCGCGTTACACCTACGCAGCCACCAGTATGATCATCTTAGCAGCACTGGACCGGCAAGCGCCGCAGCAGTGAAAGTCACAGACAAGGGTTCCTTGCGCCGGTTGATACGCGAAATTGTTCAGGAAGAAATTAAAAGGCTCACTGCCAGGCCAAATGAATGCACAGCTGCGTCGGTGGCTGAAGTTTTGCGCCAAGAAATGCAGTCCAGCTACGCCGATGTTTGCCGTCGACCGCCATCTTCGATGCCGACACCGCAGTCATTTCCAGACTTGGCAACCCAGCTACGCAGATGTTGTCCGTCGACCGCCACCTCTTATGCCGACCCCGCAGTATCACCAGCAGTCAGCACCGGCATCACCTTGGTACCATAGGGAACAACCGACGCGACTACCGTTTCACAGAACCGACATTTGGCGCACAGCTGACTACAGGCCCTTGTGCTTCCACTGTGGGGAAGCGGTCCACATCTGCCGTCATTGCCCTTGTCGCGTCGAAGGGTACCAAGCGTTCCCATCAACTGCTTCTCGTCGTGCTTTTGACGGCAGCCGAGCGAACAACGACGCGAATTCAACGAGCTGGCAAGCCGATTCGCCCGGTTACCGGTCGCGCTCCCTTTCTACGGGACATAGTTTTCCAGCTGCAAGACGCAGTTCCACCTAGGTGGCCCGAGGGCGATCTCCCAGCCCACGCCGGGGAAACTGAAGGCCGCGACTCAGGGAGGAATGTTGCCACACGTCGAAGTGCCGAAAATCCCCCATTGCTGTCGAACGAGAAGCCGATACAGCCGGATGATTTGACGACAGACGAAATTGTTAGCGCCGATGTTACTGTATCAATTGACGGCGACGACGTGACGGCGCTAGTAGGCACTGGCGCGGACTTTTCAGTCGTAACTGAAAAACTGGCGGATAGACTTCGCAAAGTGAAAATGGAATGGTCAAGGCCGCACATTAGAGGTGCTGGAGGCCAGCTACTGACGCCGACTGGCCAGTGTACTGTAAGGGTCAACATAGGGGATTCGTCATTCGTCGCAAATTTTGTTATTCTCCCCGACTGCTACAAAGATGTAATCTTAGGTTTATACTTCTTACCTACCATACATACCATACCTTAGGTATCTTAGGTACGGTATCAACATACCAGAATGTATACTAACCTTTTTCTGGAGACGAAAGTGCAGAACCACAACGCAAGTCTGTGCACATCATAGAGGACGTGACCGTACCACCGTTATCTTGCCGCCTTTTTTCCGTCAGGTGCGACACAGAGTACGATGGGGAAGGTATTGCCGAACAGATAATTACGCTTTTGCTCACTCAAAGTATTGCCACGCCCAGATGTCTCGTCAAAGTAATGCATGGGGAAACAGTACGACTGCTGACAAACTTGAGCAAGCAACGACGACACATTGCAAAAGGCGCAGCAGTTGCTTACCTCGACCAGATTGCGGAATTCGGCGAATGCTTTGCCTTACAACAAGGAGAGAAAGACGCTTCGGCACCGTTACCTGTTCTTGACGTGAGCGCGAGCTTATCACCAGCGGAAAGGCAGCGCCTTGTGGACCTGCTTCGCCAGTTTCGGGATCGCTTCTCGTCGACATCCAGAATTGGTCAGACGCCACTGACGAAGCACCGGATTATCACGGAGGAGACAGCGAGACCAATTGGACAAAACCCGTACCGTGCAGCACCAAAAGAGCGCGAAGCGATCTGAGCAAGTGAAGAAAATGCTCGACGACGACGTTATCCAACCATCAAAAGCCCGTTTTTTTTATTGAAAACGTGGTTCTGAGGCACGCTGCTACCAGCGGTGGTAATAAGGAACAGAGGGACTGCCTTTACGGCTACACTTCTAAACACAGTGCTTAGCCTCAGCGGCACGGCTGGCCGAAAGACCACAGCCTATCACCCGCAAAGGAACGGCCTAACAGAACGCTTGAACAAGACTATCGCCGACATGCTGAGTGCGTACGTAGACGTGGAGCACGTAAATTGGGATGATATTCTACCGTGCATCACATTCGCCTACAAAACTGCTCAACCGGAAACAACGCGAAAGACAACATTTAGCTTTCTTCGTGGCCGTGAAGTGACGACGATGCTCGATGCGATGTTGCCCCATGACTTCGGTGATATAGGCACGGACGCTGAAGCTTTCGCTCGACGGGCTGAAGAAGCAAGACAACTCGCCCGTGTCAGAATCGCCCGACAACAGGACTACGACGCTACATCACATATCAGCCAGGTGACACAGTCTGGGTTTGGAGTCCCATCCGTCGGCGAGGGCTTTCAGAAAAGCTACTCAGGCGGTACTTTGGTCCGTACAAGGTTTTACGGTGCCCCAGCGACCTGAACTATGAGGTTATCCCTGACAGTCCTGCTTCCTCCAGGGCGAGGCAGCGTCCACCAGAAGTGCACATTGTGCGCATGAAGCCCTATTATTGTACGGGATGAAGTGCCCACACCTTGTCTGACACATGTTCCTACCGCTAGGTGAGCACCGGGACGATGCTCTCTCTGTAGGGGGGCAAATGCCGCATCCAGAACGCGGCACTCAGAGGAAGGCGAAGATCTCGCGCATTGTGGAAGAGGTCCCTGCGCGATCGTTGCCTGCAATTAAAATGTCCTGCCCTTTTTTTTATCAGTTCCTGCTGCTTGTGAATCGTGACAATATATATATATATATTGTAGTGGCTAATATGCAAGTGGCACTGTAGTTGTAGTGGGTAATATGCATGTGGCACTGTGCGGACTGCCACCGCTGCGGCGCGAGACACGAGCGCGGGTTGTTGATGCGATGCGCTAGGACTCGTGATCTAGAGCTACCTGCGATCCCTCGAACGAGCTACAATAAACCCCATTTTATTTGGTGGAGGTGCGGGGTAACCTCGAAAACTGGAACTCCGAAGCCGGACGCTACAGACTGCTGCGACCATGCCTGACGAAACCACCCAGGAAGATGCACCACAGCCTCCGACTGTCATCGTTTCCGGTGCATTGCGCCAGCGTGATCCTGCCATCTTTAGCGGCACCGATGATCATGACGTGGAGGATTGGTTGTCATCTTAAGAAAGGGTGAGCCAGCATAACAAGTGGGACGACGTCACGAAGTTGCACAATGTGCTGTTTTACTTAACCGGGGTCGCGAACCTCTGGTTCCGAAACCACGAACACGATTTCACAACGTGGAGCACATTCAAGACAAGTTTCACAGAAGTGTTCGGGCGCCCCGCTGTGCGCAAGCTTCGCGCAGAACAACGCTTACGGGGGCGCGCGCAACATCACGGTGAAACGTTCCCAAGTTACATCGAAGATGTCATTGACCTGTGTAAGCGCGTGAATCCGTCAATGGCGGAACAGGACAAGATAAAACACATTATTAAAGGCATTGATGAGGACGCATTTCAAATGTTGCTAGCGAAGGATCCGCGTACCGTGGCCGAAGTTATCAACTTGTGCCAAAGTTTTGACGAGCTACGGAAACAACGCATCTTAGCTCGGCGCCCACCGCCTACGGAAGATTCGTTAGCAGCATTGGTTATTGGCGACAACCACACAACTTTGCTGACGCAAATAAAAGAATTTGTGCGCGAGGAGGTCGCGCGACAGCTCTCGATTTTGCCGACCACGGAGAAGCCTTCTCAATATTTGGCTCCAGCGATCCGACAGGTAATTCAAGAGCAAGTGACCGAAGCTCTTCCACCTCCGTGTCAGCCGGCTCTCGGGGCCGCGCCTCTGACGTATGCTGAAGCCGCTGCACGGGCGCCTCGTCTGCCGGGATTCTCGCCTCCGCCTTCAGCGCCTCCCCAGCCGGTGTTCTCTCATCCGCCCTCGCCTCGCCAGCAGGTCGCTCCCTTTTTCAGCGCACAGCAGCAAGGCACAAATCCTTGGCGCACTCCTGACAACCGCCCAATATGCTATGCCTGCGGTACACCGGGACATGTAGCGCGCTTCTGCCGCCGGCGCTTGCCGGCCTTCGTGGGCACCGCGCGACCACCCAGCTCCGGCTTCCGACCATACCGTATGCCTCAGCGACCACCACCGGAAGTCTACGCTGCTGATGACATACCAGCACCGCAGTCACAGCTCTACAATACTCGTCGCTCGCCTTCCCCTCGTCGGCGCTCACTCTCACCCATGCGTCGTAGGCCCAGTGCCAGTACTACTGAGGCGGAAAACTGATTTCCGCAGTTCCTGAGGCACGAACTGCGTCATCGTCGGAACATCAAAGTCCTCGTTTTTCCCCCGCTAACGTTATTGAAGTGTCTGTTGATGGCATCAAATGTCTTGCGCTCGTCGATACAGGTGCTGCTGTATCTGTGATTAGTGAGAAACTTTGCCGTGCATTACGGAAAGTGACCATGATGCCTTCGGTATTATTGCTTAGAACAGCCAGTGCACAACAAGTTCAGCCTGTCGCTATGTGCACTGCCAGGGTGTTGATTCGAGACATTTTGTATTCGATTGATTTCTTTGTGCTAACTTGTTGCTCCCACGATGTGATTCTCGGTTGGGATTTTCTGTCGCGCCATCACGCCGTCATTGACTGTGCACGTGCTGAGGTTCAGTTCTCCGTTCTGTGCGATTTGCCGTCTCACGACTTTCAAGTTCATGATGTTACCAGGATCTGTGTAGCTTCAGATACTGACCTTCCCCCTCACAGCGCGGTATTTGTCCCTCTTTCATGCGCATCGCTTGCCGAAGCGACGGTCATGTTTTCACCCGCTGCCGTCTTCATTCGCCGCCTACCTATATTGTTGCCTTTCGCCCTCCTCACAATTCACCATGGGGCTGCAGCAATACTGATTTCTAACCCAAATTCGTACACTTTGGCTTTGCACTGTGGCGAGACTATTGGTACCATCCAGACTGTGGACGCTGACGTTATTGTGCATTTCCCTGTTCCCGACCACGTGGATACTGCCAACGTAACAGCACTGGCACCCCATGTGCCATCTAACCGAGTACCACCGGATGTTTTTTGTCGCTCTATTGCCGATGACCTCGAGCCGACACAACGTGAGCGGCTTATTACTCTTTTAAATGATTTTCACGCCTCTTTTGACTGCAACCAAGCATCATTAGGCCGCACCAGTACCGTCTCTCACCACATTGATACGGGACACCACGCACCATTACGCCAGCGTCCGTACCGCGTGTCATCCACCGAGCGTCGTGTCATCGCCGAGCAAGTTGAAGACATGCTTGAACGTGGTGTTATCAAGCCATCCTGCAGTCCTTGGTCATCTCCTGTAGTACTCATTAAGAAAAAAGATGGCTCGATTCGTTTCTGTGTGGACTATCGTCGCCTCAACAAGATTACACGAAAAGATGTCTATCCTCTACCGCGCA
Source organism: Dermacentor variabilis (assembly GCF_050947875.1). Taxonomy (NCBI): domain Eukaryota; kingdom Metazoa; phylum Arthropoda; class Arachnida; order Ixodida; family Ixodidae; genus Dermacentor; species Dermacentor variabilis. Next base: position 5,366,917 of record NC_134569.1, read on the forward strand.
TAGATGACGCCCTGGATTGTCTTCATGGTGCCGAATTCTTTTCTTCTTTGGACTTGCGATCGGGCTATTGGCAAGTGCCAGTGGCTGAATCCGACCGCTCGAAGACAGCTTTTATTACGCCTGATGGCCTGTATGAGTTTACAGTAATGCCATTCGGCCTCTGCAATGCACCCGCGACATTCGAAAGGATGATGGACAATCTTCTACGAGGCCTCAAATGGAAGACGTGTTTGTGTTATTTAGACGACGTGGTAGTTTTCTCCCCTGATTTCACCACTCACCTCTCTCGTCTACGCGAAGTCCTTACTTGCCTTACCACCGCCGGCCTTCAACTTAACTTGAAAAAGTGCCGCTTCGGAGCCCGCCAGCTGACCATACTTGGCCATGTCGTGTCCAAAGACGGCGTCCTTCCCGACCCTGACAAACTTCGTGCTGTCGCAGAATTTCCGCGGCCGACTACAGTGAAAGAGCTCCGCAGTTTCTTCGGTCTTTGCTCTTATTTTCGCCGCTTTGTGCGCAATTTTGCCTGCATCATCGCTCCCCTGACGAAGCTCCTGGCTGGCTCTGGTGACCTTCGCGACTGGACTCCGGCATGTGACCAAGCCTTCACCACTTTGCGCCGTCGGCTTACCTCACCGCCTGTTCTACGCCACTACGACCCGAGTGCACCGACTGAGGTTCATACCGACGCCAGCGGCGTTGGTCTTGGGGCCGTCCTTGCACAACGGAAGCCTGGCTTTCCAGAATATGTGGTTGCATATGCGAGTCGTGCTCTCACGAAGGCAGAATCCAATTATTCTGTCACGGAAAAAGAATGTTTAGCTATAGTTTGGGCCTTAAACAAATTTCGCCCTTACTTGTATGGCCGTCCGTTCGACGTTGTGACAGACCACCACGCGCTCTGCTGGCTTGCGTCACTGAAAGACCCGTCGGGGCGTCTTGGACGTTGGGCTCTTCGGATCCAAGAATTTGACATTCGCGTCATTTCTCGATCCGGGCGCCAACATTCTGATGCAGATGCGCTCTCCCGTGCGCCCATGCGATCCGACGAAAGGCCACCTTCACCCATAGAGTGCCCGGTTGCTACGCTTGCCGTTAGTGACATGCCGTCTGAACAGAGAAAAGATCCGTGGATTGTGTCTCTTATTGACATTCTTAGCAGTTCTTCAACGTCTACATGCCCTCGAGCCATTCGTCGCCAGGCCACCCACTTCGTGCTACGGGACGCCATCTTGTACCGCCGAAACTATCAGCCCGACGGTCGCAAATGGCTGCTCGTCATCCCTCGCCATTTGCGTTCCGACGTATGCACGTATTTCCATGCAGACCCACAACAAGCTCCTGCTGGCGTCCTGAAAACCTACGAGCGGCTCCGCCAGCGGTACTACTGGCGCGGCATGTATTCTTATGTCCGCAAATACATTCGGTCATGTGCAGCCTGTCAGCGACGCAAGATATCTTCTCATACGACAGGCCCTCTGCAACCTTTACCTTGTCCTGCACGTCCTTTTGATCGGGTTGGCATCGACCTTTATGGGCCTCTTCCATGCAGTGCTACCGGCAATCGTTGGATAATTGTCGCAGTAGACCACCTGACAAGATATGCTGAAACTGCTGCACTTGCTTCGGCTGCTGCTCGCGACGTCGCCGCATTCATCTTACGGCATTTCGTCTTACGGCACGGCGCACCGCGAGAACTGCTCAGTGACTGAGGCCGTGTCTTCTTGTCCGAAGTTATTAATGAGCTACTCGCCGCGTGCCGCACTATTCACCGCACCACTACGGCGTATCACCCACAAAGTAACGGTCTAACGGAACGATTCAACCGCACCCTTGGGGACATGCTCACCATGTATGTTGCGTCGGATCATTCCAATTGGGACGATGTCCTCCCTTTTGTGACGTACGCATACAATACCGCCGTTCAGGCTACCACAGGCTTCTCACCATTTTTCCTTCTTTATGGCCGTGAACCATCCACTACCCTCGACACCGTCCTACCATATCATCCGGATGCCTCTGAATTCACCCCTCTTTCCGAAGTTGCTCGCCATGCTGAAGAGTGCCGCCAACTTGCTCGCTCGTTCACGTCGGATACCCAAGGAATCCACAAAGATCGCCACGACAACGATCAGCCCACACAGTCCTTCGCCGTGGACTCTCACGTCTGGCTTCGGCTGCCCTTCCAAGCTCCAGGCCTTAGCCCAAAGCTTGCTCCAAAATATCAAGGTCCGTACCGGATCGTCGCGTGTACTTCGCCTGTGAATTATGTGGTCGAACCGGTGACGCCATCTCCGGACAAACGCCGCCGTGGCCGCGAGACTGTTCACGTCAGCCGCCTGAAGCCGTACCACGACCCCCTTATCGTATCATCGCCTTAGGTCGCCAGGATGGCTCCTCTTCGCCCCGGGGGAAGTTGTAGTGGGTAATATGCATGTGGCACTGTGCGGACTGCCACCGCTGCGGCGCGAGACACGAGCGCGGGTTGTTGATGCGAAGCGCTAGGACTCGTGATCTAGAGCTACCTGCGATCCCTCGAACGAGCTACAATAAACCCCATTTTATTATATATTTATATATATATATATATATATATATATATATATATATATATATATATATATATATATATATATATATATATATGTGTATATATATATATATATATATATATATATATATATGTGTGTGTGTGTGTGTGTGTGTGTGTGTGTGTGTGTGTGTGTGTGTGTGTGTGTGCACTAAAATAAAGGCGACGACGGCTCACGTGTCTGGACCTGGGACTGTGCCATGGGCGGAGAGAGTCCGAGGTCTTTATCCGATTATTTTTATGCTGCGGAAATGAGAGGACGATACTTGTGGTAGGCGGCGCAAAAACTGGCTAAATGCTGCTCAGGCGAAGCAGTGCAATTTGGGCGCTGCACAGGAACATATCGGCAGCAGCTCGCTTTCCCTGCAATAGCATCCTGCACTTGCATCTCCACTGCGGACGCCATTGTGCGCCCTCGCCAGGAAAAGAATGCGTTTGTCGTAAAAAAGTTGTGTAGCATTTGAGAACAGGAAATTCATCATGCTGAAATTACGCAGCTCGCAAAGCCATACACAAGGCATAAAAACGAGGAAAGATGACTGCTGATTTTCCATCTGCATGTCTTTCTTTAGCTGCCTTCTTGTCACTAGAATTTCGCGCTGCGTCGCGTTCACATAATTTGGTAATAAAGGGATCATCTGTGCATTAGATATCAGTAATAAATACTTTTTTGGTAGCGCATTATTGGTGGCGGTGGATGTAAACAACTGTATGATGTGAACTGTAGGATGTAAACAAGTGTACAAGAGCGGCGGCTAACTTACAGCGTCGCTCACGTCCGTCCTTCTACTGAGTGCAGATACTAACATCGCCGATACGCCCGTGAAGAAATTCGCCTTGATGGAAACATCGTTCATTTTCTCTGGTGATGGGCAACGGTCATCTGTGACGTCATTCCGAGAAGCGACTGTGCCACCAGAGGACATCACTATATCAACAGGAAGAAGAGGCCGGCATCCTTCACTTGGCAGCAGCGGCGGCTAACTTACAGCGTCGCTCACGTCCGTCCTTCTACTGATTCCAGGTTTGTATTTCCTTTGTAACCACGAATTATTAGCATATATGGTTTTCATTGCTGCCGCTGCCACTGAAGTGTACTGTCCTTCCTTTTGCCATGAACTTGTCGCGCTCAGAAGAAAACAAACTTGTAAAGGATCTAAAGCATGACCTGTCTGAAATGCGCCAGTCGCTCGAGAGGGAACTGCGGAAAGAGCTCCGCGAGGTCAAGGCTTCTATTGATTTGATGAACCTTTGAATAAGTGACAAACCGAGCGAAAGAAATTGAAACAGGAAACACTAAATTGAAAGCAGAAAACAGCTCCCTGTCAGGTGAATGCTCCATCTTGAAGGGTAAAGTGTAAAAATGAACTGAGAATCGCTCCAACTGGAGCAATACTCTAGAAACAGCAACATTGAGATTAAGGGTATTCCTACGGCAACGAACGAAAACCTCGACAGCATACTTAGGGCTATCGGGGATACAATGAACGAACCAATTTCAGAGAGCGGCATAGGCCAGCGTGCACCAACTCGGGACGCATCGCGACAGAATATTGTCCAGTTTCGTAGCCGTCGTAAACGGAATGCCCTGCTTGAAAAGGCACGACAAAAGTGCATTACTACCGCTGACATTGTACAGCGAAATTCCCAGCCCATATGCATAAACGAGCACCTTTGTCCTGCATTGAAAATGCTGCTTGGAAAGACAGCAGCAAAAATAAAAAACAAAACAAGAAAAGGAGAAGAGCTGGCGTTTCTCCTGGTCAAAAGAGGCAAAATATTCGTGAGGAAAGCTGAGTCGTCTCGTGTTCTTCGCGTCACAAAGCTCAGCGACCTTGAAAAGATAAAGTTACGCACGTGTACACCTTTCATTTCGACAACATAAAAAACCACCTTTTATCGGTTTCAGAATTGCGCACGTTGTCACGAAACAAGAAATATTCATCTTCTCTGCTTCACATTAATACCCAGTCCGCTAGAAATAAAGAGGAAGACATACAATGTTTACTTTTCCGTAGTGAGCTCTTCAGTTTGATGCTGTGATGCTGACTGAGAGATGGTATCGAGATGCTACAGAAGTGTCGCAAATTTCAGGATATATTTCTTTCTTTTTAAACCGCGGCTTTAAAAATGGGCGCGAAGTTATGATGCTAGTTAAATGTAACATCAGCTGTGTTATTGTAGAGGCATTTACGAAAATTACCCCTGACTTCGAAATACTCACCATCGAAAGCGGTTCTGGGTGTACAGCATAATGTATCGTCCACCCAACGCGAATGTTTCCAATTTCTTTGCATTTCTGGAAACCTTCCTAAGCTATCTTAACAATATGGCCGACACTGTGATACTTGGAGGTGAAATGAACATCGACTGCTTGCAACAATCATTAAATCATAACGAATTTTGTAGAATCTTGCATGCGAACAACTGCATCAACGCAATTAGCCTACCGACGCGAGTGCAACCAATTTCATCGACTCTACTTGACGTCTTTATTAGCAATATTACCTCCGCGTTTCTCAATGCTGGCGTCATCAGCTCTCACGTGAGCAATCACTTCCCCATTTTTCTTTTAACGCAGTACGCTAAACCATCCAACACATTAAAACCCCGGCCTGCCAAAACCTACAGACAGATAAATTCTTGTACACTGGAATCATTTTGCTGTAATCTGCGTCTCGCTGACTGGAGCCAAGTCATAGATTCTACTGAACCAGAAGGATCCTATACAGAGTTCATAAGGGTCTTTAAGGCGGCGTGTGACCAAAGTTTTCCACGTAAGTTAAGCAAACGAGCTCGGAAAACCCGTAAGCCATGGGTCACATGGGAACACTTGGAGAGTATGAAAGAAATCGATAAGCTCTACCAGCGTATCATGAAAACAAGACACCCGGCTGACTTGCATATTTTAAGCGTTTCCGAAACAATCTAAACAAACAGCTCTGAGAAGCAAAATGGATATACATGAACAATCTTTTTTCTCCAGAAGTTTGTAGGAGACCCCACCCAGTCTGGAAACGACTAAATACCGTACTGCAAGGCGACCCCAAAGAGGAATCAATTTTATCAATCACCAATAGAGGCGAGACATTAACAGATACCCGATTAACGGATTCCTTTAACGAGTACTTCGCATCATTAGTCAAGAGTAAGCATGATCCCAAATGCCTTGAGCACGTAACAACACGAATAATGGATGGTGCATTTTTGTTTCCCACTACGGTGCACGAAATTTTAAGTTCCGTCAGTCCCTGCGGAATAGTATGTGTACCGATGCTGATGACTTCCAGATACAACTTGTAAAATATGCCATCAATATAATCGCACCTATTTTAGAACATGCAGTCAACATTATGTTTTCCATCGGTACTTTCCCCAAAGGACTTCAATGAGTGATCTTCAAGGGCGGGGATATCAACGACTTCTCTAATTACAGGCTAATTTCAATTATTCCCGTGTTTCCAAAATGCATTGAAAAGTTTATGTATGAACGCATGTCCAGCTTTTCAATAAAGCACAACCTTATCACGCCATGTCAGTACGGCTTTAGGAGAGGTTGCTCAACCAAAACGGCCCTTCTCAGCCAAAAAGAACACATTTTACAGTCCTTTGAAAATCAACTATGCACACTAGGCATATTCGTTGATTACACTAAAGCATTTGACTCAATCACCAGTCCTTACTTGAGAAACTGGAACATTATGGCTTTAGAGGCACTTTCCTGACACTTCTCACATCGTATTTTCATCATCATCGACAGCAAATCACTGTTAACGGTTTTCTATCTGAAATAAAACCAATTCATGCTGGTGTGCCTCAGGGCAGTATCTTAGGCCCATTACTCTTCGACATATATGTGAACGATATAGTTAACATAGATAGTAACACAAAATTTATTTTATACGCAGACGATACAAGTATTTTCATAACAGGGTGTGATCCGTCTAGCCTCACAGAAAAAGGCAATGCGGCATTAAATAAACTTCACGCTTGGAATGTCGCTAACTTAAATGCTGCAAAGACGAAAGCAGTTTTATTTCGCCCTGAACATAAAGTACTCAATATAACCAGCAGTCTAAAAATTAAGTCATCAGATATACGAATATCACGCGAAGCTAAAAGTCTTGGCGTTGTTTTTGAAGAACACATGACGTGGACAGTTCCCAAGTAAATGAAACATTAAATAAACTTTCGAAAACTGTAGGGGTATGTGCAAATATTGCCACATCTTGCCTAAGAATATAAAATTGTTAATTTACAAATCCCTGTTTTTGTCGAAATTATCGTACTGCTATTTAGTCTGGGGCACGACAACACAAATTAACACTCAAAAACTACATAAACTTAAAGAAAGGTCCTTCGCAACATCGTTAATGCTGCATACGACGCACACACGGAACCAATCTTTAAGGCTCTAAGTCTGTTATCAGTGAATGAGCTTTACTCTATAATGTTCACTAAACGCTACAAATTGGAAGTGAAAAATAACAATTCATTTCTTACTGAATTGTCCGGACTATGCCGGCTTGAGCATGCCCGTACATTGAGAATGCGTGAACTTTGGAAGGTGCCTATAACACGTAGAAAGTATGGCACTCAGATGTTAAAATACAAGATACCTGCGCTGCTTAATAATTCAGAGTTCGAAATACAACACAATGCCACATCTAAATGTCTTATTTTCTTTGCTATGACGTTCTCTTTTTCGGTGCTTTTTGCTTTCGCAACAGAATGTGTAATCTCATGCAGTATTCGTGTACTCATGTAAACCTGTCGTGTGTTCAAGCGTTTTTCTTTTTTCTTTTAGTTTTTCTTTTTACACAATGATTTGTTATGCTTCTTTTACTAGCATTTATGACAATAGCAGCTGATTTAGGACCGTACGAAAAAAATACACCTGACTTCTGTACAATGTTCGGTTTATTTCTGTTGGCGTGCTGTATTTGTTATGCACCTTGTCTGCCAGTACTCGGGGGTAGACTTCGTCAAGCCTGATAGATGGCTTTTTGTCTGTGCCCACCAAGTGTCTTTCATACTGAAAGAAACGATTGAGTGATTGATTGATTTATTGATTGATTGATAATGACTGACGTCAGAAATTTTACGAGTGACTGATGATGACTGTTGCGTAAAATTGGCGTTAAATTGAACTGCGATTGTACTAAATGTGACGCTGTGAACTCGTGCTTTGAGCTACGGCGGGCTTCAATTTCTGAATCGGAGAAAGACATGAAGAAATAATTCTCTATTGAAAAGCAGGTGTTTTACTAGCTATCGTTTGCGCATATGCTACACTGCAGAGGACAGTATGTACAGGAAGAAAGAGTGAATGAATGAATGAACCACACGAAATTGTGGCCACAAGAGAAGTAGATGAAGGACACAAGGTGCATTTCTTCCGACATTAGCTGGTGAATAGATGTTATGGGCTACAAGGGTAGGCTTTTAGTGAAAAACTTTGCGGTCTTGGCCGTTAAGGTGAAAACAAGAAAACCCAGGTGGGCAAAATTAATATGGAGGCACCCACAGGAATTATGAGGTACCCAATACGGCGTGCCTCATAATCAGATCGTGATTTAGGCACATAAAGCCCCAGAGTTTAAAACAGGATAAAAACAAATTCCTGATGAGTGGAGAAGTATAAACGGGGTGGAGAGCGAGCTTATTGTATTGAAGCACGAGAACGTGAAGGATTTGTGCTCTTTTGATCGGCAAGATCACATATCCAGCAGCATATACCCTAAGCTAACTCATTATCAAACTTTTAGAAGGATAATTTGCGAGTTTAAGGGATTCTAAGAGATAAACTGCAACTTCCGCACAATTTCTGATGTTCGCTCGCGTGAACAGCGTCTGGCATCCTGACCATCACTACGTTGTTTTAAACATACCTTCCTTTTCACTGAAACGCCAGGTATGCATGCAAAGTTACGGAAGAAAATGATCATAAGTTGGACATAGCGGTCGACTCGGTCCAGTGACGGCGTACCGGATCCCGTGAGCTTCCTGCTGAGCTCGACGGTGAAGAGCATGTTGCACTGCTTGGTGGTGCAATAGTTGAGCAGCGGGAACCAGTAGCGGCCGAAGCTCAGGTCCTCCGCGTTCAGCCGACCGGCCACCTGGCCGCACGAGCCGACGACCACCACGCGGCTCGGCCTGCTCTTCTTCAGCAGCTCTGCACGTGGCCGTGAAAGGTAGTCGGGCTCCCGTATTGTAATATTTTGTTCCTTGCTTTCATTATATCACCAGATAAACTGTATTGTAAGTTATTTCGCCGTTTACACAGCTTAATAGTCCAAGTCATCTCCTTCTATACATTAAAAAGATAGGTATTTGTGCTTTTTATTTCTTAATTTGCTACATAACTAAGCCATTGCAATGAGACAGCGTTATAAGGATTGGCCCATCTTGCTTTCGAGTGCCCTTCCACCAGGATCTTCTCTCGTCATAAACTACAATAAAGCACTTGCGAACACACATATTGTGCATTCGTGTCTACACTGGCCCACAACGTTGCTCTCTTTGGTTAGACAGCCTCCGTGTTCAACGACCAATTTTAGTACATCCGTAATTGGCGCCGCTTCGTCAGCGAGACACACGACAGGCCGAACCCTGGGAAGCAGGCAAAGAAAGCTTCAATTCAAGGAACTTGCAAATTCTTATGCTTCCCGCGAGTGATATTGGGATTTCATTATGGGATTTTATCATTCCACGAATATTCGCGCAACCTATTCTCCTACTTAAGAAATAGATACAGCGACAGCATACAAGGACTAGATGGTAAAACACTGAATAGCGCTAACTTTAAGCTAATTGTATTTCAGTCAGACTCGTCAAGAAAAGAACGTCACCACACAGAAGCAATCATTCACTATGAAAGAAAAAACGCTGTGAAGTACGCGCGAAATGAGTGCACACGCTATGGCCATCTGAGAGAGAGAGAGAAAGGCACCTATGTTAAGCGAGTTCTCGCTACCCTACACGTGAGGGAAGGGGAAAGTCGTAGGGAGCGCACGCGCAGATGAATGTTCACTCAAGGATATGTTCCCTCACAAGTGCTCATCTAGTCCTGCTGTTTTCAAAAAGTACATTAGGGGTGCTATGCAGGATGCGCCGAGTTTTGCGAAACTTGGGATCTTCACGAGCTCTGGCGACACCCCAAGATGAACGCACAAATGGAACCGAGACACAGTTTATTTTTCGACAAGCCTCCAGTTTCATTGGTTTATCTAGATTTACTCTGGGTGGCTATCATTCTTTGGGCGTTGCCTTCTGGGCGGTCGACAAACTGGGGCTCACGTGATCATACCGCCGGTGCATGGTCGTGACTTCTTTCACTTGTTTGTCGTTCCACCGAGTGCATTACATGCACAAGCAAGTTATAAAACAAATCCATTTAGTGCAACATCATAAGTTAATTTAAGGTGGTTTAGAAGCATTTTAAAGCTTACAAGAGGTGGTGTTTGGCACTTCTCTAGAATCAAAAACAGATTACAGTGAATGTTGTCTACCACGTCAAAACAAACTGAGCTTGGTTATCTGCACAGCATGTAATGGAAGCGTCTGTTTCACACAGGAAACAAACTGCTCTGTCCAGTACAATTCTGAGGCCGGTATGGCACTTATTATGTCAACAGTGTCAATATACAAATTACACTTTTCACAGGCCATTGATTTCACCATTATTTTGTATGACGGTTCTTTCAATCAGTGCTTGTATCACATGAGCAGGTGGATTTGAAAGCAAAGCTTTGTTTGCAAACCTTCAGACTTTCATAATTCTGTGGCAAGGCACTAGCTCACACTTCCTCGGTCCTGCACCAAAGAAGCCCAATGCTCTATTGGAAGTTGGATCGCGCAACAATTGGACGGCACACAAAGAAGAGTAATACACACATCAGATCATTCTGCTGTGTGTATTTCTCTTCTTTGTGTCCCATCGAATTGTTGTAATATTCAACTTCAAGCTTCTATACCAATACACCCAGTCTTCAACCTAACCAATGCTCTAGTTATTAGGCCACAATGGCGCACATCTTTGAAATGTCCAAAAACAAATTAGCTCTCGAAAAAATCACAAGTGTTAAATTTAGCAGCACAGCTGTATGCACATGCCATATTATTTACCACCAAACTCACAGGAATCAAAGGGGCAAGCATTAGCCAGCCTTACTGCTGCCGTTACCATCATCATCATGACACCAATGGAACGACAGTGCCACGTTTCAGTAAAGGGAGTGCCGGAGGTAAAGGTGTGACAGCAAGGCTTACGATAAAAATAGCGGTTACAAGACATGTTCAATGCCAAAATATGCTGCGTGTCGGTCATCCTACTTTGGCATTGCGGCAAGCTTTTACTTGTTTGAGCATATCACGTTTGTGTAATCATTGCTCTAAAGCTGCACAGAAGGTCTATTCCCTATGCAAGCTTTATTTTTATCATGGCGGGTTAAAGACCCGCTGTTCATTGGCATTCGCACCACATTTCCTCTGATATGTAATTTTGCCTTGGTGGTTCATGACATCTTCACGCACACCGAGTTCTAGAGCAATGGATCTGCATTATTCTACTGCTTAAGAATTAGAGCTCCATTATGAGACGAAAATATATGATTTATCCATGCAGAATAACGCTGCCCCCCCCCCAAAAAAAAGAGACATACACTGAACCTCTGGCACATGCATCAGCAGTGAACAGAGCAAACAATCTGAAGTATTTTCTTCATGCAAGCCAACACACTAAGTTTCTAAATGCATTTTCATTTCGCCACAAATGCATAGGCACAACCGGCTTGGCGTAACATCCACATCTCGCGCTGCAACAAATTGTGCAATGCTTCGCTATTTCATAGTGCGGCCGATAGATGACGCATGGCCAAAATTCAGCATTATGCATACTAAGTAACTTCACGAATGAAGCACCCCAAGTTCTTTATGAGATTAGCATTCATAGGTTACTTCACATAATTTGTGATATCCATTTGTCTATTTAAACTTAATTAGCCTCTTTCCCAAGAAAGTGAGTCATTTGGAAGGCACCCTGACATACAAGTAGAACAATGGGCAAAAAGTCAGCAACCAGCGAAAAAGTCAGTATCATAGGCAGCCGCATGCGATATGTCGGTAACACAAAATTTAGGTCGGCTACACAGAAGTGACAAATTTGGCAATATGGCGTGTCTAGACATTGCTTCAATGCTAATCACAGTAACGCTGACATTGAAGGCGCCTTAATTCCTACGTACTTTCCGTCGACACACCAGACTACGTTCGTAATGTTCCCGCGAAGTAGGAAGCATTCTTTTATATATGCCCGCTCAGCTGCAGTCTTTGGGAAACCTAGCCACCGCTTACGCACTGCCGCATCGATAAGCGCGTCAGACACATCTCTCACGCAGCGGCTAACAGTAGTTTGATGACGTCCAATGTAACGCTCGGCGCCGACGCTTCCCTGAAAACTCCCAGAACCGTAGAAACGGAGGGCACCGAGGACTTGCTCTACGACGGTGAGCGAATGAAGTCCGCCACGCTGTCTCCGCAGACGAGAGTGTTTGCCTAGCTCGTCACGCAGTCAGCGCACTGATGTCTTCGACAGGCGAAAATGACGCTGAAACTCTACGTCGGTCATGTGGGTGAACAGGTCCAGACGGTCATACTGCCGCTTGCTGCCGCTTGGTGCAATGACACAGGCTGCTGCTGCCGCCGCCATGTTCCCGAGTGGAACTCGGAGGGGGTTTCGCGATGTACGAGTTTAGCACGAGCTCGCCAATCAATCAAAACCAGAGGTCACGCCCCGCGCGAGGCATGTAACTCTTTCGCACGCACCCACCACAGTTGGGCCACGCCCAACTTATCTTGCGGCAACAGCGATGCGGTGTCGAGCTGAGAGGCATCAACAATCTTGACCGCCGACATAAAACCCGCACAACGCACTCTCATCGGTATTGTACTGAGCACCACTATCAAAAACAAAGCGTTGACTGTCGCTGGCTTATGCATACATCTTCTCGGGCTGAGATGGCCCCACAACACGGTTTCATTGCCTGCATTGTGGCCACGTAGCGCACAGTAAATAATTATCGCCACGTCACTGTAGCTGCTTGCAAGGCGTCGATGCGCCGAGGGGGACGACGATGCTGAGGAGTGCGTATCGCAGCAGTCGTTTGTGATGGCTGTTCTGTGATCGGTGATGTATCGGAGCCACAGCGTCGTGAACAAGATCAGCGTCCGAGAATCGCTCGCTCTTCTAGACCCAGTGCAATGGCATTTCTTCATCACAAGCACTGCGCATTCAACAGTTCCAACACCTTTCTCCGTTCGAAGTCTCATTTCATAACTGCACACAACAGCCCTCACCTGCCAAAATGCGATTGCTGCGGCGTCGTTACGACATCCATCTGCGATCGCTGCTGGCTCCAGCAGACAACACTCAAATACTGCGTGCATGCGCTCAGAGGCACCTCACTGCGCAAGCGATGACAAGCGATGAATTGTGTCGCTGGGAAGCACGCACTTCTACGTAATTTTCGACGTTAGGATGGATAGTTGGGCGTGTTGGTTAAGCATGATCTGAAGTGAACGCGCTAAAATGACGGAGGACAAAGAAGAAACACACACACGCACAGGGCGCCTTGCACAAGAAATATACGACGTTAGGATGGATAGTTGGGCGTGTTGGTTAAGCATGATCTGAAGTGAAGGCGCTAAAATGACGGAGGACAAAGAAGAAACACACACACGCACAGGGCGCCTTGCACAAGAAATATACGACGTTAGGATGGATAGTTGGGCGTGTTGGTTAAGCATGATCTGAAGTGAAGGCGCTAAAATGACGGAGGACAAAGAAGAAACACACACACGCACAGGGCGCCTGCACAAGAAATATACGACGTTAGGATGGATAGTTGGGCGTGTTGGTTAAGCATGATCTGAAGTGAAGGCGCTAAAATGACGGAGGACAAAGAAGAAACACACACACGCACAGGGCGCCTGCACAAGAAATATACGACGTTAGGATGGATAGTTGGGCGTGTTGGTTAAGCATGATCTGAAGTGAAGGCGCTAAAATGACGGAGGACAAAGAAGAAACACACACACGCACAGGCGCCCTGTGCGTGCGTGTGTTTCTTCTTTGTCCTCCGTCATTTTAGCGCCTTCACTTCAGTTCTTCGCAATGTATCGCAGAGGCTTCGCGCACAAAGATGAACTGCTACATTTCCACTCAACTGCGTCACTACGGACCACGGAGGAAGGAAACTAAGGAGAGGCCCTGACGTCACTCTTTGTGAAGCTAAAGTGAAGCCGGAAGTTGCCGTTGCTCATGGCGTTGCTCCGCCTATTGGGCCAGCTCTCCTCTCTTGTTTACATTTCTCGCGAAACCACGCCGCGCTGGGCGCAACCCTGCTGCTCGGACCCGTGCGCTCCGCAGCAATACTAAGCAATCGTTAGCACGTTAGCATGATTCCGCGAAAGAGGGCAAAATTTCCCGCGAATATTTCTTCGTCCGTAGCCATTGCCGTGGCGCTGTACATTGCGTACAGCATTGCATGCGCGTTCATTTCACGAACTTTAGCTCGTCCTGTCCCACCTGGCCACAGCAACATCCGGTAGAGCACGGTCCAGCTAACACAGCGCAACAAAACACCGAGACCAACGCAAAGCTGCCCGCACGGCACCTTTGCCACGGTACGAAACCTACGGAGCTACACGTGTGAGCGCACAGAACAATAACAAAGCCGCCATTGTGGCCCTAAAGACGGGGCCACTACAGCAACGAAATAAAAAAAAGAACAGCAAAACAAAGGAGAACTTACTACGTCATTTCCTCCACACTTTTCTCCTAGCGCGCGGAGGGGGTAGGGCCTCTCCTAAGTTTCCTTCCTCCATGTTACAGACCCTAAAATAACGTACCGCCATTTTTCAGCGACAGCCGTTGCTCCCGAATCTATGACTAATGTGTCGTTTTTAGTTGGTAAGGCGGGGGCCTAATAGCCTAGTGAAGCGCCTGCGATGAAGAGCCGCACGGCAGCGCTGCGTTTTTATTCTCCTAATAGAGAAAATGTGGTCATGACCCTCCATGGGTCATGGCTGACTTTATTGAGAATAGCACTGCAGCGCCCCTAGGCGACTTCTCACCGTATGAACTACCTCGTGCGTGAGACCCTCTTCAATGTATGCGCTTCTAAGCTTTCGCCTCACTGTCGCCACTCACGACAAGAAGCGCAAAATTTGATAATTTGCTCGATCTCCGTTTGTCATCAGAAATTTCTAGCATTCACAACAAGAAAACAGATTCCTAAAGAAATAAATACTTTCGTTATTTTATTTGTTGTATTTTAACGTATTCGTTTGAGTGAAAGTGTAGGTGCGAGAATGCGCCGCATGTACCATGTTCGCATTCGATGGGGGATAGAAAGATAGTGTCCGAAAGAGGAGGCATGCCCTTGACGCATCCGGGAAAGGCGTGGCAAGCGGCTCACGGCAAGTGTGCAGACAGACAGCGGGACAGTCACGGTATTACTAAGTTGCGATAATCCGTTGATAACAATACGCGGCGCTGGCGCGTTTCTTTGTGCAGCCTTCTGCGCTTGAAACGCGGAAGCAGCGCGCCGCGCAGTGTGCGCATGTGTTGTCATACGCGGATTTCTGTCTACATATTTTTTTTGCCTGTAGCTTCTGCGCGTTCCGCGTTATCTCCGTTCACTGAGTGCCGTCGAGCAAACTCGGGTAAAACTCGGGTGAACGAGAAACTCGGCGCATCCTGCATAGCACACTAGGGCTTTAAATGCGTTGGAATTGCGAGTGTCAAAGTTGAAAAAAGTGTCCGTGTAGTGTGGGAAAGTGGTCACATGGTAGTGGAGCCGACGGTTGTCTGCTCTTGACCATCGTCAATTACGCTTCGCTCCTTGAAGAGGCAGGAATTGTGTCGAGTGAGCTCCTGAATAACACTTTGAAATATGGATCCAGGATCTGAGAGCAGTGCGACGTAATGCTAACGCCTTTACTTTCGCATTTACCACTAAAGTGCTATTGAATTTTTGGGCATCTGAGAGTCATCATGACGTTATCATCTAGGGCTGCTCTCTGTCTGCAACGTCACCAATTGTTAACCGAAGAACAAAAGCTCAACGACTGCTTTGGTTTGTTGCCCTTAGTCACGTTATACAGGATGCCCCAGCTATAATGCTCAAGTTTTACAGCGAAGCTCTGTACGGTTCAGATCCAGGGTTTAGTGGCGTGTTCGAGCAGAAATTATCATCATCAGAAATGGCTCAAGCGTCACCGTCTTCTTTGTTGGCGCCCGTCCGCGCAACCGCGCGAACGCGCGTGTGATCCTGCTCGCACGCTCGTCGTCGTCTTCTTCTTCTTCCACAGATGGCTCCGTTTTGCAAAAAGCTATCATCATCATCATCATCATCACCACCAATGGCTCTTTCGACTGCGGCTGACGTCACGGCTGTATAGGTGATCTATAGTAAATGATATCAGTTTCTTTCCATCGGTGCAACGGTCAGGCCGCGCGTCGTCAGGACTGCAGCAGAACAGCGCGCGTATGAAGAGTGACGGAGGGAGCAGCGACGCGAGTGTGATCGTCCACGGCGTGCGGATGCTAATGCAGCGGCATCCGACGAGCGTGCCCGCGAGACGGCACGTAAGCGACTAGTGAGAACCAAGGAAGCACACCACGTCAAGGGGTCAACGTGGATGAGTTCAAGGGTGCGAACGCGAGGTTCCCAAGAGGCTTACTTAATCGTCATTTCGACCCTGCCTGCAACGTCTGCGACAGACTACGGTTCGGTAACGACCTCACTACGATCGCTGCCGTGAGGGACGACGAGAAGCGGCAACGTGCGTTGGAGGAGTGCTTCCCTGCGAGTGGGTGGTACGTGTACATAGGCTTTGCTAAAGGGTGCGCTTCCACGTTTTTTGACGACGAATGGTTACGTGTGCCCGCTTGTGTCGGCGCTTCTTCCGAAGCTCAGCGCCGATCGGATAAGCTTCGCTGGTGATCCACCTTCAGACAGTGGAATGGCTCATGAATTAAAGAAAAAAGACTTCGATGAAGTGATCCTAAGATGAATAAACTAAGATTTGGTATGGCACAACTTTTTGAGAAATGATACAAGGCACGGAAGAAGAATATACGCCGTGACGTCACACAAATAACTTCCAAAATAAGAACTCTTGATATGTCAGCCCGACGTGTACGTGGCCATAACAAGTTTAACAACGTCGAACGTCGAAAACGGTGTGCGTTATTGCGCGCCCCTTCGTTAGAGATGTCTTTTACCCGGCCTATCCCCGTTAAAAATGTTTCAACCGGCTTAGATTTGCACGACATCTTTGAATCCAATGTATTTTCGGCTATGTTTAGCTGATGTCTGCATTCTGATTTATTATGCGCGCAGGTATGGCGTACTTGATCAAGATACAGCTGCCGTTACTGTGCCTAGGCACAGCAGCTGTCGACTTTGGTAACACCGCAAATACAAATACGTGCAGCGTCACTGAACGTCGGGGCCGAACTAACATATGAGACACAACTATCGTGTCTGAGCCCAGCAACGGTGTGCACTACAACGAAACGAGTGCGCGAAGCAATGTGCGTAACATCATAATAAAGCCTGCCCAACCAGAAATGTGACCGGCGAGGCTCAGACAACATGACCCACGGCTTTCGTAGCAGCGAGTGAATATGTCCAACTACAACGATGCCGAACGTTATTTAGTGCGAAGAAAGGCTGTAGACGCTCGCGTATCTCACCAAATCGTCCGAAAAGATACGGGTTACCTCTGAGGAACGCCCACTTTCCTCACAAAGGCGCGGGTACCGCGCATTTTCAAATTTTCCGCGGTCGATCCTGTACAGCCACATTTTTCGGCGAGCCGCGTTGCTTCTTCGGATGGAATAACGAAAAGTTTTTTCCCCTAGCCTGCTCAATTGTTGCATCCATAAGCACCGCACAGGATAAGCAACGCCGCAATACGTAAACGGCGCCAGCGCTAACGAAACGCTTCCCGCCAAAACTCCGCCGCCAGAAACAAAGCGATTTCGATACCCGGGAATGGCGCTGGCGTCTGCTATCGACTCGATGCCAGCGCCGCCGTTCAGGGTGGTGCCATCCTTTGACCACGCCGCCTCTTTCTCGCTGCGACGCCACTTTGAATCACGGCGGGCGGTCAGAGTGGTCGCAGTTGATCGGTGCTAACAGCTGAGCTTGCGTTGTTCGAGGCGCTCGCTGGTGGTTCAACTTGGTTAACAGTGTTCGACTGCATGACTGACAAGCTTGTCAAGTCCACTGAGCCATCATGACGGGCTGTTGTGTGCCAGTGTGCTCCGGGTCAACAAGTAAAGGCCTGCGTTGTTTTCGCTTCCCCCGGGACTCGGAGCGAAGAAAGAAATGGGAAGCTCAAGTAAAGCGGGATCGGTGGAACGCAACTGACAGCTCATATATCTGTGAGGTGAGTTGCAAAACAGTTAAGTCTTATCGATCCGTATTTTGCAATTAAAGCAAACTCGTGTACGCCGCTGCTGCATTGGCAGCGTATAGGTGCGCGCATACGTACGGGCGCGAGCGTGTTTTTCGTTTTGAACTGAGCTTTTCTACGCGAGTAGTGTCCTGATTATAGAGTCGGACTAGCGTGATTTTTATTCGCGGAATATTTAACACTAGCAAAAAATCGTAACGTCGCACACCTGTTTTATATTTTCACAGGAAGCACTGGCGTCTTTTTTGCAAAGTTCGCGTCGCTGTTGTTTAGACAGCAGAGTTACTTTTACGTTGAGCGAAAATAGACGAACCAAAAGTTAAGTGCTCGTTATTTGCTACTGTTGCGTACTCCAGGGTAGCGTACCGTACTGCTGCCGAGAAGTAGCGGCGCCTGCCTATCGAAGCTCGACCGACATTTCTTATTGGGTAGCGTGGCGTTGTCGGCGGGCTGCAGGCATCCGGTAGATCATGGCGACCAAGCAGGGGCGAGACGATTTGCTAGTGCGAAACTTGCACGGTTTATTCAAAGGTAGTTGAAAGAAAATAAGAAAAGCATGAATATGAAGTATCAAGTATGAAGTCTCTCAAAGTACATTTCGGAGCCCCTTAAATAGGCTCTCTACAAGTGTGGGCGGGATCTTGCTTCCGTCGAATGACACGTGACAGGCACAGAGAGAGGGCCCCTCCTCCTGCAATGCCGAGCACGGGTAGGAGAAGTCGATCCTCTTTTCGGCGAATCCGGGGAGAAGGTCGGGTGAATGACCTCTCCGGCGCCTTGGGGTCCGGCCAAGAGAAGGTGAAGGGGATGAGGTAAGCACACACGATGCCACGACCATGAGAGGAGGGGAAGGGGATGAGGTCGCCCGTGGGCTCCGGCTCAGTAGCTAGGGTGAATGACCTTTCCGGCGCCGTGGGGTCCGGCCAAGAGAAGGTGAGGGGGATGAGGTCGCCCGTGGGCTCCGGCTCAGGGGGTAAGGTGAATGACCTGTCGCCACGTGGTGTCAAACGCCAACCCTAACAGCATCTCCGGCGGGGGAAGAAGATCCCGACGTGTAGGGGCCAGCAGCCGCTGTACGAGGGATCGGCGTTTCGGTATCAGGATTCCCCGTAGAGGTCACGAACCCTTCGTTCGTAGCAGGTAGATTCCGGGGAGTGGTCATCCGTCCTCGTGGCGCTCTTGTGACTTTTCTCCTTGGTCCGGTCCGGTGAAATTGGTCTTTGCAAGCAGGTCTCGCAACTTTTCGTCTCCTGCGTGGGCAAGCAATCACCCCAGAACAGTGCCGGACCGACAACCACAAAACAGCGAGCACAAGGCCACTATCCCCCAAGACACACCCGGCTTTTAACAAAAAAAGAAAACCCGCTACACCTGGAAAAAAGCCACCAGGGGGCCAAGTGGAGCGGACGCGCTTCGCATGGGCTGCTGCTTTTATCGCGAGTTATTGCGGTTAACCTTTACCAAACTTCACGATTTTGTCTCATTGAACTTGACAAGGCAATCGGCATCGAAAGTCGCCAGAATTACCGCGGTGAGTGGATTTCTTTACTTTGACACACCGAGCAACAAGCACCTCGACATATTCGAACACCGTTCTCCGAACGCCGCACGCGCCCCAGGAGCGGGCCCGCGTGGCCTCGCGATCACCT
Source organism: Dermacentor variabilis (assembly GCF_050947875.1). Lineage (NCBI taxonomy): Eukaryota > Metazoa > Arthropoda > Arachnida > Ixodida > Ixodidae > Dermacentor > Dermacentor variabilis. The sequence goes on from NC_134569.1 coordinate 5,386,645, forward strand.
AGAATGGCAGGGGAAACGAACGGCAGTGCTCACGAAATGGACATAGAGAACAATAGCCAAGACTCCACAGCGGTCCAGAGCAACATGGAATTCGATGAGAACAGCGGAAAGACGCTGAGTCAAGCTGGCCCATGGTTCCAAGCAATCAGGGCAAGAAAAAACAAGAAGGCGCCAAACGAGGACCGCATACAAGATGGAGGAAAACAAGGGAACCCCCAGAACCAGCAAGCAGGACTGAACGCGAGGAGCAACCCGAGAGTGGAAGCAAGCATGCAAGCCAACAGCAACCACCAACGGCAGCAAGATCAAGGAAGCCGAACCAACGGCAAGCCACCGCCGCGAAGCGTGACGCCGCCGCTGCCAGAGAATGATTACAAGGGGGTATACCGACCAAGAACCGGCATGAAACTTTCCAGCTGGCCGGACGAGAAGATCACCGAAGGACTTGCAAGGGCAAGTGGTTCCCCTTTCAAAGAATTTTGCGCGAACGTAACCATCCAAACGCAGGGGAAGCAGAACCTGATAATTGCCAGCACCGCAGACGAGGACTACGCACTGAAGCTCGGTTCCATCAACGGCATCGAACTTGGGGCGGCCACATACGAGATGTCGCCGTACATCAAACCGCTCCCAGGAACAGTACGTGGAGTCGTGCACGGTATCACTGCGTGTACGACGGAGAAACGACTTGTGGAACTACTAGCAGCCAACAACTGTGGCATCCTGCATGCGAGGATGCTCAGCAAATCCACCTGAGCAGTTATCACCTTCGAAGGTCCGCACATCCCTTTCTATGTGAAGGTGGCCGGCTCGTACACACGTTGCCAGCCATACCGCAGATCGGTACACTATTGCAAGGCCTGCGGAGAAATCGGCCACTGGCAGGACGTATGCCCCAACCCAGACAAACATATCTGCAACCGGTACGGGGTGCAGAACCCACAAGCAGATCATGATTGCCAGTTGCAGTGCAAACTATGTGGACTACCTCACGAGACGGCAAGCAAGGAGTGCGAGAAAAGGCTCAAGCCAAGACCCCCACCCCTGTACGTGAGGGAGAGAAGTAAATCAAGAGGCCGACAACCACCTATAACAAGGGAGACAAGTTCAAGCTCCTCGCAATATGGAACAAGTAAGCCACAGAAAGAACAGAAGATCAGCTGGGCGAAAGTGATAGCCAGTTCCAAGTCGACGACCGACCCATTTCCCTCACTGCCGACACAAGAGCGAAATTCGAGATACGAGGAAGCCATCTCCTCCCTCAGAAGGCAAAACGCCGACCTGATGAAGCGGAATGAAGTGCTCATGAAGCGTCTAGAAGAGCAAGAACGTCGTCAGGAGGAACGGGACAAAAGAGCTCAGGCCAGGGAACAAGCGCTGGAGAGGAAGCTCCAACATCTCATTGACCAATTGCAAAAACAGCAGAAACCGACCACAACACCAACGCCGCCGAGGGAACATACTCCCCCGATAGAGGACCTAGAATCGGGAATAGAGTACAAGATGAACAAGGCCCGAACCGAAGACAAGGCCGAACTGAGAAATGAGTTCCGAGCCGAACTGGCTCAGGCCGTTGACACTATAAGCAAATCTGTGGCCGCCACCGTCCAAGCAGCCGTACAAACGCTCCGCCAGGAGATCACCCAGATGGGCAACGAGCTCAGCCAACGCACCTCCATCCTAGAAAGGGAAAAAGAGCAGGCAAGGAAAAAGCCAAAATACCCCATCAGAGAAGCCCAGATGAACGAGACTCTGGGAAGCCAAGGTGGCGAATAAGATAGCAAAGAAGAAAGAAGCGACCGGAACCGTCAAAATTTGGCAGTGGAATTGCAGAGGAATAAATCGGAAACGGCAAAATTTACTTCACCTATGCACCCTACACCAACCTGACGTCATCGCGTTACAGGAAACAGAAACAAATAATATTACGATGCGCGGCTACAAAACGCACATTGCCCAAGGAAGGACCCGGACCGCCGTCCTCATCAAGAAGCACTACATGACGCAGCAGCACCAAATCAACCACAGAATCGAACACACTCTGATTGAGCTGGTACCTCCCAAGAAAACCCTACAGAGCCTCTACATCCTGAATGTATACAGCCCTCCGCGCGACACACTAAAGGACTTGGACAAGTTCCTGAGAGAAGTGAAGAAAGTCACCAACGGTCAAAAACTTCTCGTGGTGGGTGACTTTAACGCTCCACACGTGGCATGGGGCTACCGATCAACCAACAAGAAGGGTATGGACGTGCACAACGCGGCACAACACCACCAGCAGACGTTGTGGACCGATCCTCTAATACCAACTAGAATCGGCAACAGTGTCTCCAGAGACACCAGCCCAGACCTGACCTTCTCCACTGGCTTAAGGCAAGTCGAGTGGTCGAGGCTGGACGAGACTCTGGGCAGCGAGCATCATATCAATCAGACCGAAATCATGCACCACAAAACCCCCGTGAGATTAGGTCATGCCAAAATTACGGACTGGCCTGCTTTCCTGAAAGATGAACACCCCAGAAGCCTAGAGGACATCGAGGAGTGGACCAAGAACATGATGGACTTGGTTACCAAGTACACAAAGACCATCCAACTCACTGCGGACAATACCGAAGTCGACCCACACCTGCTTCACCTCTGGGAGGCCAGGCGAGGACTTTTGAAGAGATGGAAGAAGCAGAAGAGAAACCGCAAACTCAAGATCCGCATTGCCGCAGTCTCGCGGCCGGCGGAGTAGTATGCTGAAAAACTCGGACGTCAGAATTGGAATCAAGTGTGCGACCAGTTACAGGGAACCCTCAGCAACCGAAAGACCTGGGCCATTCTAAAGACCCTTCTGGCGAAGACGGAATCAAAAACTGTCACGGGGCAACACATACAAAGACTTATACACAACTTCCAGGGAACCGAAGAAGAAGCGCTCGAAGCCATCACCGGGAAATACATCGGAGACGAGTAACAACGGAAGACGCAGCCAGTCATTCACCGGGAGTACCAGGGGGAACCCAATCCGGATTTAGACCAACCTTTCACCAAGTCGGAGATCGTGGCAGCCTTAAGAAATGTCACAAGAAACACGATGCCCGGCAGGGATAAAATTAACAACAAGACCCTCCGTAACCTGGACGACGGGGCGACGGAGAGCTTACTCAAGTATATCAATGAAAGCTGGGAGACCGGCAGTATACGGGCTTCCTGGAGGCACGCGGGCGTAACGGTGATCCCGAAACCCGGCAAGCCCATCAACCTACAAAACCTGCGTCCGATCTCTCTCACGTCATGCGCGGGAAAACCCTTCGAGCACATGGTCCACAATCGTCTCTCGCCCTATCTGGAAGAAGGTGGGCACCTGCCGAACACTATGTTCAGTTTCCGGCCTAACCTCTCCACCCAGGACATTCTACTTCAGCTTAAAGAAGAAGTCATCGACGGCCTCAGCACATTCCACAAGAGTGCCATCCTAGCACTCGACGTGAAGGGAGCCTTCGACAACGTCTCACACGAAGCAGTGCTAAACAGCCTACAACGCACCAACTGCGGACGGCGGACATACAACTACGTCCGGGACTTCCTGACGGGTAGAACGGCGACCATAGGCCTGGGGAATCTCAGGACCGAGAAGTTCCAAATACCGCAGAAAGGAACCCCCCAGGGGTCGGTGATCTCCCCGTTGCTGTTCAATATAGCGATGAGGGGATTGCCGAACCTCTTGGAGAATATCAAGGGTATCCGTCACGCAATGTATGCAGACGACCTGACCATGTGGACGTGCACGGGATCGGCGGGCGAACAACAAGACGCCCTGCAGGAAGCCATCGACAGGACCGAGCATTATCTACACCGCTGCGGTCTTTCATGCGCGCCGGAAAAGTCGGAGCTCCTGATCCTCAAAAAGAGGACAAGAGGGCGGCCTCCGCAGGAGACACCTGACCCAACGTTGACACTAAATGGAGTCAACATACCCAAGGTGGACACACTTTGTATTCTGGGCCTCACTCTCCAGAAGGACGGTGCCGGTCTCGCCGCCATTAAAAAACTGCAAGCGACAGTTACCCAAGTCGCGCACTTGGTGCGAAGAGTGACAAACAAAAAGCACGGCCTGAAAGAGCAGGACACAATCAGATTAATACAAGCCCTGATAATCAGCAGAGTTAGTTACGGCACGCCGTACCTGGGTCTCAAGAACAGCGAGAGAGACAAATTGAACACCTTAATACGAAAGACCTACAAGCTGGCACTGGGGCTTCCACCGACGACGTCGACGGAGAAGCTACTCAGCCTGGGCATCCACAATAGTTGGGAGGAACTAGTAGAGGCCCACAAGACGAGCCAGATAGAGCGACTCAAGCTCACCAGCATGGGTAGGGACACGCTAATAAGACTGGGCTACCCAGTCGAATATGAGTACACAAAACAGCGGGTTCCTCTACCCCAGAGGGAGAAGATCACGGTGGCCAGCATCCCGAGAAGCATGCACCCTGAATACCACAGAGAAAGCTGGCGAGCGAGAGTGAAAGCTCCACGTAAGGCCTACGAAGGACCAAAACAAGGAGAAGTCCGATACACCGACGCGGCAAAGTACAAGAACAGAGCGGCCCACGCTATCAGCGTGATCAACGGCCAAGGTCAAGAGGTAGCAGCGGCCTCGGTAAGCACTACAGACATCGACTGCGCGGAAGAAACGGCGATAGCCTTGGCGGCCACTACGGGCCAGCGAGAGGAAGATCTAATCACAATCATCACCGACTCACAAACAGCATGTAGAAATTACCAAAAAGGCCGCATTTCCAAACAAGCCCGGAGCATCCTCGAAAAACGAGGCAATTTTCCAGAAGTGTACATTGTCTGGGCCCCAGGACACGAGTCCCTGGCGGGTAATGTAGCGGCTAATGCCTCTGCCCGAGATCACATTCTCCGGGCTATCCCACCAGGTTCACGAGCACTGGTAGACCAACAAGATAGCGTCCCGATAAGATACGCCGATATCCTGAGCCACTACAGACTGGGTAGAAGGATCTATCCACCCCCGCATCGCCAGCTGACAAGAGAAGAGGCGGTGATCTTCCGAAGACTACAGACCGGCACATTCCCGCACGGCACCCTGCTACACGCCATGTATCCTGCGAGCTATACTCACATATGCGCCTTCTGCTCTACGCCCAATACCCTCTACCACATGGTATGGGAATGTCAGCAAAACCCATCGACACCGCCCATCACCGGACCAACCGTCGAGCAGTGGGAGGCCCAGCTGACAAGCTCGAGCCCTCAAGACCAGCATCGCCTGGTGAGCAGGGCCAAGCTATCAGCTCAGGCCAACGTCATCCTGGACTAGGGACGCCGCCCACCTCGGACGATTTTACCGTCGGCTCATTCCAACTAATAAAGTTTATTCCTCCTCCTCCTCCGCTACACCTTTCCCATTTCCTACGCGCGTCCTCCCCCCCTTAACACTAAAAACAGCCATTTCTTGAAAGCGTTAAGACGTGGTTATTAAACTCAGCTAACAATCGGCTTCACATCGGAAAAACATATGAATGCACGAAAAAAATGCCACGGAAACCCGGATGAACATGAGGCTTTCGACACTCTAGGGGCAACCACTTAAACCGTCGGCATTGCCGTTAAGCTTACCCTTCTTGTAGCGAATATCGAAGGCGTACTGCTGAAGAGCCAAGCTGCAGCGCAAAAGACGACCGTTTTTTCGTAGACATGGAGTGCAGCCATGTGAGGGGACAGTAGTCAGTCTCTATGGTGAATCTTGAGCCAGCGATATAGCAAGCTAGCTTCTGTACCGCCCAAACTACGCAGGCGCATTCCTTTTCTGATGCACTGTATGCTCCCTCACGAACTGAAAGCTTTCTACTGGCGTACAGTACAGGATGTTCGTTCTCGTCATCTTTCTTTTGACAGAGCACCACCCCCATACCCCTGTCACTGGCATCACACTGAAGAATGAATGGCTTAGAGTAGTCGGGCGCGTTCAACACTGGCTGACTCGTTAGTCCGTTCTTCAGAATACTAAAAGCCTTTTCTTTTACGTCATCCCACTTTACCGTTTGTGGTTCTGCTTTTCTGAGAGCATCCGTTAAAGGACTCGCAATCTCGGAATACCGCGGAATATATCTTTGGTAATACCCCGCCAAGCCAAGGAATGATCTGATATCCCGCTTGGTGCGTGGTTGCGCGAAGTTGTCTATCGCGGTCAGTTTAACCTCGTAAGGCCGACGATGGCCTTGCCCTATTACATGACCTAGATAAGCTACCTCCGCGCGCCCTAATTGGCATTTGGGTGCCTTAACAGTTAAGTTGGCCTCTCGTAGCCGACACAACACGGTTCGCAGGTGTTGCATATGGTCCGCTCATGATGAAGAAAATATAGCTATGTCATCGAGATAGGGAAGTGCAAAGTCCTCCATTCCTCGTAGCACCTGGTCCATAAGGCTAGAGAAGCAATATGGCTCATTCTTCAATCCAAAACTCAGGACTTTCGGACGAAAGGTTCCCATCGGGGAAATAAACACTGCAAGCCTGCTTGCCCTCTTGGTCAACGGAACCTGCCAATACCCTCTGACTAAATCGAGCGTAGAAATGAAATTAGCACTGCTCACTTTCTCGAGCCTTTCCTCGATATGCGGTATTGGATAAGTCTGGTCCTTCGTGATTAAATTGAGCCTGCGGTAGTCGATACCTGGCCGCGGCTCTTTTCCTGGGACCTCAACCAAGATAAGAGGTGAGGTATAATCACTCTCTCCTGGCTCGATTACACCTAGCTCTAACATCTTGTTTATTTCAGCGGTCATGACTTCACGTTGACGAGGCGAAACGCGATAAGCTTTCGAACGAACAGGGTCCGACGAGGTTAACTCGATATCGTGAACGATCGCAGTTGTCCTGCCCGGTGTATCTGAAAATACATCTTTAAATTCAAACACGAGTTCCCTCAGTTCGGCCCTTTGATTGGGATTCAACTCCGCCTGTTCTACTAACTTATCAATGGTCTCGTCAATGTCTTTTGTCTCCGTCACTGCTGTTAACTCTGGAAAGCCGACAGGCATTTCCTCAGATTGGTTATTCAACGAGGGTTTCTCGATCATTCGCTTTTCCCCAACTTCGAAACGTCGCGTGCGAGCCGTCCTGTCATAGTAATGCTCAGCATTGTTTTGTGCTTTACGCATTTCCTGCTCAGCAATCATTGCGGCAGGGTTTACGTTTAACAACTTTCTCCTACATTCTGCCTCTCGTGACATTTCAGGCTCCGCTGCTTTCCTGGTTTTTTCATTAGCTGGCGTACTTTCCGCCTCATCCCCTATAGGGCTATCCTGTTCAGTACTAGTTGACCAATCAGCTGTCAAACCGGTTTCTTTCACCACTGGACTTTCATCCACTGCTTTAGCCGCGAGCTCCATTGCATTGGAACGAGTTAGGGCTTGCACTGTTCCCTCACTAAACCCGATTCCCTTGCGTCGTAGCAAATCGTCTGATTTGTTAGAAAACAAATACGGATACTGCGGCGGAAGATGTGCCGAGACGGCGGTTTCAGTGCCCAGTACTCCGGAAGGGCCTTCAATACGAATTTTGGCCACCGGGAGACAAACACTGGAGGCCTCTACGGCTTGCCTTATCGAAGCACATTCTCCCGTGAACTGGCCCTGCTTTACGTACGACGGATGCACCACGTCCATTGTGGCTGCCGAGTCGCGATGCACTCTACACGGTTTGCCGTTTACCACGAGGTCTCGAATGTAGGGTTCGAGCAAGTTCAGATTCTCTGCGTTACTACTTAGTGACATCAACACTAGTTTGGGATTTCTGCATCACACGGAGATATGCTCCGTTTGCCGGCAGTTGTAGCAAACTACTGGTTTCTTGGCCTCGAAAGCCTTTTTCTTTTGCTTTTCTGCCCTCTGTTCGGGTGACTCCTTTTCTCCTTCGCTGTCCTCGTCACTGCTTTTCACTGAATCTGATCTTTCCTTAATTTTATACCGACTCGACTTTGACCATCGTTTTGGCTTGTCGGGTCTGCATTTATTCATCTCCTCCTTAGGATCTTCGCTGCCTTCGTCCACACGGCGAGTTACGTACCCCTCAGCGAGATCGGCCGCTCTCTAACAGTGTCTACGCCTGGCCTATCCTGAACCCAATGCTTGATGTTTACTGGCAGCCGGCGGCAGAACTGTGCTAAGGCAACGCACTGCATTGTCTTTTCGGCATCGCCGAGTGCACCTTTTCTCTGAGCCATTCCTTCAGGTTTACCTCCAAGGTGTATGCAAAATCTGAATATGATTCACTTTTGGTCTTCTCGACTTCCCTGAACTTTCGCCTGAATGCTTCAGCTGATAGTCCATACTTTTTAAGCAGATTTGCTTTGACTTCATCGAAGTCCTCAGCTTCTTCTTTCCCCATGCGGGCGATAATATGAGCTACCTCACGTGGCAGTAACGTAAGCAAGAGTTGCGGCCACGTGTTTCTCGCGAAGTTTGCCTTCTCACACGTGCGCTCAAACTGCACCAGAAAAAGACCTATGTCCCCTCCTACTGCGTAGGGTGCCATCAAGTCTGTCATTCTGCGCTCGCTTTCACGTGCCTCTGTGCTAGGTCTTTCGCTATTTTGTGCTTTCAGAAGCTCAATCGCTAGGCGCTTCATTTCGAGGTCGCGCTCTTCCTTGGCCTCACGTGCTGCCAGCTCGCGCTCCTCTTTTTCCTCTAGGCGCTTGCGCTCTTCTTTGGCCTCACGTGCTGCCCGCTCGCGCTCCTCTTTTTCCTCTAGGCGCTTGCGCTCTTCTTTGGCCTCACGTGCTGCCTGTTCGCGCTCCTCTTTTTCCTCTAGGCGCTTGCGCTCTTCTTTGGCCTCACGTGCTGCCCGTTCGCGCTCCTCTTTTTCCTCTAGGCGCTTACGCTCTTCTTTTTCCTCTCTTTCTTTAATGCCCTCTAGGCATTCCGTCAGTTTCTTGTCGTCTGCCCCGGTCGCTTCGATTGCCTCAATGATCTCCGGCTTTCTATTTGATTCGGCAATTTGGAGGCCCAACTCTTTGGCCAAGCTCAACAATTCCGGCTTCTTTAGCGTCTTCAAATTCATGGCTGCCCTTAGTGCTGCTAAACTTTCATTCTGTACAACCTTGACGTACTCAAACTTTCGTCAACGGTTTACAGAAAAATCACTGCTATGTACTTTCCGAAAAATACGTAAAAGCCAAGTGATATCTCAGTGAAGAAAAGCCGTGCACTCACCATATGTAGTCATGATCCGGACACCTTCTTTCCGAACGTTGTTGCCAGGACGAAGAGGCTACGATCTCGTAGTTGTCGTCCAAGTTGGGGTCTCCAGGATTCCGTATCCCAATCGCTGCCAGCCAGTTTGTTGCGTTTGGAGGCGATCCCACCGCTCGCAACCAGTTTGTTGCGTACTCCAGGGTAGCGTACCGTACTGCTGCCGAGAATTAGCGGCGCCTGCCTATCGAAGCTCGACCGACATTTCTTATTGGGTAGCGTGGCGTTGTCGGCGGGCTGCAGGCATCCGGTAGATCATGGCAACCAAGCAGGGGCGAGACGATTTGCTAGTGCGAAACTTGCACGGTTTATTCAAAGGTAGTTGAAAGAAAATAAGAAAAGCATGAATATGAAGTATAAAGTATGAAGCCTCTCAAAGTACATTTCGGAGCCCCTTAAATAGGCTCTCTACAAGTGTGGGCGGGATCTTGCTTCCGTCGAATGACATGTGACAGGCATGGAGAGAGGGCCCCTCCTCCTGCAATACCGAGCACGGGCAGGAGAAGTCGATCCTCTTTTTGACGAATCCGGGGAGAAGGTCGGGTGAATGACCTCTCCGGCGCCTTGGGGTCCGGCCAAGAGAAGGTGAAGGGGATGAGGTAAGCACACACGATGCCACGACCATGAGAGGAGGGGAAGGGGATGAGGTCGCCCGTGGGCTCCGGCTCAGCGGTAGGGTGAATGAGCTCTCCGGCGCCGTGGGGTCCGGCCAAGAGAAGGTGAAGGGGATGAGGTCGCCCGTGGGCTCCGGCTCAGGGGGTAGGGTGAATGACCTGTCGCCACGTGGTGTCAGACGCCAACCCTAACACTACTGAAGGCACACACTGGTTTGTCTGGAGAGTGCGGCTGTTGTGCTGGTGCCACTCGAAGCCTTGCGGTTTTGTTTGAGATCTCAGTAGATAATTGCGGCTCTCATGTCAAAGTGCATAGAGGATTTTTTTATTGGTATATAATTGAATCGTGCTATTCGAAAGCGCCGTAGCCGATGTTATGGTCACGGGCTTATTTGCACTACGCTGTTCGTAAGGAGACCTTATCGTTGCATCTTCATTCCCGATTGTGGTTACTATTCTGTGACGGAGCTAAATACCTAAGCAGGATGTACTCATGTAAACGTGCAGCTAACGCACATTATGGATCAAATTTTTCGTGAGCTTTCTGGCTCGACGTCCGTCGTAGCCTGCGCGTTGTTTGGAAACGTGCGAGGTTCGGTAATACAGCAACATTTTTATGAACATTTTCTGTTAAGCACCTTAAATAACTCGTTATTCTTTACAAGTATTTTTGTATCAGTCCAAACAAACGTGAATAATCACATTTGGTGTTTTATTTATTTTTGAGCTCCACTTTGAAGAGGACTAGTTTGAGAGAAATCGACAGAATGGACGCTGCCTGTTAGTCTACAGCTCTGCCCACGCTGTTCGACTTTAGACTTGAGTAATAATTCTAGTGGAGCGTATTGTTTCCGCGATTTGCAGTTATTTCAATAAGCATTGAGACATGCCTTTTTTATTGTTATTATTAATTCAGCTCAACCTAAGCGAAGGAAACTCCCTATGAGACGGACTGCCGAATGTGGACCTGCTGGCGAGGAAGGCACCAACTCCTCCTCAACAGTTGCTACAGACGCTGACCAAGAAGGCTCTGCAGAACTGAGTTGAGATAGTACCTCTTCTTTCGAAGAAAATGCAGTCGAGCATGAGAGCAATGAAGATATTTCCTCGCTCTCTGTATGTGAGCTACGATAGGCTTTGCGAGATGCGAAAAAGAAAAAAAAAACACTGATTTGCATGAAAACTTGTCGACATCAAAAAAGAAGTTGAAGACTGCTGCCAGGAAAGCAAAGCGGTTAAAAAAAGATCTCCCACCGCTGACCAAAAATATGGATTTCTTGAACGAGGACCAGAAGGCTGCCTTGAAGAGAAAGAGCCGGGAAGGTAGTGCATGGAGTGCAGAAACCATAAAGAATGCGCTGCAACTCAAATTTCCTTGTGGCTCTGCAGGCTACGACTTACTTTTAGAACAGGGCAATCCTCTTCTCTCTCGAAGAACACTTTGCAGACGACTGCAGCACCTGACATTTAGGCCCGGCGTTTTTATTGATATAGTAAATATGATGAAAGTGAAAGTGGCCGCAATGCCAAATATTGAAAAAGACTGCGTCATATTTATAGATGAAATGGAGATTCACAAGGGTGTCGAGCTAGACCGCAGTGGTGACGGCTTCCTTGGCAATGTGACGCTCCCTGAAACCGACCGAGCAGCAAACCATGTACTCGTCTTTATGGTTGGGGGCCTAAACACCCGCTGGAAGCAGGTGACTGCTTATCACTACACAGGTGCTTTTGTCAATGGAGAGAAGCTGAGAGACTTTGTCTTCCATTTAATCAACCTTTGTGCACACATTTCTTTGCGTGTGCTGTGCGTGACTTGCGACATGGGGAGCTCCAACCGTGCGATGTGGTGGAGCTTAAACCTGTCAAGCTCCCGCCGCTCTGTCACTAGATGCACTGTTCCCCACCCATGTGACAATTCTATGTCATTGTTTTTGATGCCGGATCCTTCACATGTACTAAAAGATATTAGAGGGCACCTCGTGCGAAAAGATCCCATGAAACTTAGTGAAGAAATAGTGGCAAAGTACAATTTACGCAGCAGTGATGTGTCGATTGAGTACATAGAAGCAGTCCTAAAGATGGACTCAGAACAACTGAAGGTGGCACCTAACCTGAGTACCGCGCACATTTCCAACGGCCACTTCACAAAGGGAAAGGTAGGGATAGCTGTTCAGTTGTTCCGGGAAGCACCTGCAGCTATAAGGTACTTTGTAGAGCGCATGAAGCTGCCGCCCGAGGCTGAAACAACAGCCTGGTTCTGTGAAGTAATTTTCAAGTGGTACACAATCATGACTGCACGGCACCCTGTTGTTGCTCTGAGCTTATAAAATGAAAGCAAATATGAAGAGGCTATTGAAACGCTGCAACTCGCTGTTGAAGTCATTGAGAGCTTAGGCATTGGCACCAAAAAGGTCTGTAAGCCATGCCAGGCAGGGGTGCTAATGTCCACTGCTGTAGTGCTTCAACTGCATGAATTTCTGCTAAAGAAATGTGGCTACGCATTCTTCTTGACAAGACGATTGGCCCAAGATTGCCTGGAGAACTTGCTTTCGGTCATCCGGATGATTTCTCCCGTGCCGAGTGCATATGACGTCAAAAATGCGCTCATAATTGTGTCACTTGGCCAGTTCCTCAAGGTACCTAAGAATTCTGGTTATGAAGCTCGCGACAGCAACTATTTAGTGGATTTCTTCTCTGCAGAGATTCAAGAAGTGCATTAAGAATTTGAAGAACCCTCGTACGATGATGAATGCACAGAGGGCGAGCCATTGTGTCTTGTAGAAAATGACATCGTCGCTCACTTGCCAGGGTATTTGGTGAAGTGTCTTATATCTACTAACAAACCATGCTCCACCTGTACTTAGACCCTGATTGCTGATGAGGCTTCCTATGAGCACGCTCTTGTGCAGCTCAAGGAGTACAGTCAAGGTTCTAGAAATTTGGTGTATGTAAGCCATACGGTACTGAGCTTTGTTTCTTCCTGTGAATGTGTCTTTAAGAAAATTTCACAGGAAAATGATATTTGTCATTTGGATCACCCAATCAATACACTGACAAGCCTTACTGAGCGATCAGTTCCTCTGCCACCTAGTGAGTGCGCTGACCACCCAAGCCTTATGAGAAAACTGATGTGCCGTTTTGTTGTCATGCGACATCGTATCTACCTCCGCTGGCTGAACGAGCCTGATGATGCAGACGACGGTTATGGCAGCAAGACTGTGGCTGGCGTGAACTTGCCGTAGAGTACCTTGCTTTAAATCTTACACCACTCCGTAAATAGCTGCTTTTTCACCACTGACTTGCTGGCTTATTTTGTAGTTTGCATCTTTCTTTAAGCTTTGTGTTTATGTTTGTTGCAAAGGTAACACCACAGTGCACGTAGCAACTTATTGCCCCTATGTCCTGCTCGTTTATTTGGAGATTTGCGTCTTTTTCATGCCTTGCTTTTATGCTTTCCTTTTAAGGTAAAATCCCACTGTACGTACCCAACTTATCTGTCCCTCTGTCTCGCTTACTTGTATTGTAGTTTGCGTTTCTTCATGGTCGACTGCACTTGACATTAAAGAAATAATTTGCACTGTTTTTTGTTTCGTTACCTTTGCTGTCTGTAAGGGGGGAGGTTGACAAGCTAGGTTACATAATTTTCTGCCGCACTAATGAAGCTCAACCTTTAGGAAGCAGTTATTTTCAACAGCCTAGCACATCACCACCCAATTTTGCAGGCAAAATAGGAATTGCATGCACAGGCATCGTCAAAAGTGCAGCTTTTTACTAAACCTTTTCTGGTCGAGTCTTTTTCACAAAGCATGAATTTTCAGTCTTACTTCTATTTCAGATTCAAAACTGTTAGAAAAGAATTACTGCAGTTATTTAATGACTTGAGATTCACCCTTTTTTGTGTAGGTGTACAAGCATGGTTTATAAATGAGTACAGATGGGCATGAATAAAATAAATACAATGAAAAATATATGCAGGAATCGCTTCACAAACGGAGGAATCGTAGCAGAACAACCGGTGTGCATGTCCAGAGCGCAAGCGAAGTCTGCATATGAGCGCACGCAAGAACGCTTGGTGGTTGTGCGCCTGTCAGAAAAATGAAACGAGTGGAAAACTTGAAGTAGTGGTTTATCCTACCGCCAATGAGGTGCAATCAGTTTTCGTGGGCCTCGTGAAACAAAACGCAGGCGCAGTGGCAACATTGGTATACGCGGCATCATTTGTATGTACCAGCACCAGCCTGTAAACAGATGTAATTGCACCCCTGTGGGCAATAAACAGGCGAGGAACTCGCAGTTACACTTTGAAAGATTAAAAAGCAGACAAGTTGTCTTTGCGAGCAAAACAAACGGAAACAGCTCGCGTGACAGAAGCGAAACCAACCACCGCGAGCAAGCGGCTGATGACGCGCGGCTGTTATCAAAGCGCAGGAATTGAAAAACCAAAAACCACGTAGAAAAAGAAAAAAAATCAATTTCTTTCACTCGCACGGAGCAGTAGCACCTGCTGGGCAACGGATCTTTAAAATGATAGCCAACTGACGGCACACTAACTGTTCAACTTCGACCACTCGGGGCCCTAAAATGAATTCGTACAATTACATCTTCGACCCCCGGATGTTAAAAAGGCTATTATGAGTAAGAAGATGCCCAGTGCATTATTGATAAAAAGAATGTTCAAATCAAAGCACTTGAAGCGCGCCGAGAGCATGAACGGCGCCGTTACGAACGCTAGCGCAGCCGATCCCGTGTGCTTCAATATGGCGGCGCCGTTGAGGTTGTCTCCACCCTGAATGGCGGCGCTAGCTTCAAGGCAACCTACTACGACGGACCAAGAAAGCGCGCTAGCACGTGACCACGGCGCTTCGACCAATAGGAGGTTGACTCTCCGGAGGCGCTGCAGGCGAGAGAGAAAGCGCCAAAGCTTGCAAAGTTTAGCAAAGTTCAGAGGTAGTCATTACTTGTTTATTTAGGGGTTTTACAGCCGGCTCAGCCGCCGGAGAAGATAGTAACATAGTAACACCCTCGTGTCCCGGGACCCATGTTATATTTTGGGTAAGAGTAACAGATTTCTGGGCAAAATCATTGATAAAGGTCTCTCGTGGAGCCCGCACTATATTTACTTGAAAGAGCGCCTGACAGTAATCTCACAGCTTTTCAATTTCCTGGGCGGAAAAATTTGGAATTTTACAGGACTCTTTTTCTGGGCTTTTTGATCTACAGGGGTGCGATCGGAGATGGTTGTTCGGCGCGTTCGTTCGGTTACCGGCGCGCGAGATTGGCCTACTCCGCGCCGACGTCGCCAGCCGTGGGGCGCGGCCACGTTTTTGGTGACGTCAAAATGACGACACGCTCCTGTCAATCATCCTCCCACCTCGCATTTTGTCTGCTAGGCGCCGAACCCGACGGGAGCGGGGAAGTTTGGAGCGATCATACGGCTTCGCATGGCGCGTCTGGTGGATTGGATTGGATCGAACAGGCGGCCTTTTCGGCTGCCGAATGGCACGTTTGAATCCAATCCATAGTTTAGTTCGAGAAAATGGCGCTTCCTTTGGGAACTTAGGTTGTTGCGCTGGCGTTTCTAGAGGAAAGAGGAGAGCGGGTGGCGGTGCGAAACGCGTTTGAAGAAATGGCAGAAAGTGAATTCCGGCGTCGTTTTTGTTTCTCGAAACAAATAATTCGTTGGTTGTACAGAGAAATCGACCCCATCTTCGGTGCCAGCGAGCCACTGGAATGTTGTCTCTGCCTCTTGAAAAGTGCGCCACTCTTCCCGTCGTTTTCGTTTTCTTTTTTCTTCTCGCTGTGCGTGACAGCACCTACGGATGACGCAAAGAAACTAATAGTTATAAATTGCAGTAGTCACACGTACTACTATTTGAAAACGTGCTCGGACTTGAGAAGAAAAAATACATTTTTTAAATAAAGATTTCATCCATTTGGAAGACGAGAAACATTTCGTTTTGTTGTATACTGTCTGCAAGCAGACGACACACCACTGAAGTAAACTTCCGGGGAGGTCACCGCTTCCTGATTGGCTGCTCTCTCCGCCCCGCTGTCACAAATTTTGCATACTGCAACTATGTGACGTTGCAGCAACTGAACAGAACGCGTATCGAACAAAATATCTCCGATCGCGCCCCAGTTGGCCCGAACTAACCATGCACTTGCAGGACAAACCTTCGTGCTCTACAGGCTATTCAAGCTCGGGCGCTCAGACTTGTGTTGGTTTCCCTAGATGCTCATCAACAGTGTCGACTGTTGCAATCGCCCGAGACCAACCAATACAAACGCACATTGCGGTGGAAGTGCAGAGAGTGCACATTAGCCATTTGCCTGAGCCCGTTCCATCATCTTGCAACACTACCGTCTGAAAGGCCGCAGGCATCAATACGATATCGGATTATTACACGCGCCTTCCATCAGGCCGCAAGCACTCCTACATGGTGTTTGGCTCAACCTGCAGTGCACCTCACCATAACAGGAATCAGAAAAAAAATCTGAGCTGTCACGAAATGCTCTTAAGCAACTAACTCTGCTTTTTTTGCACGATGAGGTGCTCTGAACACGTACATATTTATACAGATGTATAAGGAACTCTCCAGTGTTCATCTACAGTGTTCATCTCCAGTGGTGTTTCCAGTGAGAGCCACCACCATCAGTTTCAAGACGTGTCACCCAACTAAATCAACGGCTGCGGAACTTGCAGCTGTTCGCGCTGCACTTCTCCTCGTCAGCCAAAAACAACCTTGAAAGTGGCCCATATACAGTGACTCGAAGGCAGCACTGCAGTCTTTACTATCAGCCCTGTAGCACAGACCACACGAACAACTGGTATTAGAGATTAGAAAACTAAGCTATGCCTTGGCCGAGAAAGGACACCACGTGACATTTCAGTGGCTTCCAAGCCACTGCGGCGTCATAGGTAACGAGCACGCTGATAACGCTGCTCGGTCAGCTCTTAAAGGCGACAAAGAGGAGTCGATACCGTTATCAACGACAGATGCCGCTAGAAAACTTCGAATGCTCACCCGCAACATCACGTTCTCCATGCGGAAAACACGAAGTGTTCGAAGCAACCGGCTGCACCATCTGGACTCTGCCAACGCGAGGCTACCCTGCTTTGTCGAATCAGGTTAGGAGTGGTCTTTACAACGCCTTTTGCTTTCCGAATCGGATGGGCCGACGACGCCTCGTGTGATTACTGTGGTAGCGAGGAGACTCTTCAACACCTGCGACTATCCTGGCTACAATTTTCAGAGACGATCGGTCGCAATCGCGATAGCGCACCTGACCAAAGACCTTTAACAAAGTAAGCACTTTAGAATGACGACATCGCAATTCATCGCAGCGGAGGTCGACTAGGGCTCTGTTGCAATTTTTAAAGGCAATAGACTTGGACAAGCGGCTATACATGAACTGATGCTTACAGGGTCACAAGTGTTACGGTGCTGTGCGGTGACTGTAGGCGGTGACAGTGACCGAATGTGATTGTATCTGTGCTCCTTTTCTCTCTCTCTCTGTACTTTCCTGTGACTTTACATCCACTCCTCTCTGTCCACAGCATAGGGTAGCAAGCCGGATCTTCCCCTCTGGTTAACCTCCCTGCCTTTCCTCTTTCTTCTGTCTCTCTCTCTCTTTCTTGATTTGAAACTCTTGCGAGTAACGCATACTGTGCACCGTTATCAAGACTATCCACATTAAGGACGCTGCTATGACACATCGCGCATTCGTGTCAGCACCGACGTGTTTTGCAACGCATTCAGGATCGCCATCTGTTACGAAGCGGAGAACAACGACAACGGCCCGTATTGATCTGTCCCCGCCATCCTTCCCCATAATGTCATCGCAAAAAGCACAATATACCGAACAGTTCTTTATTGGTGGGTGTTTGGGCGCCCGCCAGTCACTAAACTGATAGGCAGGTTGTAAAGTCGATCTCCATTGCGATAGCTAATCGCCGACCGAACTTATGGCGCAGAAGTTTTGCGAATGCGCACCGAACATACTGTGTGTCCGAGTCAGAAGATGGACTAAAGTTCTCAGATATCCCGAGATAAATTCGTAAAACTGCAGAGTTACGAAAGAAGGCTCACAAGCCAACTACAACGCAAACACATGCCTCGTGACTCTGAAGAGTACACTAGATGGGGTGCTTGAATAGGGGGGGGGGGGGAAATGCTAAATTACAACTTTTGCTGAAATGGCTGTGCCATGTGGTGCTTTGAAGCCAGAAGTCTACTCGAACGGCGAGTGCAATACGCAGAGTCAGATCGCTTGATGCAACCATTTTCCAGACGCCACTTTCCGCTGCAACGTAACACAGGTGTGCTGGCTTCAAATATGATATTGAACCGAGTTTTCCCGCTTCCATAAAATATCTGTGGACGCGATCCGAAATTGTCCTTCTGTCTGTTACAAGAGCCACAATACATTTAGTTTGGTTCAGCGGCGGCCTAATGTATCAGTATTTGAGTAGCGACGCTCGTGTTATATGTGGGTTTCCTGATGAAATGTTTGTATTTGTGGGCAAGAAACGCCAATGTATGAAAGCATCTAACCCTACAGCTAGAATAGAACTGGCAGAACTTTCGAAGTTAATCAACAAGCGTAAGACAGCTGACATAAGGAAGTATAATATGGATAGAATTGAACATGCTCTCAGGAACGGAGGAAGCCTAAAAACAGTGAAGAAGAAACTAGGAATTGGCAAGAATCAGATGTATGCGTTAAGAGACAAAGCCGGCAATATCATTACTAATATGGATGAGATAGTTCAAGTGGCTGAGGATTTCTATAGAGATTTATACAGTACCAGTGGCACCCTCGACGATAATGGAAGAGAAATTAGTCCAGAGGAATTCGAAATCCCAAAGGTAACGCCGGAAGAAGTAAAGAAAGCCTTGGGAGATATGCAAAGGGGGAAAGGCAGCTGGGGAGGATGAGGTAACAACAGATTTGTTGAAGGATGGTGGACAGATTGTTCTAGAGAAACTGGCCACCCTGTATACGCAATGCCTCATGACCTCGAGCGTACCGGAATCTTGGAAGAACGCTAACATAATCCTAATCCATAAGAAAGGGGACGCCAAAGACTTGAAAAATTATAGACCGATCAGCTTACTGTCCGTTGCCTACAAACTATTTACTAAGGTAATCGTAAATAGAATCAGGAACACCTTAGACTTCTGTCAAGCAAAGGACCAGGCAGGATTCCGTAAAGGCTACTCAACAATAGATCATATTCACACTATCAATCAGGTGATAGCGAAATGTGCGGAATATAACCAACCCTTATATATAGCTTTCATTGATTACGAGAAAGCGTTTGATTCTGTCGAAACCTCAGCAGTCATAGAGGCATTACGGAATCAGGGTGTAGATGAGCCGTATGTAAAAATACTGAAAGATATCTATAGCGGCTCCACAGCCACCGTAGTCGTCCATAAAGCAAGCAACAAAATCCGAATAAAGAAAGGCGTCAGGCAGGGAGATACGATCTCTACAATGCTATTCACAGCGTGTTTACAGGAGGTATTCAGAGACCTGGAGTGGGAAGAATTGGGGATAAAAGTTGATGGAGAATACCTTAGCAACTTGAGATTCGCTGATGATATTGCCTTGCTCAGTAACTCAGGAGACCAATTGCAATGCATGCTCACTGACCTGGAGAGGCAAAGCAGAAGAGTGGGTCTAAAAATTAATCTGCAGAAAACTAAAGTAATGCTTAACAGTCTCGGAAGAGAACAGCAATTTACAATGGGCAGCGAGGCACTGGAAGTCGTAAGGGAATACATCTACTTAGGGCAGGTAGTCACGGCGGATCCGGGTCATGAGACGGAAATAATCAGAAGAATAAGAATGGGCTGGGGTGCGTTTGGCAGGCATTCTCAGATCATGAACAGCAGGTTGCCAGTATCCCTCAAGAGAAAAGTATATAATAGCTGTGTCTTACCAGTACTCACCTACGGGGCAGAAACCTGGAGGCTTACGAAAAGGGTTCTACTCAAATTGAGGACGACGCAACGAGATATGGAAAGAAGAATGATAGGTGTAACGTTAAGGGATAAGAAAAGAGCAGATTGGGTGAGGGAACTAACGCGAGTTAATGACATCTTAGTTGAAATCAAGAAAAAGAAATGGGCATGGGCGGGACATGTAACGAGGAGGGAAGATAACCGATGGTCATTAAGGGCTACGGACTGGATCCCAAGGGAAGGGAAGCGTAGCAGGGGGCGGCAGAAAGTTAGGTGGGCGGATGAGATTAAGAAGTTTGCAGGCATGCATGGCCACAATTAGTACATGACCGGGGTTGTTGGAGAAGTATGGGAGCGGCCTTTGCCCTGCAGTGGGCGTAACCAGGCTGATGATGATGATGATAGTGTGGCTCTGAATTGTGGTTAACTCGCTTTAAGGGCGTCTGCTTCAGTGGGGCCTCTGGTTTGAGTGGATTATTCGAGGGAAAGACCAATAGCTTTCCCACTTTCCAGGCAATTAAAAATACAGATTTATATGCTCGTAATATCTTCTACGAAACATAGGATACCCGTTACTCGCACAAATATTAGCATTTGATAATTATATCAAATTTTACTACATTACACATCGGGAGTAAAGAACTCACCAAGTAACAGATGTGTGAGCAGGAAATGCCCGAGGTGATTTGCTTGGAAAGTGGCCTCGAAGCCGTCCTCGGTCTCCTCTCTATTCGGAGGCGCTATGTAGAAAAAACAAAACAAAAGAAAGGAACATCGTAAGTGGGATACGCCTGACGAAGGAGCACCATAAAACTTTTCTACAAGCATATCATTTATTAGGAATCCTGGTGCCTACTCAGCTCTTTTGGAAAGCGATGAGTGAGTCTCAGTAATCTCAGCAGCAAAAATCGTCCTACTAAGTGCTGTGCACTCTATTTACGAGTTGTTCTATTCGCCATTATCTTTTATAATGTTGGAACAGTAATCGATACCTTAAGCTCTTCTGCGGCTGACCTATTCTAAATCGTGACAGTATTTTACCCTAATATTTTCAGAAAGTTCCTACCATGATCCGACATCTCCTCTACATACGTCACCTCCAGACCTCTAGCTGAAATGTGTCCCGCTCTGAGGCGGCGACACTATCGCGCCGCCTTTAACTCATGTTGATATTTACTCGTTCATCAACATTATGGGTGACAAGCTCCTCTGCGATTTTTGTGGAACAACAGGAACTAATGAGCATATTTTCCTTCTTTGTGCCGGGTACGACGTCGGGCGTAAAGTCCTCCGGACAGCATTAAACTGGCTACTGTGTAGACAAGTTTTCGTAAATGAAGATCCTTGGACCATGGCCGTGCGTGTCGATGCCGCAGGACGCAAGGAGAGCGTTATCGCAGTACCTTAGGTCGTCAGGTCCCTGCGACCGTTTATAGAATCATTGCGCACTTTCAAATGCACTATTGCGCTCTCCCTTTCTCTTTCCGCCCTTCCCTCTCATCCAGTGCAGGGCATCAAACCGGACGTGCGTCGGCTTAACCTCCCTGCCTCTCTTCTGTTCCCACTTGGCGGCGTTCACAACAAGGGCTCTGCACACGGCCGACAGGATGTGAATATAGTGTCGTGTGAAGGCGGCGCCTAGGCGATTCCAGTGACGCATGCTTGCTTGCCATCGCTTGAATTTATCCGGGAGAAGAACAGTCATGCCAGAGTCCCACAGGTGCTTGTGGCGATGTTCTAGTTGATTCCACTATAGCCTGTTGAGCAATCTCGCATGAGCGCAGTCAAGAGAAAGTTTACATCACTTCGCGCCTATGGAATCTTTACCTCAACGACTTTAGAAACAGTGATTTCTACTTCCCCATCAGCTAGCTCGTTGCCGCCCAAACCACAGTGACCACGTACCCATTGGAAGGTAACTGAGTGACCGTTCCTCTGCGCAAGATGAAATATCTGTAGAACATCTAATGCTAGCACATAATACTGGCCCCTTATCTAGAAAGAATCGATGACTTGCAGTGCTGATTTCGCGTCCGAAAGTATGGTCTATGTACGCGGTGTCAGGCAGGAGACGAAGTTGACAGCTTTTGGTATTGCAAGAAACTCTGTAGCTGTTGAAAATTATTTGTGATCCAATATGTATTAGCGGGATGTGCCCAAGTTAGGGATTACAAAGGCCGCTGTTGAAGAGCATGAACCGACAGAATCACCGTATAGCGCAGCCAAATGGTCCAAGATGAGTTTTTCAAGGCTAGTGGAAGGGACACGCGACTTCCTCAAAATCCGAGGTATGTGAAGGGGCACCATTGCCCTACGCAGTGCCCATGGTGACGCTTCAGAGATGACGGTAAATTAATTCTGGACTTTTACACCATTGTGGGGGACTCCGAATTAATTTGGCCACCTGGGGTTCTTTAACATGCTCACAACGCACGGGATACGGGCGTTCTTGCATTTTGCCCCTAACGGAATGCGGCCGCGGCGGACGGGATTTTGTCCCGCGTGCTTATGCTTTTATATCAGCGCAACACCATAGCCGCTAAGCCACCGCAGCGGTTAGATGACGGTAGGTGAGAAGTTTTAGGCAATTATACGCCTATGAGTAGTTAGACATGTTTGCATCGTGTATTATAAAGACAAGTGGATCATGTTAACATCTTTTCAACTCAGCATTATTGCACATGCCCACTAACGATGGAATCAACAAACATGTCCTCGAAAACTATCTTAAACGTGTTCTCTCTTCTACCCACAACGCATAAATAGTTGAGAAAATAAAGCAACGATGTTCTGTGTTGACTGACACTTGACTCGATTGTATTCTCTGCGCGAACGGCACGAAACATGGTGTCAGAAGTGCGTGGCCACCCGTGATGGAATTATTAAAGCCTCCTGAACCGTTACGCCTCAGTGCTGACATTGCCAAACAATGGAAACCTTTTAAGCGAAATTTCGAGCTTTTCCTAGCAGCCCCGGTGCCAAGAGACAAGCCTCGGGATGATAGCACGAAGACTGCCTACTGCTCAGTTTAGGAGGCGATGATGTGTTGGAAATCTACAACTTCACTTTCACTGAAGACGCCGAAAGAGTGGAATATGCGATCATTATCAAGAAATTTGATGAGTACTGCGCAGCGCAGGTGAATGAAACACATGAGCGGTACCTATTTCGACGACGAGTCCAAGCAGAAGGAGAGCCCTTTGTGCCATTCGCAAGGGACCTGTGGCACCTGGGGAAATCATGCGACTTCGGTG
This sequence comes from Dermacentor variabilis, assembly GCF_050947875.1. Lineage (NCBI taxonomy): Eukaryota > Metazoa > Arthropoda > Arachnida > Ixodida > Ixodidae > Dermacentor > Dermacentor variabilis. The sequence goes on from NC_134569.1 coordinate 5,409,756, forward strand.
TAATGTAAAATTCAATGATCCGCGACCAAATTGTATTTGGAACGAGCGACGACAAAGTGTGCCAGCAGCTGCTACAGGACAAGGAATTGACACTGGCGAAAGCTGAGCAGGTATGCAAAGCCCCCGAGTTGTCCGATGCACAAAATCAACTTTAGGCACGCGAACAGCGCCAATTTGACCGTGTCCAAACAAGGCCAAATGAAACTGGTGTGTCCGGAGTATTTAAATGCAGTAGGTGTGGTCGGCAGCACGGCTCGAGGAATTGTCCGGCGTTTGGACGCATCTGTAGACGATGCGGATGCAAGAACCATTTTCCTGTGCAATACAATATCAACAGGCAAGTGGGCGAAGTCAGTGCTGACGAAGACTTCACGATTCTCGACGTATCGGTAGATACTGTCGAAAGACAGCGTGACTGGGTAAAGCAAGCAATAGTCGGCAGCAAGCACATCAACTTGAAAGTGGACACCGGTGCACAAGTCAACCTTCTGCCACATGGTATGTACCGCGCACTACAGCCAGCGGCACAAATAAAAGCAAGTAATTCAGTGCTACGCTCCTATGGGGGAGGAATCATCAAGCACTTTGGGGTAGCCAGATTGAATGTCACAGTCGACAAGACGGCGACTGAAGTCGACTTCTTCCTTGTAAGGAAGGGACGCGCGATTATCGGTCGCGAAGCAAGCGAACGCCTGGGGCTCTTCGTCAGGTCGGTTGAAGGAATAACAACAAACGGAACTACAGAGTTCATGCGGGAATACAATGACGTCTTCACCGGCACTGGATGCATTCAGCGGCTAGACAAAATAGTATTGCGACAAGACGCCGTACCTACGGTCCAGATGGCTAGACGAGTACTCCTGGCGCTGCTGAAACCACTGCGGGCTGAACTCGACCGGATGCTCAAGGCAGGCATCATTGCCAAGGTTGAAGAGCCAATAGACTGGGCAAGTCCGTTAGTTATCGTCAAGAAGGACGGTCAGCTACGTATATGCATGGATCCTAGGAAAATTAATCAAGGTCTCAAGCGAGAGCACTTGCATATGCCTCGTCGCGATGACATAGAAGCTGAGTTTGCGGGGGCGCGATATTTTTCACGACTAGAGGCCAAATCTGGATTTCATCAAATACCGTTGCATGGAGAAACGTCCAGGATCTGTACGTTTTCGACCCCGTTTGGGCGTTATTGTTTCCTCAGGCTTCCTTTCGGCATAGCGTCAGCATCCAAGGTATTTCAAAGGTACATGAACGAGATCTTGGACGGGATTCCTGGTGCATTTGTGTACGTCGGCGACATTCTAGTGCGGGGCTCTTCAAGAAAAGAGCACTACGAACGGCTACGAGCAGTCCTTCAGTCCCCGCGTAAGGAGGCATTAACATTCAATGCTTCAAAATGCGAAATTAGTATGGCATATATTTCTTTTCTTGGCGATGTCATTTCCGAAAACTGCATACGGCCAAGCCCTGATTCAGTTGAATCAGTTCTACATCTGCCGCCACCGAGGGACAAGAAAGGAGTTCATGGAATGCTAGGTGTCGTCAACTATTTCGCTAAGTTTGTACCGGCACTCGCAGAAAAAACTAACTTACTCCCAGACCTGATAAGAAAAGACAGTGTTTTCGATTGGACGGATAACAATGCCACAGAATGGAACCATATCTGTGCCACTTTAAGCAACCAGCCAGTACTGGCTATCTTCAACCCGATGCGTGACACTAAAATAGCTTCGGATGCATCGCAAGATGGCATCGGTTCAGCATTGCTACAGCGTTACGGGGACGCTTGGAAATCTGTTGCGTATGCTTCGCGAGTACTCACCGACACCCAAAAACGATATTCACAGATTGAGAAGGAGGCGTCGGCTGTGGTATACCGGTGCGAGAAATTTCATCATTTTCTTTATGGGCGCATGGTCATCCTTGAAACAGACCGCCGCCTACTGATCAATATTTCGCAAAAGGCAATTGCTGACATGCCACCGAGACTGCAGCGCTTCCTTCGACGTTTGCTAAAATACAATTTCACTATGCATTTTGTTCCAGGAAAGCAGTTCCTGTTGCCAGACCTGCTGTCGCGTGCCTCTGTAGGAAAACCGCAAAAGGATGAAGCAGAAGAAGGCATCGAGATTCACGCCGTAGGTGTTGTATCGTCACTTATAAGGGATGCCACGTTAGAGCGCTTATCAAAAGAAACCCGATATGATAGCTACTTGCATAGTATCGTCACATACCTTCAGAAGAACCAACCTGTACAGGGACGGCTTAAGCATTTCGAAAGTGAGCTATCAGTAGTAAGCGCTGCGCTACTATAAGGGTGCAAGATCGTGGTGCCAACTAGCATGCGTGAAGAAATGTTGCGAAGAATCCATGAAGGCCACATGGCACTAAATAAGTGCAAAGAACATGCGCGTCGTTTGGTTTTCTGGTCCGGTATGAACATTGATATAAAAAAAATCTTGTAAAAAATGCTCAGTATGTCATAAGCACGCATACAAGCAACACAGCGAACCCCTTCTTATCCGCCCAGTGCCTGCGCATGCCTGGTGTAGGATTGGTATTGACATCTTCCAGTATATACGCTGGAAAATCGTATCCTTGTGTGTATGATGCATCGTCTGATTTTCTCGAGGTTGAGCAGTTGCAGGACACGTCAGCAGCTTGTGTCATTGATAGACTAAGCGCAATATTTGCAAAATACGGCATACCAATGAAAGTATGCACTGACAACGGACCGCAATTCTCTCACCGCAAATTTCTGCTCTTGTCAAAAAGATACGATTTCCAGAATGTTACTTCGAGCCCGCGGTTTCCACGCTCAAATGGCTTGGCCGGGAAACGGGTTCAGGGGGTTAAAAGAATCCTTAAAGAACAACCGAAGGAAGAGACGACTTCTGGCTTGGATTGCTCAGTTACAGGTCATGTCCTCTGGAAGACGACAGGTCGCGAGGTGAACTGCTATTTCGTCGACGGCTTCGAACGCCATTGCCGCATTTTGCGGAGGTGCCCAGCACGTCTGTGCGGAAGCATCGACAGATCGAACAGCCGAGACGCTCCCTGGCTCCTTTGCAGAAAGGACAAGTCATGCGAGTGCGCGGAGACTGATGGGATACCAAAGCCAGAGCGATGCGAGTGGAGCAACCAAGGTCCTACCGAGCGGAGACAGAAGACGGCAAGATGCTGCGTCGGAACCGGCAGCACCTTCTTGCGACAGCCGAACCATTCAGCATGGAGTCATCCACCTAAGATTTCACGGACGACGAAAGCGACAACGACGGCATTGTAAGCCAACATACGTCGTCAATTGGAGGTGCACCGATGATATCAAATGAGACAAGGCCTCTTTTGAGGAGATCAACAAGGCAAAAAAGACCGCCACAGCGCCTCCAATAGGGCAGCAATATTAAGCAATGTTCGTAACCCCTCGCAATGCCGTTCGATAATATTTTCATTTTTTGGTGTTTGTACAGAAACGAGGATGTATCGTGCTTTATAAAGACAAGCGCAATGTTAACATCTTTTCAATCAGCATTATTGTGCATGCCCACTAACGATGGAATGAACAAACAGGCCCTCGAAAGCTATCTAAACATGTTGCCTGTCCTACCCTCCACGCATAAATAGTTGAGCAAATAAAGCAACGGGGTTCTGTGCTGACTGACACTTGATTCGATCGTATTCTTTGCGCGAATGCCACGAAGCAATGTTGAGCAGGTGCAGCTTGGGCGGTTTCCGTGAATTGAAGACGAGGGACAGTGTGCATGTCGAGTCAGCAGTCGGAACTCAAGCGGCTCACAAGACGCTTCAGTTGGATAGGTCCAATTCTATGGGTTCTATTGAATAGGCCAGTTTCTGTGCACTGTAATCATGAACATGCACCAATTGGTTGATTTCATTGCTTATACTTAACAAAACACTACATAGAAATTACACTGGTGGTCTGTCGATTAGCAGCCAATGGAAATGGTCCTTCGTTTTGGCTACGTATTGAAACGCACTTGAAAACACAACCCGATTACTAGCCAATCTTCACACGTGCATGAGCATTAATTAATTTAGTTATTCATTCGTTTATTTATTTGCAATACCTGAAATACCCGTGTGGGAGGGACCTTACATGAGCAGGGGGGTGTACACAAATGACCAGAATAAAAAAAAATATCATGGTGTTTTACGTGCTAGAACCACTTTTTGATTATGAGGCACGCCGTAGTGGAGGACTCCAGAGATTTAGACCACCTGGAGTTCTTCAACGTGCACCTAAATCTAAGCATACGGATGTCTTCGTCCCCATCGAAATGCGGCCGCCGTGGCCGGCATTCGATCCCACGACCTCGTGCTGAGCAGTTCAACACCATAGCCACTAAGCAACCACGGCGGGTGGCAGAAACACAACAACCTACTGCAGTAAGCTCTTAAATCAGTTACACAAACAGCAGGAAGGAAACACAGACACCGACAAATATTGTTTTTATTGTGAACAAAAAAAAACGAAGTTGTGAAATTAATATGAACAAAGCATGGTAACTTAAAAAAAGCACAGAGCTCAAAAACACCCCAGTAAGACTTATACAGAACCATGGTAAAGGAAATTCTACTGATACTACAAGCAGATAACCCAATCAGGCAGGAAGCGATTCAGTTGGGCTGCTTCCTCACAAACGAAATCAACTCATTCACTGCCTGTGATGCGTAGCTGCGAAATTTTACACAGTTGCTGGCTGTCACCGCGGCGCTAACGCCTGTGGAAAAATTATAATGACGTTTCACTTCGTGAATGCGGGTTACGCGTATGGCTTTCTAAGCTATGCTATCTTGTACGACACAGCTGCATTGGCGCCTAGCTGGTTCTTCGGGAATCTCCTGGGCACGCCTAGCACGCGTCTTTTGCCGGTCTTGTTCATCTCGTGCCCGGCGCTTCTCGATTACTTCAGGATCTCTCTTCTTCTTCGTGATTTGGGAGAGGGAAAGTACGCTCGATTCTGCAGCCCATATGGGAGCACCGCTCAGCGCAATGGGGATGGGGCGGGGGATGAAAGATGAGGGGATAGAGGGGGAAAGGGAGAGTAGGTTTGAGGCAGCATAAGTCAGCATCATCCAGGGGTGATGGCCGGAGCTCGAGGCAGAGGCCCATGCGTGCGTCTAATTGTCGTACAAAAACCCCTCACGTGACCTGATCCTAGGTGCCTAGGAACAGGATCGTTTAGGAATTTTTAAGAAGGCATGATGGTGGCGCCGAGCGACGCCGTGGCGTGTTCGTTCACGGCGTGATCGTTCTCTGGCCATTGATCTGGCCCGCGCGGACCGCGCGTTGTTCAACGTTGCTTATGTGATTGTGCTTGCGTTGCTTGTGTGTTGGTTGTAGGTTCTGTGTCACTTGGAGGAAAGCCGCGAGTAGTGGTGGTGCGGCAGTGCGGCTTTCGCCTCGGTGAGCTCTGGCAGTACAGAATCTGCGTTGTGTGACCCGTGCTTCCTTGACAATTGAAATGTCGAAGTGGCCTAGCGCCTCGGCAGCGAAGCTCAGCGAACCGCGATGCCGCGGCGCGCGTGGAATCTCCGGTCCACGCCGACCGCTGGTCGTGTGCCTCCGCAGTGGGCTCAGTATTTGTTGGCTAAAGGTCGTGCAGTAGTAGTGGTGTGCCATGTCGGCTTTAACTCTCAGTGAACTCTGGTGGTGTGAGACCTGTATTTCTGAAGAATTCAGTGGTGCTGACGATTGAAATATTCAAGTGGCGTAGCACCTCGGCAATGCAATGTGCGAACCGGCGCTGTGCAGCAGCGTCGCCGTGTTCGCCCCTTTTCGGCAGCGTCATCACATCGCACATGCACCTTTACTTGACGGGACTGGTAGGCGGAGGTATTGCACATGTTTTTCGCCACGACTTACGTAAGTAATATAATGCTTAAGGTGGTGTTTGCTCACAACTGTTCAAGCGTCCTTGAAATGGGGCAGCGCATGTTTTCAATCGCGTTCAGCGGTAGTGCGCTATCCGTGACTTCATGTGATTTACTTTTATCGTGGGCTTTACGACAATTATCGCGCAGTCCTGTCAACATAACGGAGCTTTAGTGACATCACATGATCTGTCAGAATTGCGCGAAATGCAGAGTAGATGTCTAATATTATTGATTCTAAGGGCGCGATAAGCACAGTGAGGTGGAGCTTAATACTGTGCCCTGTGATGTTCAGCTGCATCTCTGCCTGTTTTTTGCGCTTTCAGTTTTAGCAAGGGGCGCAGGGTTCGTTGCAAAGTTCGGACGAATGAATGTGTATATACGTCTGCAATAACTTCACCGCAACACATTTGTTACCCTGAAGATACTGTCCCGCCCGCTTTACTATATTCTCCGGTGCTCTCGAACTCTCTATTTGCCGGTATTTTTATTTTCACATGCTGAATGGTCCTACCGCAATACATATATATAGTGAGGTGAAGCTTATTAATGTTGCCAAATGCTTTGACAGTGTCAGACCGAACAGTTTTAGAGTGACATGGCCAATACAACAGCCCAGAACTTCACTTTAACAATTCTATTAGGACTGTCAAACTAATCTTACAGCACAGAAAAACAATGTAAACACCTCAAGAGTTTATTTGCAACTAATACTGGAAAGTACAAGTCTACTGGCCAAGGGTGTGGTGAAGTGCTTTAAACGTTGAGTGAAGTGGAGCCTACAGCTAAGCTTGGTCTGATGAGTGTATGTGGATTACTGTGCTACGCAATAAAGTGTTTCCTCTCGCCTTGTGGACCTATACAAGAGCAGCGATGAAAAATATTTAGCGCATGTTGAAATTCGTCAAAGTGCCCACATATGCCTTTTTTTAACAGAGCTAAATGTCTTTAAAGGACATGTTGCTGGCGCATGCGGAAGTGAATAGTGAACTTAACGACACGGTGATGCTATTCCCCGGCTTATTGTCAGATTGTTGATTAGCAACTAATACTGAAAAGTACAAGTCTACTGGCCTAGGGTTTGGTGAAGTGCTTTAAACGTTCAACCAACACACCTTAAGTGCTTAACAATGTCTAGCATATTGATGCAGGTTGATCAGACTTACTGCGATATTGGTTGTTTTACAATGAAAATAATAGTACTGCATAAGAGGACGCAAGCGACTCGCGTGCTGCTTGGTTATGCAAACCACATGGGTGCCAGAAATACCCAAACATGGTGCTTGTTTACACACGCTGCTTGCGTCCACTAATCTAAAGCTCTCTAATGTCAGCAGTATAAAGAGAGGCTGTAAAAATATGGCTTTAAATTTCAGAACTCCAATTTTGTTTCTTCTGTACTTGTACAACCTATGGTTTCGTGACACCATCTGCCCAGCTCATTGCCACATATTGCGACAAAAGCAGTGATGATTCAGTCAGAGTTGCCTGTCCTAATATTACTCCAATAATTCTTTAAACAGTTCATTTTTTAAGCACGAAGCATGTCATGCCCAACTAGAAAATTAACCATGCAATAATCTACTAGAAGTGGCTAAAAAATCAGCAGTCTTCTGAAGTCAGCTTGATTTGCAGCTGCTAAAATTGGCTATTATTGAATTAGGGCAAGGACGGAACAGCTTGAGTAAACATATGTTTCATCAGAAAGTTGCGGTGGTGTGCTGCAGGCTAAGGTAGTGAAAGGAAGCCGTTTTGGCATTGGTCTACCTCTGTCCCAAAACCAGGCACCGCAGCCAAGGCGACTTCACTTGGCTTTGACAGCTTCAAATTCGCTTTCACAAGCACGTAATACTCTGTCGAGGTGAGCTCAATGCACATCACCTATATTGGGGATGCAAAGACGTACGGCCAAGAGGATGCCACCTTGATGAAGCAGACACCACAGACCTCGAATTAACAAATGACACCAGCTATCCCAACTGCCATACCCTCCATTCAAACCAGAAGGGCAGTACACTTACCTAGCAGGGGCAACTGGCGCCTTCATCCAGAGCGTCAGTGCGACTTTGCCCCAAGAGGCAGCGACCATTATGTCATATAATACTTGATGTAGGGGTGAAAATGTGCCACATTCACAAAATCAGGGTTTCAGGCTGGGACCATTTCCGTGATGCACTTGAGTCTGCAGAATGTGAAGGTAATGAAGAATCGCTAGCAACACGCATCCTTTACACACTGCAAAGAGCGATATGCGAACTAGAGCTTACTGGGGCAACATCCAGCCCTGGCAAGCACCTGCTGCAACTTTGGGGTGAGCAAGCCAAGCTGCATAATTAAATTGTGGCTGCACGCAACAAACCCTGAACAACTTCCTGTACAAGACTGAGCAGGCAAGATGTCATGCTAAGAAGCTTGCCGGGGACCAGTGGATGGACCACTGCACGTCATTTACACGTATAGGTATCAGTAAGCAGTAAGTACAGTAAGTACAGTAAGTAAGTAAGTACAAGCAGCGGTGGCGTAGAGGTAGAACACCCGCCTCGCGTGCAAGAGGTCCGTGGTTCGAATCCCGGCGCCGGCAATTTTCCACCGGATTAAAAAAATCCGCGTGTTGATAAAATTGCACGAACAGGCCTGGAGTGTGGCCTGATCCCGGTGACCAGAACCGGTAACGCACTCCCTCACCAGAGCAGGATTGGCCACCCTGGTTCAGTACTTGGCCACAACCTCCTATATGAACACAACAATGAAACCCCGGCCCTCAGTCCCCAGCAGCTTCGAAGCAAATGACCACGGCGGCGGTCAGACCTGCGACGCAGCAGAGGGTGCTAAGAATCACTGGCTCCGGACAGGCCGCCATTGGAATATGAACCTGGCAACGTTTAACGCTAGAACGTTATCTAGTGAGGCGAGTCTAGCAGTGCTATTGGAGGAATTAGAGGGCAGTAAATGGGATATAATAGGGCTCAGTGAAGTTAGGAGGCCGAAAGAAGCCTATACAGTGCTAAAAAGCGGGCACGTCCTGTGCTACCGGGGCTTAGCGGAGAGAAGAGAACTAGGAGTCGGATTCCTGAATTAATAAGAATATAGCTGGTAACATACAGGAATTCTAAAGCATTAACGAGAGGGTGGCAGGTCTTGTTGTGAAACTTAATAAGAGGTACAAAATGAAGATTGTACAGGTCTACGCCCCTACATCCAGTCATGATGACCAAGAAGTCGAAAGCTTCTATGAAGACGTGGAATCGGCGATGGGTAGAGTGAAAACTAAATACACTATACTAATCGGCGATTTTAATGCCAAGGTAGGCCAGAAGCAGGCTGGAGACAAGGCAGTGGGGGAATATGGCAAAGGTTCTCGGAATAGCAGGGGAGAGTTATTAGTAGGGTTTGCGGAACAGAATAATATGAGGATAATGAATACCTTCCTCCGCAAGCGGGACAGCCGAAAGTGGACCTGGAGGAGCCCGAACGGCGAGACTAGAAATGAAATAGACTTCATACTCTGCGCTAACCCTGGCGCCATACAAGATGTGGACGTGCTCGGCAAGGTGCGCTGCAGCGACCACAGGATGGTAAGAACTCGAATTAGCCTAGATCTGAGGAAGGAACGGAAGAAACTGGTACATAAGAAGCCGATTAATGAGTTAGCGGTAAGAGGGAAAATAGAGGAATTCCAGAGCAAGCTACAGAACAGGTATTCGGCTTTAACTCCGGAAGAGGACCTTAGTGTTGAAGCCATGAACGACAATCTTGTGGGCATCATTAAGGAGTGTGCAATGGAAGCCGGTGGTAACTCCGTTAGGCAGGATACCAGCAAACTATCGCAGGAGACGAAAGATCTGATCAAGAAACGCCAATGTATGAAAGCATCTAACCCTACAGCTAGAATAGAACTGGCAGAACTTTCGAAGTTAATCAACATGCTTAAGACAGCTGACATAAGGAAGTATAGTATGGATAGAATTGAACATGCTCTCAGGAACGAGGAAGCCTAAAAACAGTGAAGAAACTAGGAATTGGCAAGAATCATATGTGTGAGTTAAGCGACAAAGCCGGGAACATCATTACTAATATGGATGAGATAGTCCAAGTGGCTGAGGAGTTCTATAGAGACTTATACAGTACCAGAGGCACCCATGACGAATGATAGCGAGAATAGTCTAGAGGAATTTGAAATCCCACAAGTAACGCCGGAAGAAGTAAAGAAAGCTCTGGGAGCTATGCAACGGGGGAAGGCAGCTGGGGAGGATCAGGTAACAACATATTTGTTGAAGGCTGGTGGACAGATTGTTCTAGAGAAACTGGCCACCCTGTATACACAATGCCTCATGACCTCAAGCGTACCGGAATCATGGAAGAACGCTAACATAATCCTAATCCATAAGAAAGGGGGCGCCAAAGACTTGAAAAATTATATACCGATCAGCTTACTATCCGTTGCCTACAAACTATTTACTAAGGTAATCGCAAATAGAATCAGGAACACCTTAGACTTCTGTCAAGCAAAGGACCAGGCAGGATTCCGTAAAAGCTACTCAACAATAGATCATATTCACACTATCAATCAGGTGATAGAGAAATGTGCGGAATATAAGCAACCCTTATATATAGCTTTCATTGATTACGAGAAAGCGTTTGATTCTGTCGAAACCTCAGCAGTCATAGAGGCATTACGGAATCAGGGTGTAGACGAGCCGTATGTACAAATACTGAAAAGTATCTATAGCGGCTCCACAGCCACCGTAGTCCTCCATAAAGCAAGCGACAAAATCCCAATAAAGAAAGGCGTCAGGCAGGGAGATACGATATCTCCAATGCTATTCACAGCGTGTTTACAGGAGGTATTCAGAGACCTGGATTGGGAGGAATTGGGGATAAGAGTTAATGGAGAACACAGTACTAACTTGCGATTCGCTGATGATATTGCCTTGCTTAGTAACTCAGGGGACCAATGGCAATGCATGCTCACCGACCTGGAGAGGCAAAGCAGAAGAGTGGGTCGGAAAATTAATCTGCAGAAAACTAAAGTAATGCTTAACAGTCTCGGAAGAGAACAGCAATTTACAATAGGCAGCGAGGCACTGGAAGTCGTAAGGGAATACATCTACTTAGGGCAGGTAGTGACGGCGGATCCGGATCATGAGACAGAAATAATCGGAAGAATAATAATGGGCTGGGGTGCGTTTGGCAGGCATTCTCAGATCATGAAGAGCAGGTTGCCATTATCCCTCAAGAGAAAAGTATATAATAGCTGTGTCTTACCAGTACTCACCTACGCGGCAGAAACCTGGAGGCTTACGAAAAGGGTTCTACTCAAATTCAGGGCGACGCAACGAGCTATGGAAAGAAGAATGATAGGTGTAACGTTAAGGGATAAGAAAAGAGCAGATTGTGTGAGGGAACAAACGCGAGTTAATGATATCCTAGTTGAAATCAAGAAAAAGAAATGGGCATGCGCAGGACATGTAACGAGGAGGGAAGATAACCGATGGTCATTAAGGGTTACGGACTGGATCCCAAGGGAAGGGAAGCGTAGCAGGGGGCGGCAGAAAGTTAGGTGGGCGGATGAGATTAAGAAGTTTGCTGGCATGGCATGGCCGCAATTAGTACATGACCGGGGTTGTTGAAGTATGGGAGAGGCCTTTGCCCTGCAGTGGGCGTAAGCAGGCTGAAGATGATGATGATGATGATGATGATGATGATGAAGCTGTAACACATTCTCGGCTATAACAGGATGAACCAAATACAGTAATACTATTGAAAATACGCTGCTCGATCTTCAGTGCACATCTGAGAAATTTGAGGTACAAGCTGCAGATGCTTTCCCCGACTACCTCACAGTGACTAACCGTCACTCGAGTAGTGCGCACCTTAATGACCACTTGCCAAGGAAGGAATGGAAAGCCTCTATATACGATGGCAGAACCTATTGTTGCTCTCGAGCATGTCAACACTTAAAGTGCACGTGGCAAAGATGGAGTCATTTTGCAGATGTGGAGGAACCTTGCCGAAAGGAGGAACCAAGAATATTGCTTGTAATCAATGAAATTTGAAATATTGGAATTCCCCACCGAGCGGAAACACTTGCTCATGATGCCACTACCGAAACCAGGCAAGGAACCTGACACCATAGACAACCTTTGATCAGTCTCACTCGCATTGACAGTGTGCACATTGACTGAAGGAATGTGCCTCGCGAGGCTGAACCAGCATCTGGGAAAGACCATACGATTTCCACCTGTGCCAGATTGGTTTCTGGCCTAAGGTTGACATGCACCACAATAGCCTCTTTCTGCATCAAACCATCGCCAATGCCAGCCGCTTCGGAGGAAAGGTATATGGGTTCTTAGTCACAGTCCAACCAAGAAGGATGATGAACACAGTCTGCAACGAGGAGGTACTGGTGGTCTTTCGTGAAGCCTGCCCAGGCATTAGTGTTGCCAGTGTTGCCAAAGCCTCTTATGCAACCTAATGTTTGAATATGAAGTTACAGTAAGCAGCCGAAGACGTTTACCAATTCCACAGGTGGAAATGCAGGTAAAACCCCGACCAGCACACTTGGTTGCAGGAGTGATTCGCTGAGGTAAGAAGGCGACTTAACAGTTTGTGGTAAGGTATACTGAATGCAGGTATATGCAGTATGTATATTTACTGTTAGGCGGAAAGAGATAAATTTTCTCTAAAGCAAATTCAAAAGCTCAATGTTGTGTTTCAGGATGCCACTCATGTGCTTTAGGTAAGTGTGGAAACCATCATCATCAGTCTGGTTACGCCCACTGCAGGGCAAAGGCCTCTCCCATATTTCTCCAACTACCCCGGTCATGTACTAATTGATGCCATGTTGTCCCTGCAAATTTCTTAATCTTATCCGCCCACCTAACTTTCTGCCACCCTCTGCCGCCCTCTCCTAGAAGTGTGGACAGGGTAATATAAAGCGGCATAGGCAAAATGATACAACTAGATACAGCTGTTAGGCGTAATATTGTTTCTGGGCTAAATACTTGCTCCTTGAACTCATTTGAGATCATTAACTGTAGCACCAAAGTAATGAACCACTACCAGAACAAAGGCATGTAGTGTGCCCATCTGAATTCTTCTTATGCCAGTCTTCTTTTTTGCACCAATAGCTGCTATGGGCCAACTCCCCTGGTTCTGATGTCTACTGGTGTTGTCACTCTAATTCCCAAATTTATTGTTAGAATGTTGCAGATAAAGTTCTCATTGTGATGCGTGGATTCAAACATATGATCAACAGATTGGCGGTCCACAATTCTACATTTCAGCCACTCTGGTGAAGGTACAGTCGTGGCGAATACTGATCCTGGAGAGTGTGATCTAGCCAACAGGTGCCATGATTGGCTAACACATGTTCAATGTCTGCGTACTTTATATAGTGCTGGCGTCCACGCCTTCAAGCTTTTACTCATCACTTTCCCCACTTGTGTAGGCAGACCTATGTTAAATTTTCTCATTACATGTAATGACAGTGATTGGGTGCATCTGCTTCATTAATGTTCTAGTGCTTGGCTTCTCAGATTTACTGGATGGGGCTGGTTGATGGGGCAGAGCACGAGACCTAGCAATGGGTAGCTCAAATATAGATTTGAGAAAACCAAATGAATTCAGCAGGAAGAAGCTAAAGGGTTCTTTTGGGGGAGACCAGTGACCAAGTCTGGATGTGAAAGAGGAGGAAGAAAACTAGTCTTTCCACTTCAACACTGGGAGACACAACTCCCACAAATAAATACGACTCATAATTATTTTACTTCGTTAGAGGAGATTACTGACTTGTACTGGCAAGTGTTCACTGCAACAAACACCGAATTAAGCAAGCTTCCTGCGCATATTTCACCATCTATTGCATCATTTTCGTAGTATAAGTGAAACTCCAATTTTCTTTATGCCACAACTTACCCAATTTTATGTTTTGCAGTAGGATCTTAGCAGTGCTATTAAGGCACTTAAATATTCGTGCATTAGTGGTAGAGAAAAAAAAGTAAGAAAACAGTGGTTTTTTGTGCATCGACTATGCATACACCTGGTGCTCTCATGGCCATTTTTTCCACTATCTGCTAACCCATTCTAAACAAGAAAAGCTCATACACAATTACTGTGCAGAGTCGGACCACAACTAAACCAGAGGCATCCTTGGTAAGCAAAGTATATTTATTTGGTGACATTTTCTGTGGCCCTGCTATTGGGCTTTCTTTCCTTCCTTTTCAGCTGTGCAGGTTCATTAAGAAGTGACAAGATAGTTTGACAATTTTAATTATTGATGGACAGCGAAACCTTTTTTGGGTTGTTTTTCTTGCTTTCAGACTCTGCACATTGCCTTTAAGGCATGTTTTCAGTGCTTTTCTTATGGGGAGGGCATGTTAACATTTTTTACACCATGTCAAGTATGTGGCGCCATAGTGTGTTCTTGGATGGAGTCTAGCCCTTTCATTCAGTACAATATAATGTCGTTTTTTTGTGTCATAGGCCGTTTTACATTTGAGTATGAGTGTAGCATTTCGCTAAGGTTTGCCTCTGTAACCCAAGCTTGCTGCTCACAGCTGGTGACATGTGACACATGTGACTTTTGTTCAATAAAAGGAAGTCTCACTTATCCTGGCACTGGTTGTCTCCTTGAATTACAATTTGTTGCCTATATTAGTTCTTTTGTTGCATCTCAGATTAGGAATGGCTATCATGGTTGAATTCATTTAACCATATTGCACACAATGTGTATGATATGTACTTGCAACATATGGCCACCATAAATATAAATAGAAGTTAATTCAAGAATAGTGCCTTTGCATGGTGGGGCAGCCATGAATTGTAGCTAAGGTACCAGTGCTGCAAGTAGCACTGTTTTTGCAGAATATAGTTAAACTCTACTACTTTCAAACATCATTGTTTTTATCGGCATTTGTATAGCTCCAGTTCCTGTGAACAACACACATCTGGTGGAAGAGTGGCTTGCACCTGCAGTCGGGCCCAATGAATATCCAAATTTCTGCCCGTTTTCATGTTAGTAGCATATTAGTAGAGGCAGTCGTTCGTATAGTAGCCTGTTTGCCCAGTGTAGAGGTCACTGCAGGTGTCAGGATCTTGTACACATCTTCAGCATTGCAGGGGACACAGCATCTGGCACGTAGTTTGTCACAGGCCGTGTCTTCGGCGCAAGTTGAGTTTACTCACTTGCAAAGGGAGAACCAAGCATGTTGGATACGAAGTAAACCGCCTTTACACTCAGTGGCCTTCTTCATTTTGTGCGACATTCATGGTTATAGCGACCCTTGCTTTATGCACTTCTTGCCCGGCAGCAGTCTTGCTTTTGAAACACTCAGGTTAGCTTTCAGCAAGCTGGACAGGAATAGCACTGGAAAACCAGCAGATGTTAATTGTCGCACTTGACTTGCGAAGCTTCATAGAATATGATGAGGGCTGAAATTAATGAGGGTGTTCCTCAAGACCTTGTAGCACATGTCACGAGTTTGGAGCAACATGATGTATAGCACTTTTTTGATCGCATACTATAGGTTCAGCAGGTGTGGCCACGGTTGAAGTGCAGCGCAAGGTCAAGAAGACAGATATCTATGAGCAGCACCCTGGCAAAGGAGACGCTGGGAAAACTAGTGGCAAGCCTGTTCAACATCTAATTGACCAAGTTGCTGGCTTCATCAGGCAAAGTGTGATAAAGAGAAAGAAGTCATCAACACATCCGAAGGTTTTTGCATATAGACACTGTGCTAAGGTTCTCAGGCCGGTCTCTTGTAATACGCCAACAAGTCTTAGTGCGCAGGCTATGCATGACCAACTACATATGCCTTCTGTTTGGACAAAGAACTGCTCACTGTAACTGAAGATGGAGTGCACAAAAAAACGGCAGCTCCATTAATCTGGTTTCTTGCCTCTTGGATGACATGCCTTCTTAGGTGACATCAACAAGGACCAGCTTGAGGCAAGGGGTAATAGACATCTTCACAAGCTAAAAATGCATGCATGCATGGAGAGCACTTTGTGTCCAAAAAGTAGGCGATTCCACAGGGGCACTGGAAAAGGAACATATTATTGACAGTGGGCAAAGACAAGCTTCTCTGCTACTATACACCCAGCATTGTTGCCATGTAACGACATCTGAAACAATCCCTCTCAAAGAGGAAATCATCTTTGTGTATCCACAAAAAGGCAGACAGGCAAAGCCGCTACATCAATGATGCCATCTTCGAAAGGCCCACTTTGCACATCCTGAATGCTTTCTTCTTAGAATTTGCTCGGTGCAAGCATTCTACTGTCCGAAAGTTGTCATTGAGAGCACTGTTGGTTTGGTGGCAATACAGTTGAGAAGTGACTGCAACAAACCTCCCTTCCTAGTTGGTCTGGAGGCTCACGGCGCACATGAAACAACACCATGAGACAAGGAAAGTGACTGGATGCCTCCAAGCCCTTGTTCGTGTATCACACTGTTCTGTGAGTAACAACTATGAGATCTGAAACCAACAAGCTCAAGTTCGACATTCGTGTGGTTACTGTGGAGGATCCATAATAAAAAGCACAAAACAGAAAACTCAAGGGAAAGGATAAGGCACCATTTAACACTTAGTATTACTGCAGCCCACCCCCTTTTGTTTTGTCTGGTCATGCTACATTTTTTCCTATAGATAGGCATGAACTTATTCTGTGCACAGCTTACTGCAGAGAGCATCGGTGATGTTCCCAATCGGTGTCCGATTTTTATATACACTATGAACTGGCTCAAAGAGGCTCAAAACACTGCAATGAAAGCTTCTAGTAGAAAACTTGCCTGGAAGAAAAATACGCTGTGCTGCAACCATCTCGGCAACATCTTGACCCCTTAATAAAAATTGTGCTTCTGTATCAACTTCAGCCCTCCAGTTTAGAGTAATGTACCAGTGCACTTATGAACAACGAATCAATTCTCAAAGAGCAGGTGCAGTCCAGCCAGAAGCATAGGCATGAATCTGCATTGTGCTCCTGCACTGAAGGTGAACATAGCGTTACAAGATGGCGAATGTGCCTTAGTAAGCTTCCCTGCAATATGAATTTGTAATGTACAAAGAATTGTCAATGAAGCTTACCAAGAGCACAGATGCACTTGCAAATTATATCGGAATTGAAAATAATGAATAAACCTATGTGCCCTTCCCACTCCTAGTATGCTTTACTGCACGATGCTTATTTCCACCCCTGTACTGCGGTGTAGCAAGCTACGAAGGAAACGTTGCACAATTGAGCTTTTTAAGATTACCTTTTTCGCAAAACAACTATGTTCTGCGGTGAAGCCTAAGCAATGTACTGCCGTGAAGCATACTAAAAGTGGAAAGGGGCCACTGTCACTGGACATAAAAAGAGTTCTTTAATTATACACTCGCGCAACCGCCGCCTGTCAAGTCGCCTGAGTGGACATAAAAGTGTTCGATATACGCAATAATTCGATATATCCCTGTTCGATATGTCGAGGTTTGACTGTACTATGCCAGGTGATAGCGGCCCCCTCCCACTTTTAGTATCCTTCACCGCGTAACTAAAATGTACTGCGGCGAAGAAGCAGTACATTTGTATTGAGTGAATAAAGAAATGGTCATTACAACAGTACAGAAATAAACGCGCACCATGCATCAGTCTACCACACGGAAGAGCGTCGCAACAAAAGGTAGCTGATTCACACAGGCTGTGTAGCCCACATCAGTCTTAAAGGGTATTATGGGTAATTCAATATTTCAGACACACAGAAATATGTTTATATGTTTATGTTCGTATTCATTGCGTAATAAGACTGCCAGAACTTCCACAATACGAAGTAATTTACAACACACAAACGCAAACAACACAGACATATTCTTTGTTTTCAACTCGGTTGTCATGCAAATGATATATAGCAAGGAAAAACCTGAACATGCTGTGTGTTAGCATCGTAAACTTCATACTAGGCAAGGGGCACACCACCATCCCGCGACAGCCGCTAATGAGACCAAAACGGGAGCACATATCTGTGAACGTGCAAATGGAGACCCTAGCCACTCTCCTCCTCCACCACCCCCCGCTGCACGGCTGCGCCACTCCTTTCAAGCACAGCACACCTAACACACATTCAGCGCTGAATAGTGGGCGGTCGACGCAGTCGCATTTACATGACTTGTAGCGAGCAGCACATCCCTCGATGTCCAGTAAGCAAAGTCGGACACGGCGACGCCACATCGCGGTTCGCACAACTTCGCTGCCGAGACGCTCGGCCAGTCTGACATGTCAATTGTAAAGGAAGCACGGGTCAAACAACGCAGATTCTGTACTGCCAGAGCTCACCGAGGCGAAAGCCGCACCACCACTACTCGCAGCTTTCCGCCAAGTGACACATAGAACCTACAACCAACACACAAGAAACGCAAGCACAATCACATAAGCAACGTTGAACAACGAGGGGTACGCGCGAGCCGGAGAATGATCACGCCGAGAACGAACCCGCCACGGCGTGACTCGGCGCCACCATCATGCCTTCTCAAAAATCCCTAAACGATCCTGTCCCTAGCCACCTCGGATCAGGTCACGTGAGGGATTTTTGTACGACAATTAGACGCACGCGAAGCCCATGGGATGGCGAAGTCTAGTGGTGATCTAGGAGCCCGTTTGAGTACACATATTCAAGCAGGCTTGCGAGCTGTCGACTCGCGCTCGGCTTGCCGGCGCTTGCGTTGTTTCTCCATCCTTCTCGCTCGGCGCTCGGCCTCTCGATCGACAGACGAACCCGGTACAGCCATTAGAACCAGTAGCAACTGCAGAGGGAGGTGAACCTAGCGCGTTTCCGCCTACCCTCCTCCTACGCGACGCACTGCCTTCTTCTTCCCCCCTCCGCGCCATGCTCCTCACCTTTTTACTCGCCTTCCGAGTCGAGCGGTCCCCCCTTTCCACCTCCAGCGCTCTCCCCCTCCGGTGCTCGCTTCACTCTCCCAGCTCGGTGGCCTCCGACTTGATCACGCCGCAGAAGGGGCACATATACATGCACGTCCAAGCTAGCGTGAGGCAGCCGTAGGTAACTCACACATCATGCCGGCGTTGAGGATGAGGACGTCCAGACGTGGCTCCGTGGCGAGCACGTGGCGGGCAAACTGCCGCACCGAGTTCAGAGAGCAGAGGTCGAGCTGCATGAGCACCACGCTACGGCCCGTCGAGGCGTGGATGTCATCCGCGGCCTCCTTGGCTTTGACAGGGTTACGGCAAGCCAGAATGACTCGCGCGTTGCGCCGCGCAAGCTCGCGCGCGGTCTCCTTGCCGATGCCTGCGCAATAAAAGTTGGCGAAAAATTTCCCAGAGTCTTTTGACAGCTGTCATTTGACATTTGCGTTCTGTGTTAAGGAGGCATCTTTATTTGCGACGAATCCCTAGCACAGATGGGCGTGGACACACGCGCGCATGTAAGTGTATGTGTGTGAGAGAGAGGTAAGATAATACGTATAGGGTGAATATTATTGCTATATGATAATGAACTGGCTCTCAAGACGCTATTTTCGTTTTGTGAGTGCACTTCGAATTGCCTTACTCGAAAATCTGTGAATTTGTTTTTTGAATTCGACCCCTGATCTATATTGTCAGATGCAAATACAAAGCAACTTCGAACTATATTTGCTATGCACCCATGTACTACAACGGTGACGCCTTTTTTATCCGAGAAACTAAAGCATTCTAATTATTCTTATTGAGTTCGGTTTTCCCTCGCCAAACCAACACACGCCCTCTAATACGCAAGTACGTTTTAAAAGGCAGTGGAAATTCCTTGACCACAAGTATCAATTTCCCTGTGCATGCGGACCTGTGTTGGCTCCAGTTATGATGACTGTCTTTCCTGCCATGTCGACGTCGGAGGAACATTTGCCGACGGTCAGCACCGTGTATAACTTGACAAGCAGTGAGATCAGCAGCGCCCCAGTCACGATGCCCAGTACAGTCCACAGCGGCAGCAACGCGTCCTTCTCGGTTGCCGCAACATCTTCCACTGGACCAGCCATGAGCCTGCGTATCAGAGAGGCCGCCGTTGCGATGACCCCTGTATCGCTCGCATGGCAAGTAGTGGGGGAAACCCAGCATTGCTATACACGCAAAGCATGTGCGCATCAACGTTCACCGAATTTGTGAATTTCGCGCGGGCCCACAGCAAGGAACTGGCACTTGCGTATCGGCAACGCGTGAATAACTGCGCACAGTATAAGCGCGAATGCCTGTCAAAGCGGTTTGATAAGGAGCTTGTTCAGGCAGTACATAATAATTGTAATATGCAGAAAACAGAATAACCACGTAGAGAAAACTGGCGCGCCTAAAGTCACAAAGCCTTACCGTGAGAAATTTCCACGCTCTAGCAGCATTCATAAAGCAATATCTCAAAAATGACAAGATTGCTCTCGAGAAAGATGTTGGAAAGGAGTAAAACTAGAAAAAAATTCGTGAGACATTCAACTTTGTAAAGGTGGGTCACCGACGAAGCTGTGTAGCACACGACTCAGAGGTGACACAGAATTTTGAACAAAGGTACGAACACATTTATTGTTTTGATTGGTGGTCATCGAGACGAAAGATACGCACAAACAATTATTTTTTTACATCCGCGTTTATTCGGGTTATACATTCGTTATACACATTCGTGTTTTCGTTTCGCAATATACTGAGGCAAATAATTTCATTCATTCATTTCTTTATTTGAGCATTCATCTTTGAGCATTCAGCATTTGAGAACGAAATCACCGCACCTACTGTGCCGTACCAGTGCCGTCAGCGCGTTCGCAGAGGGAGGGCCAGTATGGGAACGCTGGCATGATGAGCGGCAACGGAGCCAGCGGCGGAAGACGACGACGAACAGCGAGCAGAGGCACGAGCCATTGCTCCTGATGATGATAGTTTTGCTCACGCAGATTTGTGGACGGACACGTAAAATGCACGGAACCCTAGCCATAAGCACTTTTGCTGTAATATACAGCAAGTTCAGCTTTCAAGCTCGGCTGCGTCGCGCATTGCACTTGGGTACAATTGCTCTCTGCGAAGGCAATAAATACGGAACGTTATAGGCAGACAAGTTGTATGTGAACTAGAACCATCATCATCGTCATCAGCCTGGTTACGCCCTTTGCAGGGCAAAGGCCTCTCCCATACTTCTCCAACAACCCCGGTCATGTACTAATTGTGGCCATGTCGTCCCTGCAAACTTCTTAATCTCATCCGCCCACCTAACTTTCTGCCGCCCCCTGCTACGCTTCCCTTCCCTTGGAATCCAGTCCGTAACCCTTAATGACCATCGGTTATCTTCCCTCCTCATTACATGTCCTGCGCATGCCCATTTCTTTTTCTTGATTTCAACTAAGATGTCATTAACTCGCGTTTGTTCCCTCACCCAATCTGCTCTTTTCTTTTCCCTTCACGTTACACCCATCATTCTTCTTTCCATAGCTCGTTGCGTTATCAATTTAAGTAGAACCCTTTTCGTAAGCCTCCAGGTTTCTGCCCCGTTGGTGAGTACTGGTAAGACACAGCTATTATACACTTTTCTCTTGAGGGATAATAGCAACCTGCTGTTCATGATCTGAGAATGCCTGCCAAACGCACCCCAGCCCATTCTTATTCTTCTGATTATTTCAGTCTCATGATCCGGATCCGCAGTCACTACCTGTCCTAAGCAGATGTATTCCTTTACCACTTCCAGTGCCTTGCTACCTATTGTAAATTGCTGTTCTCTTCCGAGACTGTTAAACATTAGTTTTCTGCAGAATAATTTTTAGACCCACTCTTCTGCTTTGCCTCTCCAGGTCAGTGAGCATGCATTGCATGCTCACTGAACTAGAACATCATTGAAGTGAACTAGAACTAGTGAACTAGAACACTTTATTGTAGAGAAATATGGAAATTAGAACCGATTCTGCAATTCACATCAGCTATGTACTTCCACGCCTCTGACATGGCGGCGTTTACATTCTGCACACCTGTTTGTGTATTCCGCAGCTGCCTTTTGGAGGAAGTCGTCCCTCACGCATCTCCAACCTTGAGCTGTTCTCATAACCATCACCGCCTTTGCACTATGCAGTTTGCAGTACTTTATGACATTTTACAATATGTATACCGCGTAATTATGCTTGTAACATGAGCCTCCGATACTTGGATGTGGCAGTTCCGAGCTCCTACTCCACAGAGTAACGAAAAGTACTTGAGTTAAGGTAACAGAATGACAGAAACGAAGGCGTGACTGTATGTCATAACATTGTCGAACAAAAGATCATTCAGGAAAATGACAGAGGCAATGTGCTTTTCGTAAGCGGCTCTACTACCAGTGTCAAATGAAGGACGCGGTATGTGCTGTGTGCCTTTCCTCAGAACGCATTACCCACACGGTCACGCGCTTAGAGTGGTCCAAGAAAAGAATAAAGAAAAAAAAAAAGACCCCGATGACGAAGAAGCTGTCCCATGCTTGCAAAGACTTCACGTGACATAACGTTGACATGAAGTTGACATCAAAATCACCATGACGTAGGGCTTAATTGTGTTGCCTATGGGTTTCTTTCCCTTTGTTTCGTCACAAGCTCATGGCGCCCGCAAAATGACAGCTGTTTTGTTCTCGAGCCACGTAATCGCATTCTCTCTAACAAAGTGTTCTCGTCGTTATGCAGGTTGCTTACAAAGACGAGGCACGCCTTTTGAATGGCAATGCGACTTCAATGGCGAGCGAAGGGTGCTGACGTGACATTGAATATATTTTGGACCGTGAAGAGGTAAACCTCTCGAAGATGTCCTTGAAATTGGTGTCCTCTGACCAACTGTTGCAAGTGATACCAGAACAATGGAAGCGCCTTCCCGGTGACATTGTTCTGGCTGTTTCGCATGCTGCGACTGGAGCGACGAAAATCGGTGCAGGTCGCACGTGTCGCACTGCGATTTTTAGAGGGCCCATTTCACGTGATTGCGATTTCAACAATGTCACTGGTGCGACGCCCAGGGTTGTTTGCTGCCACGTTTTGTGGCACAAGCCACATAATTCCTTTAATGTAATGAATAAAAAAATTGGAGGACGCTTAAGCTTCGTCTTCAAGAGTGGAACGCGACAGCGTTCCCGTCGACCCGCCAAGGGGTGTAAGACAATGCGCTACGGCGCAGCGATCACTTACGAGGCGCCCCCGCGTCGGACTTTTCACCTACCAATCACGCGGTGAGCGTCGAGCAACGCAGCGTCCGGCGCGGCAACGAAACGTGCGCCTGAGCAAGCGGAACGAACCAAAGAACTCGGTGTCTCGGTGGGGGAAACGACGTACGCCAGCCAAACGTCGTGATCGGCACGGGCAGAGAGATAGACAGATGGACGACCGCACGCCAAGTTTCATCCTAGACGCCAGCGCTCGTTTCTCCCCTGGCGGAACGATTTCATCTCGAACGGGTGTAGGCTTCCGCCGCCGCTTCCCCTCACGATCGCGCCCGTGTTCAGTTCGCGCTGCGCGCGCAACGTCTCTTGTTTGCGACGGCGCCTCTTCGGATGACCGGAAATTATTATTGTGTTGTTAACTGTCACGACAGCAATGTAAACACGAAAGGGTTGATGCCACCAATGAAATTCTGCCGATTCACAAAAAAAATGGTACGAAAAACGTAGACGACAGACATGGATTACTGCGGTGCGCCGAGCGTAGTAAACAACTGGCAAACGAAGCGAGCTCGTTCATTGATCACTCCTGAGTGTATGACGGTTTTTATATGTAACCCACATGAATTTAATAATTACTCAGTACATAATCCTTTTATTTATATAAAGTTGTTCGACGAGCGCTTGTCCTGTCTTCTTTCTCGTGTTTCGTTCGTGTGTGCGCTGCCCAATAATAGAAACCACTCCTGTTGTATGCGCTAGCAGTGGCAGAAGTTCACGCGTGCCGAGAAATTGAATATGTGCACGATGCATTGAACATCACCGGAGTTCATTCCCGCTTTACCACTGCACCGATCGATCGAGTTACTGGACGATACACGACCGCGTCTTGGTCGCGCCGGCATTGCTGAAGCAGGAATGATTACTAATACTTTCAACTTCCATCTCTTGAGCACCGTTAAAAAATGGCCAAGCTGTCGACATTGCTGCCTCTATTAGATATTGTAGGGGACGTACTAGTTAAAGTTGTGGACGCATGTCGTAGTTGTGCTATGCTGTGATATACTTTGTTTATTTGCGCCCAGTGTCGATGGAAGTACGTTGTCGCCATCAGAGACAACACGGATTTGTAGCAAACGTATTGTGAGAAACTGCAAAAATCACTTTAGCTCATA
This sequence comes from Dermacentor variabilis, assembly GCF_050947875.1. Lineage (NCBI taxonomy): Eukaryota > Metazoa > Arthropoda > Arachnida > Ixodida > Ixodidae > Dermacentor > Dermacentor variabilis. The sequence goes on from NC_134569.1 coordinate 5,433,936, forward strand.
TGTGCCGTATGTATGTGCCGCATCGTATGTGCTGACGATTTTTCCGGCGGCACATATGGTGTCGTTTCCAATTCCCTGCTCAGCGTGACTTACACGGTTAAGGAGACGCTGCCCTTTCGCCGCATTGCAGCCATAAAAATAATCGTCAAGCGTACCGATCTTCTTAAAGGCAAATAAAAGCGTGTACAGTCTGTTTCACACTTAGGGGAAAACTCGGAACGTATTGCATCGCGATGCGACAAGCAATAGAGTCGTGCGGCGCAGCAGCTCTAGCAGGCGTAGACGCTCGAGGGGCGGAGTCGTGATCTGCGTCGTCTGCTACGGCGGCGCGCGCTGGCCGCATTGTCGGGAAGCGTGCTACTGTCAGGGGCAGTGCACCGATTTCATCGGTACTGCGGGAACTGAGCTGATATTCTTTACTAAACGTTGTGTGTCGCCAAACTCTGAGCCTTCATTGGCGATAATGGATTTCGACAAACTTCTTTTGACAGCATGCTTCGTTTCTTCTTTCGAAAGGCCGGGGTACTGAGCGCGTGCACGTATATTTCTTCGCTGTGTGTGCTACCGTAATAAGCAGCGACAAGACGCAACAAGATGTGCGCGCAACGTGCTCAGTCTTTGTTTGACCCGAAAGGAAAACAAAGCACTCAACAATGATAAATATGGGGGTCGAACACGATGAAACAAATGGATACGATTAAATGAATGTTTTAGGTTAAGACAATTAGCTGGAAGTGATTTTTCTCCCCAATCATTCACTACACCAGACAGACCCTGCCCGCCGGCGGGGAATTGGACACGTCACGCTCGGAACTTCAGTTAGTATCTCGTCATATCCCCAGCGGCAGCGATGACAGCGCTGATCCTGGAAGGCAGTGAAGTGTAGAATGACTTGATCAGGTATGTGTTCATTCGCAGCACATCTCAGTCGCCGACAATGGTGGATCGAAGCCTATCCTCGGGCGACTGACAGAGGGGATGGTACGCCAGCGATACTTTCAATGAGCCCCAGAAATTTTAAATAATGTTGGCGCCCAGGGATTGAGGCGGCCACTCCAAGAGAGTGAGTGCGCGCTCTTCCAGCAGTTCTTGCACAACACGAACAGTGTGGATCGGCGACCTATCGCGTTAGAATATTGACGCAACTATATTTGGCAGAACGATAATTCAGCGGGTATGCGCCAGTGGGGACGACGCTGAAGTAGCGCGGGTTTTTAGGTGAAGCGGGGGAAAACGAAGAAGACGTCGTTGTTGTTCCCTTGGACGACTGATAAAGTGCGTTTCTTGGCGGTGCTGCTACGCATACTCGTTGATCCCACGTCGTTACACTGGTGGAGGTGCGGGGTATTCTTCATGCTTGGCACCCCTTCGCGGAGCCGACGAGCGAGCCCGGAATCACCATCGCGCATCGAAACACCGGTCCACCGCTTCAGTCGTCGCCTGCTAGGCTTAGCGCCCGAGTCCAGTCCCCTGCAAGAAACTTCGAGAAATCGTTTGCCTCCTACAAATAACATGGCCACCGCAGCTCCATCGCAAGTAACACTACAGAATCCTATGGTCCCGGAGAGCTTTCATGGTGATGCCTTTGAAGACGTCCAAGATTGGCTCGACCAGTTCGAGCGCGTCGCCCAGTATAACCATAAGACCAGCTCGGCGGACAAACTCTCGAGTGTCTATTTCTATTTGAAGGACAATGCTCGTACGTGGTACGTAAACCGGGAGAGGAGCTTTGCCACGTGGGACGACTTCCGCGCACAGCTGCTGGATACCTTTTCAAGCATCGACAGGAGGGAAAACGCGCAGCGTCTCCTTGAAATCCGCGTTCAAAAGCCCAATGAGAGTGTTGCTATGTTCTCGGAAGACATGGCCCGTCTTTTCCGTAGGGCAGACCCAGACATGCCAGAGGAAAGAAAGCTGCGATATCTCCTGCGAGGAGTGAAGGAACAACTGTTTGCCGGCCTTGTGAGAAATCCACCGACAACAGTGGCACAGTTCACAAAAGAGGCTACAGCCATTGAACGGGCCCTGCATCAACGATACCGCCAGCATGACATGGGCAACTCGACGGCGAACACTTGCGTACTGGCTGCGAGTAACGACATGTCTCTGCGTGAAGTTGTCCGCGAAGTGGTGCGAGAAGAGCTTCGGCAGCTCGGCTTTGTGGTTGCGCCTACGGAACCGACGCCAGCGTTATCTTTTGTTGCTGATGTCGTCCGGGAGGAAGTCCGGCAAGCTTTTTCAGCACCAGACTGTGGCAACGTTCCGCGGCGCCTCACTTATGCGGAAGCTGTTCGCCGGCCACTCAACGCAACTTCAACGCCGTTGACACCCATAACTACAACACCACCTACGCCACAACTAGAGCCGACATCGTCACCCTCGTCGACTCTACCGACCCCGCCGATCATGCCAGCACAAACAACGCCGTATTTTCGACATGCGCACGCCACCCCTTGGCTCCATGGAGAGTTACAGCCGAACTACCAGCGTCGGAAAACCGATTTGTGGCGCACCGTCGACCGTCGACCAGTGTGCTACCATTGTGGTGAAGCTGGACACGTCTATAGAGTTTGCCGCAAATGGAACAACTATCGCGCCGCTCAACAACCAAGCTTCCCTGCCAACTATGCTTATTCTCCGTACGACGGTCGACGCGCTTACAACGACGCTCCTGTGAACAGTCAGCCACCAAATACGACGACGCCCCGACCACGTTCTCCTTCTCCATCTCCGGCGCGCTACAATTCGCCGACTCGTCGCAGCTTTGCCGACGTCACTAGGGGCAGATCGCCTAGCCCTCGACGGGGAAACTAGCCGCAGCGACCTCCGGGGGTGAGGTTGCCAATACTCTAACTGCTCCACATCCCCCGTTATCGACGAACGACGACGTGAAGACTACATTGACGAAAAAGACGCCCAGCACAACGACGAATACGACGAATAGAAGTACGAAAGACGTAACTGACATCGTCAGCGCCGAGCTCATCGTTTGCATTGACGGCCACGAAATAGCCGCTCTGGTTGACACTGGCTCGCATTTTTCAATCCTTAGCTTACAGGTCGCTGACAAACTGAGGAAGGTGAAGACACCATGGCACGGGCCCAACATAAGAACCGCCGGAGGTCAGTTGATGACACCTGTCGGGAAATGCACGGCCCGACTCTTAATCGCCGGTTCAACCTTCGTCGTCACCCTCGTCATCCTTACTGAGTGTTGTAAAGAACTTATACTGGGCATGGATTTCCTACGGGAGTACGGCGCCGTGATTAACATCCGTGACAGAAGCGTCACATTTGCCACGAGTTCGGATAACGTCACCCATGAGAAGCCACAACAACCTCGCTTACGTATTGCCGCGGACGACGTCATACTTTTGCCGCGGAGTTGCTCCCTCGTACAGGTGCGCTGTGACAGCCTGCAAAGTGGGACTGGAGTAGCGGAACACATCAGTGCGCTAGCACTGAATTGCGGTGTGTCCATTGCCAGAGCACTTATCAATGTAATCGACGGAAGCGCCGAACTCTTGCTGACAAATTTTAGTAGGGAGCGCCGACACATCGTTAGAGGCACTGCTGTCGCCTATTTCGATGAAGTGACAGAAATACAAGACTGCCACTTAGCGCAGGAGTCGGCCTCTACAATCCACACAGCTGCACCTATTGTAGACGTTAATCCGACGTTAACGGCCGTTGAGCGGAACCGTCTGCTTGAGCTCATCAAGCAGTACCAGGGCTGTTTCTCCTCTGCGTCAAGAGTTGGTCAAACGCCACTTACGAAACACCGCATCATTACTGATGTCGACGCCAGACCCATCCGACAAAACCCTTATCGTGTGGCCCCAAAGGAACGCGAAGCAATACAAAAACAAGTGAAGACGATGCTAGAAGATGGCGTTATTCGACCATCTAATAGTCCGTGGGCATCACCTGTAGTTTTAGTGAAGAAGAAGGACGGTAGCCTGCGCTTCTGCGTCGACTATCGGAAGCTCAATCAGGTCACAAAGAAGGACGTTTATCCACTGCCGCGTATTGATGATTCCTTGGATAGGTTGCGAAACTCGTGCTACTTTTCCTCAATGGACTTGAAAAGCGGTTATTGGCAGATCGAAGTGGATGAGAGAGACCGTGAGAAAACAGCCTTTGTGACGCCTGACGGACTTTATGAATTTCAGGTACTTCCTTTCGGTTTGTGTTCGGCGCCAGCAACATTTCAGCGTCTAATGGACACTGTGCTCTCCGGACTCAAATGGCAAACATGCCTGGTGTACTTGGATGACGTGATTGCCTTTTCCGCAACGTTCGACGAACACTTACGAAGGCTGAAAACTGTTTTTGAAGCGATACGCTCTGCCGGTCTTACTTTGAAGCCTGAGAAGTGCCATTTTGGTTTTCATGAGCTCCAATTCCTCGGTCACGTCGTCAGTAGCCAAGGAGTCCGACCTGATCCGGATAAAATTGCCGCCGTCGCTAATTTCCCGATTCCATCAGACAAAAAAGCCGTGCGACGTTTTCTTGGACTCTGTGCATATTACCGGCGATTTATTGCGAATTTCTCGCGTATCGCGTGGCCGTTAACTCAGCTCACCCGAGAAGATATGCCTTTTACTTGGGGCGAAGACCAGCAGCGGGCATTCCACGAGCTCCGGCAACGCATGCAATCGCCTCCGGTATTAGCACACTTCGATGAGGAAGCCCCGACGATATTGCATACAGACGCTAGTAATGTCGGTCTAGGGGCGGTGCTAGTACAATGGCAGGGCGACAGCGAAAAGGTGATTGCTTACGCCAGTAGGACACTATCCCGAGCCGAAGCTAACTACTCCACCACTGAAAAAGAATGCCTCGCAATGGTATGGGCAGTTCTGAAATTTCGTCCGTATTTGTATGGTCGGTCTTTCACCGTCGTTAGTGACCACCATTCCCTCTGCTGGCTCATTAATTTGAAAGATCGTTCCGGCCGGCTCGCACGCTGGAGTCTTCGACTCCAAGAGTTCGACTTTGTTGTTACATACAAGTCGGGAAAACGGCACGCAGACGCCGACTGCCTTTCTCGGTCTCCTGTTGAGCCGGCAGCACAAGACGATGACGACACGGTTTTTCTGGCACTCGTGGATACTGCCGATCTTTCACGCCAGCAACGGGATGACATTGAATTGCTGCCGCTTATTGATTACCTCGAAGGACGAACCAACCGCGTGCCGAGGCTCTTTGCAAGAGGGGTGGCATCATACTGCTTGCGTCGCAACGTCCTCTACAAGAAGAACTTCTCGCCTAGCGGCAGCAACTACTTACTTGTTGTTCCATCACCGCTTCGACGTGAAATCTTACACGCCTGCCACAACGAGCCGACTGCTGGGCACTTGGGCTACACTCGCACATTGGCACGGATTCGGCAGAATTACTACTGGCCGAGACTTACTGCGGTCGTTAAACGTTACGTTCAGACATGTCTGGATTGCCAACGTCGTAAACCGCCATCCGTCAAACCAGCCGGCTTACTGCACCCTGTTGACGTACCGGCCACACCATTTGCACAAGTAGGCATGGACTTTCTGGGCCCCTTCCCAACGTCTACTACTGGTAATAGGTGGATAATCGTTGCCACGGATTATCTCACTAGATATGCCGAGTCACGTGCCCTGCAACGGGCAACAGCAGATGAAGCGGCACGATTTTTTCTGGAATCCATCGTTTTAAGGCATGGCGCTCCCGCAGTAGTCGTCACGGACAGAGGTACTGCGTTCATGGCCCAGTTTTTAGATATTGTTCTACGTCTAAGTGGTACCGCCCACCGGAAGACAACAGCGTATCACCCTCAAACGAACGGACTGACAGAACGACTCAATAGGACATTGGCTGATATGATAAGCATGTACGTAGATGTAGAGCATAGGAACTGGGACGAGGTTTTACCTTATGTCACCTTCGCGTACAATACCGCTCGTCAAGAGACCACTCGCAAGACGCCCTTCAGTCTCGTATACGGCCGTGAGGTTACAACTACATTAGACGCAATGCTCCCTCATGAATTTGACGACAACGAGACGGGTGCTGAAGAGATAACACACCGAGCAGAGGCAGCTAGGCAGCTTGCGCGTCTGCGAATCCACGAACAGCAGGACATTGACGCCAGACGCTACAATCTTCGGCACCAAGCCGTAACATACAACATCGGCGACAAAGTGTGGGTCTGGACACCTATTCGACAGCGTGGGCTCTCTGAAAAGCTCCTACGTAAATACTTCGGGCCCTACATAGTTCTCCGACGCATCAGTGACGTCAACTACGAAGTCGTTCCAGACAGCTCGCACTGTTCAAAGCGCCGACGGCATTTACCCGAGGTCGTTCACGTGCTGCGTATGAAGCCGTACTATGAGGACTGCCAAGACTGCGCAGTTCTTTACCGCTGCTTTCCAAGCCTCTATCATCGGGACGATGATCTTTTCTAAAGGGGGAGCAAATGACGCAACTATATTTGGCAGAACGATAATTCAGCGGGTATGCGCCAGTGGGGACGACGCTGAAGTAGCGCGGGTTTTTAGGTGAAGCGGGGGAAAACGAAGAAGACGTTGTTGTTGTTCCCTTGGACGACTGATAAAGTGCGTTTCTTGGCGGTGCTGCTACGCATACTCGTTGATCCCACGTCGTTACAATATATAGTCGCCTTCCAGAAACGGGCTGTCAAGAATGTGTGGAATCAGTACGCCGTCCATGACTGTCCTGCAGCGATGAACTTAATTTCGAGGCGTATCAGTGGGCGTCGCACAACGCTTAGTAAAGAATACCGGCTCATTTCACTCAGTAACGATGAGATCGGCGCCCTGCAACTGACAGTGGAACATTTCCCGACCATGCGGCCTGCGCGCGCCGCCGTAGCAGACGACGCCGTTCAAGATCCTGCCCCTCGAGCGCCTGCGCGAGCTGCTGCCGCCACCTGACTCAAGCGCTCGCCGCATCGCGATGCAATGCGCTCCGAGTTTTCCCCTAAATATGACACAGACTGTACAACACCCTTCGAATGAAATGTCCACGCGCACACACGTAGGCAAACACCGCGCGCAGCACGAAACGTGCCCAAGCACGCGCAGTGCAAGAGGCAATCAAGGCGACGCGAACGAGAGATGGGAGAGGGGTACCACCCGCTAGTTGTATTTTGCCCCGCATGCGGCGCTCTCAACGCCCACGCAGCAGCGCCGCTCTCGGTGCCGTTCTTGTCCATAGTGATCTAAAGAAAGGAAGGACGCGTGATTATGCAACCCGTGAGGGAGCAAGGCGAAGCGTCGTCAGGGGAGAGGGAGTCCGAGACGCGACGCGCCTCGCACCGGCCCCCGCACAGCCCCAATGCGCGCGTGGCGCGCCTCCTGTCGAGGCAGCGCCGTACATTGAGAGGAGGGGGTCTTCTGTGTTTGCCGCAAGATGGCTCTGCGTGTGCGGAAAGCGCAGAAGAAATGTAGCGGAAACGCCCTTCGCTACTAGTGTAACTGCGGCTTCTGTAAGTTACATGGTCATAATTACCGATATACACCGCAGTGTTACTTTCTACGGCTCGTTTCTAAGGCAACACCGCATTCACTAGACGCGTTTTTGTACCGCTTTGAAGCGTCGAACTCGTGGCTGAGTGGCAGCGTCTCCGTCTCACACTCCGGAGACCCTGGTTCGATTCCCACCCAGCCCATCTTGAAGTTGTTTCTTATTCATGAAGTGCCTCCCGGGATTTATCGCTCACGGCCAACGCCGCCGACGACACCGGCTTTTCTGGGACACGAGCTCCTTAACGCTGTCGCGTTAACATGCACGTTGTAATACTATTGACCTGTCTTTATTAGGAGCAAATAGTAGGTGTCTTTTGTAATTTAAAAACGCTTTGAAGTTTTCCGATCAAGGTAAAGCTCCCGACCCCGCAGTGACAACCCAATCAAGCCACCCCAGGCCATTGGCAACAGCAAGGGCACTACCGGCGATCACACCAGCGAACCCTCATCACAGGTGAGCTGGGCTGACGTAGCTTCCGGGAGGCAGAGGCTGCACATAACATTAGAAATGGAAAGCTAAAGAAACTAACAAAGATGAAACAAATGATGCTAGAACATCATCCGCGGATTCTCGCTCTAGAAGAAGAAAGCAGTAGACTGCGGAAAAAAACATCACTCTTAAAAACGGGCGGGGTATCACACTAGATAGTATTGAGGGAAAAGAGGCCGATATGGAAGAAGAGACTAACACGCCAGCCAAACGCAAAGCCACGGATGATAACGAGACGATCACAGTTAAAAAGACCAAGTCCGGTGAACCTCTTGAAAAAGTACAGAATGAACTCGAAAGCAAAATTGACATTCTATAAAACAAACTAGACATCACAAATACGCCCCTTAAAGACCTAGGCACGCAAATTACCCAGCAAGTTACACAGGCTATTATGACGCAAATACAACAAATTAACACTATCGCTACAAAATTTGCCGATATTTAATCTCGTATGAAGACGTGGAGACCACAAACCAGTGGAGGCAGCCCCATCAAAACAATCAATATACCATATAATAATCCCTCGACACTTACGGTGGAGGGAACCGTAAAACTGTAACTCCCCCATGGATCGACACGACCATTATACTATTTGGCAATGGAATTGTCGCGGATACAGTAGAAAAAGAGCCAACTTACATCAACACCGAATTAATAAGGAACATCCTGATGTCATAATGCTACAGGAGCCGCACTGTAAGACCAAATTATCTGGGTATAGAGCATTCTGTAGTGCTGACGGGGAGACGAGAGCTGTCAGCACTCTAGTCAAACGTGCCTACACGGTCGTTCAGCATGATACAGGCATTGCGGATGTAGACAATATATTAATCGAGTTAATACCTACCAGAAAAAACAGTCTATTTCTCCATAATGTTCATAGCAACCCAAGAAACAAACGTCCCAATTTCCGATTTCGATGTTCAACACACGGCATGGCGATACAAATTTGAAAACCCCAAAGGTAGACACATATGGCTAGACGCACAACAAGAGGCCCTTACCCTCATCACAGACCTGTCAACACCTACGAGGCGGGGTCCTAGTGTTAGTGTGAACACTACGCCAGATCTCACCTTTACGAAGAACATCAGGGATGCGAAATGAATTAACACCCAACAGGATCTAGGCAGCGATGAGAACATCCTCGAAGTCACTGTTAAAGAAGGGCCACGCAAATCTAAGGGCAAACAACTCAAAACTGTCAACTGCAACAAACTCAAATTCGCAAGAGAAAGGATAATACTATCACAGACATCGTGGGATGGAGCACGCAGCGTAATCAGGATGGTAACTCAGCCACACAAGTAATCCCCCAGGACGCGCAAATGAAACAGGTAGACAGTAAACCACTACATATGTAGGAAGCTGAAAAAGGTCTCTTGAGGAAATGGAAAACGCAGAGACACAACAGGACGCTCCGACGCAGTCGATAATCAATTAGGATTGTCCAGAACGTGGAACTCCCTCAGGCACGTTTTGAATCCTGAGGAAAGTTAAGCCACGAACAGACAAAAGATGAACGAAATCTTAAATGCATATGACAAAACTGAAGCAGCCTTTATCGATGAGATAGCCGCAGAATATTTATCTCGGGCTAAGCCAACAATTCACCCAGATTACACAGGCACCAAAAACAGACAATTAGAAGAAGAGATTAGCGAAGCAGAATTGAGAGCAGCTCTGCAAAAGTTTAACACTACATCCGCGCCGGGACTAGACGGAATAACAAACAAATCGATCCGAAATCTCGATGATACCTCTCTAGAGTACAGGTATTCCAAGTATTCTTCACAACGGAATCGAGATATGTCAAAGAAACGCTAAAGCGGACTGTTTTAACAATTACTTTAAATCAGTGTTTCCAAAAACGAAACATAGGAATACTTTCTCAACACTGCTTACAGTGTGCCAAACGTAATGCCTCCAATTACTATTACATTTGGGGTCCAGGGAAAACACGGGGAATGCGGGAGATGGAAATTCAAGACGATGAGCAAAACGAGAACAAGGTGAAAGCAGGAGCCAACGTTTCGGCAAGTGGATTTGTCTTCTTCAAGGCCTTGAAGAAGACAAGTCCACTTGTAGAAACGTTGGCTCCTGCTTTCACCTTGTTCTCATTTTGCTGATTACATTGGAGGGTATCAGGAACTGTCTCCAAAGCAATTGGACCAGACAAATCTCTCCGAGGATACTCAAAGCCTGTTCTTTGATTATATCTCAATACTTAAAAATAATATTCTGCAAAACCCTCGAAAGTGGCGTGCTCCCTATAGTAGTTTTAGTGTTTAAAAGCGGTTCCAAGTCCTCCGTATCAAACTATAAGCCAATTTCACTTTGTTCCAAAATTTGTAAAGTTTTTGAGCACATTCTTTATAGCAATATAATAAGGCACTTAGAAGGAGGCAATTTTTTCTTTCCAAATCAGCACGGTTTTCGCAAAGGCGTGAGCTGCCCCACTCAGCTGATAGAACTATTTCATGAGCTTGCAGGTACTACTGCAAAAAGAATGCGTACAGATGCAGTTTTTCTCGATTATCGCAAAGCCTTTGATTCCGTATCGCATGACCTGTTAATACATAAAATGAGCACTCTTAATTTGGATGCGAAAGTCATGAAACTTATTGAAGATTACCTGAACGGTAGAATACAATGCATAGTTATAGGAGGCAAGAATTCTAGTTTTGTCCCAGTCACTTCTGGAGTGCCGCAAGGCTCGGTGCTGGGGCCGCTGCTGTTCTTAATTTACATCAATGACATCGCTTCATACATTTCCTCACAAATTAGACTTTTTGCAGATGACTGCGTTGTTTACAGGTCCATTCGCAATCAACATGATATAGACGCACTCCAGCAGGACCTCAAAAGCGTAGCCTCCTGGGGACAAAACTGGGAACTTAGCCTGAATACAGATAAACGTTACCAGGTAACATTCACTAAATCTAAAATCACTAATGAACCTACTTACAAATTGGGAGATTCCATACTCAGGAAGGTTAGCGAAGTTAAATATATAGGTGTTCATTTAACTGCTGATCTCTCCTTTTCCAGCCATATTGATATGACCGTCAAAAGAATCCGGGAAAATGCTTAGCCTACTTATACGAATCCTTAGAACTGCCCCTCAGATTTTATAACAATAGCGTATAAGTCGCTGGTAAGGCCGCAATTAGAATATGCCACCGCCTTGTGGGATCCCCACCAGCGGTACCTGAATGATAAATTAGAGTGCATACAAAACCATGCTGCCAGGTTTATATCAAGGAAGTACTCCAGACTCGCCAGTATAACAGCAATAAAGAAGCACATCGGACTAGAACCGCTACAGAGAAGACGCCAGAAGCACCGGCTGAAACATCTGTACGCAATATACACTTATGCGACAGGCATTGACAAGCTAAAATACCTTAAAGCACCCCACTATATCTTATACAGAAGAGACCACAGTTTCAAATTCCTTAAAATTTCCTGCAAGACGAGCTATATGAAGTTTTTTTTGTTTTTGCCCGCAGTATTTCTGAATGGAATAAGTAGTCAGTTGAAGTTGTGAGTGCTCCTTTGGGTCTATTTTTAAGACTAATCAATGATTTGTGATTGTAATCTTCTTCCGAACCAATGGCTGCAGGCTGAATGTACTTTTTTCTCTTGTACTGTTATTCATGTACTTTGTTGCAATTTTTTCATGTACTTTCACGTACCTTTTTTATGTACATGTAGATTTCCTTTTCTCGATCTTGATGCATTGCTCCTTTGTCATACTTCCCTTTTGTGTGACTATATTATCGTGCTAGTCACTTTATGTTGTGCCCACTCCCCTGCTATAGCGCTTCGGCGCTGCAGGGCGTACTGTAAGTAAAAATAGAACGATTTACCAAGTATATAAACAAATGCTTGCCATCCGGTATGATACTAAAACAATGGAAAACGGCCCAGATTATTCTAATACCTAAACCAGGCAAGCGGCTTCATTTGGAGAAGCTGAGATGAATTTCAGTGACGTTTTGTGTGGGCAAACTCATGGACATTGTCCTAACGAGACTGACCAACTATCTCGAAGATAACGACGTTCTGGCCCGCTACAATGTTGGGCTTCCGGAGAAATTTGTCTACACAGGATGCAATGCTCCCCCCCCCCCTCTACGTAAGCATAAAGTTATAAATAACACAAGTCGGAACGCCAAAGCTATCCTAGGATTGGACCTAAAGAAAGCTTTTCACAGTGTTACCCACGAAACAATACTAAGCAGAATAAATGAACTAGGCCTAGGCCAGCGAGTATACAGTTATATACGAGACTTCCTTACTAACAGAAGGCACATATTAAGGTAGGAGTCCTTAACTTCGAAGAACTAGAGATCGGAAGTGCAGGTACGCCCCAATGTTCAGTAGTATCACCGATGCTGTTTAACCAGGCTCTTATCGGATTACCAGCAAAGCTAGAGGAAACCGATGGCCTCAATAATACCCTCTACGCTGACGATATCACCCTCTCGGTGAGCGATGGCAACGATGGACACGTTGAAAACACATTACAACGTGCAATGGAAGCAGTTGAACAATACCTAGCAGGAACCGAACTGGCGTGCTCGGCAGAGAAATCTGAGCTCCTCATTTGTGTACCATCGCGAAGTGGCCGAAAACCATGCAACTACGAGGAACGAAACAATCCGCAAATTCACCTAACTACGGCAGATGGTACGCCCATACCCAAAGTTGACAAGATCAGAGTATTGGGACTCATCATTGAAAGTAACGGCTACTATGGAGAGACCATACGCAAACTGGCAATATAAAATCTCAAATAATGCGGCTACTTAAACGAATAGCCAATAAACACAGAGAGTGAAAGAAGGCAATCTGCTTAGACTAGTCCAAGCGTTCGTAATAAGCAGAATAATATACGTGACATCGTACCTACGATGGTACTCGTCAGAAAAATACAAATTAGACTGCTTAATCTGAAAAATCTACAAGCAAGCAATCGGACTCTTCATCCCCACCAGCAACGATAGACTATACTGCAGCTAGGTCTCCACAATCCACTGGATGAGCTAATTGAGGCACAACGAATAGCACAATACGAACGCCTGTCAAAAAGTAAAACAGGTAGGCAAATATTGGATCGCCTATGTGTAAGGTATCATACCCAACATGGCGTCAATCGGTAAATGCAAAAGGATGGAAAGTTGGGCCAGTTGGTACGGTAACATGATCTTGAATAGTAGTGCGAAGTGACATGGACAGATACTGCCTGTGTCACAGACTAGAATCACTGTCTGCTTCTATTCGCTGTCTGTATCCCTACGCGCTACTATTCAAGATCACGACAAAAGTGTCGATCTCATCTAGACACCCGCTCACACGCTACCAGACGGTAGCAATGAGGCGGCGCACCGCGTGGCTCGAGAGCTTACGGAACAAGCCTCGGTTTGCCTCGCCTCACCTACTACCGATGAGTGGGAAGGTCGAATGACCAGATTTCACGAAATTATACAACACGCTAGACTGCAGAGGCGCGAATTCCCGCTTCCGCACCTAAAATTAAGCAAAAGTCAATCTGTGGAATGGCGGAAGTTACAGACCAGATCCTATTCGAGTCCAGCTATCATGCACCTAATATACACTTGCAGATTTATACACGACTGACAAGTGCAGACATTTCGACTCTAGAGCCACCTTGGAGCATATCCTATGGGAATGTACGGCTATAATACAGGATAACGGTGATGTAGCATCAAACAGCTACAGCCTCCACGCGGGCTGGGAGTTTGCGTTGCTCAGCTCGGACCTGCAGCACCAACTCTCGGCCGTCCAGTGAGCCGAGGAAGCCGCCAAGGGCCAACAACTCCACCACCAAATCGCAAGGCAATCAATAAAATTACTTGAATGAATGAAGTTTAGATTTGTTTTGGAGTGCGCAATAGCGGTTTCTGAAGTTCGGTGCGATGTCACACGGCGCACGTAAAAAGCAGCTGTTGGCAGCTGGTCGCTCAGCGCTGTGCGCTGTCTCATCTGTCGTCCATGTCATTCATTCTGCGCTACAACAACCTACAAGTGATGAATAAAGGGAAAATTAGACATCCAACCGTTCGTAGCAATTGCTACAAAGGAAACCTATACGGGTTCCTCGAAATAAAAGCCTCATAGTTGAAGCAAAATTCGTCGTGGTCTCTGACTCGAACCCGGGACCACCGCCTTTCCGGGGCAGCCGCTCTACCATCTGAGCTAACCAGGCGGCTAGCAGATGGCAGGGCGAAGTCGAATTTGTCGACAACACGAAGCAAAGGCAAGAGTTTGACGTAGTAGTTCTGCGGAAACCCGCAAGGTGGAGAGAAGTAATGAATAAAGGGAAAATCAGACATCCACCCGTTCGTAGCAATTGCTACAAAGGATTTTCCTGATTGTCTGATTTTCCCTTTATTCACTCTTGCCTCTTGCCTTTGCTTCGTGTTGTCGACAAATTCGACTTCGCCCTGCCATCTGCTAGCCGCCTGGTTAGCTCAGATGGTAGAGCGGCTGCCCCGGAAAGGCGGTGGTCCCGGGTTCGAGTCCCAGACCAGGACGAATTTTTCTTCAACTATGAGGCTTTTATTTCGAGGAAACCGCATGGGATTTCCTTTGTAGCAATTGCTACGAACAGATGGATGTCTGATTTTCCCTTTATTCATTACTTCTCTCCACCTTGCGGGTTTCCGCAGAACTACTACGTCAAACTCTTGGCTTTGCTTCGTGTTGTCGACAAATTCGACTTCGCCCTGCCATCTGCTAGCCGCCTGGTTAGCTCAGATGGTAGAGCGGCTGCCCCGGAAAGGCGGTGGTCCCGGGTTCGAGTCAGAGACCACGACGAATTTTGCTTCAACTATGAGGCTTTTATTTCGAGGAACCCGTATGGGTTTCCTTTGTAGCAATTGCTACGAACGGGTGGATGTCTGATTTTCCCTTCATTCATTACTTCTCCCCACCTTGCGCGTTTCCGTAGAACTACTACGTCAAACAACCTACAAGATGACTTATCAACAAGTTATACAGCTACCCTCACCGCCATTGGCGTAGCCAGCAATTCCGTTCGAGGGGGGGGGGGGGGATGGCTCACGTTGCAGCTCAGCCTCCTCCTTAAGAGGAAGCTTTAGCTCGGGTGCTTCGATCTAAATACATATAGAAGGGGCATTTGTTTTCTCGGGAACCGCTGCACCAACTTTGACGAGGTTTGTTGCATTTAAAAGAAAACGTACATTCTATTGACTACAGGTTTCAAATTTTTCATTTACATTGTGAATTATTTACCAGAAATTGGCCTAAATCGCAAAATTTCAGAAATCGAAACTATCAAGTTTATAACTCTGTAACTCAACGATGAAAAATGATGTCATAATTCTGTGAGTTGCATCTAATAGTACATCTACAGCGAAAAAAATTGATATGTTACACATGAATCTAAAAAAATAGTATTATGGAAATACGGCTTGTGCAGAACCCTTTTACACAACGTAACCAATTCACCAAATTTGTCCGCTTTGACCGTCATAATAGGTGTTGTTTACAGAACCACGATATCTGTTCTTGATGCAGAGCTATTAGGTTAAAAGCGTTGTGCTTCTATATTTTTCGAATTTTTCAATCTTTCGAGATATCTTAAACAATATTCACGCCCTAAACTGAAATTCCGCTTCCAACAGGCACTAGAATTTCACTTTCTCTCTCAAATGCAACAAATTTTATTAAAAGCGATCCAGGAGTTATCTCAGAAAAGCGTTTTTGCGTTTTACATGTATTTGAATAGGCCGTGTTTAAGTTGGGCCCGAGCTAAAGTTTCCTCTTAAACAAATTGCCGAGGGATCAAATACATGAATTATAATTGCATTGTCATGGCCAAAGATGTTGCAAATGAATTCTTGAACACTACGCACTGTCAAAACAAGTAAAGTGTATTTTTTCATAAAATAATATATTCGTATGTGCCAAACATTTTGCCCAAGATAACTGATATCAATGCTTCCATGTTTTCGTCTTTCTAATAAGTAAAGGAAATGTAGCAAGCATGCGACGCCCCCTCGGGCATAATCTTCGTTGGCACGCCAGGCTTGGTGGCCTGCCAGTCTTGGCAGGCAACATTGGTCATCGCACCGCAATAAACACCGACGAGCACTGCTGCTCGGCGGTCAGTCATCGTTCGTCACCACCACGCTACGGAGCGTATGTCTAACGCAGGGTGCCTCGAGCCCTCCTTTGTTCCCGAACCCAGGCGGATAGTGACCGAAAACATCACACGAACTTTAGAACTATATCAATTCGAAGCCAGCAAAGAAGTGCATGCCGTTGATATGAAAAATGTAAAAGGCATGAAATGAACAAGTTGAGGAGAAATATGTTAATGAAACTTTGTCATTCAAGAACCGTGTTTCATTCTTGCACATATGCAACGGCCAGTGAAAAATCTCAATGACGCTCTCATCTGTTCCAATGTATTGCGCAGGAGCAGCTGTCACCGGTCGTGTATCGTGAATAATTGCACCGAAATTATAGTCGCAACATAGAGCACGTATAAAAAGTCGTTCTGCAAAATGTACGAGGGCGAGTCAAATGAAAATGAGCCAATGCGAATATATGACAAACGGGGCACTTTATTTAAATGTCGTCTCCATGAGAATTTAGACGTTTGTCCCATTGAATAACGAGTCGTCTGATTCCCGTCTCATAAAACTGCTTGAGTTGCGGCTTCAAAAAGTCTCCAATTGCCTCTTTCACGTCATCGTCCCACACGAATCTGGTTCCTTTGAGCTGTTTTCTTAAATTGCCTAACATTTGGAAGTCGCAAGGCGACAAGTCTGAGCTGCATGGCGGATGTTCCAGCGTTTCCCACTCGAACTTTACCAGTTTTGCATTAACCACATCAGCGACGTGGGGACGGGCATTGTCGTGGAGCAAGATGACTCCATTACTCAATTTTCCACGTCGTTTGTTCTTGATTGCGAAAAGCAGCCGTTCCGGCGTTTAAACAATTGATAGTCTCTCAAGATTTAGCAAATTCTATCAATAATAATATTTGGGGTTTTACGTGCCAAAACCACTTTCTGATTATGAGGCACGCCGTAGTGGAGGACTCCGGAAATTTTGACCACCTGGGGTTCTTTAACGTGCACCTAAATCTAAGCACACGGGTGTTTTCGCATTTCGCCCCCATCGAAATGCGGCCGCCGTGGCCGGGATTCGATCCCGCGACCTCGTGCTCAGCAGCCCAACACCATAGCCAAGCAAATTCTATCAGTAATGGCGCCTGATGATCGAAGAAGAAAAAAGGCAACAACACCTTTCCGGCGGAAATGCGGCCTTTGCTTTCTTTGCGCATGGTGAATTCGAATTTTTCCATTCTAAGCTTTGCCCTCGTGTGTCAGGCTCGTAGTAGTGGCACCATGGTTTGTCCCCGATCACAATTGCAGAGAAGTCGTCACCCTCGTTGTGATACCGGATCAGATGAGTCAAGGCAACGCCGAACTTCTCCGCCTTCTGGCAATGCATGGTTCAAAATCTTGGGAATTCATGCGCACACAAGAGCCGATAACCCAGATGTTCATGAATTATGGCATGAACCAAACCGTGACTGATGTTCACACGCTGTGCAAGTTCATCGATGCTTATTCTCCGTTCTTGTCCCCTCCGATCATCGAACTTTGCAATTTTGTTGGGGGTGATTGCACGATGGCTTTGGCCCGGTCTTGGATCGTCTTTGCAACTTTCATGTCCTTCTTTGAACCGTTTTCTCCAATGCTTGACAGTGGCCATTTAAATGCAATGATCAACGTACACGGCAGCCATACGGCGACTAATTTCTTTTTGGGAAATACCGTCAGCTGTCAAAAACTTGACGGCACCACGCTGTTAAACTTTTGGAGTGTCGTTTATGTCACGAAACCATGTTCAACCCAGTGTATGAGAGCATTATAGCGCATATATCCTCACACCTGAGTACCACTTTTGTAAATGAGAGATGCCTGTGTGCTATGCGCATGCCTCGCAGATAATGAACCGAACCATTATTGCGCGGATGGCTTGACTCACTTTCATGTGACTCACCCTCGTACATTAGAAATGCGAATATACAAGGGGGTATACAAATGCGAAAATACAGCTTGATAAAGGGCAAGAAAGTGTCAGTGCAAACAAAGTTCATTGCACGTATACACAAAACCTCGCAACAAGATATTTAAATTATAAGTATCCAATATATCTACCGATCTGAGCATTGTATATAATGCCTCAAACAAGGCAAATAAACATGTTGCGCAATCATAGATTCACAGAAAACTAGATGCCGCCCCCATTCCATACACTCCCCCCGATGTATCGCGCGAATCACTTGCTCCCCGCTTTTCTCCTTTGCGCACACAAGACTGAGTCACCCTCGTCGGCTCACCCATTCAACACCCTACCCCCACGCTTTCACTCGCACATACAGAATGCGGCGCTCGGTCACGATGTTATCGCCTTTGGACTTTATGCGAAGCATGAGGGCGATGGCGACAGCAGGGATGTGCCTGGCGTGTCCATATAGTTGCTATCGCATTAATACAATAAGAGTATCCCGCAACTGAAGCGTCCCGTGGCCCATTACTTTCCGCAAAAGAAGTAACGAAATCGAACTTTCACCGTGCGACAATTCACTGCGCCGTAACAATGTATTTTTTTCCCCTTTTGTGGGGCGGGGGCACCGAAATGAAGAAACGCAAAGTAAAGTATGTTGGGCTGCAATCGAATGCCTACTTTGGGCACCTAATGCGGCTACTGAAGGAATATCGAAGAAAACGTGAGACGCTTGGTCCACCGAGAAGCATACGCATACTAGTAGCTCGGTATTCTACGCCGTGAAGACTTTGCGGAGAGGTTGCGCTCAAGCGAACGCGGTGCAATCCGTCGAGGCCGCACAGTGATGGCGGCAAGCGACCATTGTTTCTTTTTGTCATCTGCTCGCCAGAAAGTGTCCAAAACTCAGCCAGGTAAAAATCCACTCGGCCAGAGCAAACCGAACGCACAGCGAAGTGCGCCGCACGGTGGTCGGGGCAACACGAAAAAAACGTATGCGCTCTGATTGGCTCTGGCAGCCCGCAGGTAGGGTAACGAGAACAAAAAAAAAAAACTGAAGAGGCTCAATGTGTCCGCGCGAATAAAAGTCAAAGCAGATAAAATAAATAAGAACGTAGTTATCTTGGCTGGCTTTAGTGTCTTCACATGGATGCTTTGGCGTAGGTGAAAAAAAAATGTTGGTATGTTTTTGTGACATGACGGCACAAATGACCCACCACAACGCTTCGTCTCATCGGACCTCGCTGCGTGCTTTGTCAACTTATCTGATAATGTGTTGATTTGGCTTGTCTCGTATATGTTCCGATGTAAGACTTTAGAAAAGTTAATGCACCTTTGGCGTTAAATATTTATAACAGCATTAAACCCACAAAGTTCCGCTATTGAAAATTTAAAGCATAGCTTTGGAACTGTCAGTGCACCTTTCACATCAAACGTTTATGAGATTTATTCCCATAAAGTTTCGGAATTGACATCCATGCGCTCCGTAGATTCCGCGGCCTCCGCGAGGTGCCGCGGCGAGCCCGCTCGCCATCAAAACGCCCTTGAAACTTTGTGCTCGGATGGAGCTGCTTGTGTTATGTGACTCCCGGTACATGGGCGTTGCTGCAAAATCCAGCCCGAGTTCGCAATGTTCGCGGTGAAGTGTCTTCTGGCGTGAAAAAGACCACCCATTCTAGACAAAATCCAGAATAATTTCCGACGCCGGGGGTTGCTTTGGTCGGTGGTGCGTGGACAGCACGAAGGAATTTCGGGGGGGGGGGGGGGTTCTGAAGAACCGTAAGCCCCCTCCCCCCTGGCTACGCCCCTGCTCACCGCATACGCCGTATTCGGAACTCGGCTGTCGTCGTGTAAGCCCAGCAAGATCCTCGCGCTACCCATGCTCAAAGTAAGTTTCTAGACAAATGATTTGTGTATATTGCTCGTAATTGCACATAAGTGGTTTCTACTCCTCGCCATATTCTTGTACCAAACGCAACAACAAGCGCTAACCCGAAAACCCACGTCTGCCCTTGAACGAAGCCGCAAATAATCTGTGTGTGATTACTGAACGTGGAATTAAAATTGTGTTGTGACATCAACTTTAGCGCGAGCCTGCTTCGTCATCGCGTTGCGCGTGCTGTGATTATATATAGGAGTCCTTTCTGCATATCTTTAAAGGCGCAAAAGCCGACACATAAAATTTTTTTTAGCAGTTACCGCCCCTTGCGTAGAAACCTGTAGTGGCATTACAACATTCTCAAAGAGACGCCTGTCGTTTACTTTGTTGTCCTGTGGTTTGTGCTGTTAGTATACTGTGAACCTTTAAAAAAAAAGACCATATCAATACGTGCTGTGCATAATGCAGGAACGTAGGCCCACGGCAGGTCCATTTGCCGTAAGGGTTTTCACCTTTCTGCTCAACCTCGCACGCCGCTCACGGTTAGCCTGTTTTTGTGGAAATAAATATTATTATTGTTATATTATTGATGTTATTAGATATTATAGTTCCTTCACTGTTATT
The DNA here is from genome assembly GCF_050947875.1 of Dermacentor variabilis. NCBI lineage: Eukaryota > Metazoa > Arthropoda > Arachnida > Ixodida > Ixodidae > Dermacentor > Dermacentor variabilis. The sequence continues at coordinate 5,454,541 of NC_134569.1, forward strand.
TATAGCACTCATCGAGATTTCTTAAGCTAGTCAAGCATTTAACCTGTATTAGATCAACATTGTTACGACATGCTAAAGGGAGCCATCTTAAACTAGACTGCTCAACCAAAGTACAAATGAAGGCCTCAATGTTTATTCCAATGTGGTATTCCTAGACAGATTATATTTGCAGAGCTTTATGCCGGCTTGAATTGCCCGCAATTCAATGCTCAATGCTGTAAAAACTGATTCCTTTTCTTGCTGTCGAAAGGCTGCTTCAGTGTCGATGGCAAACTATGATTAATCGTTTCGAAACACTTAAGCAATGACTGTATCTCTAAGCTTATCAATGTGATTTTGTTCCATGATCACAATGAAGTTTTCTTTCTCCCTCTCACTAACAACCATTGAATGAAACTGCTCACTTCTATAAGTTTCAGGATCCAAACACTCTGGTGTTTGTCCTAAGCCTTTGTCCGCATCCTATAGTGTGCGTGTTTGTATCAAGTTCTGACGCTGCCATAGCAGTGATGTACGCATTTTCGTAAATATGTTGCAACAAAGCCATTTATTGAACTTTGTTTTCAAATCTACAAGGTTTGGCCAAAGAGTAACGACCACATTAACTAGCAAAAAAGCTGCAGATTTAGCGTAGATGTTGGAATCTATGTGAAGGGAAGTTTTTGTCAAGTGGTCAGCTAAATGCTGTTAAAGTAACTGTCATACATACAGTTGTCCTTATTTTCAACAATCCAACAAGGAAACTTTTGGAAGGTTTATTTATGCACCGCATAGTTCACAATCCTAATATCATGTGATGTTTATGCACTACACTGTTCACAAGCTATACCAAAATGCAAACGGCAGTTAGTGTGTATGCGCACAGCGAGACATCAACACAGTGACGCTTGTTGAGGGAGGTATGGTGACAGGTGTATGAGAGAAGAAATGAATGACATGTGCCTGTTTCTTTATTTGTTTATTCATTTATATACCTCGGAGGCTGCAAGTTAGGAGTATTAGGTGAGGGACAATAAAAAGTAGTTACAAAAGAAAGAAGGGCAGAACCTTATACAGTACTTAACAAACAATAACACAAAAAGAATGAACGCCTTTCTGCTAGACACCAAAATGACCACAAGCCACACTAACGAATGAAAGTTTGTTGAACAAGCCGAGTAAACGCTGGTTGACAAGCAATAAATCGAAGTTGCACAAAAAGGAGAAGTAAAAACTGATGTGTGTCCGTACTGATCCCGACAGGAAACGCATCCATCTCTGAAAGTGTGAAAGAGGCCATACTGACACAAGCTTCTCGCAGTGTTTTTAGACCTACAGCTTCCATAATTTTTCTAGGCAGCCGATCTGCAGAGAATGCTAGCTTCTTCCTCTACAATGCATGCTCCGACGTCTCGACATTCGAGCGTGTATTGTAGAGGAATTAAGAAGCTAGCATTCTGTGCAGATGTGATCAGCTGCCCAGAAAAATTAGGGAAACTAGATCTAAGAACACAGGGCGAATCTTGTGTCAGCATGTCCTCCATTAGAGATGAATGCATTTCCTGTGAGGAAACACACATTAGTGCTTACTTCTCCTTTTTATGTATGTTTGCTTTATTGCTTGTCAGCCAGCATTTTCTCGTCATGTACATGAAACGTTCTATTGCTAGATAATCTTGGTTTTCATGTTCGTCCTATGTGTTCTCTTATGCCATTTGCAGCCAAGCTATTCTTTATTTTTTTAGACTTCAGCAACGCACTTTAACAGCCCTTACGATGCTTCTGTGTACGATATAAAATCTTTTATTCGGGCAATGTTGCAAGAGTGTATAGTGTGAAGCAGTAAGAACAGGTTATGCTAACTTCTAATTAAAAAGTTTATTGTGAAAATGCAGTGATTTATAAAGGTTTCCAGAAAGTAGTACAGCAAGAAAGCCTGATAAAAACCAGTATTCGATGAAACCAGACAAAATAAAGAAAACAGGAAAGAAAGAAAATGCAAATAAAAGGACCAGTCCAGGAAAAAAAAAGCATTGTGATCACTAACTGCGCGTGTGACTGCCTTTCAAGAAACAACCTTCTTTTGCAGTGGCATGGAACAGAAGGAGTGTACTTGCATAAGCAAGCTGTCATTCTGTCTATTGGAAAAATAACACTGTTTCTTGAAAGGTGCTGCCATGCACGATTGGTGATTGTAATTAATTGTTTTTTTCCTGCACTTAGAAGTTTTATCTCTATTTTCTTTCCACGGCGTTTTCATTTATGTTTGGGCGCATCAAGCACTAACTTTTACCTGGCCTTCTTGCTGCTTATTTTTCCTGGTAAATTGTAAAAATTCCCTCATTTTCACAATAAACATTAGTTGTAAGTTAGGCCTTATTCCTTTCTAGTGTCATCCTGCTGATACTGATTCATGCTACGCGCCCTTGCAACACCAGTGCGTGCGTGCGTGCGTGTGTGTGTGTGTGTGTGTGTGTGTATTTGTGTGTGTGTTTGTGTGTGTGTGTGTGTGTGTATTTGGATGTGATATCAGGGCCTTGGGCCTTGATATCATCGTTCTCCTGTGCAGCGTCATAAATTCATTAATTACAGCGCAACAGAAAGCAAATAGACGAGAACGGAGCAAATCACACAGAGTGCTTCGATCTTGTCTGGTGTCTATTTTTGCGCTGTAATTAATAATGAATGCATGCCGACTCGTTCAGCTTTCAGTTCTTGCGTTGGGCTCGGGAGCCCACTTATCTGCACGGCTATCTGCACGGCTATGCAGCGTGTAATTTAATTTCTTGGCCATGTGCTTGCAAGTCGCATGTCAATCCCCTGATTTTTGTGACAATGTTGTGTCATGTGTAGGCCCTGATAGTTTCTAGGGAATACATGCAGGCATGCAGGATGTTCTAGCCTGCAAATTTGCGCTGCAAATGTTGCTTTGATTGCTCTCAGTTCAGCTTCTCTGGTTGTATATTTAATTCTATGTAGTGTCATACTACTGTTACACTGTTATTGCCATATTAGTCTACTATATGTGCATGATGCATGTTTGTGTTTTCAAGATTAACAACTGCTTCTATGGGTTTGGCAGTTAAATATAATCTCGTGGCTTAATTGTTTACCCCCATATTGCATGGTATGGGCCTGTTGTGTTTCAAGCTCAGGTGCTCCTGAACTTGTGCTTCTGAAAGGAGGGGCAGTCGTCTTTGTGGCTCATATGCTAGCTGAAGTGGTATCTTGCGACCAAGTTACCAGCTCTTGAGGCAAAGAAATTGTGCCGCAGGTTGCAACTCTGCTCTGTCTAGGTGCTTGTTCGTTTGCTCTTTCTCATAGAGGTCTTCAAGCAAGGTAAGGTTGGAAAGACCTGTGGGTACCCGACGCCTGTATTTGACGAGTTGTCTTTTTCGTGCGTTCCTGGTAATTCATACCATACAATACTTTAGACACAAGTACAGCATCTGCGATCTTTTATAGCATCCGCTCATCCACCCCCGAACATTTTGAGATTATTTTCTTCCCCAGGTGTAGAATATGTGTCCACGGACGGCATAATTGTTTCGCCTGCGTGCTGGCTCTGCCATCTTAGTCTTATGCTAGCTGAAGATTTGTAGATGTTGACTTGCCGATATATTTGTCTAGCTATGTGAAGCACAACGTGCAATATGGGGTATTTCTTGGTTTTGGTCTTATTTCCAGCATCGATGAAAGCTGACTTATCAGAAAATGAGAGGCCAGACTGATGTAGTATGAGCATTCATGTCTTTTGAAATTTAATCGTCTGTAGAACCAGCTACCTGGTAGAGTGCTTACTATGCCTGATCATGCTTACTTGTGCACTGCTGTTGAAGAAAAAAAAACGGAAGACACTTTGTCGAGAGTAAAGTGTGAAACGGCGAAAGCCTCACACCATTGCCAATGGCGATTTATTGCGTCGGAGACATGACGGAGGCACAAAACTCGTACACTGTTATGTGAACGTTTGTTTGTTTATTAAATGTCTGCAACGTCGTTCTGGACGAAGTGTCAAAGTAGTTTGTGGCCGCCTGGAACTGTTGCAGCGCCGTTTGTGGATCAGGAGGAGACGCGTCTTCCGTGGCGCTGTCAGGGTGTAGTTGGCCATCCTCATCATCCACTTCGCTCGATTGAGTTGTACTTGCTCGCCTTGCCGCGGCAAGATGGCGGTCACGGCGCTTCCGAGCCTCATTTACTTTGGTGTCAGGAAATGCAGTGAGTCGCTTCAAACGCATTGCCTCTCTTGCATTGGCCCGTCGCGTCCCTGAACTCTGTGGTGTCGGACGCGCCTCGCCGCCCTGATGCATGCGACGTATACGCTCAGCCTCTCTTGAGCGCCGCTTGCGTTCAATGGCTGCCGCACGTCGCGTGTTTGGAAACACTGGTTTGGCGACACGAGGCATCCTTCCCACACGATACCGCAAAATAAACTGCCGCCACCGCCGCCGCCACACCACACCCAAGCAGATGGTCGCCACGCGCGCCTCGCGACAGTGACGTCAGGCCACTCAGCGCCCGATCCGGAGGCCACCTCAAGCGCCGGACGAAAGTGACGTCAGGGCGCCCCGTCGAACACACGGCCACCACACGTGCCGATGTGATGAGTCACCAACCCGACACCCGCACTTGACGACAGGGACGTCGCGCACACGAGCCAATCAGGAGGCGCACACCTGCGCCTAGCGACAGTGACGTCACGGCATAGAGGAGACCAATCGGGAGACCGGAAAGCTGTGACAGTTCCTCCTAACGGCAGATGACCTTGACAATGAGCCATTAAAGGCTTCCGCCTTAATAGATATTGATACAACGAATGTTTACGCATTCGAATCATCAGGGAAGATGCCTGTTTTACATTTGTGCCCTTTGCTTTCGATTGTTGTTAGTATTGCTTGTTAGATTTTGCATATGCATGCCCCCCTCCCCCCTTATGCAATTGTCTTGCAGAGTTTAAGGGTTCAATGAATGATGAACTAAATCAAAGCGCAAGAGCTTTTTTTCTTACCTACGACTCCTATCGAAATGCGACTGCCACGGCTGGCTATTCAACCACTAACGTTGTGTTAGCAGCAGAATGCTATAGCCACAGTGGCAGGCGAATAAATTGAACAATTTTGTTGTCTACAGATGTTTCTCTTTCTCTGTATTTAGGTAAACCCTCCAATATTATGTGTCATTGCAAAAAAACTATTTGTGGTCTTTTACTGAATAAACTGCATATAGTGTAGAGTTCAAATGCAGGCATTCCTTTGAAATCCCAGGGTGATATTTTCTTTATAGTATCGTGGTACTTCATTACCTATAAATTTAGCAATCACAGACGATATTGTTACATGGGTTTACACACTAATAAATATGATCACAAACTTATTAGAAACTGTTATTAGAAACATGTAAGGCATGGATGTCTCTGCGCACTTGGTTAGCTAAAAGATTCACAGGAAGAGATGCAACTGGCTGACTTCACTCCACTGTTTGGTTTACTTTTCTTTAACGTGTCTCCTACCGTTTCGTCAACACAACAGGCTGTTTGCCTGCTTTTCGCATTGTTGCGCGAGTTTTACATGACAGTGCAGGAGGGTGCATTGTCATTATGCCACTATAGCAAGTCAATAATTTACTAAATGTAGCATTAATTACCGTTTAAAGCAAATGTTACTACAGATGTAGTAAGGATACAAAGTCAGCAACATATTAAAGATTTATTGGTTTCTGTGCAGGAAAAAAATCCTCTAGAGAAGAGATGCAACTTGTATAAAATATTCGATAACAAATTGACGACGCTGTTTATTCAAGCCATGGAGTTAATGCTATCGTAGAAAATTCATTGCGATAACCTTCACGTTTGCCATGTCAAATTTAATAAGTAAGTCAGGTACGATAACTTTTCAAGATGCATCGCGAAAGTCACGCTTGAAAACCGGCAAGAAAATGCTACTCAACGGTACCGCGTTCAGCGCAACGTTGGAACTTCGGCCACTTTTCTGTCTTGTCATTTGCCCTTGCCGAGGTTGAAATTATTTAGGCTTCTCCATACGCGCAATTTTTGTATGCCACTCAGCAAAGGAAAATGGTGACGTCCTCAAAAGGCCATGTTGTTTTGTGGGGATCGAACACCTCGTAGTACTGACAACTCGCAAAGGTGTACGACGCAAACGTGAAAATGCACTTCATTTGCTGCGTAGCGTGTCAACGAACACATAGAAATGGGAGAACGTAATCTGCGGTACAAGTTTTTTATTCTCGCTTCGCGTACGTACGAATTCGGAAATCCACGTCTCCGCGCATTGCACTTGGTGAGCGAGACGTCATTTCCCAAAGAAACTGGCGAAATAGCTCGCCGAGCAATTTCGACGGAAGGTGGCAGTGATCGCTGCGACGGTGCGACTGTGCGACCAACCGGTTGGTCGCAGCCGAAAATAGGGGGGTCGGCACTGCGACTGCGATTTTCGTCGCAAGCGACGGAAATCGCACCTCAGAAAAACTTCAGTTTGGCCTAGTTGGTGTTTACTGCATATCATATTGACCGCAAATAAAGACGGGGACAGCGGGAGAGAACACAAAAACAACACGGGCGGTAATTTTCAACTGTTTTATTCCCGGCCGCCGGTGGGCATATATAGACATATAGAACATGCGCAGATCGCAGCAAACAAGAACACTCATCAGCCTAGCGTGGTAACCAAATATAAAAAAAATCTATTTCCGATTGAAACAACCTAATAGAGGTGTCACTAACACAATCTTGGCCTTTCTTTTTTATGTGATAAGTCTTCGTCAGTTCGTGTCTAGTCTGGTCATGGCTTCTCGCCAGAATCTTTATCTTCTTAAAAAGAGGTGCACAGCGACAGGCATTGCAGTGCGCAGGCAAGTGCGCCAATTCATCTTTCGTAAACTTTTGTTTATGTTCCCTGGCTCGATCATTCAGTCACCGTCCTGTCTGCCCTATGTAGGACTTATACGAGAAGAAAGGGGGTTAACCGAGGGGCCCGATTTTTATTAGTCATATCATGAGAAGCCAACAAACACTGACACCAAGGACAACATAGGGGAAATTAGTGGTGCTTAATAAATGGAATGAAGAAACGATAAATTAATGGAAATTAAAGTGGATGAAGAAACAACTTGCCGCAGGTGGGAACCGAACCCACAACCTTCGCATTTCGCGTGCGATGCTCTACCAATTGAGCTACCGCGGCGCTGTTTCCCCATCCACTTTCTTGGGTATTTATGTGTACTAGTAAACCCTGGGAGTGTTAGCCAGCGCCACCACTCACAGACCTTGGCGGCGGACGTGGAACGTCCTTGTTGCCGCAGGCGTCACGAGAACGTGATCGATTTTTTTGGGTGAAGGCAACTGGTCAATAAACCCACATATGCTACCTGAAGGCATCAATGTTGCCGGACTCGAGACCCTCGTTATGTAATAAACGAGATATGATATGATTGATATGACTAATAAAAATCGGGCCCCTCGGTTAACCCCCTTTCTTCTCGTTTACATAACGAGGGTCTCGATGCGGAGACAATCGTTGAGCAGTCTAACTTTGCGCCACAACTCTGCTCAGAGAATTTTGCATAGGCGCTTGATGTGACATCACGACGGAACGACACACCTAAAGAGTGCACTCACTTCCAAAGGGATCAGGCCGCGCTTGATACAGAAGCCGATGAATCTAGCCGGGCAGGTAGTCGCCACGATAGAATTGATGAGTGATTCTTCGTTTAGGGACAAGAAAGACGATGGAACACAGAAAGAAGGGCCATCTGTACGACATATATGCTTCAGAAGAACTTCAGTTTGGCCTAGTTGGTGTTTACTGCATATCATATTGACCTCAAATAAAGACGGGGACAGCGGGAGAGAACACATAAACAACACGGGCGGTAACTTTCAACTGTTTTATTCCCGGCAGCCCGTGGGCATATATAGATATATAGAAAATGCGCAGATCGCAGCAAACAAGAGCACTCATCAGCCTAGCGTGGCAACCAATTATCGAAAAATTCTATTTCCGATTGAAACAACCTAATGGAGGTGTCACTAACACAGTCTTGGCTATTCTCTTTTAGGTGATAAGCCTCCATCAGTTCGCGTGCAGTCTGGTCATTCTGGGGAGAAGCCATAGACACTAAGCAACATCGGCGGGTGCGTTAAAAGGCGCTACGCGTCTCAACGTGCTCGCTTACCCGCGAGGATTTCATATTTCTAACGACTAGCTGCTCAGCGGCGTTCAAGTAAACATTAATGATAGAATGTGTAAACGTGACTGAATGATGAGGACTTAGAATGAAAAAGACAAACAGTGACAGCGCTAGTTTCAACTATAGATTTTTACTTTCGCACAAACAGATGAATATACTATATACCGAACGAGCGGAAACAACAAAAAGCATAAACTCCACTTGAGTTGACTAAGCATGCGTAAGCCCCCCAATTTCTATTCGGGCCACCCCCAAATTTGAAGTTGGCCTACCACCCAACTTCAGTTGGCCCTCCCCCAAATTTGAAGTTGGCTCACCTCCAAAAGCCAAGTTGGCCCACCCGAAAATTTTAAGTTGGCGCATCCCCGAATTTTAGGCTGGTTCACCCCCAAATTTCAAGTAAGCCACCCCCAAATGCAAGTTGGCCCACGCCAAAATTTCAAATTCGCCAATCCGCCAATTTCCAGTTGGCCCAACTCAAATTTAATTTGCCCCCCCCCCTTCCCCTCGAACATCAGGTTGACCCACCCCCACATTTCAGTTAGCCCACCCCTACGATAGCCTTCCCCATGCATTTTATATGTAGCTCTATGTATTCCTATGGGTATTCTCATTTCCTTTCATTATTTCTTTGTTTAAATTGTTCCTTATCGCTTATTAAGCTACCAATAATCCATATTTACGTTATCACAACGATTTGATGTCCTAACATTGCAAATTAACCATTTTTGCGCAGATACAAGGCATTACACTTTTCTCGTGACGTGGCTCGGACCCTCACCAAAGAATGCTTACACACGGATAGAGACGAAAAAGAGCGTTCAGGGGTGCATATCGAAGAATCGTACACGTGTCGAAGGCATGATATAAACATACACTGCAATATTCACAGCGATAAACCGAGGATTCGTGTCCCTTTTTCAGATAGCGACACTGAAGGATTGTCTAAGCACTTTTCTTCTGATTTCGCATTTGCATAGGCCTCCACGACTTCCCTTGTCATCCTTTTATGAGCGTTATGCCGAATGAAAGCACTCTCAAACGTGGGATTGTAGCCCACCAACGCGTTTTAGCCAAGGACATTTTTTTGCGTTTCATTTTAATGCGACAGCATCATATGCCCAATTCAGCGGGATATCCGGCGTCCGTTGTTATCATCCGGTGGTACCGAGACCCACACGACCAAGTAATGACGTCACTTTGCCGGTTATGGACCTTCTACGGCTCGCATTGCACAATCCCACGGTGAACAGCCACGGCGTCGGACGATGATTTAACGGCCTCCCCTTTGAAACGGGCGATGACGAATAATCACTAAGCCGGCTTGATTTAGTCAGGTATGGTATGCATGTTTCTTATAAAGCATTTTTGTATGCATCTCCTTAATCTTCTTTTTTTGCTTCAAAATGTGTCTTGTACCGCTAGCTATGACTGTAAGAGATCCGGTCGTATCAATCTCTTCCCTGCTTTTTCCCCACCGATACTGTATACGTCCCTTGCTTATCTCGACTGCTGACCGGTTGACGCCAATCATTAGCATAACAGCGCCCCCTTCTGATGGCGGCCGTCACGTATCGGCAGTATCGTTGGGCTTCAGGCTATCTGACAGCGCTCCTGTGGCGCCTGAGATATCGATGCTCTAGCTACGCACTTCCTCCTCAGCGCCATCTCGACAAGCCTCGCCATTGTACCGCCGCAACTATCAGTTCAACGATCGAAAATGGCTCCTTGTAATCCTTCCCTATTTGCGCTCGAACTTTGTACGTATTTCCACGCGGACCCGCAAAAAGCTCATGCTGCCGTATTGAAAGACTTATGACAGACTTCGCCAGCGATTCTACTGGCGTGGAATGTTCGCGAGTACATTCCTTCCTGCACTGCGTGTCAGCGGCATCTGCTTACCACACACATGGCCAGCTTCAATACTTGCCGTGCCCTGGCTGTACATTTGTGGTGCAGACCTCTACGGGTCCCTTCCTTGCACTCCTGCAGGTAACCGGTGCAGTGTTGTGGCTGCTTGAACACGATGTGCCGCAATCGCCGCTCTGCGTGGCGCTGCTCATCCCTCGTGGCGCTGCTCATCCCCCTTGTGTGCAGCTTCGCCACGCGAGCTGATGACCGGGCCTTTCTCCCTCAAGTCGTCCAGGAGGTTCTGACTCAATGCAATACTACTCGTTGCACCACTACAAACTATCATGCCCAAAATAACGGACTGGCTGAGCGCACTCTCGGTTACATGCACTCGATGTACACAGCCTCCGACCATTCAAACTGCCATGTGGTGCTCCCTTTCTTGACATACGCGCGCAATGCAGCTTGCGAGGGGAAACCGTCCTATCGCAGGCGGTGCCCGGGAATTCCATATGGAGGCGAGCCGGAAGACTCTTGATGCCATTCCTCCGTTCACATGCTTCCGAACACCGCCTAGCTTCTCAACTATTGCAGAGTGCCGAAGAATGCCGCCAGCTAGCACGCTCTTCTACATCAGTGACGCAAGGGATTCAGAAAGAACGAGCCAGCTCACACATTTCCCGGTGCCTCGTTCGTGTAGGTTTGGATCCCGTGTCAAACTCCTGGCCTCTCCTCGAAAATTGCCACTAAATATCATGGTCCGTATCGGATGATCGAATACACGTCTCCGGTCAACTACATCGTCGAGCCAACTAGACTCGAGTGTCTAGTTGGCTCGGACGTGATATTGTTGACCAAAGCAGCAACTTATCATCTACGAAATACATTTCGGCGCTAAACAGCGATGTACATCGCTAGTATCACTAAAGCAGACATTCTATCTTCCGTTGCAGATATACATTTTGACGCGCTTAGCTTGAAAAAGTTAGTCGCGCTCGAGCATGTTAGTGCGCGTGCTACCCATTTTACGTCTTTTGTCCGATGCTCTCGTAGCTTAAAGGGACACTAAATCGAAACAATAAATCAGTTAAGACTCATAAAGCATTGCTTGAGAACTCTGCAGGCGCTCATTTCAAAATAATAGTTTGATTATTACATGAGAAAATGAAGATCTAAGTATCAGTATTTGAATTTCGCGCCGAAACCCCGACGCCGGTATGTCAGTGTGAAATCAGCGATTCCAAAGTATGTTTGCACATTAGGGCCGCGTTGGCTGAGTAAAGGTTCCCGAAACTTGCCATGCTTAATATCTGGTTCCTTTAGAACACAATCTAGTCAATCTGTACCGCTATATAATTAAGTAGTCCCTAGAAGATGCCATCAAAATCCATGGCGTCACAGCGACCAGGTGCGGGAACTTCCAGGAGGCGTCGCCATCCGTCTTTTGTTCTTGCGCCTTTTCTGGTTTACCAAGCGTCTTATCGTGGTAAGAGTGTAATTTTTGGTGTCATACAAAGGTAAATTACTAAAGGTAAGGAATTATTTTTCTGTTTAGTGTCCCATTAAAGGAACACTAAAGGGAGATGTTGAGTCAACGTGCACTGTTAAAACGCCCTTCCGGCAACCTTGCCGTGCCTGTTTAGCGCCAAGAAAAAACTCAAATTAACAGAAAATCACGTCTGAAGGGTCAGCCTACCATTAGCGCAATTCAAATCTCCCGCTACCCAATCGGGGAGTGGTGACGTTGCATACGCCAGCACCGCCGTTTACTGCCGTCGTTGTGTAAAATGGCACCCGACAGACGGCGCTACAGTTTCTTACGCAAAACGAAAACACGCAGCCATAGAGAAACTGAGCGGAGATAGGGCGTTGGGATTCGCCGTTGCAGCTAATGTTGGTCAAGTTACGCGTGGACTTGAAACATTACGCGTGGACGTGAAAATTCCCGCTACCCCCGGTTAGTGTGACTTTCGCGAGCCAGCAAATTCTGTGCAGCACTACGCGATACTGAAACCTGAAAGCGCGGGCTGCGCAGAGTCGAACGATAACGAAACCTTTCGATCGCCCGCGTCGTTGTCAAGGGTAACGTCATTGAGTTACTTTCTCTACAAATCGAGTACAACTGGACAAGTAGCATTTTCTTCCGTCTTATATTGCAATGCAATGATCTGTTCATTTCGAGTGGTTAAATACTAGTGACAGAATTATACTGAGGATTGCCAGCATCATCGAGCTAGTGCGTGAATGTTCCGGGTGAGTGGCAAATCGTGTTTTGCATATACGTCGATTTCTCGATTACAAAAGCTCTGTTCGCGATAATATGGACGCTTTAGAGGTGATCGAGCATTAACCTATCCCTTAAGCTTTACTTAATATTAGCCTGTAGTTAAGGCTTTCTAAACAAATTATCGTGACCCTGCAGCCTGAACCGCATTTCGTGATAAAAATATTCTACTGTGGAGGCATAAGCGACGCAGGTCAATTTGTGGACTGCTACGGGGCCAGAGTGCTTGTTCCGAGCGTAGCGTCTAGCTGCCTTTGCAAGCCCACTGCAGAGAAGCCCGGTCCACCGCCGTGCCCCGCATGCTATTTTTTACTGCTTGCAAAAGAAGCCTCAAAGAAACGCGTCGCGGCGCGACACCCACTGCGAGCAAAGCCGGTCACGATGCACGAGAATGCGGAAATGGCTCCGAAATGTCCCAGCTATTTTTTCTGAAAGGCACGTGCACATCGCTTCCGCACTGCAGGCCGGTGATACACGCGAACGTATGGCACAGAGCTTCAGGCGAGCATTGTGGCAGTTTCACGTACAACGCAGACTAAATAAATGGGCGCGCTTCTTGCGCTCGACGGGAACATCAAATCCTTCGTCCGGCGTACACAACGTGTTTCATGTCAGCAGTGAGGTGGCACGAGGCATTGCGCACGTGATTACTGCGTAGTTAGATCAGGCACCCTCAGGTGAGCTCATGTAGGGCTTTCAGGAAAGGATCACGGAACTTCGCCGCAAACGTTGAGGCACATTGGTTTCAATAAAGACAACAGAAAATCATGCGTATACGCACCAAAATGCACTTAGCAGCATACCACAAGACATCATTTCTGGCACATTTTCGCCGCTTGCGGTCTCTGTACCCATCACTGAACGTGTGATGACCGTGCTGCAATTTCGGCTAAAATTCCCTCCATGTGATTGCCGAATAATGCTAGGCTTCATCGAACACCTTTTGTAGATGGAACTAACGTAGCCCTTGATCGAAGAGACATTGACAATCCGTATTAGTTTACATCAATGGCATTAGTGCCAACAACACTGTCAGATGCCAATACCGTTGGCTTGGAATAACAAGAGATACAACGAAGATCGTTTATGTAACTTGTAAAGACAGATGCCAAACCATTGAACTCTAAGGTACTCCTATACACTTTATTACGGCATAAGCCGCTGCACTTCATTTAGGTGATCGCATTTAATGAGTATAGTCATCAAAATGCGCTGTTCCTTACTTGTCAAAATGCAGTCGTGATTAAGTTCATGGAAGTCTCTAGACCTTCAGCAACTTAAGAACCACTGTATTGTTGAACACCGTATTTCCTAAGTTTTCTTATTCATATTTCACAATGCCTTTTTAAAGCTTAGAAAAGAAGTATTGCCCGTAATGCGAAGGAAAAAAACATACTGCGCATTATGAAAAAAAAAACATAGTACGCAGTAAGCCTTCCACTGCTTCGTGCGGTGTTGGTCCGAATGAATATTCGCAGGATGCGAGCGAACAATCTCCTTCCAGAGAAAAAGTGCGAGTCGTATTCGTTTCTGGAAGTTGCGCCTCCTTGTGGTAAAGTGGAAAGAGCCAGCTTTTCTTTCTCCTCTTAGCTGACTTAGCCACTGGCCTCGACGGAAACATCCTTTAGGCTTCTAGCTGCTCGATTCGCTCGGCTTTTAAATTTATATTTGTACCACCACGTTAACACTGTTACGTAGGAAGACGCAGACGAAAAGCTATATACAAGTATATTTACAAGAAAATACGCCGCACTTGGCCAAGAGGCAACAGCACGCGCTAGCCTGTAATCGTCGTCGTCGTCGTCTTCACACCGCTCGCCTCTTCGTCCTCGCAAATACTGTTCTGTAGCACTACCCCCGGCGGCAAAAGCGCCATCCCGGAGCGATTAAAGGCCGGACTCTGAAGCAGTGTAGTAGGCCTTGAGCCTACTGAGGTGCACGACATCACTAGATGTCAGAGTAGAGGACGAGGTTGAACTCACAGGAGCAATTTTGTACGTCACAGGCGTCACCTGGCGCAGCACTCAGTAGGGCCCCGTGTATCGCGAAAGTAGCTTTTCTGAAAGTCCGACGTGACGAGGGGGCGACCACAGGAGCACGAGCGCACCAGGCGAAAACTGTACGTCACAGTGGCGGGCGTTGTACTGACGCTGCTGAGTGGCTTGCGAGGCCGTCAGTCGAGCACGGGCAAGCTGGCATGCATGGTCGGCGAGGGCGATGGCGTCGCGCGCATACTCGCTTGCTGAGATCGCAGCAGAAGGAAGTGCCGTGTCAAGGGGCAAGGTCGGTTCGCGACCGTACAGTAGATCAAATGGAGAAAATCCGGCGGTGTCGTGCCGGGAAGAATTATAGGCAAATGTGACGTAAGGAAGGGCAATGTCGCAGTCGTGGTGGTCCTTGGAAACGTACTTGGACAGCATATCGGTAAGAGTATGGTTTAACCACTCTGTCAGGCCATTGGTTTGAGGATAGTATGAGGTAGTCAGCTTGTGTTGAGTGGAGCAGGAATGCACAATGTCGGCGATACCTTTCGAGAGGAAGTTACGCCCACGGTCAGTAAGCAGCTGTCGCGGGGCGCCATGAAGTAAGATAATGTTACGCAAGAGAAAGTCCGCGACGTCAGTGGCGCAAATGGTAGGGAGAGCCCGCGTGATAGCGTATCGGGTGGCGTAATCAGTTGCGACGGCTACCCATTTGTTCCCAGAAGATGACGTGGGAAAGGGACCGACGAGGTGTAATCCAACACGAAAGAACGGTTCCACAGGGACAGTGATGGGCTGGAGATGACCGGCAGGTAGCACCTGCGGTTTTTTCCGACGCTGGCAGGGATCACAGGCGGCAACATAGCGTCGAACGGAGCGAGCGAGACCAGGCCAATAGAAGCGTCGGCGGACGCGTTCGTACGTGCGGGTTACCCCAAGATGTCCTGCACTGGGTGATGC
This sequence comes from Dermacentor variabilis, assembly GCF_050947875.1. Lineage (NCBI taxonomy): Eukaryota > Metazoa > Arthropoda > Arachnida > Ixodida > Ixodidae > Dermacentor > Dermacentor variabilis. The sequence continues at coordinate 5,469,805 of NC_134569.1, forward strand.
GTGCATACATCATGGGTGCGTCATGCATCTCAAAGAGCACAGTGTGTCGTAGATGTTCTGGCACGACCAGAAGAAGATCAGATGCGTCAGGGAGGAAGTTCCTTCGGTACAGAATGCCGCCCTGGAGGACATATCGGCGAACGGATGAGTCGGTAGCTGTTGAGCGCAGACACTCGATGAGTGCTCGCAGCGAAAGGTCTCGGTACTGCTAATCGGCGATGTTAGCGAAGGCAGACACACAGAAAATGCCGATGGTGGTACTACTGTCGGCGTCGTGAGGCTAGTCTACCGGGTAGCGAGACAGGCAGTCAGCGTCCTTGTGTAGTCAACCAGATTTGTAAGTGACAGCATACGAATATTCTTGGAGGCCTAAGGCCCGTCGACCAAGCCTTCCTGTAGGATCTTTCAGTGAGCATAACCAGCAAAGCGCGTGATCGTCTGTGACAACGGAAAAAGGTCGGCCATATAAGTATGGGCGGAACTTCGCAACCACCCAAACTAGGGCCAGACACTCGTGCTCAGCGATGGAATAGTTGCACTCCGAGGGTGAGATGAGCCTGCTGGCGTAAGCGATAACACGGTCGTTGCTGCGCTGGCGTTGTGCCAGTACTGCGCCAATTCCGTGACCACTGGCATCAGTACGGACTTCGGTAGGCGCAGAAGGATCGAAATGGGTCAGAATGGGAGGCGCTGTGAGAAGGTCGATTAGATGCGAGAATGCAGAGGCCTCGTTATCGCCTCACTGGAAGGGGGCGTCTTTTTTCAAAAGCTCGGTTAGTGGTCGTGCTATGGCCGCGAAATTTTTCACGAAACGGCGGAAGTACGAACAAAGGCCGATGAAGATGCGCACATGCTTGAGACACTTTGGAACAGCGAACTGCGTAACAGCATGAATCTTGCCTGGGTCCGGTTGTACTCCGTTCGCTTCAACGAGATGCTCAAGGGCGGTAATCTGGCGACGGCTGAATTGGTACTTCGATGCGTTGAGTTGCAGACCGGCTCGACGAAAAACGTCCAGGACTGCTGAGAGGCCCTCGAGGTGCGTAGCGAACGTTGGGGAGAATACTATAACGTCGTCCAAGTAGCACAGACACGTGGACCATTTGAAACCGTGAAGAAGGGAGTCCATCATGCGTTCAAAAGTGGTGGGAGCGTTACATAGACTGAACGGCATCACTTTCACTAGACAAAGACCGTCGGTTGTTACTAAAGCAGTCTTCTCGCTGTCGAGATCGTCCACGGCAATGTGGCAGTAGCCGAAGCGAAGGTTAATGGAGGAGAAATAGCGAGCACTGTGGAGATAGTCAAGGGCGTCATCAATCCGAGGTAGGGGATACACGTCCTTTTTGGTAACCCTGTTAAGGTGCCGATATTCCACGCAATAACGTCATGAGCCATCCCTCTTTTTTACCAGTACAACAGGTGACGCCCATGGACTAAATGACGGTTCAATAATGTTCTTGGCAAGCATGTTGTGAACTTCTGCGTGACTAACTTGACGCTCAGCCTGTGACACTCGATACGGGCGGCTATGAATAGGAGGGGCATCGCCGGTATTAATGATGTTTAACAGCTGTAGTTTGGGCCAAAGGACGACCATTAAAGTAAAAAATATCGTGGAAGGAAAGCAGAACGCGGTAGAGTTCACGAGCGTACCCGGACGACATGTCGGGCGCAATTATTTTCTGTAAGTCAGCGATGGTAGACGTTGCCGACTGTGATGGTAGAGGAGGAGCGGCTGAATTGCCATCTACTGTAATAGATGCTACTGAGTGATCCTCGAATGAGCAAAGCTGGGCCAGAGACATCCTGCGTGGCAGCGCTTGTGTCGTCAAGTTAAAATTGACAACTGGCAGGCAGACGCAATTCGCCGTAATAGATAAAACTGTATGAGGTACTGTGATCCCGTGTGTAAGGAGGACATCTTGCACAGGAGCCGCGATGTAGTGACCGTCGGGTTCTGGTGGGGATGACACTAAGTCAACGTAAGTCAATGCCGAAGCTGGCAAGCGAACGAAGTCGACGGAACTGAGGCGACTGGGGTGTGGTTCAGCGGGATCCAGACCAGGCAGGTCAAGGCAGAGAGTACTGGCGGAACAATCGATGAGAGCAGAATGTGCGGAGAGGAAGTCTAAGCCGAGGATGATGTCGTGGGGACAGTGGGCGATGACTGTGAATAGCACGATAGTGGAGCGATGCTTAAGCGAATCTCAACTGGTGAGCTCATCTTCGTGCCTCTGAAACCAAACTCGAGGTGTGCCACCGAGGTAAAAGACTACGTTGGCGAGCATGATAGTAGGGTCCCACCGGTTATTGCGGCTGACGTGTTCCTACAGGCTGATGTAGTCCTCGACGTCTTCCCCATCTTTGCCCGAGAATACGCCAGGATCACGGGGAGCGGGGAGAGCGATATAGGTCGTCGAAGTGGCAGCAGGTGTCGGAGGCGGCTGAGTCGAGTTGCCGTCGCCGGGAGCCATGAAGGAAGGCTCGACGTACCGTCTACTGCGAAGCTCCGTGACGAGGTACAGGAAACGTCCAGCTCCACCAGTTATGTTACGTAGGAAGACGCAGTCGAAAAGCTATATACAAGTATATTTACAAGGAAATACGGCACACTTGGCCAAGAGGCCACAGCTCGCACTAGCCTCTAATCGTCGTCGTCGTCTTCATACTGCTCGCCTCTTCGTCATCGCAAATGCTGCTCCGTAGCAATGCGTTTGAATCTATTCTATAAGAAAACAAGACGACGTTAGCACCATCGAGGGACAAGTCGAGGCCGGCCTGCACGTATTTTAGACCGACCGTGCACGTTATCTACATTTGGCAAACTCTTGTTTTTCGCTATCATTAAAAACGTGGGAAGAAGCTGAGTGCTAGACGGTTAACGAAGACGAAGTATACACTCTCAATTATTGTCATTTGATGTAAAAAAATAAAAGTTAATTCAGGACCGTCTGCGCAACTGCGAAGGCGCGCGTGCTAGAAGGCGCGGACGACAGCTTTCTCTGTCCAGCATGTCGAGCGAGCGTTACCCAATCAAGACAGCTGCCGGCAGTCAGCGCACTCTTCAGGGTCAGTATTATCTCATGTAGGTGTAGCATCGGCTGGCTGGCTGAGAGCAATTTGCAAAAGGCTTTTGAGAAAAGGCAATATGGCAGTTTGTGAACTCTTGTACGTACATGACGTTCTGGTAATATAATTTTTAACTTACACACAGAAACGCTGCCAATTGAAACATACCTTCGCAAAACGGACATTTTCGTTTCGTCGATTGAGTGTCACCTTCGTAACCCACCTGAAACTAGTAAACGCCGCTTCATTGACTGTCTTGAGCGCATTGACCGTAAAGATGTCATTCTGTTCCGGGATGTTCTCAATAGAATGTTTGCATTAAGAGTTTGATCTAAATCCTCACGGTATCCGATATATTTTTGTACTGTGTGATGAAGTACCGCCTGCTATCTATTTGCCAATGTCCTGTTAACCTTATGGAAAACTCGTATGCAAGACTCAATTGCAGAAAGGATATTTCACTCAAGACTACTCCAACTCGTCCGTCTTGGCGCAGGCAAATTGGGGAATAGCAGCGTGACCTTCAGCGGCCACTTTCTAAGCAATAAAATAATCTATTGGCACACAGAAAACGGTGATGGGCTTCCAGGATATCCGTCTAGCTCGACTTAGTATTTCCTTTAGTGCACCTTTAAAAACAGCACAGTTCAAGTGGTGTATGAAAATACCTGCGTCGAATATTCTAAAGTGGATATGCACTAATATTGCGCGTATAACATCTCCTCGAATCGATCTCCGTATAAGTGCGATGCCTCGCGTTTCTACCATATTTCTCACACGGCCGACGGAGGAACGTTTCTGCTGAGAATCGTGTGCGTGTATTTCTTGCGCATTCTTTTCCTTCTCGGCGCCTCTTGCTTGCGTAACAGTCGACGCAACGATGCAGCCGCAGCGTCGCGCGCCATCCATCAACTGCACGCAGGAGATCGGCAGTCGCCGGTCTCCAGCAGCGAAAGTAAGCGCCGTGGCTTCCACGCAAGCAGCCACGCAAATCACGCCCTCCAGGCTGCAGCTGGCCCGAACGATATCCCGGGTCGCCACGGTATGCGCGAGGAGGACACCCTGAAACTCCCATGCGCAGCCTCGTGGTTAATAGGGCGACATACAGTTTGCTCTATCAACGACTTACAAGAAGTGAACAGGACCACTTAGGTTCCATGCTTCGTAAGGCCTATAAGGCGGCACTCAAGCTGCCCTAGGGCACGAGCAAGCTCCTAGCTCGTTAAAACAGACGTTTGGGCGAGTTGGTAAGACATATTTGAAACAGAACAGCGCGGTGTTCACGGGGACAAGCAAGGAGAAACGACACGGACGAGCGCTCGTCCGTGTCGTTTTTCCCTGCTTGTCCCCGTGAACACCCCGCTGTTCTGTTTCAAAAAGCTCCTAGCATTGGGTCTGCACGGCACCTGCGCACAGCACAGCGCAACTGCCCACGCACCTGCGGCGACTCGCGCAGCGGGCCGCGCTCTGCTCCGGCGCAATATGGGCCCCCGATTAAATCAGGGCCGACGGGAAGCCAGAGTGGAAGCCCTCGAACGAGAGTACGGGCACAAGAGCTCCGCATGATATATGCCGCCAACTACGACGTCACGTACACCGAGGCAGTAACCACAGTTCTGGGCAACACACTCCGAAAACTTACCAACGCCTCCGTGCGATGCGACAACATCACAGAGGTCGACGAAACAGTCACTGCGGTAGCTCTTTCCCACGGCTACAAACAGCGACGGCCGCTCACACTTCTTACGGACTCCGGAGCGACCTGCCGCAACTGCAAGGGCGCACAGCCAACCTGCCCTCAGTATCATCCTGAACGCGTCAGGCACTGGCGAGCATCTGAATACCCGCTACGAACTAGGTGTACCCAGACATATACTCCGTTACATACATATATAAGGCAACGCTGTGGAGGCTACGGAGACTTCTTGCAGTGGCTTCGCACTTGCGTGTAGTACAATGTCCTTGGACCGCGATTGGGCGCTGTTCTATATATAGGCTCAGTATTGGTTGAAAAAAGTTTTAATCCTTAGAAACAAACACACTGTTGTACACGGCTGCTAATGCATTGTATTAGATCATTTTTCGTGTTCTCCTTTCGGGTTTTTTTATTTCCAAGCCGTCGTCGCGAGGAGCCTCACGCGCATGCTCGCTCGAGCGAACGCTGTTCGCACGCAGCGAAGCATGGACCGAACGCACGCAGTGACGACTTTCCTTTATTTTACCCTCAAGGTACATAGTACATTATAGAGGGGAAGGGCTAAGAGAATGCACAGAAAACAGCGGTAAAAGTAACTTAAACAAGATAGATAACAGCAGTAATAATTCCAAATTTTAAGTCGACATCCGATGATAACAAACAGGTACAAAAGATACAAATACAAATGTGATGCACACAATGGCAAAAAGGTTCGAAAAACATATTATGTACAGTAGATTTACAAAATGCATTGTTAACTTTTTGATCATGATGCTGATGAAAACACTGCAATAGAGAAAGGTACATACACATAGTCAAGACAAATGGTAAGTATATTACGAAAGTTTGTTTTCAAGTGCGTTTCTAAACATAAGAGGATTAATTATACCTGTTAATGAAGGGGATAAGCTGTTCTAGTCTTTGCTAGCCATTGGCAAGAATGAATTCGCGCCCATGATAGTATTGAAATGCGATATGCTAGCTTTCTGATTATGATCACTGCGAGAAGAAATGAAAGGGGCTGGCCTGATACAGAGTGTGGAAAAAAGGTGTTATGATAATAGATTTTGTGAAAAAGACAAATGCATGAGTGTTTTCGGCGGTCGGATAAGAGAGGCAAGTTTAATAAATATTTCATGTGTGTTACGCTTGCTGTCAGATTGAAGCTATTTAAAATGAAGCGGGCTGGACGGTTTGTATAGCTTCCAGCGTGTGAATTAGTGTTGAATGCCACGGATCCCATATTGATGAAGCATACTCAAGTTGCGAGCGAACGTAAGTGGTATACGGTAATTGTTTTAATGATGGTGGCGCATGAGAAAAATTTCGGCGCAGGTACCCTAAAGTGCGGTTAGCTTTGGACACTATGATATCAATATGCGATTTCCAAGACAAATTTTTAGTTATGGTCACTCCTAAATAACGATACGATGTCACACATTCGAGTGATACATTAGTGAGAGAAGAATTAGGAGAACTAGAGTTAGTACGAGAAACCCTCATAGTTTTGCACTTCTTAATGTTAAGTTGCGTTTTCCACGTGCAGCACCAATCAGTTATGTTATTTAAGTCAGTTTGCAGAGCTGTTGCATCGCAGTCATTGGAAATATTGCGGTATATCACACAATCGTTTGCAAATAAACCTATCTTTGATGAAATATTAGTAGGTAAGTCATTAATATATGTAAGAAACAAAAGTGGGCCCAGGACAGATCCATCAGGGACGCCTGAGCCGACAGGGGCTAAATAGGAATTAGGTTTATTAGCAGAAACAAACTGAACGCGCGATGTAAGGAAGCTACAGATCCAATTAAGTAGTGTAGGGTCCATGTTTAAATTCTTAGTTTGCGTAAGAGCAGAGCATGACACACCTTGTCAAATGCCTCAGCGAAGTCCAAAAAAATACAGTCCGTCGTGAAGCCTGCGTCAAGGTTAGAGCGTAAATCGTTTGTAAATGTTAGAAGCTGTGTTTCGCAAGAGAAGTTTTTTTCTAAACCCATGCTGGTGAGGAGTACAGAAATTATTGTCGTCAAGGAAGTTAATGAGATGCGTGTAAATTACATGTTTCATAATTTTACAAGGTAGTGAGGTAAGAGAAATTGGTCTATAATTAAAAGGATTATGAGTGTCACCTGATTTGTGTATGGGAATGACTTTTCCTGTTTTCCAATCTAGCGGAAGTATGCCAGGGTTACATGATTGCGAGAATAGATATTGCAATGTGATAGACGAATATTTAACCGTGCTAATTAAGAATTTGGTGGTCATTTTATCGACACCACAGGAAGAAGTAATTTTCAAATTTTCGATAATTTTTTTTTAAATTCCGGTTGCATCAAATATAATAGGGTCCACAGGATGAAAGTCACGGCCCTGCAGGACGGGACGCTCGTTGTCGGGTGCGCGAGGCGAGAAACGGTTCCGCAGACGCGCAGTTCAAGACGTCTGCGCAAAAGTAGCTGGAAACCTGACTACCAGACTGTGTTAATGCAGTCTCATTTTCACGTTTGCATTTTAGTACGCTGCAAAAGCGCTTTGGATTGGTTTTTAGTTGCAATGGCAGGTTTTTGCTAAAAAATGTTTGCTTAATATTTTTAGCAGTAATTGAGTAGTTAGAGGCAGCATTTTTATATGCAAGCCAATGTGCAGGCTTTTTCGTTCCTTTAGCGTTGCGAAAAAGGCGTCTCTTCCTATTTGAGAGCGTATTAAGGAACCTGTTATACCAGGGGGCTTGATTATGAGAATAAACGCGCTGGAGTGGAACATGCTGACGGTATAATTCTAAAATTTTATTCCTGAACATACACAAATTTATTTCAACTGATCGTTCAAAAAACTGCGGTAAGAAGTCGTCAAGAAATGAAAAAAGGCTTGAGTTTATGGCAGATAAATTGGCTGTTTTGAAGTTTCTGATTGTCTTTAGTTGTTTGCACTGATACTGATGGGAACGCAAGCATGAAGTTAGAAATGTCGTGATCACTGCGACCACGTAGGTGAGTTATCAATGAGACATTCTCGGGTGAAGATGTGAGCACCAGATCAAGTAGTGAGGTTGAGTGCCGAGTTATTCGCGTTGGTGACATGACCAGTTGTGAGAAACCCAAGTCAGAACAAAGTGTAATGAACTCATTACATTCAGTAGATGAGGGGTCAGAAAACGGACTGATGTTGGACCATACGATGTTTGGAAAATAAAGTCGCCCATTAGATATATTGACACTCCAGGATAGCGTATTGTTATCTGGTTGATGTTGTCATACAGGTCATTGCAAAAAGAGAAAGGACTTGAGGGTGATCGGTAACAAGTTCCTGTTAGCAGTTTTAAAAAATTTTATTGTAAGGCAGCATCAGATGATTTCTAAATCGGACCGAACTCCTTGCGCAGCTTCCACAGCGTTGACTGCCATGTCTGGAACACAGCACAGTTGCTCCACGACTGAAAGAGCACAGGCATTGCGCGGTGGTCGCAATGCTTCCGCATTTATCCGCATAGGGACAACTAAGTGCGCCTTGAATTTTTATCTACAGGTATGTAACGAACCCTCTCCTCTTCTTATTTTTGATGCGAAAGCATCAAATGGCCCACTGAGCGAAGTTGCCGGCATCAGCAAAACGGCGCCTCAATCCGCCTCTTTCGCGGCGCGACGGCGCATGCGCCCTGCCCGCCTTAGTCGCGAAACGTTTTGGAAGGGAGGCGCGCGGCCGCGCGGCCAGATATCGGGGGACAGTACCCCCAGAAAAAAAGAAAGCGCTTGGACGCGCGCTGTTGCAAACGCTCGTGCCATGTAACGCGTTGAAACTCTACTGGTAGCTCGGCGTCGGTGCGGTGCCGAAAACGTGCGTAAGACTGCAACTCCACTTTGAAACTGAAAAGGGCCAGGCCTTGGTCCGAACTGCACCGTTAACCACGTAGTTGCCGCCTTGAATTGACGGCTGTCAAATTTAACGATAAACCCCTGCGTTACACTTGGGCGACACTTAAAAAACACGTTGCTGACGCATTCTTCTACAGCGTCGGCCCACTGTTGTTGGTGGTAGCAGCGTGTGCCTGACTTCATGTACTGTTTTAAGGCGTGGTAACATTGGGTCGATACGAGACCGACAAGACGCTGACGCCGACGATTGGCCGACTATTCAGCACTGTGTCACTGAGATCATTTGATCGTAATAGGCCGACAACGACGCAACCGATGGGTGCGAGTTGTCATATAGCGCGACGGGCTTTCGTGTCGACAGCACCGACAAAATCAGAGTGCCGACCGTGACAGCTGGACCGAACCCTACGTGATTAGCCGTCGAACCGACAACGCGATAGCTGCAGCTCATTCACTTGTACATATAATTATTCGCGCTCAAAATGGGTCGACATGCCTTCGAAGTTGAAATGCACGAGCTTCAGTCCTCTCAAGCCGTGCACGTGAATTTTGAGTCAATGTTGATCCTGTTTAGCGAAGTTTGGGTTAGGCCTGAGCCCGTCGAGTTCGTGTATGCGCTACCGATGGAGCTGGCCTTAAAAAAATAAGCAGTCCGGACGAAGGAAACCGCTCTTATAGTTAGGTTGCGGCCCTATAGCGATTTGATAACGACTCTTCATTTCGCACGGCACGTACACAGTAAGCGGCAAGCGGCGACACATCTTGTACTTTGGTGATCGTTGCCGATCGCCACCGGTCGCATTCCCGTAAATGGTGGGTCTGTGTGGGTTTTTGTGCTGACATTTCCTAATTCAAAAGAAGTATTGTTTACCTCTGCGTCAAAAAGGAAAGAAGACACAGTGCATTCGATACAGCAGCATAAGCTTGCTCAGATTGCCAACGGTGTCAGCGATGGCAGCCGCCTTCTCGCGAGAGAACTGTACGGCATATAAGTGGGGACTTATGCCGAGCACAGTTGTCTCTAATAATACTTTATAGCATGCGCAAACATTAAGTATGATGAAAGTAAACAAAACCGAGAATCAGTAGCAAGAGCCCGTGACATATATGCGTCTTGATCACAGTAGCAGTTTCAGGAACTCGGCCCTTCATACTGACACGTCTGTATGTTTTGTTACATTTTGACATTATTTCACATTAGCGATGCGCCGTTTCTACAATATTCGAAGAGCTAACAGTGATCTGAAGCTGTAGATGTAAACAAATGCACCGCTTTGGCAAAATGCACGTGGAAGGCTGCGCTCGAAGGCTTCTTGAATATGCGAAATGTTTAGTGAATGTGTAAAAGCAATACAAAAAGCGATGTGCAATCGCAGACATCAGCGACAACGAACTCCAGGCAGCCGCGTCGGCAGGAACTCAGCGTGCCTTTATCGGCCCGCGCTGTTACCACAACAGCGCACTCGGGCCTGTTCACACACTATACTCGATGGGTGAACGACATGCTGCCCCGGAGAAACCATTATTAATTAATCGCGATCCACGAACCGCGCAACCGACGCGCACTCAACATGGGCGCAGGTACACAAATCAACCGGCGAAATCCCCCTTCCAAAACGTTTCCAGCGGCGTGCGTCAGAGGGCGGCACAGGAAGACGAGAGAGGCGGCTGCGACGCCGCGTCACGAGCGCGCCTCGACGGGGGCTGCTTCGATCGCGTGCCAGGGGCTCGACGACTCGAAACGTTCCAATCTCATGAGGCCAAATTTGCTTAGCCGCCGACGCAAGCATCGGGCGGTGACCCACAGCGTTGCTTCAACAGCCCAATCAAACGCTCTCTTAGTTTATATGAGGTCACTTTTCTTTCAAAACGAACATCATTGCCTAGATTTAGCGGCTTTTCGTTTGTAATTGGCTGCCAGGACGCCAGGAGGCCAAGTGGAGAGGGTTTCGATGGGGACGAGACAGCGCACTCAAAATAGATAACCAGTTGAAGAGGGTGGTACCGGCGTCTACGATTGGTCCGTTTTCCCTTACTTAGCTTGCGGTGGCTGATCGAAAATTGCGGCGGCGTGCAACGGACCCGAAGGTTAAGAATGCCGCTAAAGCGGATTCTCAGCAAGGAAAACTTCGCAGAGTGAGGTCGTAAACGTGTTGAAAGTGCTCGAAAACGTTACACGTCCGCGCAGAAAGCTTTATTATACACAAATAACCAAGGTGCGGGTATCCAGTGCCTGAGAGATCGGCGGCAGCCATCATTTATTCCTTTCGGAACGGGCCAGCCAGCGGCTCTTGAAAAAAAAAAGCAGTTTTGTTCGTCATAATAATGCATCCTTATAGCGCACACATCATTGTGACGCGGTGAGTTTTCGTGGTTTTGTGGCGTCGCATGACAGGCAGATGAAGTCGGTCCAATCAAGCGTAAGTGGTGTGTACACGCCATATCAGGTGGGGAGCTATCGCGGTTCTCATGGCGTCGCGTGACAGACAGGCGAAGTGGCGGTGGCCGCAAAAAGCTTTCGACCAATCGCGGAGGGCTGGTTGCAGAACTGCAATAGAAAAGTTTGGAATGCCTTTACGTTATAGCGCCGAGGAAGCAGTAACGGTCACCAAGGCCGGCAGGCACGCGCGCCAGCTAAGCCCAGCAGGGGTGAAAGAGAGAGATACGGACCACGCACCGGCTTCCGAGAGAGAGGGTGACGTGGCATCGAGTCGATGCCCGCTCCCTCACCTGGCGCGCTCTGCTCCATCGAGGAGCGCACGCGACGTGACGTCGTACGTAGCCAATGGGAATTTAGGTGCCGTTTCGCTGCTACAGACATTTCGCTCAATGTGACGCTTTCGTATCGAAACGCACCGTGCATTGGGTGCCCGGTAAAGAACCCCAGGTGGTCAAACTTACTCCGGAGTTTCCAAATATGGTGTTCCTCATAATCATATCTTAATTATGGCGCGTAAAATAATAAACCTGAGAATGTACGTTTCATCCGTTGTTCGAAGATTAAAATAGCTGGTCTATGTACCTGAAAGCAATCGTCTCGTCATAATTTTTTTCGTACAAACCGTTTTTATTTATCCAAAGAAATAGGTGATGACATCCTGTTGCATATTCCGGCATGCTGCATCCCGTATTTGGTTTTAGTTTCATCCCACCGTATTCGTAATGCACTTCGCCGGTGCTTATCTTCGTCCGTGACGATGAAGTGGCGTAGCTAAAATCAGGGTTGGTTTCCGTGCAAGCTGACGGCAATAACACGGCTCGACCACTTACGTACAGCTTCACAAGCATCTGCCTTTATGCGGGGAGACTCAAGGAAATCTTTATGTATGAATATTGAAAAGGATTTAAAGAAATTTGCAGTATAGATGTGCAAGGAATGCTTCGGGAGGATGTAGAAAGCTGACAGTCTAACGGTAGGGCAAACACGAAATATTATGGCGTCGCAAGTACAAGGAATGAAACATTGATCAGAGATAGTTATCCTGCGGATGTAGAAGAAGCTCTTGAAGCGTGGCGAACAAGAAAGATGATGAGGTGTTGTCTCTAGCTAAAGGAAAGCCAAGCAACCAACCAACCAGCCGTAACCATCTTTGTTGTCGTCCCTCGTTTCCGGGTATACACTGAAACCCCTTGTGCGAACATCTCCCCGTAACAACTTGAAGCGCCGAGTCTTGCGAGCAAGAGAAACGCTAAGTATGCGTTACCGGGATGTGCGAAATGTCCTCGACTGTGCGCGCGCGGTGTGCACGTTTTAACGACAAATGCAATGACTCCGTCAGCTTTGTCTGCCATAGCTTGCGCTGTTCCAGCGAGGTGTGCCATAGCTTGCGCGTTCCAGAATCCACGGCAGCGCAATTTATTGGCCTGCTTAGAACGCATTAACGCTTCGAGTATAATGGCGTCATAAGCCATGTAACACCATTCATGTTGATTCACAAATGTTTCCAACGAGATACAGCGCAATCTCTGCGTGGAAGATGCCATCCAACGTTATCGTGTTTGCTGCGACACATAGCGGACTGCATGTCATATGCCTTCAAGTACGAGTGGAGTGGCGGTCACTTTCGCTACCGTAAACGAAGCTAGCGCGGTGATCGGTTCCAATAGTCTTGCTTATCGCGTCACTTCATCTTCTGGATAATGCGCGCTCATTCAGACTATTGCATATTGCATTCATGAATTTCCATTGGAGGCTGCTTGGAAGGCAGAAAAGGCTCTGTGATGTCCTTGTCTTACGCAGAGTGGCCTGCTATGCACGCGAGCCCGTCGCGCATGTGTGTAGCTTGTTTCTTCGTTTGCATCGAAAAAAAGACATGCCAAGGTAGCATTAACTCAGTCATGGACGACGACAGTGTCAATTTCGGTGGCCGAATAGACTGGATGCTCATACATTCCACACAGCGGTCCTGTGCCGGTCGCACTCATGAGCTGACGAGGCAAACGTGCCCGCCGTCATGCCTTCCGCTTAGACAGAAGTGATACAAATTCTTGTACGCTGTAGCATGCACGATATGGAAATGTGTGGCGGTCTGCGAAGACAGCCATGTATATAAAATATTGCTTATTTCTGTGGATACTTTACAGCTAAAGAACAGATATATCTTTGAAACGTCGACAGGTGCACAACAGATACCAAAAGTAGGACCAGAAAAGGAGAAAAAAAAAGTTTCCTGCAGCCGTACACACAAGATCACACAGCACGTCTCACTTAAGATCTTGTTCGGAAAAGTGTCTAATCAGAAGAAATTATTGTTCACTGCGAAGCATCTGAAAACTCTGCTAATGTTTAGCTATTGTAGGAGCAACACCTTTGCGGTAATGTCGTTATTATGCTCTTTTTTATATACTCTGTGCGTTATTTGTATTGTTACCTGTTGCAACTATATATATATATATATATATATATATATATATATATATATATATATATATATATAGAAATCATCAGCGTGGCTACGCCCACCGCATGGCAAAGGCCTCTCCCATACATCTCCAACCTCGGTTATGTGCTAATTATGGCCATGTTGTCCCTGCAAACTTCTTAATCTCATCCGCCCACCTAAGATTCTGCCGCCACCTGCTACGCTTCACTTCTCTTGGAATCCAGTCCGTAATCCGTAACCATTAATGACCATCGGTTATCTTTCCTCCTCATTATTTGTCCTGCCCATGCCCATTTATTTTTCTAGATTTCAACTAAGAAGTCATTAACACGCGTTTGTTTCCTCACCCAATCTGCTCTTTTCCTATCCCTTAACGTTACACCCATCATTCTTCTTTCTATAGCTCGTTGCGTCGTCCTGAATTTCAGTAGAACCTTTTTTGTAAGCCCCCAGGTTTCTGCCCCGTGGGTGAGTACTGGTAAGACAGAGCTGTCATACACCTTTATTTTGTGGGGTAATGGCAACCTGCTGTTCATGCTCTGACAATGCCTGCCAAACGCTGGGATGAGTACACACACACACACACACACACACACACACACACACACACACACACACACACACACACACACACACACACACACACACACACACATATATATATATATATATATATATATGATGTGCAAAGAGTAGTGCGTGAACAGAACACTATATACCATAACAAACAAAACATACAAATACTCCTTAACACGCTTAATATATGACTACTACATATCAACGCCCACTTTTGCTAATTTTTATCAAGTTTCTTGTTCGCGTAGTATAGCATTGCGGCTTGTGTTAGTAATTGAAATCATAAGCGAAACAGCATTCGTACTCACACTCTCGTGTAACGACGCCTGCGCTAGCTTGAAGCCAGAAGAGGCCGACAAGAGAGACCAGGAAGCCCGGCTCGCGTCGCACTTCTGTCCAGCAGAGACTGACGTCCCTCGTGACGGTCGAAGCCAGGCACCGATGACGCGCAGCGTTTGCCGGCGCACATGAGAGACCAGTGGTCAGTGCACGCAACGTGTGCAGCTGAGGTCGCCGCTGAAACCCAAGGACCGCGCGTCGTCGCAGCAAACAGAATGACCGCTCGAGTCAATATTCAGCAACACTGCGATGTGCGGCAAGTTCGCCGTGGCTGATCTCGGCGGTGCACGAGCGGTGGCGTCGTCCCACGTGGCGCGCTCTTCCTGAAGTGGGGCCCCGTTTTCTTTTTCCGGGGTCCAGCGGCGGGAAAGGGGAAGGAAGTCCCCTCGCGTCGACTCCGACTCGACGAGTTCGGCCGCTCTTTCCTCCTCCGTGGATTCGGCCCCGAAACGCGGCCCCATGGGAAGGTCGCTTACGGGGACGAAGAAAGCGCAGCCCAGAGTGAACGCAAAAGTGACTGCGCCGCTCGTACGTATACTGAGAGGCAGGTGACGCAATGCCCGCTTTTCGGTGTCACGTACGTACGATCTCAACACGAGGCCCCTAAAGGGGTCTCTCGCTCGCGCATAGCGAGAGACCGGTGTTTCTAAATGTAGAAATACCAACTCCCGTGGTGTGCTTTCTGCGTTACGTGCAAGGTTGCGGCGTTGCTGCAGCTGTCGTTAAACCGAACGTCAGAGCCGGCGAAAGATGGAACCCGTTGCATTTCATTTATTGTACCATCAGGGACGAAGCATTAAAGATGGGAGTGGTTACAAAGCATACGTAAAAAAAAAAAAAAGAAAGAAAAAGAAATCGAGTTCGTTGTCATCAGAGTGCAGCGTCCAATACGCTGCGACAGATTCGCGAGTCACGCGAAAGCGCAAAGATAATTAGCAGCACTCGCAATCTTGTCGGAAACGCCATACTCTCTTCTGCAGCCGTTCGTCGAGTCACACATTTGTTTTTGCAGTTAACGCATAGATGGTACCAAAAGTAATGCTCCACTTCACTTGCCTCGTTTAGCTAGAGCGTATATAGAGAGCATGCCCATTATTGTGTATGCCCCAGCTTAAAGGGAAGCTGAAAGGTTTTCCAGAAAAAATGAGTAAAGAGCAGTACGCCGTGGTTTTCAACCCCCTGAATTCGAATATCGCATCGAAATTGAGTGAAAGAAAGCGCAAACATATTTTATTTCGACGAAAAGTGCAGCAGCAGACACGCCCAGCTCGCGCGTCTCGTTTGCACCTGTGATTGGTCGGACGCCTCCTGACGTCAACAATGGTGTTCGTCCGGACCGACTGCTGCCGCTACACACGAAGCACGGTGCAAAGTAGTTTGGTGGGGTTTTGCTGAGACGGTCATGGAAATTTTCGAGAGCTTGCGTTTCTCTGAGGAGTTCGGCGTTAAGTCCAAGCTCTACGAGAGCTATTTTGCGCGCGACGGTGACGGGCGACGGCTTCGAGCGACAAAACGGGCCGTCGCTTGAACAAATCGCTCGGTGTTGTCGCTCGATCGCTCGTTTCTAGAAATCTAGAACTCGTAGCTCGTCGCCCGGAAATGCTATGAGCGACTAGCCAATTGTGCGAAGCCGAAATTTGATGTACATAACTCATACTGCTGTTTGTCGCACGGAACGAGCAAACGATTGAATTTTACACGTGCAAGAATAAGAACCTAGTGCGAGACCTTCAGAAATATTTTATGCTCCTTCTTCAGTAAAATACATCAACTTAAACTGATAAAGCATGCGTCACGCTAGTTTCGGCGCGTATATTGCTGCCCTCATACCGGGAAGTCGTCGCTCAAAGCCGTCGGTCGCGTGGAGTTCGGCTTGCAGACGACG